>NC_088991.1:8606735-9255270 GCF_963932015.1 Anas acuta | reverse complement strand
GGGGTAGAAATCCAGTTCACCTGTATAGGCGCGAGTGTCTCTGAATAGCTACCCCATGGAGATGTGATTGCTCTGTATTATACTCTGTAGGTCAGAGTCATTGGGTGACTGAGAGCTTGCAGTCAGATACCTGGGGCTTCCTCTTCCCACGAAAGCACTAGGGAAAGAAACACTTTTTTTTTTTAAAAAAAAAAAAAAACAAAAAAAACAGAAAATTACAGTTTTTTTCTACAGGCCGATCTTAAAATGTTACTCCTATCAGTATCAATGGAAGAGGCTTGAGTAAATTATGGCCATTTTCAGGAGTGCACACTTATCCAAAGGTGTTCGGCTTCACTTTTTCATTGAGTTCCTGCTGACAAAACTGCACTGTGTAATGGCTGAGTGTCAATCACCAGCAGATGCTGTCGTGTTCGACAGAAAGTACTGAGCAGCTCTCTAAAGGGAAGCATTTAAAACATAAGCAGCCTCAAGGAATATGCAGTGTGTGTTGCTCATTGTGATTTTGACATTGCTCTCCTACCTTATTTACTTGGTAATTCCATCCTCTAAATTGTGTTATTTAAAAACATATTTAATGACATATTTGTTTAAAGGTTATGGTAATGAGCATATTATACAGTGTCAGAGCATGTCAGGTATCAACACAGCACTCAGGTAGTTTACTGTTCTATGTGACACTGAAGGATGATTCACCTCGTACAGGTGAGGGCAATGCTGACTGAATGACTTACTGAAGTCCAGAGGTGTGCCTGGCAGAGCTATCTTGTGAGCTTGCCTTACAATCGATTCATCGCCCTGCCATAAATACCACTTAAATACAGTCTTTTCTGTTTCCTACAATGTCATCTGAACTCTTGATTTCATGGATTTGGACACTTCTATCTTTTTCAGTTCTACAACAGCATGTTTTGCTGGGTCTGTGAAGTCTCCTTCTGCTTTCACACAAACAGCTGCATTCTGGAAGCAAGCAAGCAAGGAAGGAAGGAACAAATGGTCCTTTTTGTCCCCTCAACAAATACAAAATTAACTGCCCTGAAAAGTTTGTAGACAAAGTGAAATACTTCTAATTCCTCCTCCTTGCCCCTGCTGTTCTTGACTTGACAGGCAGCCAACCCCATGCTGTTTTTATTAATTTACTTTGGTTCCTCATTCATCCATTGCAAGTCCTAGTTCTTTTATGGTGGAACTACGGCTGACCCTGCCAAGCTGCTGCTGGAGGTGGCTCTCTCTAGCCGACCCAGTATATGGCTACACACACATCTCCTATTTGCAAGACTCAGACCAACATCCCAGATTTAAAAAAACATGAAGGATGAAAGCTCTGATCATCTTCCTGGATGTAAGTACCGTATGGGCTGTTCCCATATCTGTCACCAGTTTGGAGAATTAATTCAAATTATTGAAACCGTCTCCTTTTGAAATGCAAGGAATGATCATGTTGACCATGAGGCACTCTTCTCTTCCCACCAAAGCCGGCATTTTAAAGCTTCTTCCTTCTGTGTGCTCTGTGCAGAGCACTTTGGAGAACAATTGTGTTATCTAAGATATCATGACAAATGCTGGATACAATAGCTTCTAACTCATGAAAAGCATGAATACCTTCCTTCTTGATGGCTTGTATTTCTTGCAGCTTTACATCCGGATGGGTTTCCGCATTGTCACTGCACATTAAGTTCAAAACTGTTGGGATTTTTCCATCAGATTCTTAACTCTTTCTGGGTTGCTTCAGCAAGTATTTTCCTCCTGCAGCTTTCCTAGTACCACCAGGGATGTTTGTCCTTCAGCCTGATGTAATTCCATCGGTCCTGCTAATTCAAAACCCTTCGGTGGGATCCAAGCAAAATAATTTTTGCTCTTTCTCTTCTAGCCAATCTAGTCTCATGATGATATTTGCCTGAAACTCGTGGTGAGCAGACCTCTCAGCATTTTACAGAGATTAATGAATTTGTCTTCTCAATGTCCCCCAGAGGCAAGAAAGCTTTGTGCGAAAAAGGAAACTGGGAATCCAGGGAGATTAATGGATTTGGTGAAGATTACAAGGGAAGTAGTGGCACAGAGGTGACAAGCTCTGACTTTTATCTCCCAGTCCTGTCTTCACATCAGGAGTCATCTTGCCAGGAAAACCTGCTGTTTCTATTCCTAATAATAGGTTTGTTATTTAATGCTGAAATATAGCCTATATGGCTTCTTATAGATGAGAATAAGAAACTACCCCTAAAAAATAGCTAATTTAAAGTAACAGTGAATATAGAACACAGGAGGGGATACCTTTATATTTATGGGTGTCCAGGGAGAGAAGATAGATGGGCTTTTTTGCCTTGAGTTCATCCTGCAAGTTGACTCATAATAGACAAAATGTCAGGGACCCAGATAATGTAGAGAGCTACCTATATGAAAGTTACTAATGCACAGGTTCCTTGTTTGCTATTGTATATGTTGGACTAAATGTCATATATTAGTGAGTACCTACACTGTGATGATTTCTGTTGATGTTAAGAAGTCCAAATTCTGCTGTGCACCACATGCCCCCGAGCTACTGAAAATCCAGAGATTTCTCTCCATCCTAGTGCATCAGTTTTGTCCCAGGTATGTGTTCAAGTAAATTGGAAAAGATTCCTACAGTAATACAGAGGAGCAAACTGGGTATTATTCATACATCACTTGAGCATGTTTTACTCTCACTGATTTGAAAGTGTTCTTCCTGTGGAAAGGGACTTTGTGTTTTATCAGTTCTCAACTACAACTGTGCTGGATACAATTTAGTACCCCATATAGGGAAGGAATGTGTGGTTGAAACTTATCTTTGGTTGTAATCTGTTCTGGCATGTCAGTACATCTTGTGACCCTCCTTATTTATAAAACATTTTTTTTCTTTTTGAGGGCTGAGGCAGCTTAGGAACACCATTGCTTTCCATAAAAACAGGATTAGGCCAAAATGATATGGTCTGCTTCATGGTGACCTTTTCAATTTTTTCCAATTAAGGAAGTTTATTTCAACTTACCCTCTATCACTGATTTAAGTTTAGAATTTCATATTCCACCTTCAAGGCAAAACTGTACTGAGTAGTCTTTGCTGAAAGCTTTAATCAAATTTAGGTGGGATTGCCTTTCTTTTTCTCTCTCTCTCTTTTTTTTTTTTTTTTTTCCTTTTTTATTTTTATTTTTCTCATTCCAAATGTCCCTTAAGTCTTAACTTTTTGTGACTGCTCTTTTCTGAGACCTCCTAGAAATTGTTGATATTGAGTGGCAGGTTTCCATGACATACTCCGGGCCATCTTTGCAAAAACAAACATCTGTCAAACAAAGTCCCCACTGAATCGAAAAGCAGAATTTAGAAATTAGTTATGTAAAGTTCAATTCCTCCTTGGCAACTGAACAATCAAAAAGAGGTAAAATTTCTCTATGTGTAGACTTAGTGACATTTGCTCTACAGACTCTACAAGTGATTTCTCTAGTAGCAGTAATATTTCTAGTCAGATGCAGTAAACTTGTATCTACTTTATATAGTAGTAAATATTAAGTCTGATCATTCATATCTACACATCAAAATTTAGTTATCCTCATTTCAACATACTATGAAGTTCCCATGCTTTGTCCATCTAATTAAGATTTATCAAAAACAAATGAGGCCTGTGCTCAGAAACAGTTCCTTCATTTCCTATGCCAGAGGCAGCTTTTCTGATGCTAAATGAGGTCACTTATGATCTTGTTCATACCCCACACAGTTTTGCATGAGTGACTTCTGCAATATTAATCTCCTTTGGAATTCTATCAACCTTTCCATTTTATATAGTTTTACACACAATGAATACTTCCCCCATATACGCAATTCCTGGACTGCTTATTACCTCAGGGATACAATCCACCAGCACGTCCCTCAGTCATTCATCAAGTTTTCTAATTCTTCCATTTTGTTTTTTTCTCAGATTTTTTTTTGTTGTTGCTGTTGTTGGGAGTTTTGATTAGCTTAGTCAACCTGCCAGACTTTTTTGCAGATTATTTTAGTGTCAGCCTGATCCAGATGGAGCTTTCATTTACTGGCTTCGTTGTCCAGCACGGATAATTTCTCAACCACAGACTCTACCCTGTTTTCAACTGAGATTATAGATTTCTTTTTTTTTTTTTTTTTTTTCAGTGAGTGCATCTTGCTGTGAAATACTGCTGTACTTTCCCTCCAGCTGTCTTGTGGTTTGTCCCCATGCCCTACTATTGCTCCCTCTAAAAAAGGCACAAGAAAAATCGCACTGTGGCCCTTCTGCTGGAGTGAGGAGCAAAAAAACGAGTATCAACTTCCATTTTATGTTTTCCTTCAGTTCTGTCTCCCTGATGTTTCTTTCTCTTTGTTGTTCATTTATCACCGGTGTTGCTTGGTATTTTAGTTTTTCAAATGTGTCTCATGACAGGAATGAAAAATGTGTTTTCCGAGCGAGGCCAAAGCTGAAGGCAGCTGCGCAGACGTATGGGAGCAAGACAAAACTATCACACGGGCTTCTCCCTCTCCTTCTACTTGCTCCTCTTGCAAGGAAGCTGGGGGAGAGGTGGGGTGCACAAGGGGATGGGATGCAACCCCGGGGGGGCCGTGGCTGCCCTCAGGCACACACCTGAGTGTCCCGCGCGTGCCGCCGGCTGCCTGGAGCGCCCCAGGGCGCTGGCCAAGGTGCTGAAGCGGGGCCCTGCGGCAGGCGCGCCGTTCCGTCTCCAGGCAGTGGTTGGGGCAGTAGTGGCAGTACTTGGGGCGATAGTTGGGGCAGTTGGGGCGTCCATGCCACAGGAGGAGGTGGCCTGGACACCGAAGTGACACCATTGTAGCGATGAACCAGATCACGTCATAGAAAAGAGTGTGTCAAAGGTGCTAGGAAGGTGAAGGTGCTGTCACTGTTCTATTTTCTTAACCTCTTGGGCTAGACTCTGTATGCAACAGGTAATGCGTTAGTAAATATTTTACTAAAGCTTTTCAGACTTAGAAAAATGAGTTTTTTTTAGATATATCTCAGTCAACCTGGAAGTTTTTAAAAACATGCAGCACCTTAACCAACTATGAAGTAGATCTAAACAGTTGTTCTCAGAAACCATGTATTATATATATGGTACCCAACTTTTTTTTACTTTTTTTTTTTTTTTTCATGTATCGTAAGACTATTTGTGCTAATAGAAGTCCATCTGTATAAGTCAGAAAGCTAGCAGTAGGAGGTATCCAGCTGGCTCTTCCCTTGCCCTGTGTAGTAGTCCTACCATCACTTTTGATCAGATCTTATAAGTGCTTAGGGTCACAAAATAATTCCATAATACTTTGAAACAAGAACTCCGTATCCTAAACTATGATGAATATTCAGAAGAGTACTGATCCACTAATCCTATATGCACTGTATGACGAGGCCTTTCAATTCAAGAAATTTAAAATCAACTTACTAACACTCAATTTATACATTTATCTGCGAACCTGGGAGATTGGTGTTAATACATTGATCTTGAATGAAGTTGTGACGGTGACAGAATGGTGATGTGATGACCTCTTGTCAAACAGTGGTTCTAGAGGAGTTAAACACCTTTCACCCTCATCTTAAGTAGTATTACCCAATTACTTTAAAATACACCAGCTGTGACCACAATGCATCAGTAGCAAAATAGGAAGTAGAAGCTGGACTCTGAGATTTTTCTGCTTTACTAATTGCATTTTCACTTCATCATAAAGAATATACATGAGGGAGCTGTAACTTCTCCAGTCTAGCCAATAATTTTTTATTCTTGATGAGTGTATTTATTCAGCTATGATTCTGTCCTGAGCTTTTGTAATTTTATTTATTGCTATACTTATTTGTAAAAATGAGCAAATCAATAGAGTATTGGGGGAGGGTAGTGAAAGAAAAAGGAAAAAGGAAAAAAAAAAAAAAAAAAAACAACACTCAGAAGCACTACAATAAATTTAGTGTAGGATAGAAAACTCCAGAGACAAAAAGTAGATAAATGCCTGATGATAAACACTGAAGGCAAAATCTGAATCACTCATTGATTCATCATGTCTTTTCTTCAGTATTTATAGAGCCAAACAAATAAGATAAAAAGGAAGAGATAATCCCAGTAGCCTAATGAGAATGTTACAGTTACCAGACTTACCTTCTGAGGACTGAACACAGCAATTCGCTCCAAAAATTTGTATTTAATAATGGACTGAAGGGTGTTGTGGACTCATCTAAGCATTAGATGAGCTTAGTTTTCTTGGAAAACCTTGTAATTTGTAGCCTGAGCCATTTGTTGTTGTTGTTATTAGCACTTTTTTTTTTTTTTTTTTTTTTTTTCAGAAATTGGGTGATTGTTGTGACCATGTCCTAAAGTCCCATTTCCATCCTCTTCCTATTACCTGGGTGTGTTGATTATCCTAATGAAATAGAATAGAAACACGGAGACCACCATGAGGTATAGTTACGAGTTTCATGAAAGTACATAGTGAGGCAGACTATGATGATTATTCCACTTAAAGCAGATATGGATTCTGAGTTTCACTGCCACCATTTCCAGAAAGGAGAGAGACGTGAATGACCCATTCCTTGATGAGATGTCATCTGTCTAAGGATGATAAATCCATGTGAAGACTGTCTTTGTTAGTTCTGCTAAACTAACAGTACAGTGCTGTTTGTGAACATGTATGTGTGTACGTTATTTTTCATTGTTTTGTAAAGAGAGGAACTTGTGCATTTTCATTTTTTAAAACTAACTGTCATTTAAGGAGTCATATTTTTCAAGAAGGCCAGAAGTCAATGTTTGTTTGTACACACACCTTTGCATTCCTTTTTTACTGAGGTGACATATATGGTCGTTAAAGAAACAGATAATCCTTGGCCCAAATAGCTTCAGACTGCAAAGACTGGCAGCCAAAGTAAAGAGGAAAGGATAAGACTCCAAGATATACAACCACTGTGGTAATTGGCAAAGTTCTGCTGGTGTTTATTGTTTGCAATGGAGCACTGCCAAGTTATGGCTTTTTACCTGTGAACAAAACAAGAAATTAAAAAAATTTTCCTGGCTGCTGCAGTAGTGGGACTTTCCAAGATGAAAAACACTGAACATACTTGACTGAGGTCCTCCATACTATAAATTTTTAATCGCTCTTCCATTGCTGTTCTGTTGGTTTCAGTCCCTTGCAATGCATTCTCTTTTTCCCAAGCCCTCACAGAGTATCTCTTAGGTACTTGAAAAATAATGATGGGCTCTTCTGAGCAGTACTGGTTAGCAGTAATGGCTTCTGCTATAGTTCTGTGTAATGTGCTGCCATGCTGGCTTCAGTGTGGACTCATGCATTCTCACGGGTCCTGGCCTGAAGGAGTATAAGAGAAAGGCGTATCAATTTCTCTAGAATGGGTACTGTTTTGCATGGAATAGTTGGTAACATTAAGCAATCCTCTTGGTCTCCCAAGGGTTTCTTTCTTTCTTTCTTCTTCTTCTTTTTATTTTTTTTTTTTTTTCTTCTTTATTCTGAGCATATTCTTTTTCTTATTATCTGTGCTTGGCTTTTATATAATAAACAGTTACCAGTTTAGGGAGTGGATCTAACAGACTGCTTATTTTCCTTGCTTATGCACCCTGATTCTACAGCTGAACCAAAGCTCTTACTTTCCACAAGATTTAAATTGGATTTTTATTCAACAGCCAAATAATTTAGAGGGTTTCTTTAATCTCTGCTACTCTGGCTCATTAAGTGCAAAAGAATTGTCACTACCACTCACTCTCATTGAAAAAACAGCCTGTAGTAACTTTGCATATAGCTTGAAGGCTGCTTTTGTTCCCAAAAATTAGTTTACGTTTAGCCTATATTAGTTATTCCCCTAGATACCGTGTCCCAGACAGCCTGGTATTCAAGAGTCCTTGCAAATACAGAAGAATAACACCAAAGACTCTCTACAAAGACCTCATTGTAAGACTAAAAGGATTTCCTGTGAATAAGAGCTACACATGGACTTAACACTGCTGGGAGCAAGAACATACAAGGAGAAACCAACTACACAGTGAAGCCAAGACATTGCTGTTTTTTAATGATTTCTTTGTAGATAGGGAGAAGAGGTCTTTTCCCAAGGAGCTCATGATAATACAGCGTAGCCAAGAACACAAGGGAGAATGCTGTGTGGAAGGAAGAAAGGGAGCCTTGAAGGAAGAGAGGAAGCTCTGAGCTTTCTCCCTCTTTCTGTTCTTTTCTACTCATTTAGATGAGGTGTGAATGTAACTGATAGGCAGTGCACACTGCCTCTTCTGCAGAAAGGGATTGCAGTGGGATATAATGATTTCTCAGTCCTATATTATGGTGCCAGTTCAAAGGGGTAGTACAGCACAAATTAAAGTAACATCACTCTCAAGGCAAATGCCATAGGACTGCTCACTAAAGCATAGACGATGAATGCCTATAAGGAACATCTAGTAACTATTTCCAGAACTGCATGGAAAGTAGTAAGTATTTTACACTGAAGTTTTCTTCAGAAAATAGAAAATAATCAGACCAATGGAAATAATAAAGGAAAACTGTAGAAACTTAGGGGTACGTATAGATTTTGTTAAGTTAAAATTAAGAATGTCTTTCCACAGGAAAAATAAAAGCCATTTATCCAAAGCATGTTTTCTCATTCCTACATTCCTATATTCCTACATTCTCTTCCGACATTTGATAGCTTTAAGTAAACTCACATTTGTATCAACAGGGAACTTCATTATTATCATATATCAGTGCAAAGCAGGAGTAACTTCAGCATGAAAATCCATGAGGGAGAGGAGCTTTTGGAGTTAGCCTTTCTCATATTAAATATTACTAAGCTTTTGCAATTTTGGAAAAAAAAAATAATCCTCAGTTGTGTGTATCTCAGATGGTAGAAGGAAATTGATGCTCTTTCTGTACTGTTTTAAAATGAAATAAAAATTAGTGTTGTATACCCTGTGCAATACTGGCTTAATTGTTCAGTTCCATGAATAAGATTGGCTGAGAGATGGTTTCTTATCCAGAGAGTATCTCAGAGTAGTCTAGTACTACTGAAGTAATAGAGGAGTATTACAGGATCCAATATTCACTTTGCTGATTAAAGACATATGGCTTGTTTTTGCTGCACTCGTCTTCTCTATTTTGCAACAAATCATAAGAACAAAATGGTTTTGCTTCAGACCAAAGGCCAGCTTAACTTTTAGCCTATTTCTGACCACAAGCAGCAGGAGATGATTAGGCCATGGATGAAAGCAACTACGTTGTACATTTTTAACAGCACTGCATTTCTGAAGCTCTATGGAAGAGAAGGCAGTGTCTACCAACTTGGATTTTGACCGTCTCTCCATTGGCGTTCCATAGAATCTTCACCTCAGTTTTATCTCTAAAAACTATTTGGTGAGATCTAGCTCAGGACATTTAAGTACTTCTGCAGTATAGCAAACCCAGCTAAGTTACTTATATCTGTGTGAGGTATTTATTCCATGCTGCACTTCACTAGTTGGTGAGGAAATTTCCATGGTATTTAGAAAGGAACAGGTACTGTGAGCATGCCTACTTCTTCTCTGTTAGATTAAATGTAGGACTGTCAGGTCTTTCCATACCTTTTTGTTCTTTTTTGTTTTATCTAATGACAGCTTGTTCATGTTTTCTTTTCCCTAAAGCCCTAGTGATGAATCCTGTAGCTGTTGGACCAACCCGATTACATGCTGAACCACACTGATGTAGTCTTGCTCTTTCTTTTTCCTTGACCTTTCCACCTCTTTCCTCCATGCATTCAGCCTCCCATTTTTATAAGAAAAAAAACAAAAGCTACTCATACTCTAATCATAGTGACCTTGGAGTCTCAGTTGGTGAGAAACTACCTCATTTTGCATTCTAAGCCATAATTAGTGTCAGTCAATGGCAATGGCACAAGAAACAGTTACACGCAAGAAAGGTCAGGGACTCGCTGTTCCTTCGGCTGAGAGCACAATGGGATAGGTAGGTGTCCACTAACCGAGGTTGTGTGTATGAGTAATCTACCAGGATACTCGACCTCACCATGTAGTTGCCAGGTACAATTTCAGATCATAGTTTTTTCACGTTACAGTATTAGTTTTGATAACCATGCAGAGACAGATGGCATTTTGTCGCCTTTCCAAAGCAGAGGAATAATTTGCCGAGCTGTAGCTAGTATAATGAGAAGCCAAGTAAGTTGAAGATGAGGTAAAACCAAAGCATCTGTTGGTCCTTGTGTGCCAACTTTTAGATGCCGCAGACAAACTAATATTTCCACACAAAAAGTGGTGACTGTTATAGATTTGTGTAAAAAAGATGGCATTTGATAACAATGCCACAACAGATGTCGTTGAGTCCATGCTTGATTTTTACTACTGCTCTGTGCATTTTTGGAAGAGATGCTTCCTCTGCACAGCTTGTATGAAGTATGTTCATTATAAAATTTTATTTTTCAGGAAACAATGAGATGGAAAATTTGTAGCTAATCTGATATTGCCCTTCTTTATCATGCTTCCTTAGTGGTTAGGGGGGAAGAGTTTATTCTTGTTTGATTCCTTTTCAATCCTTTTTATGTGAAAGAAGTGCCTACACATATAACTATATACTGTATATAATATAAAAATCTTAAGAGAGCTCTCTATTAAAATACAATGAAAAATTTGAGGTTACTTGCACTATCCAATATTACATTTTCCAGCATGTGTCATGGAAAATGTGTAATTATATCTTCCCTATTCAAAGCAATCCTTCTCTTCACCTTAATCCTATTCTTTCTCATCTTCTTTGATGAGAGAGAACAATGTTTCAAAAGTTCCCCTTTAAGAGCGAAGCTTGTAAAAGAAACCCATGGAATACTATAGCCTACTTGACTCTTTCTCCTTGGTAATAGATGTGGCAATTTAATAAAAGCAGTTTCTATCTAGGTCAAAATTATTTGAGGCATGCATACTTCACCTAATATATATATATTTATATAATATTAACTGCCTGCTATGATGTGGTATACTCTGCACAGTCTGCATTATGTGTTGCAAGTGCGAGGGACCCAGTGGGAGTGGGTGAAGGGGAGAATTTTATCCTCAAAGGTGCAGACCTTACCAAATCTTTGGCATACGTGTACAAGACCTTCTCAGAAAGGGAAGCAGCAGTCCCATGGGACAGCAAGAGGGAGGCGGAGGAGGGAACAACAGCATTTGGGAGACTCCCCGTCACCAGGGCTTCCCACAGCAGGAGTGTGTGCCTTTGGGTATCAACTGCAAGCAGTGTTTGCAACAAAGGAATCCGAAGCTAAACAGCTGCTTTCTTTATTGCCTTTCTGCTGCTTTTCATTCGGTGCTTGTGAACACTGGTGCAAATGTTGCTTTGCATGGGTGGGCAGGAGGGAACGCAGGTGTAGCGTGGTGCTCAGCAGGTTGTCTCGCGCCCAGGAAGTGGCACTGGTCTGCTCTTGCCAAAGCCTGTCAGTAGGACTAAACCACAGTCAAGAGTTAGAGGTCCAGTTTGAAGCAAAAAGGGCATCAGATAAACTGGACTGATGCTGACTTTGAGGGGAAAAGAGAGAACCTGTTGATTAAAAAATATATATATAGCAGTGCTTGATTGATTCTTTTTGCTACCTGGAGCCCCAGGGGTAAGGAAGAGTGAAACCCTGAGTTTTTATTATAAAGTGCTTTCACCATGGGTTAGCAGATGCTCTTAGCCAAGGGAGTACTCTTAGACCTTGCCAATTCTTCAAAACACTTTCATCTGCCAACCAGCATTACCTCTGCCTTATCCATGCTGAACTGAAGTCTAACATGCTTTCATCCAGTACCTGATTTTTGCCAAGTATTGTAAGAGCAGACATTTTTCTCACAGTAGATTTAATTCACTGACTTTCTATCCATTTCATAGCATTCAAAAGGGTGCTTAAAACACATGGTTAGAGACTAACATTACCATATTTTATACAATTATCACTGAGTTTAAATTGATTACCCTAATGGAGATCTGCTATTTTCAAAATTCCACTGTCTCTCTGGTTTTATAGTGCATTTCGTAGACCACTTATGCATTGTATCTCTTACGTATTCTGTTTTCCATTATATTTTTTTTCCCCTCATGAGGGTGAAATGCAATCTCGTGTTGTTGGGTATTTAAACCAAATCTTCTTAAGGACTATGTTCAATAGTAAATATTAATACACAGGAAGTTCACTAAAGTGCAAGAGTGGAATAAATATTTTTGAGCTAGACAGAGAGAAAAACAGCATCTAGCTTTTTACTACTGCACCTGTAGAGGAAAATCTGGCTCACTTCACGTCCTTGATTTTGGCGAAAGTTTATTTATTCAATATACTGTCTATGAGAACTTTGTTTCTTCCCAGATAATTTGCACAAAACTCTTCACTTGATAAAAGCAGTGGTGATGATTATATCCTTGGAGACAGTTTAGGGTTCTTTATAGCAAATAGTTTTCTATGTGTCTAGAAATCCAGCACCTTATAAAATTTGTGTCTTTACAACACAAAAATTAAAGTTAAATAGGAGGATGAGCAGACGTGTTCATAGCAGTCTAGAGGAAGATATAATGCTGTGTCTTGAGATGCAACAATCCTGATTTTGGCTGACAAGCTGTCCAATGACTTCTTGCAGAATATTCAACTCAATATTTATTTTGTCTTTTGACTTTATCTCCCTGTAAGTTTTTGTGATTTTTGGTATTTGGTTTAATTGGTGAATGGGTCATATTTTTCCTTATGGCACGAGAGGTTTAAAAAACACGGAAAGAGTTGAATCCAACAGAGAAAACGAAGGCTTTACCATAACAAAATGCCTTGCAGCCTCAATCTTCCTGGAATTATGAACATTTCAGGTCAATTCTAAAACAAAGAACTAAAGACATAAATGCAACGGCATCAGAAATAGATTAACATGCTGAAAATAAGTGGTAGTAATTGGAGTCTTGAACACAAAAAATCAAAATACAGATTTAAAATTTACAAATTTAATTGGTGTAAGAATATTTTTAGAAGACAAGAAGATGAGCACATAAATATCATACTTTAAAGTTGGTATCATTAAAGATGATCCAAGAAGCTAATATAATTTTGTTCTGCATCACTTAAGTACTATTTTGCTTTAATATACTGAGGATAATAGATTACTACACTTTTGGTATATCATAGATTACATTTGTTAGAATAACGTTCTGATGAGCCACTTGTGCAGTGCCAGCTTGAAGTAGATTTAATCTTTTTTTTTCTTGAACTCTGTTATTTTTCTGCATATTCTGTGTGCTGTGGTTTCCACTGACCCCTGTTTGCTAATGATACATTTTATTAGTGCCAGTTAGAATAAATTGGTCTGTTAGGTTTAGAGCAAAGATGTTAATGATGTTTTCAACCTTAACACAATGAATATCACGCAAATCACTATGCGTACACTTCATAATACAGGGTCACTTCAATCTCTGCAGTTTCAGCAATTTGTGAGTTTGGTGCCATGTTTTATTAGAATACCATTTGTAAACCATTTTGTCATCCACAATTTTCTCTTTCAGCTGATGACTTGCAGTCAGAGGAGCATTTTTTTTGCACCAAGGACTAGTTTAAGAAAAGAACTACAACAAAATAAAAATAAAAGTTTGGACTTGTAGTTATGGGCTACAGTTATGAAGTTAGGGACTCCAGTGATCTTCTCTTTGCTTCTGAAGGTGCTTGCACTCCTACCAAAGCAATCACTTGTACAAGGAAAACAGAGTAAAATCTCTCTCTATTCAAGTACTCATGCAGTTGAGCAGTAATATATGAGAATGAGGACTGAGGCTCTGGGCTCACATCTTGCATGACTCTCAATGAAGTTATCTTGAAGCTGATACAACTGCATATATACCATGAAGATTCTGTGCATGGAGCTAGAGGTTTAAAATAAAAAGAGTGCCTCTTCTGTACAAGAAAGATACGAACTTGCAGAGAGAGTGAAGCAAAGGGCCATGAAAGTGATTAAGGGTTTGGAGCATCTGTCATATGAAGAGAGGCTGAGGGAGCTGGGACTGTTTTTTTTTTACTGTGAGGTTGGTCAAACAGAACAGATAGCTCCAAGAGGCCATGGAGTCTGCATCCTTGGAGATAATCAAACCTGGCTGGACTTGGCTCTGGGTAGTCCGCAGTAGCTGATCTTGCTCTGAGCAGGGGTTAGACTGGCCAGTCTCCAAGGTTTCCTCCCACCTCAGCCATCCTGTGATGAGACCCCAGCCTCTGCTACTTTAAGTTTGTTGCAAATGCAAAACTAGATCTCTGGCATCCTGTCTGCTCTCATGCCCATCTGCTAGAATGGCATTATGCCCACTCAGAAGGTGCTATGCCAGTTTCAACAAGGCACAGGTGCCAACCAAACATAGATTTAGAAAGATACCCTGCAGAAGATCCTCCTGGTAGTAAGTAATGCCAAATTAGGCCCACATGCTTCATTACGAGGGATCACATCTGTTGAGGCTTGTGGGCATTGTACCATCAATTACAGGCTTTATCCTCTTTTTCTTTTTCCTGAAAGCTTTAGTGAATGGAAAGCAAAATTTATGAGCCAATCAAGGGCCTTGAGAAAATCTGGGTTTTTCCCTCGTGATCTCCATCTTGAAATCTCAACTTTCACACTGCTGGAGCTTATATCCCTGTGTTAGACATACTCTGGTATACACTAGAATTGTTTGCGAAGGCAACAAAAGAAAAGACATTGAAAACAGCATTCTTTCTTGTCATTTAATGCCATGAGAGAAGGATTATGTGGAATTCATTTGATGCTTCTCAGACCATGAGGCATGTTTTGCAGCTTTACCTTCATTTAGTACAAGAAAACACACTACTTGGTCGCTATGTCCACAAGCTTCGCTTAGGCAACCAAGAGATCACAAGACTCAATCTGTAGGCCACTGTGGGACCTGTTTTACATTGTTGATTGTGAGATCTGAAGAGATGATACTGCTCAAGTCATGCCATGAACTGATGACCCACAAAGAACGGCTAAATCCTCTTGCTTCAGGAAACTGGGCACTGTGTAGGAGAAGACTGGTGACAAAGTGCTTAGCGCTGCCTAGCTAACTTGGGGGCAATTATCTGTGCCTGTGGTAGTCTGTAGGATATTTGTCCTTCATGTTGCATAGACTAACCTGGGAGCTTCCTAGACAAAAAGACATTTCCTGAGTTTTCTCATTGTTAGCCCTGAGTTAGTTTGACCACTGCTTATTGGGTTTCCTTCAGGACCTTCCTAAACTAGAGGTTATGATTTAACATTACTCAGTCCTGCTTAACTTATTTCACTAATCTTAGAGTGGGGGTGAAGAATGGGATGCAGGAAACTATCTAGAGTAAAGCAGCCTAGAAAGCATGTTTCATGATTTACCTTAGGGAGCAGTTAAGGGGAAGAGGGCACTGCACTGTACCTGTCTACGCCTCGTATTTACCCTGATGGGAACTGGTTTCTGTTAACTGGCAGTCAGCTTAATCTGAGTTATGCCAACAGTAAAAGCACAAGCCCAAACAAAGCCCCGTGGTCTGTCAGTGTGTGCTTGTTCCTACTTCAACCAGGAGGCTTGCAAGGAAAGGCAGCGCTGCCTCGCACCCCCTGCCTGCGCAGGCAGCTCCTACCAGCAGCATGGGGGCACCCCGGAGGTCCAGGCGCCGAGCTCCAAGTGCCATCGTGTCGATCTAAGTGTGCCTCATGCCGCTTCAGCTGATGGGTAAACCAGCTGTAGCGCAGGCAAATAATGTAAAGCATCATAATTTTGATGGTGTTTATTCCACGTTTACATCATTAAGAGAAATACGTTTTAAAATATTGGTGAGTCCTACAGACTGAATTTTATTCTCATAATGATACAAATATTGATATCCAAACACTCCATTATTTATGCACCATTAAGTAATCTGCTCGCGGCCCTTTCCCACATCTTTCCATTTGAACCTGGAGAACATGCGCTGTCATATGGTTCGCCTATTTATTCTTTAAAAGTTAAAACAATAAAAATAGCACAGCAGGGTCTTGTCCATAAGCAATGGAAACATAGCTCTAAATTCAGTACTATTTCTGTTTTTATTATGTGATCGTTTCTTTGTTGTTAATCACTTGCCCTACTTAATTCATTCATTATACTCGAAAGCTTTGAGATTAAACCCCCAGGCAGGATAGCTTCATATGAATCCTTTCTTTTTTATCTGTTCCAAGTTAGATTAAGTCTAGGTCCTGTTTAATGAGGTGCCACTTGCTGGCTTTTCATGCAGAAAGAATTCCTCATACTCAGCGGTATGTATATACCATATAAATTATAAAATATTTTACATTTTTTTTGAATTTCTAACTAATGTGTCCTGCAGAAGACACTATTATTACAAGTTCCCTGGGACATGGGTGGTTGGCTACTTCTGATTTGATTTTTTTTTTCTTTGTGATGAATCTTACTGTTCATTTTTGATTGATTTTATTTAAGTTATGTAATTCCACAGTAGTTTTGTTATCAATGACAGTGAGAAAACTTCTTATTTGTCTCTGCCTGCAACTCAGGAAGTCAGTTGTTGGTACATCTCTACCTGCCATACAATGTTTAATGGTCTGCCCTTACCTACAATTGCTTCTGTGCTTATGGTCTGCTAGGGCCAATGTGGCTGAGGCATGGGAAGATTTATGGTCAACAATACCTAAGGGAGCGTGACAAGTCTCTTTCTCCACAGTCTGAGTGATTAAATGCTTTTTATGATCATGTTGACTGGAGTTAGACTTCAACATGGGTCTGAGACTGGAGCTCATACCTCTGGATCTTTATGAGATGTATTTGTTGCACTCCTGTTGGGCTACTTTGCAGCCTCTGTCCTGTAGTTAACAAATCTGTTCCATATTGGCAGATTCCTGATGCTAATGGCACTTCTCTAGGTTCATAGATCTGCTTGTACCAATCCAGCGCTGACTAGTGATTATATGTTGGACTTACTTCCATGTTCTCAGCTTCTACACGTTCTTTCCAACATCAAATAACTGTTTAGCTGAAAATGCCATGTACAGCCCTAGTGTCATCCCCTATTTGTATGTTCACATATTATGGAAGGTATTTTTCTTTATGCTAACTATGAATGTTGGTATATATGAGGAGAGTTTGGCTATGCTGCCAAAATCCACCTTTCTGAAAACTGGGGACATATCCATTTTGTACATGTTTTTATTTCAAGACAGGGAAGCAGGCAGCAAAAATGGAGTTCATCTGTATTTGTAAAAGCCTGCCACAGATAAGTGGTTGGATGTGTTGGCAATGATAGAGCAGCTTTGTCCTGCTGAGAGACAGTGATCACAAATAGTCTCTGTTCTCTGTTTCCCCTTTTCCCCATTTTCCACCAGAATTTGAGACTAAATGCCTCTCAAAATGGGAAGCAGCAACTATGTCTGGGAAGGACTATGTTCCACAATGTCTGGAGAGTTCTTGTTCTCACTTTTGCCTGCTCAGTTTAGGAGCTTGATTACCTTGTTCTAAACTAAAGCTGCTCTTGAAAAGTTATTCTAGTTGTGGTAGTTATGCTGAATTAAGAATAAGTTACGCTGAACTAGTTGTATTATGCCAGTTCAGGATTTTTTTTTTTTTTTTTTTTTTTTTTTTTTTTTTTTTTAGGAATTTCTGAATGCTCCTGCCCAACCATTGGAAAGATATATATATCTTATACATATAACCTTCAGCCTGGGTTTCTGGTGATTTTTGAATGGTTCACCTGGAGAAATGTTGTCAATCACAATATCTTGAGTTTAGGCCCTTCTTCAGTGTTAGTTTATGCAGAGCTGTTGTGAGGCTCTTGCAAGAAATCTTCTCAACACCTTTGTGTAAGTGGAAAGCAGGGCTTGTTCTGTGTGGTTTGATTATTTCACCTTAAGGAAAGTTGAGAGTCTAATGTTAAATTATTATACAACAAAAATAATAACAAAACTGGTAGCATTTTCTTCTAACTGTGATCCAGAGTACTTCTGTAGGTAAGAAATGTTATCGTTACTAGTACTGCTACTACAGATATTAAAATTTAGAATCAACATCAAACATCATATTGAAGATTTACATTTACTGGAAAGAGGAGAGAGACATCAAGTGGTTTTCCAGTTCTTAACCTGTGGGTGGCCAGTTTTGAGAATACTGATGAATATTTAGGTGGGAATGCAAAAATGGAGTTTGGCTAAACCTAAATATTTGGCATCTTTTCACAGAGAACAATAGATTACAATTTATTCTTCCTTCCAAAGGAGTCGCCAGTCTAAAAATGTCAATGCTAATCAGGGTAGAAAGGATATTTGACTTGGACAGAGTAGTAGACTTCTAAGTATGTTTTTGCTAATGCTTTCTAGGATGTAAGGTTGCAAACTCCCTAATCATCTTTACGTATACAATGTGAAGAATATGGCAGAAGAAACAGGGAGCTCAACGTAGGTAAAATATAAATAATTTTCTGCAATACCTATGGATATTCGAGAGACAACAAAGGTTATGGATACAAGTATTGCTACTTAAATATCATCCCCTAATAGGTGATCAACAGTGCACTACTTTGTGAATCACTAAAAAATTCCATGTTGATGTCCTTTAAAAACTTATTAGAATACAAACAAACAAACAAACAAAAACAAAACAAAACAAAAAAAAACCCACAAGTTAACCAGTTATTTTCTATTCTTTCACCCTCCACTGCTAGATTGTACCACTTATCTTCTGTAAGATGTTGAGACCTGGAATGGAAATAACAAAGGGAATTGCAGTGCTTTCAGTTCAAGGGATTGGTGGTGTTCCACAGTAGGCTTGCCCCCCACAGCCAGCTTTAGAGAAGAGATCGGTAGCTTTTCAACTGCATAGTGTGATGTTATCAAATATTTTGAACTGTAATCTTGCAATTACTATTAATGTTGCATTAAAAGATTATTTAATGAAGGAGATCATGCAGAGAACAAGCAATATAATGGCTCCAAGCAGCTTGCCTCCCACATACCTGGAAAACCTCCCTACTGCTACAGAGGGAGGAAGAACAGTTAGTGCCAGTTCTAAACAATAGGTTTCACACTGTATCTGTTAAGACCTGTTGCTTTTGGCAACAAAAACTGACTCAAAGGCATGAATTTAAATTTTAAAAAGTGGTACTCAGTGATTAAAGACAAACACAGAATATTCTAGTTTCTGCTGTGCATTGTTTAGTATTCAGAGATAGTTGTGGAGGTGTTGGCTGTCTGAGCATTCCTTTCCACCAAGTATTGTTTAACCTTTCTGTGCATTTCAGGGCCTGATCTTGTTCTGACAAAAACACAGGTAATTCAGAAGCGGATGCAGTTACCTTGGTGTAAAACTTGTTCAAGTAACAGAAATAACTAAGGCTTTAGTTGTGCTTTAGAACTGAAATGTATTTCATGTTGTAAATGTGCGTCTGTTGCTTTAGCGCTCAGTTGGCAGGACCCTAGTATGGTATATCTCAGGCTGGTATCTATGATGATGACTACCTGGTGTTTCCTTAAACCATCACTTTATGTATTGTATCTGTTTTCTGTCCGTAACACATTGAAAGCTGAGTAAAGTGTGATGATGTCAATGCACAGCTAAATCCAGACAAGCCAGTAGCAGCACAGGGAGTTCTAGATTGCAGATCCTTTCAGAACTCATCCTATACAGAGACAACACAACCACTCAATAAAAAATAATCCTCTTCAACTCTATTTTTCATAGCTTTTTTTTTTTTTTTTGTCCTGTATCCTGCTCACTGTAAATAAAAGTAAGCTATTTACACAGTGTTTATTACTAAGCAGAATATACTCCTGTATCTTACGAAATCTATTTTTTAGACTAGAGATGTGAAATAATCCATGCTCATATCCATTCCTTTACACATATAAAGTTCAGTGTTTCCACACAATTCATTAAACAGCTGTCTGTTTTCTTCTCATCTTTATTTGTGATTGCGTTTACAAACCATGAATAATTAGAAATAATATTTTAAACAAAGGCTTTTGGAGCTATATTAATCAAGGAGAAAAGTGTTACTTGTGAAATTTTATGTGATAAGCACAGCTATCAATAGAAGATTATTCCTACTACACTCTCCTTTGTTTTGAGGATTCCTAGTCACAGTCGAAATGCAGTATTTTGCAGGAAAAGTACAATATTTTCCTCAATGCCTGATTTATTTATTTTGAGTGAAAATAATAACGTGTTTAACCTTACAATGACTTTGGGGAAAGATTGGTTTAATCCAACCCCTTTTAAATATCAGGAAATTGCTTAAGTGCATATGGCCTAGAAATGGAACTATACATTTTGAAAGAGTGCCAGCAAATTTCACGTGCTTTTTTTTTTTTTTACCACATTTTTGTTGATACAGAGGAAAAAATAATTCAGTCTCCCAAGTAAGTAACCCTGAGTAGATTGAAAAGTCTACCTGTCTCTTACTCTGTAGTCATAATTTTCCATGGTTATCTCTATTCCACTGGGCATTGAAATCTTCAAAAAGTAGCTATAAATTCATGAGCACAGGAGGGAGTTTTCCTGACAACTGGCCAAACATTTGGCGTACTTGCTAGAGGAGGGAGGAAACATGACCGTGGATTTCAATATGTTGAAAATTATAACCCAATTTCTTTTTGTTTATTCTATTCTATGACAAGTTTTTGTTGATAAACCACTGCTGGCTATGTATTGTCCACCCTCTTTCCTTCTCTCACCTTCACGCCTTTTAAACAAATGGAACAGAAGAAATAAATGAAAGAGAGCCACATACTGTAGGAAAAAAAAAATCCACACACTGAAATAATCAGGGAAAGAGAAAGCTGCAGAAGAAAGCTGTAGCAGGGCAGTAGTTTTCACTGTTTACCAGTTATCAAATTTAGAACAGGTAAAGTACATAGCAAAGAGCAAAGTAGTCCATTTTTGTTGGTATTACTGAACTTGCTCAATACCAGTCTTTCAAATACAATTCTCTTTCCTTTCTTCATGAGTTTTGGAAGGTAAACATTTGAGTTTACAGATCTACAACCAGTTTTATGAGTTTATGGCAGTGCAGTATTTCATTGATCAGTTCAACTAGGAGGAAGTGTTGGGCTTTTAAAATGACTGCCTACAAAGTATTCAGCTTCCAGACACTGATGTATTTTGCCTTCTTTCTAAGCATCATCCAATCTCTTAAATGCTTTTACAAATTAAGCTTGAATGCTAGCTTTCACTGCTATCTCAAGTGCGACTTATTATTCCTAATGATTCCTCCTCCTCTTTGAAATGCCACTCAAATTTTCTTTACTGTAACCATTAAATATAGCTAAACAAAATAAATAAATGAGAAGACTATTTCTAGCATGTAAACCTTGACAAATTTATCACTTATGTTTCAACAACTTTTAGTTAGTAATGAAATACTCATCTCTGTTTTCTTTATGCTACAATGCTCTACCTCATGATGGAACTTCATGAAGTTTCTTTTAACACTGTTGGTGGTGATGTTACTGGGAATCTGTGCTAACTAATGAATGTTACATTTATAATTTATTTGAAGCACACTAAACTTGTTGGAAAATACTGCCTGCTGAAGCTGTCTGAATATAGTGGTGGATACATGAATAATTTGTGACTGCATTCACTGATTAGGCAAAAGTAATAGAAGTCTTAATAACAGTTCTTACTTGAGTGACACCTGGTGAAACCTTCACTTTCTCCTTGAACCAGTATTTTTCCAGAAATGTTCAACAGAAATCATTTTTCTTCTCAAATCCAGAAGAAGAGTAACCTTTCTTCCATTCCTGAAGTAAAAATCTGCTGTTCATAAGTTACTTAATTGCTTTAAAATTTAAGAGGAAATATGCAAGTATAGTACACAGGTGCAAAGTTATTAGCCAAAGTTTCAGTAACATATACAGCTTGAAAACTGAACCTTTCATCATTATTTATTATTAGCAACCATGCAATTCTTGGTTGCTTACAGTTTGTGTAAAATACTAATGAACAAGGAAAAGCCTTACATTCTGTTAGTGTTTTCATCGCTTTATTTTTACCTGTGACCTGGCTCGGCTCTGTCCTCTGTTTTACAGAAGAGAGGCTTTGTTCTCTATTTTTATTTTCAAGAGTTGTGGAGCTGAGCTGCATAACTTACAGCTAGTACTGAGAAACACAGTCAGGAAAGTTAATTTCTTGAAGTTTGGTCTCATGTTTTTATGTCACAAGGAAGTATTTTAGCATCATCTAAGTCCAGGCACACTGAATCAGGAATTCAATATTTGTACATGAATTTACATATTTACATTTAACTTGTGTTGCTCTCATTTCTACAATAAGCTCAAAGGTAAGAATTGCAATTATTATACTTAGATCACCAGTCTAATAATCAGTGAGATGGCATGAAGTAGAAAAGTTTTATGAATGATGTAAAACTAACAGCCATTGAAGTTTAGATTTATGTGATGTAACTTTTGCCCTCTTCCCTTGTTTGCAGAAGACTCTAGGAAATAAGATGATGTGAATAGGATAGAAACCTATGCTGCTCCACCACCTGTTTTTAGATTAATCTGAAATCCACAGATAGGGTTGTTTTACAAACAGTTAAAATTAATTCAGCTATAGTCATTAAAAATAATGACTGTAAAACAGATTTGTTTCAAAAAAAAAAAATGCATCTGGCTAGATTCAAATTGATCTTGCCATAGCAGAATTCTGAAGTTATGCTATTCATACAGGTTCTGAGGATTTTATAACCACGTAGCAGAGTGAGGAATCACAAGCAAGCTTATTTTTCTTGGCTTAACACATCTTGTGCCTCTTTAAAAAAAGAATGAGTCTGGAGAATGGCTGGCTGTTAGTATGGGTAGGTTTGCAAATGTGCATATTTAAAATGAAAACTGAAATTTTCCATTTCTTATGGGTCCTGGGAAGATTGACACATTTCTAAGTGGCATTTATTTTCATCTTTGTTTTGGTGCAGTTAGTAAATGTGATTGTTTTTCCTTTTGTGAATGGGTGGATAGCTGGAAGAGTCAGGTATTACCACTTCACTGGCTTTCCATTGGCACACTATGTGCACCCTCTCTGTATGTAGATTCTTGCATCCTTTCCTGCCAATCTTTGAGGTTTAAATGAGGGAGTATAGACCTGAGTGCTATCTGGTCGGGGTCACCTTCTAAACAGAATTTCAATATGAAATGTTTAATTTTCCTTATAAAGTGAGTCAAATTTTACAAAAGAAGAGTTCTTATAGTATCAACCTAAAGCTGGGCTTTGGTCTTTTCTCAAAATCCTAAAAGAAATTGTAAGAGTTTGGTTTGTAGTCAACAAATAACAGTGTTTGCTTAAGAATTAAACTGAATAAAAGTAGTGTTTTTTTGGCCCACTTTCATTCCATGTAACTTCATATATCAAAGCACCCAAGCAGAATGTTTCATGTTCCCTGGGAAGGTACAGCTAGATCTGGGATTGAGGCAGCTACCAAAACTCTGAATCATTCATTGCAAAATATTGACCAGCCCAGGTGCTGGTGTTTAACTCATTGCCTCCTCCTCACAGAACCTGAGGTCTGTAAGGTATTTGTGCTTTCTGATCTGCCTCATTATTTCTGCTATAAAAGATGCCTCTGAAATTATGAGCTGCTTTTTTGCCCCTTGTGTAGCTTGCTTCTAAGATGTCTTTTATGTTTCTCCTACTATTTCTTCATCACTTCAGTAGCCTAAGGTGCATTTAATTGCAACCTAAGTAGCTTGCATTCCCCTTGCACACATTAAAGAGTAAATTCTGAATGATTGGACATAACTAGTACTTATCATAGTAAATAGCATATTCATCTCTTCCACAGTCAGACAATTTCATACTGTGCAATTTTTCTGCTTTCTGAAATGTCACCACTTAAATTGTGTCATGATTTTCCCATGAGGAGACATTGAAAAGGCCTTTCCTGAAACACAGCTTGGAAATGTAACCTGCACGTTATATTTAAACCAATTTTATAGCACTCAAAAATTGGATGAACACATACAGTCCTCACACAGTATAGACAGTGTGCTTTTTTTCCCTATTTATTCATTTATTTATTTATTATTCCAGGGACTGGTGCTGGGTTTGATGAGTTTCTTCAGTTTTGAATTTGATTTCTATTTTAAAGTCACTTGGCTGTTTTGTGAAAGTATTTCTCTAGTATTAGGCTTTGCAACTGCAGAAATAGTTGTTTTCAATTATCTCTCTGAGGTGATATACATCACTCCAAAAACTCAGGTGCTATGCATATCACTTCCTAATCTTGAACTGAATGGCACCAAAGCTATCCTGAAGTTTAATAGTTTCTTGGATCATGATTTTGCAGAGGAAAAGGTCTTCTTTTATAAGTTAGGGATGATGGAGTGTCTTTTTAGGAAGAACTTTATGAACTTGGAAACAAAGGAAAATGAATAATCATATTTAATCTGAAATGTGTTCAATGCATTTATTTCAGTTTTGAAAAGAACTATACAACAGTATGCCTGCAGATTAAGCACATGCATTACCATACTCAGCAGAGATGTCCTGAGAAGCATCTTTTCATTCTTAGTGCAATATTTCAAAAACACTGGGAAAATAATTTTGGGAAAAAAAAAAAAAAAAGAAAAAAGAAAGAATTAATTAAAATCCACAGATTGAGTTAAAAATATAAACGGATCAATTTCTGTCAGCTTCTAATGAGGCCATTACAAAGATCACTACCAGACCCCCCGCATGGCCACTGTCGTTCCTTGGGGAGGCCTGGGGAGAGGCTGGCACAATTTGGACAAAAGAGGACCTCAGCCAAGTAAGGCCAGTGGGGAATTTCTCCAAAACCACCAGTGAATGTCAGATTATACCAACAAAGAATTTCAGTGTAGAACAATCTGTCCTGTTCAGGGCTTCTTTGTTTGAAAAGCACTTGAGCATATTTTGTGTATGTGATAAAGTACAGAAAGCACATGCCTTTTTATGCTTTTTGCTTGTAATCAATGAAATCGAGCCACCATATCATTTTCCTATAGTACTAAAAAGGAGGAGGAATGAGTCTGCTTCCTCTGTGGTCATTACACAATTTAATCTAGGTTAATGATTAGCAACTGATTGTTGTACACAAAAAGATGATTTACTTCAGCCTGATCTGTCAGTTTGTTGTTTTGGCCTCTGGTTTGGTTTTGGAGGTGCGTGTAAGAAGATGGCAGAGTGCTGTTTTGTAAAACCATATCTGAAATTGTTACTGTTCAGTGTTTGAAGATAGGAATCATGTCATGTTATATGTAAGCAAAGAAGGACCAAACTGTGCTTTTATATTAGGTACACATTGCAAAAGCATGGATAAATAAGTGACCGTCTTTCATTAAAACTAATTTATACCTAACTTTTGGAGACCTAGAAAAAATAAAACTGCTTCTATGTGTTCTAGATGAACAGTATTCCAATATATCCAAATTGCTGCAAGCCAGTATACTAAACCTGGCTGTTACCTACAAAACCTGTGGGGCCGATTGCTGGAAGACCACGACAGTGTCACTGGGGTGCAGTTTGCACAGTGCCACGTGCTGCCCCTGGCAGGCAGAGGGATGCTGGGGAAGGGCACGGAGCATCACCCTGAGACAACTCGGGCTCCTGTTTCCTTGGAGCACTTCACGCTTGACCTCCCACGTCGAGTTTCCATCTCCTTGGTAAAACCCAAGGAGAAGTCAAATTAATGACTTCTGCCTGTCTGTCCATTTCAGGCAGGAAGCGATTATAGCTGGTGAATAATATCTGGTGTCCTGTGTGTGCTTTTACTCCCTGTTTATGGTTACCGAAGGAGATTTCCTCACACTCACTTCCTTTCGCTAAGGGAAGAGCAGTCTGACATACAGTCAGTCCTTGCTGGTTTAGTCATTTACCGTCCAAGCAAGCCCTGCAATATAGCACTTATTCATTTTATCTGGATTTATTTCTACTCTGCTGTGCCGATAGCTGAATACCTCCAGTTGTGCGGTTATGTTTCATTAACTGGAGTTCAAGCCATTACTGTTCACGGCTTTAATGGAGAATCCAGTACTGAAAACAAACGGGCCCATGATCTCCGTAGGAGCCTGGGGCTGGCAGAACACAGAGCTACCAAAGAGCTTCACGTGGGAATTTGTAGGAGCTCTTGTCTAGCCACAGGGTTAGAAGGAGGCCTATAGGCCCAAGAAGCAGAAATTACGGGTGGGGTTCCCAGAAACACTAAATCCCACTGAAAGCGAAAGATATTTATGCGTTTAAGACTCTATCTGCCATGAAACCGTGTCGCTGTTGCCAGCACGACTCTGAACCTGAACTGGTATGCCTTGAGCTGACACTGAACACCCGCAGCTGTATAGCTCCTAAGCACCCGTGAATGGCTTGTCTGCAAGAGATGTAATGACACATGGTATGTTGCCTTGTACCCCTGGGAATCTCACTCTGCTCTTGTTAAGGCCCTGGAAACTTGGCAAACCAAAATTTCCAGATTCCTGGGGCTGGCGTAGCCTCTATCTCATACTCCAGAAAATGTGCAGTCAGTTGAGGTTTGCACTGTATTAATTTTTGTTATTAACTGCTCTACTCACCCACTAATGTCAATACTCATCTTAGAAACGTGGTGCTGAATTAAAACAAGGACACTGCTGTTTTCTCTACCTCTTCAAGCCCTTTCAGGAAACTTGTTCCCCATTCATATGTGGGGTACAGAGTGTGACAGAACCAGGTCTGCACAGCCCAGGACCTGCAAAACACATATGGGTGCATAAACACGTCTCCATGCCTCTGAAAAAGTGACCTGAATTGTTGTGTGCCCAGTGCATGAGCTGGGCTTGTGGTGCAGACAGCTGAGCCACAAGTTCAGCGATTGCATCAGGAGCTGTAATCTCAGCAACAGGCTCCTGCACGTGTCAACTGACTTGTGATAAAAACAGTAGGCTTTTAATTTGTATGTGTGTTTGTTTGTTTTTGTCTTGCCTGAATGATATGAACTGTGCTGAAAATAGCAAAGGCAGCTCCAGCTTACTCTGGTTAAAAACTACTGGGGGTCTTTTAAACAGAAAAGTTCATTTTTTTTTTTCTCTAACAGCAAATCTGCACTTGGGGAACAAACAAGCAAACAAAAAAGTTCAGGGTATAGCCATGGGCCTGATTCTGTTTTCAGTGTCACCCTTTGCAAAATTTCTGTGGTAAAATCCTAAAGGAGCTTGATGGTGACAGCCTGCATAAAGTGTGCTGTATTTGAAGCAATTGAGTTAATGTTGGAGACTGACAATCGGAAAAGTAGGTTGGCATAATTATATTAAGATATCTCAGAGTGTCATGCACTTTGCAAGACTGAATTTTAAACTGTTGATTTAAATTAATAAAGATTCAAGAGTTTATAATTTGTTTATTTATTGAAATCAAATGCAGTCCATGTTTCTAACTAATTGAAAAGTATACTTGTGATAGAGAAACTATTTAATTTGGGCAGACAAGCTACCAGACTTCCAAATAAAGATGATGAATTGCAAATTCTCAATCTTAATCCCTGTAGGCTGACAGTTACCCCTTTAAAAGCAGCATTTGAGTGATATACTATAGCTGGTAATAGCACACAGCTGCAGAGTAGGAAATCCCATTGCTATTTTGCAAAGCTTTTATTTTGCCTCATTCATTTATTTTTCAAAATGATACTTTCCTTTTTTAGAATAAAGAACTTTTTGCCATTACATGCGGACTGGACCTTTCACAAACAATTGCCCGTTTGTTTGCCATATGTAAAAATTCCTGCAGATCAGTTCACAATTTACTTCACTTACATGTAACATTTTCATGAGCGTAACTGCGTTTGTGATTTTGCAACCTCTTCCCCCTCCAAGTGTAAAGAACACATTTCTGTTATATATCCTAGCGTTCAGCATACAAGATCAAATGCAAAGAGGCTTTTTCTGTCTTTAATGTATAAAGCATGTGTCCAACAACAGCAACAAAATCAGTGCCAAAAGAAGCAGTCCATAGGGAAGCAGTAATTTGTGTGTCTGCACATTATTCTGTGTCTATGCACATATTAACCCTGGTATACAGTAAATTGTGTTACCATGGCAGCCCTCGCATGGAAAGTTATAGACTAGTAGGGTATCTCTAACAACCACCAACGGGGAATACGCATGTTCTGGCAAATGCAGAAGGGTGTAGGGTTTTTTCTCTAGGAGGAAACAATGCACTATAATTAAGGACGGGAAAACCGGGCTGCAGGGAGGAAGAAACAACTCAGTGTTTGCCCCAAATGTAAGGGGAGGAATGGGGGGGAACCTTCAGACCTCCCTCGCTCCCTTTCCCATGCATCAGCACCACCATGGCTCCCAAGGGCTGGAATGTTGTAGCCTTTATGCAGACAAAGCTGCCATTAAAATCCTGTCTTATGGTTTTCATTCTGTATACTTCTCATCGAGGCTTTTACAGGGCACTTTGCTTACATTAGCTTTTGTGTCCAATTTTGAGATTGAACTTCTTTTTTTATGATTAAGCTAGTTTGTCAAGGGTGAGCTGTTATCAGTGATGCTTACAGTTCCTCAACACTGCATGTTATCATATTTTGTGTTATATTTATAGTTGTATATGCAACTTTGCCAAACTTCAGCTTCACGGCTGACATTTTCAAACAGATGCTGTTTGCCTCAGATATTTCTTTTTTTTTTTTTTTAATGTTTAAACAGGGTTCATCCATTTAGAGGAGTCAGGTTAGGGGGAAAATATATTTTTTTAACCCCATTTTATTTTTTTAACAGTTTTGTAGAATGTTTATCATCTGCTGGTTTAAACTGTAGTCTTTAAAATTGCGGTACAGAAATGACAGCATCATGAAAAGAGGAAGTGCTGGTAATGAGAGGCAAATGCGCCAGCGTTTTGCCATGCAAAAACTAACACTGAGTAGAGTGGATGTAGGGTCAGCATTTTGGGCAAGTCATCAGCGGTTTAGAAAGAAGAAGAAAAGAAAAAGGACGAGACAAGATAGGCACTCCCAAGAGCTACAGGCTTGTTGCATTGGCTTAAGTTTAATGGAAAAGCGGTGCTCCTGTCAGCTGGTGTACTACATAATAATGTTAACACCACTACAAACAGGTTGTGGTTTATTGCTTCAATTTCTTATGTACTGGCAAGAGAATTAACAAGATTGATGCATTAGGATCTTAGATCTCAGTCAAATTAGGTGACTAAGAGGGTGATGAAAAAAACGCTTGTTCTTTGAAGGAGCACAACTCCATCAGAAACTTGTTACATCCTAGCATCAGGCCATTTGATGAGCTGCTGATTTAACAGCACACTTAGCAGGCAGTAGTTACATTGATAGGGGCAACTACTTAATCAGTCCTTTAAAGATATTATGTTCAGAGTGATTTAAAGGGATATTGTGCTTTAGGAAGTGTGCCGTGAGTATGAATATGTTCTGCATGAAGTGAATGCAAAAATAGGGATACAAGTGTCATTTGTGCTGTCAGATCCTTTATTTGGGCTTATGTTAAAAAAAGAAAAGCCTGTAAATACAAAACAAATACTAGCATTTTGAAAATGATACTTTAAAGAACGATTAATGGAGAAGAACAGGGGAAGAGAATAGCAGCTATCATGTTCCATGGATTTGCACCACAGAGAAAGAGAGGAAGAAAAAGTGCTGTAAAATACAGCAGAGGAGATTTTTGAAGATGAACCAGTGAGTAAAGGGCTTGATTTCTGCTGTCTGGCTTCTATGACTTGGAGGATTTCCCTCGTAATTGTGAATGTATCCAGGAATGCCGACTGCCTTTCAGTACCTGCCATGTATAACAAGCAGTTTGAGGAATAAATCTTGCATACCATACCAAACAAGGGCAAAGTGATTTGGTACAGAGGGATCTGTTAGTGCTTGTAGATCTGATACTGCGTTTTGTCTCTGATAAAAATCAGTGGAGAATCAGCATGGGAATCGCTACCTGAAGTCTCAGAGGCAACATTTATAATAATGAATGGCAGAAATGTGGGGAGGCAGTATTAGTGCATTTCAAATACCTGATGTTGGAGGATGGCTGAGGGTGTTTCGTGCCAACTGACTGATCCCAGTCTGAAATTACCACAGGTCCTATGTAGGCTTTGCCTTTAGTTCTGGGCCAGTGATGGTACTCTGTAGCTTACCTGCCTCAGTTTATGGAGGTCTGCAGATTATATCCCTTCTTTGCCACATGCTCTGCTTAAACCCCATAACGTGTCACAATGAGGCAGAAAGGCTTGAAATGAGCCACCCTTGGGCTGGCTGGTTCTCCCCAGTAAGATCAGGTTCACTGCTGGGGTTGTGTAGTGCAGGCAGCAGAGCCCAGGGCCAGGCCCCGTGGGTAGCTGTGGTATTGCAGCATCCCTGGCTGACAGCATGGAGGTTTTTTCTCAGCACTGAATTCATTAACTTTTGAAAATGGCCAGATCTTTAAGGTCCGTCACAGCAAGCACAAAAATAAAGGAGTGGAAATAAAAACATGCTTTGCTTAGGGCATGGGAGCTATTCATTTTGTTGAGGAGAAAATGAGGCAAGGCAGAGTCATTAGGAGGGCTCCTTACGAAAGCAGGAGTTGCTTGGGAAATTACAGTGCCATTGACTAGAATACATCGAGTACAAAAGGGAGATATAATAAGAGGAAAGCAGTTATGCACCTAAGCCCTGAAATGTAGCATTACATCCATCCTGAGAGGTAATCATTCCTGTCATTACTAAGCTGTAAGATCACTCAGTCCTAGCATGGTAGAAATCCAGGAGCTCAACACATCAGTCAGATAGCTTTTCATAACCCTCTGCTTCTGTGGCTCAGCTGGAGTTGAAAAATAATAATAAAATTAAAAAAAAAAAAAAAAAAAAGAAAAGAGAAACACAACACCCCAAATAGTGGCACCGAGGCATTCAGTCAATCCTACAGTTGCTAGCAAACCTTATAAGTAATGACTCATAGACATCCTTAATTGAAATAAATTAAATTTTCTTTTCATTACTGCTTTGCAGAGTCATTTGAAAGTACAATGGTTGTTGCTCAGGACTTGAGCCGTTGGTACTTGCAGTTGTGGCTTCAGAACAGAAATTCTGGGCATGAACAGTGTAATATCACAGATTTCTATCTTCTTTTTAGTCACTGCTGGTGTTCACCTTAATTGCTACAGTTGTATTTTGTTTGTATACATGATCTGTATCACTTAACTGAACCATCCTTGGGTAATTAGTATAACAGAAGTGGCAGGTATCACACTGCCAGAACGGTGATAAAAGTAGCCAGAGGCAATCGCTAGCAGAGCCGAGTACAGAGCTATGACATGGTGCCTACACTAGAGACAGGCAGCAGCACAGAAATCCCGTGCACAGGACTGTTTGACCACCATGCCGCCAATGTGCAGCCACTAATGACTTTACCACTCTTACTCATCAACATCATGTCATGTTCAGTGCCGTAGAAACCGCTCAAATTGTTCCTAGAACAGCCTCACAGATCCAGGACATGATATACTGACTTGGGGAAAAGGTCCTGCACTCTATCTGTGAAGCAGCCAGGGAAATAGGAAAGTAAATATTTGAGTTATTTACCACAAAGTTTGACAAAATGCAGAGCCTTCTGACATCCTTAGAGGATAAAAAACTATGACAATCGCTGCCAAAAAGACAGTCTTGGAGAATGAGATGGAAAATCATATGTTTCATTGAAGGATTCAAACTAAAACTGTAACAGAAAGAATACTGCAGAGTGGCACAAATACTTGAGGATTTCATCCATAAGATGCATTGGTTCTTAAGAATAGCTTGAACTGTTCCAATGACCTTAACAATTCCTGCACCACGGAGCCATAGACTTGCCCCCATTCATTTTGGTGTCCGGTCTTTGCTCTCTTACAGTCTGAGAGCACAGCCCAAAGAGCAGACTCAGATTAAAGAATCGAAGTGCTGGAGCATTCACTCCAACTCTATGCATGTATTCCTACTGCCCAACAATTTTCACTATTTATTACCAAAATTATAAAGGCTTATTTCCCTCCCTACACTAAAACCTACCTTCTGCATTTTCACTAATGCCACTTTCCAGATCCAGACTGTTCTTCCTTACTTATGGACCAGGAGTCAGTCAGCGTTTGACCTCTTCTGGCACTAGGGCTTCTGGACTCTCCAGCTGCAGGATAGGTTCTGGAGCCTTGACATCTCCGCAAAAGTGTTTCTGGATCATTTCCAGCGTGTCAACAAGTTCCTTAAATGTGTGGATTGAAAACTTATGAATTAGCGCTGTGTCAGAGGGCAATTTACTGATTTCCTACTTTATGTCATGTTCTCAGGGGAAGCATTAATGGACATCCTGGCCATATCTGTCCAGATTTACTGGTATGCACACCGTATAGTTCAGTTTCCCAGTCACCAGGACACACAGTGCAGGCAGGCTCACAACAATTTGGAGTTTCTGTTCAGTCCTGTACTCTACAACAAATCCGTACTCAGGAACCAGATGCGCCTGCCCACCTGGTGATATCCATACTGTGCCTGTGCTTTCAGGTGAGACCCCTGTCCATCTTATGTCGTGCTAGAGAAATAGAGTTTACATTTTGCTTTCAGATTTGTGGATTGAAAACTGGAAAGACTGCTCACCTGGTAGAGGAAACTGTACTAAAGCTTATCTCCATGACTAGTATCAATCTTAGATGCTTGCCATCATGGCACCTGGCTTTTGGAAGCTGAATGAAAGGCTTTTTAAACTACTTTCTATGGACAGAGACACTCACTTCAGAAGGATTCTCAATGAGCATAAGCTATCTATTCCAGCCCTGAACTGAGACTGCAAAGAATGTGTCCTAGCTCCCCAGAGCAATGGGGCTTAAGGCTGCGCTTCAAGTAAGCCCTCTCTCAGGTTTTCTCTGTGCTCAGACCAGAAGTCCTAGCCCAGTTCAGGGTTTGTTATGCGTGTGGTAGTTCTCTTCCACTGGAAATGGGAATCGAAAATGTTTTCCCTCACAGTGGTATAGCTTTGGTATTAAAAGTGATGAGTCTGACTGGTTCCTGTGGTGATTTGGATCAGGGTTTGACAAGGTAGAGAGCCCGGAGCAGGTGAGGCACTGCCTTGCTGTGCTGTTCAGGGGGGCAGCACTTCTTAATGGGCAAGTTAAATGCCTTCAGACTTTAGAAATGCAAATTTTGATATCTTGGGACTTCAGCTAGGCTTTACACAGGGCATTTGAGGAATTACACTCTTGTACATAAGTGCCTAAATTCCACCCATGTTCCACTTCAGGCTTTAGTCCCTCTGAGGATTTAGGCCTGGGAAAATAAAAGGCAGGATGCAAGAACCACTTAATAATAAATCTCTGAGCATAGAACACACAGGCTTTGGTTTGAGGTCCAGCCAAAACTGGAGTCAAATAAGAAGAGAAAACACATGCCTTTAGGGATTGCAAATCAGCAAATTGGTGCTGAATAGAAAGAGAGCAACAGAAGAAGAAGCTGAAAGAGGAGAAAAACCTTGGACTTTACAAAATTGCCCATTCTCTCGAAAGCATTGCCAAAAATTTCTACAAGTGTGGGCTATTAAAATGCATGCACTCAAAAATGTTCTGTTTGGGTTGGTGGAAATCTTGAAATCACAATTTTAATGCATGATGAATGCTTAGTTAGAAGTTGCCATATGACATTGAAATCTTTCACACCTGGATTTCATATATATTTCTTTATACAGCTGCTTTCCACCAAAATGGCTAATGAGGTGAAAACTTGGAACCTCCTCCCAGGTTAGTTATATATTGCGCGTGGAACAGAGGTTCCCATTTCAATGGAAACAGTGGGCCACAGTCACAGCAAGGTCACAGGCAATATTCGCCTGCAGTTTGGCCCAAAACAGATATGGTCCAACCAAAAATGCCCTCCTGAAGCTTTCCTAATAGAAAGTGAACTTCTCCCCACTCCGTGCTGCTCCTTGACGTTTTCTGCAGCTACGGCAGCAGCCTGCGGGCACGGGATTGGTTCTGGGAACATCTCCCAGGTCAAGAGTGACCTTCCTGCCAATCCCCATCTCATTTACCCATTTTAATCTAGTGAAATAGTAATAATAATAGTAACAAAATATATTCTTATAGTGTAGTCACCGAACTCAGAGCTGTGTTTGTCTCTACGTAGAAGCTCAGCCCGATGTTCTAGTTCCCAACGAACAACGCTTTAAGCTACAAATGAACTTGAATGAGGGTAATTGTACAGAAAGTGATTACTCAGATTGTAAACCCTGTGGGACAGCCACTGTCTCTGCTCTGTGTTTGCATAACACTTCGATGCACCAAGGTCCAAGTCTCCTCTGGGGGATCACCATCTGTGCTGAGATAAACTCTAACTAATCTCTGAGGCTTAATGCCATCAGCACTGTAGAGTCTGTTTTTTCCCTTGATTTTTCCTCTACAATTTATTCAAAGATCTTAAGCAGAAGCAGTGAGAACAACGAGCATGCAGAAGAACTTCATTATTATTACTATTACTTATTTATTTAACAGGGAGGATGTGCTGGCACAAAGTGATAAATCATCTTTATCACTTTGCTTTCCATCCTTATCAATTTTCTGCCTTTGGCTTCTCCCTGAGAGAACCTAGGATAACTGGGCAACTCTTTCTCTCCATGACCAATGCTGGAGTCTCAAGAAATTTAAGAGATCAGAGAAATATGAGTGTAATATTTTCGTAGCTAAGTTCTAAAAACCAAACAGAAGTGTCAAAGATGTTTGAGGAAGGAAAAAAAAATGCTGGTTGTCTTAGTCACTGGAGAATCATTTAAAATCTATTTTGTTTTGTGATGGCTGGCTGGCATGTGTTTTTCAGTGACTGATAGAATGATCCTTTATGAGAAAGATATTGATTTTTTTCTTGATAATAATACCACATTTTATTTCATTTAACCAGTGAAGATAAATATGATTATTTGAGGCATTGGTCCCTTTCAGTGCATTGGGTACTCCTATGTGCAGTCAGCTGCTTTTTGCTTTGTTACTCTTCTAATATGGTCTTAGATCCATACCATGGAACAACGTGAAACCCAAATTCATATCAGTTTCATCGTTGTCCTCATAAATTCAAGTTATGGCAACATGCACATGTTGTAGGAAGGCATGGAACTAGCTTGCTCTGGGTGCTAAGCAAACAGGAAAGAGGTGATTCCTCATCCCCAGTGTGAGTCTGTCCAAGGAGGGAATAGAAACACTTTCCTATGATTTAAATGAACAAAGAACCAACAGTTTAAATCTCAGATATTGTGTGTTGCAACTGATCTCATAATAAAAGAATGTAAACAAGTTAAAATATATATATAGTCAAGTTAATTTGATTGAATAATGGGAGAAAATCACAACCTGTTTACATATACTCGATGAACAGAAAGGGAAACTATGTTCAATCATGTAAATTATTCTCTGTGAGCTGTTTACTTTTTTCCAGTAATGATGTTATTTGTCACCCCAAGCCCCTGTATGTGGATGTAAACCAAAGCACATGTTAGCAGAAGGAAATAACTATACACAACATGAGCTATTCCTCTGTAGAGAAGTCTAGTGCTGCCCATTTACATTGTGGCCTTAATTAAGCAGTGATTGATGCTTATTTGGAGAGCTAAAGATAATCACTATCTTTTTCTCTGCGAACCAGCTATCCATTTGACCTCAGTATTTTAGCCAAAGAACATTGTGGGGAGTACAGTTCTTTTTTAATGGAAGAGAAAAAGTGCTCTCTTCTCTGTTTGTGTTTTCTAAGTTGTGCTCCTCAGAACAAGACACCTTGCCCCTGCCAGGTGGGTTTCTTGGCTACTGTGGGACACAACAGGAGGAGGTGTGTCAAGGTGATACCTCCTTTATTATGAAGGAAGATCTGTCCTACAGCCAGGTCCCCCTTCAGGAGGGAAGACAGTGGGGGAAAGAAGAAATGTTCCAGTTGTTGCCTGTTGCTTCTGCCAAATGTTTGGGTGGCTGCAGGGGCAGACAGAGACCGCATGTGCTGATCCTTCATAAAGTAGTTTTCAAAATATTGTAAAGCTTGAACACTATCACCATTTCCTTCAAAGGAACCTCACTAAGCCACTTCACCATTGCTGGATTTTTTGCAATAAGAATTAAGGACTCAAATTTATGGCAAAAAGGAATAAGAAAAATATTTGGAGCATGCTCTCTGCCATCTTTCTCAGTCCATCTGTTTGCTTGTTGTCAGCAAGTGCATAAACTCCCCTCAAATAGCAGGTTTTCCCTTTTCTCTCTTCCTTTTCCTGTGTCATTTTCTATATTGACATGATATGAAGTCCTACAATGGTGATCTACAAAATTGTTGAGCTCTCTGCCTTGTCTTGATTTACATTTCATGCAGCTCAGCAGGCTTTATATTAAAACAGCCATCTGGAGAGATTTAGCCACCTCCGGCAGGCTTCATGCTTCGAATAATATATGGCAGATACCTGGGCCAGCAAGGGCCATCATGACATCAAAAGTGAAGAAAAAATTAATTTCCATTCTGCTCAAGACAATGGACTGTCTTTTGTACAACAAGCTACAAGCAGGTTAATTGACTTTTGGGTATCTTGCAGAGACATGAGAAATCTTTATGCTAGATATTGTACTCCAGCATGGGCATGCATATCCCCTTCCACAGCAGCACCTGCTTGCTTTTCTGAAGCGTTGTTCTGCCAGTCTAAGAAAACACCTCTTTTGAAAACCACCTTGGGAGATTTCGAATGGTGTGATAAAACAACTGTGTGATAGAAATTAGAAATCATACAGTAAGTACTCATCTGTGGGTGTTTAAAACATCATAAAAGTGTTTATGTATGTATATGGCATCATTAGGAAATATCTGAGTCACTTTCTGATTTTCCTTTTTTTTTTTTTTTTTTTTTTTTAAAGTTCCTCATCCTCATTATATCCCTGAAACAAGCAAATGGAAGCGAGAGCAACCGATCCCATTCACAGTTAGGGAAATGCCAGTTGCAGCCCCATCTCACATTAGCAGAGGATGGCAATTGCATTTTACAAGCAATTAGAGGAACTTCTGGAGTTTCCACATGCACACTGCGATTTGGCAGCATGGCAGAATCGGAGAGATTTTAATGTTAGTGCTGAAAGATTGTAAAATCATGCCTTGCGATGTAGAAAATAGAAGTTCCTTCGAAAGCTGCATTAATGAGCTCATTTTACTAAACTTCATTAAACCAGCCATATAATCTGTGCAAACTTAGTCTGCTTCTCAATTACATGGAAATGGAGTGCGCTCTGACGAGTTAGGAGCCAGTGGCCATTACTGATTTTGTCATGCCAGGAAGGCTAAACTATTGCAGATGTCTCCTTTTAGGATTTTTCAAAGCTGTAGGTAAAGAAGAATTTGCCTGAGGAATGTGGCACTTGGCTTTAGGCTGATGAGAGACCTGGGGGATGCAGGGCTCTTGGTGCAGACTGGCAAATACAGCAGCACCATGTTTGGGTCTGCTGTTGCACTGGCTCATGGAGCACTGTTTTTAAGGGTAGAGATGCAAATAGGTGTTGTCACTACTTACCAAAAACAATGGCCTAAGAGATCCCACTGCTGTGGGAACAGAACAGGAAACTCATTTTTTAAATTCACTTCCCACAGGAGGTAACCTATTCCTGTAGATGTTGCCATTCATCTTCCTCCTGCCCTAAAATCTCTGCTCGTCCCTCAAGATGAGTTGGACAGGTTTGGGGTGGTGTCTGTGCTGTGCATCCCACTGCTGTGGTGAGGAGCAGGAGGTCGTGGATGCTGTTCTCTGCTTTACAGCAGACTGTAGGGTACTGATGTTTTCCATACAGCATTTTGTTTCATTTCACATCCCTGAGAGATGCTGATTTATAGAATATGAAACATTATGGAGATAAATGCATTTTTAAGGAATTTCTGGACTCAAAACATTCCTGTCAAAATATGCTCTTTTCCCCATATCTAATCATCTTCCATTGGGACATTTTGGGGATTAATTTAAACTTAGTAATTTGAATGGAGTGAAGGAGAAGAAAGGGATGAAAACAGAATGTTGAATTAGCTTGATCCAGTTTTGTGGCTTTCTGCTTTCAGTTAGCAAACAATTCTGAAAATTTAATTTTTCATCCCATTTCAGGGGTTTATTTAAAACCTGTGACATGGGAAACATTGGAAAGAAAGCACTAGAAAGCTGAAATGCCTTGTGATACATTGCAGCCCTGTCCCCATTGCTGAGGTAGACTATATTTGTGCCTTGCACCTTCTGATGGACTTTTGTTTAATTATTTGTTTATTCAAACTCTGTTGCAAGCCTATCACATATATTTTAACCACTCATCAAAGAGTCCAGTTGTCAGGAGCAGATGTAGTTGCTTGCCTGCTTTCCCTTTTACTGTATCAACCTGTCCTTCGAGTGTCCTGGTGTTTTAATTATGTACCCGTGGTGCCATATTCTGCCTTGTGGGACACAATGTGCTATAACAATTAAGACCAGAACATCAAGGCTGACTCAGCTTTTATTGGTGAGGGGAAAGTAATCTAAGTGGTAAAACAGCAGTTCTGGGATACCAAGGACCTTCTCCAGCCACTGTCAGTGAAAGTAGAGGGTATAAAAGAGAGGTAGTGACTTGGCTGTATTCTCAATGTCCTCTAATGTGGCTAAAACAAAAGATTTATATCTGATACAAGTGCTCCAAAATATATACATTATATATATACATACTTATTATGCATAAATCAGCTGATGGTTTAGAGATCCTAACCTGAGACACTGAAAAGGGAGGCAGTTTTCAGAAAGTTTTGAACATTTTTCCATTGAAAAAAATAATATATTAGTACATTACTGAAACAACATGTGCCCACACCATGGTTAGAACCATGGAAGAGGAGCAGATGATTTCCCATCTCAGTGTCTGCTGCTCCACTGATTTACCAGGACACCACCACCAACACAAATGACAGGTTCACACTGGCCGTGACATAAGCCATTCAGACCAAGGCATAGAAGAAACTCCCTGTGAATACTTATTGTTTCTGTACTGCATATGGTCTCTCATTATAGCATAAAAAAAGAAGGTGTAAATGTAGTCTGATCTGATGCAAATATCTGAAAGGGAGCTTGTGATGAGGTTATGGAAATGAACTTTCTGTGCCTGTTTTGCCTGCATATAGCACGATTGGTTGAGGGTGGCTTTATTTCCAGAAGAAAGATCGTATCTTATAGAAAATTTGTAAATGAAGGTGTGTTTAACACCTATCTGCAAATATCTGTGTATTCTACAAGCCCACAACATGTATAACATTCTGATCTACTGGCGTGGCATTAATCGTGACATTAACATTAGGGCAGAGACTCCAAAATGACATTGGGAACACCGCAGTGCTACCAGGAAAAGAGGAAGCACAAAATGTAGGAATAGAGCCACTTCCAAATCCTTTTGTAGCCAGGTTCCTGTGCAGGGACAAGGTTTAGGAAGACCAGCTGGGGAAATGAGTGGAGCAAAAAGACTGGGGAAAAGGTTGTAAATGGAGCTGGGCCTGGCACAGGCTGGGGGATAAAATGGAGAAGCTGCAACTGGTTTCTGCTGTTTCCCCAGGCCTTCAGGCTGAGAAGATCTTGTTCAGAAAAGGTTCTAGTTAAAGGCAGTAATTAACTGGTAATTAAATGGTGTTGTTTCATATGGTAGATTTCTAAAGAGGGTATGTCCTGGATTAACATTAGCCTGTTTGTGAAGGTGAGCAAAATCCAGACCTAAGACTTCCATGCATTATTTTTTTTTTTTCTGTTTGTTTTCTGTAACAGAAAGCCAATGCAAAAGGAAACTATAAAGGGAAAGTGTCAGCTATTTGGCAGTGGTTCAGTCATGAAATACTTTTTAAACAAATTATATTACAAGCATGAAACATCTTTTCTGAGCAGCTGTACTCAGGGCAAAACAATAGTTGTAAAGCTAATATTATTTGTGTAAGAGGCAAACAGCATGTATAGCTGTGAGTTCAGTGTGAGCAAATTCTTTGGAAGCTGATATGTTAGATAGAGTGGTAAAGCAGTCATAATAAGATATTAAGAGCCATCAGAAAAAAATCCTTCTCCATCTATGTTGCCAGTGCCCTGCAATTATTATTATTATTATTATTTTTCCCAGCAATAGCAGGAGCACCTGCATAGGTTAGTCTACAGACCAAGACATGTTAAGATTCAGGATAGCAATTATTTTTAAACACACTATGTAAATCTTCTCAAGGCAGTGAGATGTTCAAAGGCTGGCCTCAACCTGCCATTACAGCATTTTGGGCAGTTTGTAATTTTTACTTTCATATTGCTTAAAGTAAGTAAAATTTACATTAAGGATGCATATTATGTTTCTTTCTGCATCCTTTCTGCATAAACTGTATCTAACTGAATCTTCCTTTTTTTTTTTTTTTTTAATATTTTTGTCCGTGGTTCTTCTGTCACCATAAAATACTGAAGAGATTTCCATCATTGCTGGATCTGGCTTTTTAAGAAACAAAACAAAACAAAACTTTGAAAGAATCTGTGTGCATCCTGGAGGCAGGATATGATCAGGAAATTTCAAGTACTGTCCTGGTGGGGTCTGCATCAGTGTTTGAAAAGTTTTCTTCCAATTTGACTTAGATGAAATGTTTTCCCTGAGGGCAGAAGCCTTTTAATAACAGGTCAGTTCTAAGGATGAGTCATTGGGGTTGAGAAAAAGCTGACCGAAGAACAGCCAAATCATGTTGCTGATGCAAAAGTGTGTAGGGAGTGATGACAATTTGGGTTAAGAAATAAGGAACATATTTTTCTTCAGTCCATTTTTATTCCCAAAAAGCAACACTAAAAACAAAATAAAAGCTTTCTCGAGAAGCATATTTTGCTTTTTCTATCCAAAACAAAGTAGCTATGTTGCTACTGAATAAAACCTCTCTTTTTTTCCCTACATTCTCCCATGCAGTTTTAGTTTCCCAATCAATACAGCCCACATTCAGAAGAGGTATCGTTTCTTCAGGTGTTGGCCGTAGTTGCTTTGTTCCTTATCATCTGTGGAGCACAATCCTACTTCAAAGAGACAAAAACAGTCCTCTGCATGCCATGGGGTGCCGTCTGGCAGTTTCCTCTCTCTCGGCATGCAGAATTTATGAAGGCCTGCCTTTTTGTACTCTGATACGATAGGATACAGAATACGACCATGTTTTGTGAGTATTCTGCCCATGGCCATGGCCCTGTCCCACAGGGTGCCTGGCGATAACCCATGTCAGCTGCATTGAGGGAGAAATGAGTTTGAGGGCAGAAGAAGGCTTGAACTTGCACCCTCGTGACAAAAAGCTCAATTGAACTCCAAAATCAAATTAAATACAGCTCCTGCTTATATTCAATTTGTTGTTCACTTGGATTGCAGGGACAATTTGATTGATTCTCACTGAATCCTCCTTTTGACTCACCCATCTTTTTAACCCCCCCGAGTGCTTTTCCTCTGGGTCAGAAAAGCTTTAAGTTGGATGTCCTTCCAAGCACACCTACGTAGCTCTGGTAGGAGCAGAGGACAGAGGACTCCACAAAACCTTCCACAGCCACCCAGAGGTGGAAGAGGGTGGGAGGAGGGAGGTCTGAGTTGTGCCCAGACCTCTCTGTCAGAGAAATGATGGCTTCCATGAAGATTTAGGGAGATGAATTAAACCTTCTGTATTCTGAACATTTTAAGACTACTTCTTGCTAGTATATTTTGCTTGAAGAGCGAATCTGTACAATTAATTCTGGTGCAGTATTTTTTGTTGCTCTATTTTCACGAGTGTAGCTTAAAAAATCTAGCCCTGTAATAAATAACAGCTCGGTAAGCCTTGAGCTCCCTGTCAGTGAATCTCTTTTAGTGCCATCTGATTCATTTCTGAGGTTCCAATTTCTCATTGTGGCTTATTATTACGTTTTACTGTTCTGAAAGATGATGTAGGTAATTGCACAGGTCCCTTAGCTAACTATAGATTTGTTTTAGTTTTATAATAATAATGAAATTGCCATAGATGCCTTATAATATTTTTCTTTAGAAATAAACATTTAAGTAGAGGTTCACACAAAGTATTCCTGGGCTACCCTGTGGCAACAATTATAATTAAAATATAACTGTTTGATTATATAATTGAAATTGCTTCCATTTGATTAGTTTGGATCCTTTCCATAGCCATGCCCCTCTTTTTGAATAAATCAGCCTTTGTACTCTGTTCTGCAGGAACATTAATGTGGGTGCAGTCATGAGCTGAAGAATATGTATCTGTTTCAATCCACAGGTAAAGAAAGCACTTGAATGTAATACTAATAATTGAAAAATGCTGCTTTGTGTGTAATTAGAGGGCTGCACAATCCTGCTAGAAATATAGGGCTAGTGCATGGGAAAAACATACAAACAAAACAACCCAGTGAAGGGCAGAGCTCAAGAATCTCCATTCCATCCGAGATAAGTCTAACCATGTGCTCACAGATTCATGCTCTTGTGCATGTTTATCACCAAAATAGGTCTAGCAATAACCATGAGAGCTTGTCCATTACTCCATCCAATCAGCAGAAAATGTGAGCTGCCTGGTTTCATTCAGGGGCCTGAAATGGCTCTTCGGCATGTGTAACTCACCAAAATCCATCCCTGGAAGTAGTGCCCGAGGGTAGTTGGTATTCTCGTACTACAATCTGAGTGAGCTCAGAAGCTGTGAAAGGGCACAGCATGTAGAAAGTAACTGATTATTTAATTTACACAGTTTGCAATCAAGTTGGGTTTATCTGGTAGCAGAAACATAAAGCAGCTCTAAATATTGCTAGAAAGGCACTGAAGAAATAAAATAAATTTGACAGTATAATTACAGCTTCCTTTTATGATTCCATCAATGTTATTTAAATGCACATGAACCTGGGTTTTTACAAAAAGCTTTATAAAAATCCCAAATTGTATTGAAATTCACAAGAATGAGAGAAGAAAAATCAAATTGCTCATGTTTTGATTGGTTTATAGTGAATACAAATGGAGTCCTATTGTAGTGCACTGCATACAAAGCATGGCATTCAATTAAAGTGTTGGTTAGTGATTTCTTCATTTAGTGACAATCATGTAAACAACAAAGTTGGAACATAAGAAAAGGACCATGGAATAAATTTCAACTCAGGTTGAAAGCTAATGAATTGAAATGTCAAGTCAATCATTTAAAAAATTAGAATTCAATAGTTTAAAATCATTTAATCATTTTTATAATTATTTTGTGACATGGTAGGAGCAAGGGGTCAAAATGCAAAACCGTGAGTATATTTTGGCTAATGTGAATATTGGAATGAACAGTTTAGTTGCATTTCACCTGGAGTATATTAGCAACTTTCACAATGATTATTTTTCTTGCTTTCAAGGAAATTAAATAATCAACCACCCAAGACAGTTCTAAAATAAGCAATTGACCTGTCATGGGATAGAAAAATTGATTATTCTATAGCCCTCATTTCACCTAACTAAATACACATCAGAGCAGACTGTCAGAGGTGTCTAAAGGTTAGCTCAGCCATCTCCAGCCCCAGCCCACAAGTACACTTTGTTCCCTCTGAACTTTAAAAAAAAGAAGCATGGCTGATTAAGCATCAACCTTTAATCACCTTCAGCCAGAGGATGCTATGTAGCACAGCTGCCTCTGTTGAGGAAGAATGAGTCAGGAGCACCAAATTCCTTTGTTTTTGAAACATAAATATTAACAGTTTACAGCCATGCTATGAGGTATGAATATACCAAGATTACAAGAGTCACACAGTTGCTTATTTACTGGTTACTGTCTTCCAAGTATGACAGGTGACTAATGGAGGAATGAAAGGCTTGGCTAATCTGCAGCGTGAGAGTATGGGAGAAGCACCACGGCAGCAGGCTGGGCGACTGCTACATGATGATGGTTTCCTGATGTTATGCTCAGAAAGGGCTGGAACTCTATTTTTAGAGGACATTGATACCACTGCAGACCTTCTAGAAGCTTATTTGTGCTTTGTCAAAAGCACGGGGAGAATTTATTTTTGGCAGGTGCCTGTACAGAAGGGAGGGTTGGCCACGTGGGATTTGCTTGCTCTGTGCTCTGCATGCAGGACTTCCAAGGAATCCAGTGGGAGCTCTGTGAGGGGCTGATTGCCCAGATGAGCTTTTTCCCCATTAGGTCTCTCTGTGTCCTCCAGTATTTAGAGAATAAACACCAGAGAGTCAGGAACATCAAACTGTGCTTTGATTTTGTTTTGTTTTCTTATTTTTTTTTTTTTTAGGGAAAAGAAAATGAGATTGTTTTCTACGTAATGTGATTTCTGACTACAGTGTTTAGTGCTGGTGGTGATACTGGGTTTCTGTTAATAGTGGACAACAGGGAAATAGCTTGCTTCCTGGGTACTGTATGATATAATTAAGAATATAACCACACAAAATAATTGTCCTTGAGGACAATCGGTAAAACCAGACTGGTAGCATCAGTACCCAAGCACAGGAAAGCAGAAATGACCCCTGAGACATGAAAGATGAATTATTTGAAAAAGTCTATCAGATGCTACTCCGTGTGCCATCCCTCACACCAAAAAAGTCTCCAGTGCCCCAGAAGAAAATTAAATTTTATGGTACAAAACCACACTGACCAGGAGCCCCAGAATTTCTTATACTCATCTTACTGTGGTCAGCTTTTGGTAACTTGTGTGTCTTCTGCAAGTGCCTGTGACGTGTGGCAGCTTACAGAGTGCACCCAGGAATGACAGAAATCGCAGATGGAATGGATCTGTTAAACTTTGGCCCCTAGGATTGCTCTGCACTTCGTATTTTAACGCAATGTGCACTTGGCCCATTCCAGATGATCCGATATAGATGTTACTGTCACTTTCCCTCCTAGTCAGAAGAGCTCGTCGCTGACAATGGTGATAGATGATGTTGCTGCCAATAGGAGAAATGCCTGTTGAAAATCTGAGCCACAGCTCTATAGGTTCTTTTGAAGGAGAAACGACTTAATTATAAGGCTGGAAAATTACCATGGAATAATTAATATGCTTGGTATTTACACTTAGGAAAGTGATTGCAGTGCATAAAGTACAGTATTAAATTGGAATTAGCTACACTTATTTCAGTTCCTAATACAGCCGCCCTCCACACCACTTCTTGTGGGACCTCTCCAACATCTGTTTGAAAAAATGAAACCAAATCAGCCCACAGTTTCTGCATGATCTAATTGTAAATCTCCAGTAACTTCTTGGGCTCTAGCCAAAACAACATGAGTTCCAATTTTTCCAGTTTTTCCTTATGCTGGGAAGTCAACCACCCATGTTATTACTGGGAAACATGACCCTGTGTTATGTTCCCTCACTGAGGTCTTTGAGTCAATAATCCCAGCACTGCCTCAGCTTTTTTAGAGGTCCTGTTTTCTTCTTTCAACACACTCTACTCTCGACACAGTGCCAAATGTTACAACAAGCTTTTAGAGGTGCCAGAGTTACTATAATTAACGCTAAGAGAGTTGTAGAAAGGATGTAAGAGCTCATACCTCAGAGTTTCAAACACTTTCCCACTCCTAGAGATCAAGATGAACCCATCAAGGAGGGTAGATTATTCCCTTTGTGCCAAAACTAAGATTTCAGATGCATTCGTTCAAGGCATCTGGTTCTGGCTGCTATCAGAGACAGGAAACTGGACTAGGTGGCCTCTAGCTCTCATCTAGTCTGGCAGATGCTGGGAAAATAAAAGAAAAAAGAGGGTAGGATTTCTATGTAGGTTTCTTTTTGTTGTTGTTTTGTTATACACACTAGCACAGAGGTGGCCATGGCAGCTGCTTCCACTGAAAGCAAATAGGTTAGAGCAAGGCTGTACCATACCCTCCAGATTTCCAAAATGCATCTTTCAGTTTCATTTCAAAGTGTTCAGACCAGTACTTCTGAAGTCCCATTTCAGCCACAAGCTTTGCATGTTTAAAAGGTTTCACTAACAAGACAGCAAACAGAAGTAACTCCGTGAGAAAGCAAACCCCAACTGGATTTTGCACCAGCCAAGATCCCGTACAGCTTCCTTGTGACGTTTTTTTTCTGGAACCACTGGTGTCTGCTCGTACAGGAGGCAGAGCGATATTCACTCATATTTTGTGTTTGTATTTATGCTGTATGTCTGTCCCTCCAAGCACAGAGTCCCAGCACAGGTCCTTGTGAGGATGCTGCTCTTTGCATGGGTTTGATGACGGACAGCACCGGTGGTGCCGTGCTGGCCTGGCCGCTCTCTGCTCTGGTCCCAGGTGGCACCCAGTGCACTCCCTCCATCCTGGGCCAAGCAGGGGTTGATCTCTTTGGAAGACTTTCACTTTATTAGAGGGTGAGTTCCAACAGTTTTTCAGCATTGGGAATGAGGTTGTGACCCTCTGACAAAATTTTGGCTGCAAAATGAAATTTCCTCTCCATACAGGAAACCACTGGAGAGAATATTTCTATAATACTTCCATTCAAATAAATCCAGGTATTCCAGTAATTGTATGGTCTCCAGTAAAAATATCAAATAAACCTGTCATAGACTTTTCTCCCAGATGCTTAGATACTGTCTCTTTTCACTGCTTACCCATGTAGCAGAGCCTGAAAGGCTAACGGACATCCAAGGTTACGCTCCTGTGGTTCGGGCTCCGTGGCTTGTCCTGGAAGGAGACAATGGTTTCACTATGCTCTGGGGTCTGCGGTTCGGGAACGCTCCTGCTTGCCCAGTAAATGAGGTCAGAGCAGCTCTGCCTGCTAATATCTCGGGTAACATGGCTGCTCGGAGAGAGTAGTTGGGACGTGATGCAATCAAAGCTCGTAACTAGATAATTTATTAACTTGCTTGGGAAGGCAAAAATCTGACGGCATAGAAAAGGTGCACTCAGTAAGGAACATATAGCAGCCACAACGATGTAACTGTCTAATAAAATGTTTGTGCTGTTGGAAAGGTTCGCTGCAAAGGAAGATAAAAGACAAAGATCAATAAAATGTAAAAACCTTTACTTGGAAGCCTTCTGTCTTAAGAGGAGACAAGTCTGCTTAGCCAGTGCACGGGGGGCGCGTGTTCTCATGGCTACCTTTGTACTGAGGCTCAGATCTGATGGCTTCTGCTCCCCTCAGGTCTGCAGGAGCTTGTCTTCACCCATGCCAAGGCCTTCCAGTGTCACCCTTTGGTAGAGCTGCCTTTTGATACAAAAACATTTAAATGCCTGTTGGTCATTTACTTCGATTTGCTTCTACGGCAGACCTCTCTGCTCATCCACCAACTGCAGAAGGGCGTTTTCAGCCTTTTATATGCAGCTCACAGCCTCAGCACGACACCACAGACTCAAGCCCCCCAAACATTTTAAACAAACCAGAGATGAAACACTAACACAAGTAGTAAATCTAAAAGACAGCTCCGTGATAGCATGTGCTGCTTTAGCTGTGACATACAGTAGCTTAAAAAATTAGAATTAGTTACGAATAGTAGATTTCTCACACTGCCAGACTGTATCATTTATCTTACATAATTTACTACATCATTTTCTCTTATAAACAGCTTGGAAGCGGAAGCCCAAGACTCAGTTAAAAAAAAAAAAAAAAAAGGCAAAACAAAACAAAACCCAGAAATGGATTGAATATTTAACTGTTCTCAGAGGACCAAAGTCATTCCTGGTAGAAGCGAACGAGTCTGACCCACTCTGGGCAATTCCCATCAGCTTCAATAGACTTTCCTCAGGGCTGGGCTCCACCCAATCTGTTTTTTAGCTCTTCTCTGGAGGAGACTCTATTAAAATTAGAGTACCTTGACCTCCACTGGCAAAAGACAAAAGCCCAATGTATTTTTCTTACTAATTGGCACATCCATAATGACTCTCATTTCAATGCATGCGCTTTGGAAATATGAATTGACAAGTAGCAAAGTTCATTGATTAAAGCTTGTGTACAGGCACCTTTCCTCTCGGTATGGTTTTTGCACATAATCACTCAGTGGGAGCCAGCACCTACTTATCAGAAATCCAGAAATGTATGGCTGAATATCTACATGCAGGAAACATTTATCCAACCACATACTTGAGCATTAATTTTACATACAGGAAGAGGGATTTCCCTTTTGATGATGATAGTTCCTGTAACAAAGAGATTGAACGGTCTGTAAGTTTATACTATTTATTAATACCGAATGGGCAGGAAAAATTGAGTGACCTTCTGGGTTAATAAGAATTTTGAGCAATGGTTTCATTGAGATATAATTCAGTGTTCAGAAGGCATAAGTCTTATATCTTAATTAATAATATATAGATATTTTAAAATAACATTTTAGGAGTATTAAATCTATTATCACAATAAGACACTTAAGTGTGCGAACTAGTGTGAATTAATTCACACCTAGTTGTATGGATAGCTCTTAGCCCTTTGGCCCCATACTTGACAATATGCTAGGCTTGAATTAATGCGCAGTAATTCACAACTTGTCATGTCTTACTGCTGAAGCATATCCCTGAAGTGGCTTCACCAATATATAGGCTGGCTTCACACTTTCTCAGAAAGGAATGGCTTCAGCTCTTCCCAGTCACAGCTGCTCTCCAACGCCGTGACCTCCGAGAAAGGCATCGCACTTCCCACCACCATCAGCTGGTGTCCCCGTTCAGGGATATGTTATCGCTGCTACCTCTGCAGCCTTGGTGCCTGATGACTAACACACAGCTCAGGAGCATATCATCCTGTAATAGTACAAAGTATAGTCAGCTTTGTTGCTTCCACACATGGATATGCTGTTTGGAAAACCACAGGCCTATTGAGAGACACCTTACTACAACTGGAGTGACTGGGAGTAAAACACTCTATTGCATCGGCACAGTACTTGGAAACATGAAGGCTCACATACACTGGAGAATAAGATTTCTCCTCCATTCTTGCTTAACAGAAATAATACTGAATAAACCATCCAAGACAGACAGTGATTCATCCACTGCAGGAATTGCTCAAGAGAATTTTGTTTCAGTGCGTGGGAAAATACTACCCCGGTTAATATTGCTCCAGACTGCATCATCTTGATTTATCCTCATTCTAGAAGTGCAAGCATTATTTGTTGCATCCACCTGGATGGCGGCCTCACATAACCTACTTGGGTTTTTTGCTTATTCATTTGTTTGGTCAGTTGGCTGTTGTTTTTCAGATGCATTTGATCCCATTTGGCATTCCCCATTGGGAGTTTGATGTGGGAATTCCAGAGCTGCTCTGACACCCCAAGAACAGAAAGAGCCCCAGTTTTGTAGTGAGTCCTCAGGGAAAAAAAAAAAATAGCTGAGGAGATGAGAAAGTTTGAGGCTGTCAGGAGGAAAAAAAAAAAAAAAAAATAGAAAAAAAAATGTTAAAGAGAGGAGCTTGATAGGTGTGGTGATAAATCTGAATAAATAAAGGAGAGTTGCTGCAAGACATGGAGGTAGCAGTTTTGCTGAGCTATGTTGGACGAAAGCCCTGGTTGTGTGCCAAAGCAACAGAGCAGCTGTGAAACTCTGGGTGTGGGTACTCAGCAGTAATCTGCTTTAACCCTGTACATAATCATATAATGCAGTGTCCAGCCCATGCTCAGTAGGTGGTAAAACACATTAAGTAGGTGCCACACAGGCATAAAATATGCATAACCTGTTTCTTTCTTTCTGCAGTAATCCATACGAAGACAGAACTGATTCTTCTGCCCATATCAGGAATGATGAAAATGTGAGTCAGGTTTTGGCATGGGCAGCCACCTCTCACCACACCAGGGCACAGGGCTGTATTCTCTCCTGTTGTCACCTCACAGCTCTTCTCAGTGTTTCCTCTGCAAAATCACCAGAGCAACCTTCAGTGACAGAACGAAGACAGATAGAAAGTTGTAAAATACAACAGTTTATTGAGCTGCAAATTCTGAAGAAATGTGTTTCGTCGGAAAAATCTAGATCATCTCAGTGGAATTATTCAAATATAAGGGCATTCCCAGGGCTGCCAGCTCTATTTGATTTTTTTTTTTCCAGTTTTTAAGATCTGTTTTTAAATTTGGGTCCACAATTTATTTTTTCAGCACCTTAATACAGATGACCTTTTTAAGGTCTCAGTATATTCACCTGCCACAGATTTTACCTCTTCAGAAAACAAAGATGTATTTTGATGACAAAATTAACTTTGTGTTTAGGAAGATGAAATCAGGCATTTGGGTTTGAAAATATTGTCAACCTTGTTTTTGTTTCAAGGCACAGCTCTACTAATACAGCATGAATATACAAAAGCTGATAAGTAACTGTATACATCATGCCTGCATATATACAGGAGTTCAATATTGCTATTTACTGCATAAAGTAATGGAGTCAGTCTGATCTGAGAGAGGTTCTGCATGTAATTTGAGGGAATCTATGTTTAATTTAATAGGTCATGTATCTGTCTCAAGTGGGGATTACAGTATCTGGTTTAAAGTGATCTACAGTATCAGGCTTATTATGTAGCTTTTATTTTTAGCAAGGAATGGGTTTAACAGTTGACACTCCTACTTGAGTATGAAATACATCAAATTATTGCCCAGGCCAGCCTGCTGGCTGCACAAGACATGCTAGTTTACAAACAACCTTGGGACTTCCAGTCGTTGGGTAGTTCGGGGCAGTGCGAAGTGGCAGGCTGGAGGCATTAAGTCGTCAGGATCCTGCGGCAAACTGGGCTGATCTATGGAGCAGTATTGTTGGTGAGGCTGTAAAGCTGATTGGAGGACGGGTTGATCACCGCACTGGGAAAAGTTATGGAGCAAAGCAGGGCAGGGGGAATCCAGCGTGAACAATAGTTCATGCTCAAGCGCTCTGAAAAAGTGTATTACGTGCTCTGCTTTGCACTTGATGAGCACTAATATGGCCAGGTAGCAGGACCAGCAGAGCTGGTCTGCAGCGAAGGAGGAAAAACAAACAAGCAATAATGAAATAACACGAGTATAAGATTTCTGAGGGCCGAATGGGAATCTATAAAGGGTTACAATGCATGCTGAGACAGTACGAAGGTTGTTGTGTGACACGATTGTTGCTGGTTGCAATGTTTAAATGATTTGGATACAGCTAGTGATGAAAAGATTATCGTATTTCCTGTGATGACTGGCTGCTCCCTTGATCCTTCCGTGTCTGTACCTGCCTGTTCTTCACTTCATCCATCGCTGCAGCTGGTTTCCAACTAGAAACCAGTAGCAGGAAGCTGAGTGCTGGTACAGTTTCTAGCTTAATGAGATGACTCTCGTTTTGCTTGTGTAATAAGAGTGGCAAAACAGAGGTAAGTCATAAAGAGCTTATCTGTATTCTAATTAACTCAACTTTTGCTTCTGGCCTGGTCTGTAGGTATTCTTGGCACAGGAATGAATCCTCTCAGGTGCAGAGAAAGAGGAGTGTAATATCTAGTCATCATAATTGTACCAGTGAAAGCTGCTATATAAACAGAATTATTCTGCTAAAATTGCACTTCTCCTAGGAAGCTTATTTTACTTCTATGAGTGGCTTCACTGGAGTGATACTAAACTTCCCTTGTATGGCCTGGCTACACAAAGACTGCTGTGACAGAACTGAGCACTACTAACATGCCTATATGAGCAAAAGTCTTCGACAGCAGATATAGCTCTGGTCAGTGAGATAAAGCTTAGGATTTTTTTCCCCTTTATTTTACCTCATTTATGTCTAGCAGTAAAATCAATATCTCATGACCAGAAGTACAGCTATAAAAATTCCAATAAATCCATCTCGAAGTGCAAGTTTGCTCCTGAAAATGATGCTGTAACAGAGTCATCACATGGAGACATGTCCACTGCTGAACAAATCTTCCTCATTTGCAATTAAAAACTAGCTTTTCTAATTGCCAGCTTTAGTAAGCCTCTATTTGAGCTCTGCCAGTCCAGCCCACTTACATATTTACTCAGGTAGAGTTTCTCACTGCCATTGACTCTTTGAGATACTACAGACAAGGAGGCCAGGCTATTTCCATGGGGCGGCTGTTTTGACAAGCTCAGTAAGGAAAATAACTGCAATCTTCTACTCTTTGTCTTCCTCCTCTTCTCTCCTAAAGATTATAGCCCTGATCTTAGGTCTAGTCACTATATAGCCCTGATCTTAGGTCTAGCCACTGAACAGCAAGTTGGTTATTTCTGCAGGTAAGGTGGCATGTTAGTGGCAGAAGGACACTGCCAAGCAGATGATGTCCAGGAAAGTTTAATTGGCTCCCCACAGGTCCTATACATCTGATATCACTTTTGTAATAAATCTAAAGCATCATTGGTTAAATAACCCAAGACCTTTCTTGTAATCACACAGGATTACATTAGAACATTAAATCAGACATAATTGGACTGTCCCATTTAGACATAATTTTAAGGTAAAAATTAAAAGAAATGTATCAGATAGTAGTGTATTATATGTAATGAGAAATTTATTGCAGTTCCAAAAATATCTTCACTGAAAGTATAAAAAAATTTATGGGCTAACATTTTTCTGAATATAAAATGGACTAACTAGAGGTTTCAATCTGCAGCCACTGAGGTAAGCACTCTTTCTGACACAAAGGGTTTGCTTTTACTAACAGTAATTAGATCTTAAGTCACGTGTAGAGGAAAATATTCAAAGGCTCTGTACTTTGCTGGTCTTATCACTTTAAATTACACTTCCTACTTGTTCTTGAAATAGCATCAACATAACTTCATTGGGTTGGATATTCCGACATACAATCACCCTCACAGCTGATTTCTCAAATGAAGGGCTTAGAATTAAACTGGAGCCTGTTGAACCGAGATGTATAAAAATATTCATTTCCTTTCTGTAAAGTTTATTATTATTTATAGTCAAATATATTCACTATCAGAATGCTTCGCTGCAAAAGAGGCTGGGAAAAGACAGAGCTACTATCAGCATCGCCACTTCCCTGTAAATTTATGGGCTGCAGGTATGTTCAGAGAAATTTTTACTGAGATTTCCCAACCCAGAAAATGAGGAAAATGATGAGGCACTAGGAAACTACCAGGGCTGCACACACATCCTGCCCACAGGGCAACCCCAGTGGCCCATGAGTGTGTGTGCACAGGATGTGGGGAGCAAAGAAACACATGCAGGATGTACATAGCCGTTTCACACCAGTGATATTTCCTCACAAGGCTATTACAGAGCACCAGAATTCTTCTCCACTACACAGCTCGATACCAGAGCAGGGTGGGCAGTGAGCTCCTGAGGTAGTTCATGCTCCTTTACAGCATGTTTCTGTACCCTGCTGGGGTTATGCCTTTTTACAACTGTAAAACTAATATACGTGCAGGAGGTTTTTCTTAAGGTTTGATGAAAATTAAACATGATATTGGCATTTTTGTACAGCAGCCAGTCTCTGCCTTCAAACAATTTTGTGCTAATATCCCTTTTAGAGAAAATTGTGCTTCTGAAAGAGTTCAGAGACTTTCGTCTTTATTTCTCATTCTATCTCTTTTTGGTGTTCTTTGTGTGTGTTTTAAATGAGATGGTTTGGAACTTATGGATGGTGTGCTTCCATCTGTGTTTTATAGTCTTAAAGTTTCTAAATGCATATGCTTCATATTTATATCATAGAGAACTCTAATAACCTTGTGTTATTATCATTTATTTCAGTTTGACATAAATCAGGAGCCAAACGAAAGGGAGGACAGGTTTTTCTGTGTTTAACTAGGTTGCTTCATGTTGCTTGACATTCTCCATGACTTTATTTAAAAGCTTTCCTCTAGCTTCATTAAACTGCCTTTGACAGGCAGCGGCTTAATATACACGTGCGCGCACACACACACATGTATATATGTATTCATTTGAATTTGGGCTCTTTCCCTCCGGTCTCTGGTAATTATGATTTGTGTCTGGAGGGATGAACTGTCTAAAAAATAATAAATAAGAGGCCATGAGAATTGAAAACCAGCGTTCAGGTTCATCTAGAAAGAAATTAAGCAAATCAAGTTCAGGTTTATAAAGGGAAGCAAATTACCCTGGGGTCTCCACACACTGGATCAGAACTGACTTGACATATTTAATTATATTGCAGTTCCTGCCCTTCCAAAGAAAATTGCCATACTTTTACTACAACCACCCAGGGAGGTGGCGAGGAGGTTATCAGGAAGCCTAGAACTGCTATGGCAGCTCCTTAAAGGCACTGAGCCAGAGAGGGCCCCTAGTACTAGCAACGCCTCCTTCTACCAACAAATTAATGCCCAGCTGGCCACTAACCATCCCAGTCGGCTGACTGAATGCCTCAATCCTTTGCAGGTGTGGGTGGGAGGGAAGTGCCTCCTGAAGAGATAAAGGAAGGAGAAATTGCTGAGAGTTGGTGGTGTGCAAAGCTGTTGATTGTACAAAATGTGCTTTCAAAGTAAGGGTGGGCTGGCACAGAGGCCACCTCTGCTTGCTCGGGGTTGTGGTGGCTGCTGGCTTTGCAGTTTGTGGATGCAGCTGTCGGTATGCTGGGAATGCTGCGTACCAGGAGGTATGCAAAAGAGATGAGTCAACGCCGCTCCGATCATGATCCTACAAGCAGCTTGGGGATTTGGTCTTGATGGTGAGCCGATTATTATTTTATCTCTTACCAAACTGCATAATTCACAGCAGTCTAATGTTTGTGTGTTTTCTTTATAAGTCATTCCTGCTATCTCATTAGTAGCTGTGTTAAAAGAGAAAAATGCCTTTCCTCCTCCCCAAAAAACTATTTATTGTCTTTCATTCAGACTGCTCCCAGTCTTTTCACATCTCCACAGAGTCCCAAGCCCACTTGAAGTACTGTATTTTTGTAATACTAAACAATCCATTTCATCTGGATGCAGAAAACCATCTCTGATTTCAGCTTCCCCTGAAGTGTTTTAACTAGGCCCCTGGTTGGAAACAGGCTTTGAGAGGGGCCTGGAGTGGTTTCTGGGCACAGGTGGGGAAGCCAGGCCTGGAGGTGTTGACCTGTGTGCATGAGGCCAACCTGCAGCCACAGGCTGCAGTGACCCGCTGGTTGCAGCCCGTGCCTCACTGCTGAGGGGCTCAGGAGCTCTGCAGGCTCTCCCTCACTGACTGCTGAGGTATTGGCCTTGCTTTGGTGAGAACTTGGCTGAAATACATAGGTAATTGAATAAATTATCCATAAAGTAAGTTTTTGCACGCTCGCCTGGGGTGAAATCCAGACTCCAGTTGTTGTGGGTTTGATTCCTACACAGCTTTTTCTTGTGTGTTTTCAAATCGTGACCCACTGTGTTAGCTGACACAAGGAGAATGTGGCCTCTGAGGTAAAGGCTGGCCTGTTGTGCCTCAGGGAGAGGAAGGAGTCGGGCAAGGCGTGAACCTGCATGTTCTCAGGCTGCCCAGGCTGCATTGCTGTGGTTCTCCTTCCTCCTGTCAATGCTTCTCGTAGTCTGATGGTACCTTCTTTATGCTGCAAATGTCTATGTTGATAAATATCACCTGGTAGATATTTTTACAGTATTTATCAGTAGCCAAGGCCTTGTAATGCTCAGTCGGAATGTCCCTGCCCTGACAGGATGCTTTGGTATGAGACAGACTGCTACTTGCTGGGGTAGCTCTGTTGCCAAAGCAATAGTAGTTCATATTTTTACCTCTAAAAATGCTGTCCTAAAAGCTCCTGACTACAGTAGTGTTCAATATAGAAACAACAACAACAAAACCTCAGCTAGTTCAGGAACATCCTCAAAAACTGTTTCGATCACTGAATAGAAGCTGCCTGGAGCTCAAGGCTTAGAAAGCCCTAGGGTTGCCTCGAGGCTGGCCCAAGCACGCACAGTGAGGCTGTGCAGGTAAAACACACCCAGGAAACCGTGGGCAGGATAACCAGGTTAGCTAGATGCATGTGTGAGGATGAACGAGGAGATTAGCAGGGATGTTCCTTTTAGGCCACAAGCAGCTGGTGCAGCTGAACCAGGATTGTTGGCCTACAGAGCAGATCTTCACCACTGTTATTATTAACAATACATTATGCTCATAGTACAGGTGCCTTTGGAAGTATGAACAGATGCCCTTACAAAGACACCTAGAAATATGTGAGTTGATGTTGCCTCCACAACCTGTGTGAAGTTTATTCCTATGGCAACATGCAGCAACAGAGATGTCCCCCACACTGTGCAATGGGGCAATGAATAAAACAACAAAGTGCCAGCCAGCTGGTGATGCTGACAGTGTATCAAGTAATAGGTTGCAGGGAAAAGGGAGGGGAGAGAGCTCTGCTGAAGCAGCACATGCTGAGATCTAGCGTGGGCAATGTGGTCCTGAGGACAGGCCAAATCCTGCTCACCCTCCACAAGTGGTTAGAAACAGTAACTGACAGCAGGAGGACTTAGCCTGTTATGTGTGTGCTGCTTTCTTGATGGGACCTTCCTGTGGTTGAAGGGCACTCAGCTGCTGTCAAAAAATTTGGAAAGCAGTACTTTGGAAAGTGCGCCAAATGCCAATAAGGGTGGAGACATACTTCTGAGAACTGGGCTGCTCCCTGTTGCCTTCTTCAAATAGTTGAATCCAATTTTGTTTATTTTTAGAGGATTATTTAGATGTGTTTCTTTAGGGAAAAAAAAAAAAAAAAAAAAAAACAACACAGAAGTAACAAAAACACTTAGGTGTCATTTGTAAGAGTCAAGTTCCACTCAGCTTTCAACTAGTTCCTTAAACTTAGTCCTTACAGTATCCTCTGTAGAAATGTCTTTAAACTGTTCCTTTGGTTTTGGAGGGTTTTGTTCTGAACATTGCATATTTTTACAGCCACAGATTGTGACAGTTAGGAAGCGTTCCCCCTTTACTAACAAATGATACTTTCACTTTCAAATTCTTTACCAAATTGTACGTTACACATCCTTTATGAGACACTGAGTTAGCATTTGAAAAAAAAAAAAATTGGCAGTGGAAAGACTGTTATAGTTGTGTGACAAAATTCAGATTGGAAGGAAATAGCTCACAAAAGCATGAATTAAACATCTAATTAAAAGTGTTAAGTCTCATTTTAATTTTGTTTAAAACACCAAAGACAGAAAAGCAGCTGCGTGCCTGAAGAGTGCAGTGTGACAGGATCCAGTTGGGTACAAACATAGAACTGATATGTAGAGCTCAAGGCAACACACTTATGTATGGAAATGTAGATTTTTAGGATCCTTGAAAATATGATTTATCGAAGACTAGATGCTTGCAATGACTGCTAATGAAATGGGATCTGGCAGGTGGGATTAGCAGAATGATGGTTTTTCCTAATTTGTGCTGAGCAAATATATACTTAATTAGCTTAATTTTTTTCAATTAGCAGATGATACTCTTATGCATTGTCTTGTGCCATGCCTCTAGCTTTGGACTAATGGGTTCACAGGGGTCTGACATAAATGGGTTCATATTTTTAAATGTCTTTTTTGAAGATGTGCAGTTGTTTCAGCTCAGGGTTGCACTGTGTCCCATAAGCTGTGGATCGAAGATGTTAAGAAATAATTTGGCTCCTTTTCCAATTAGAATTAAAATTCTTAGCCAGAAAAAAAAATATATATACAATCCCCCCCCTTATTTTAGAAGAACACTTTTTTTTAACCTTCCATATTACATAGCTACTTAAAAAGAACATACAGCATGACCTAGGATCATTATCTATTGTCCAATAATGTAACTGGACAGTCTAATATTTGCTCTATGAATATGAAAATTGGAACAGTAAATTGCTTGGGCCATTTCATGTGATTATGGAGAAAAAAGCTTCTTGCCTAATTATAATTGTAATTCAAAATGTATTTTAAAATATTAAAAAGTTATCTGCACTTGCAAAACTCAATCTAGCCAGAAACAAATGTGTTGTACTTGTATCTCTCCCTGTGGGCTATATTCGGTCAGATACTGTGCAGAGAAGTCATGTTCAGAGTGATGAGTGGTGGAACTCTATGAAAAGTAACTCTATCCTTGCTTCAGCCCCAAATGATGCAAAAAGCCCGGAGTCTGGGGTGCTTCTGCGAGTTGCAAGGTTAAGACACAGATCTACGCTCTGAATGGAGTGGTTTTACACTGGAGTAACAGGAAGGGAGGTCTTGACTTGCACCGATAGCTAAGAATTAACAAATGGGCTTTTGAAATCAAAGTGCTTTCATTTTCAAGCCTGCCCCGATGTTGGGATGGCCGCTGTGCAGAGCTTCCTGCTGAAATAACCGATACTTCTAAGGAAGTGACACCAGCAAAGGGCTGTGTGCAGCTTTGTAGAGAGCCAAAGCATAGATGCAGCATACCTGGGTGCTGCTGTAATTGTGTGTGGCCTGTCTGTGTGGTAGGAAGTTGCTTTTTTGATATGAAAACACTTGTCTTTTGCTGTTTCTATTTTGGAGAGACAAAATAAGTTTGTCACTAAAATGGTGGGCAGGTTGTTAGGCACATCTGGGGGAAGGAGTTTGATCTTTTCTTGGAAGAATGTATGAACATATTTTGCTTTTATGTAATGAGAAAATGTAAGTCTTTGTGTTTTATATGGCAAATTTCTGGGGTCTGATTTAAACACACACGAGTTGTAACAGTTAGCACAGTAGTTCTATATGATAGTAGTTCTATATATACTTTTTTTTTGTTTTTATTTTGGGTTTTCAGGCACCAAAACCCAACAGGCCAGGTTCCTGGGTTTATGCCTCGCACGTCTGAAGAGCTGTGACCAACAGGGAACCACAAAGTGGAACAGTTCTGCCCCAGTTCTTCCCTCTCCCACAGACAGTGATGCAGCTGCCTATGGCTGAACGTTCCCGTGTGTGGCTTGGGGAATCAAGCAGAGCGGTACATGAATTTCAATAAGCATGCCCCCCTCTCCATCCACAGTCCCACATGCCTCTCTCAATTTTGTTTCTGGATGGAACAATTAATGTGCACGGGTTGTGTGAAGCCATGGGCAGCTAGAATATGGGTGTAATTTAGCACTGCAGACACAGTATTTGTCGACAAGCATGTCGGGCACAGAGTCAAATTCAGTTCCTTTGTTATAAAGTTCCAGCACTAGTCTATACAGGTAGAATATATGCACTAAAATGCATTTAACGTTACTGTGGGCTGCTCTTTATAAATGCTCTGAACAGGTCTAGATCTATAAAGTATGCCTCACGGTGTAGCTAGGAATAATCAGGCATGCCTTGGATTAAGAGAGGAGGGAGGATTGTGTTCTAGGAAAAATCAATGAAATATTTAAGCAGAGAAAAGTAATTTTGTCTCTTTGATTTCATCTGGTAGCAACTGAAAATACATTTTAGGAGCCTTTAAAGTACATCTAATTTCTCATTCACTGCCAAAGAAGAAATTTCTCTGGTTATTCATAAATACAAGAGCAGTATGAAGTGGTTACTCATTTATTCAATATAATATTGCACAACAGTGTTCTAAAGTAAGAGGTTTAGAGGAGCTGGAAATACAAAGCATCGAAGCATAGCAATGGTAATATTAATTTGCAGAGGGCAGACGTACATGGCTGTAACAGTACTGGACAGGAGGAAACACGGGATGGATAACAAAATCAGGAGCTCAGGCTGAGGGTGGGGGGACCTCAACAAAACAAAGAAATCAGAAGCTGCTGAAATTCATCGAAACATCAAACCATGACCAAGAAAAGGGTGGGGAAATTAAGTCACGGCTGGAGAGGAAGAAATGAGCTATGAAACAATAGTTGGAAAGTTAATGTTAGAGTGAGAAGGACTTCCTAATTAAAAATATATATATATATATTCACTGGAAGACTCCAACCTCCAGCCTGAAAACCCAGAAATACTTCTCTGCATAGAAAAGGATACCTGTATGCACATGCTGAGTTCCCTGCCCACACACATATGCAAGAAGCTTTAGAACTGGTGCAGCAAAGGTTGAGCAAACCAGCTGGGGCTGAGGACCCGGTGCCTGTGCTGCATGGCCTTGGGATGCTTGTTTAACATCAGCTCTGGCCTGGCTGGGCTGCGTGGCCTGGCTTGCACTGCAGGGCTGATCCAGGGTAGGCAAATGGATTTCCTTTTGGTTGAAACTAAACTGAGATGTGGCATGGTTTGAGCCAGAGTCACTTCAAAAGTGCCTGTCCCCATCAGAGCTGCTGTCAGACACCCCCAAGCTGGAAGCATGGGGTGTGCAGCTGAAGCTCCTGTGTCCGGGTGAAGCTGTTTGGGCTTTTGGTGATGTTGATTATAAAGACTATTGTATGCAGCTGATGGGAGCTCTTTACGCACTGTTTTAGGTAGCTTATTTTTGGCAGAATTATTGTGTGCTGCTTCTGCCCCTCTCACCCTCAACACAAGTAAAGGACTGAGCAGGGTGAAATTTCTGCAACAGTTCTTAAAATGCTGGCTGCTGGGGTTGACGAGTTCTTCACTGGAAGCTCACTTGTACATTTTTGTTGATTGAAATCAGATGACCCTGAGAAGCATGCCTTTCTTCTCTACCCTTTCAAAAGAAGCAGTGACCAATCCATTTATTAAATACTACATGGTTGACATCAGAAATGATTTTAGGCTAGGCTGCTTCCACTTCTTGTGCATCTGGACCTTTGTGTTTCCTCTTGGTTGCTATCCAGAGGACACTGCTCATGAATTGCCTGGCATTTCTGAGCAGGGTATTAGTTTTGTTAAGAGTTGTGTACTACGTCAGAATTTTAATTTTTGTTTAAAGTCCCATTTGTGATTAAGAAAAACAGGAGCAAACTGCAATGTACTGGAAATGGTTAGCATCACTGTGCATTCACTGCTGTATAGGAAATAACCAGATCATTACAGTGCTCTCCAGGCATTTTATATCTGTTCAGAAAAGGATGGCGCAGGAGACTCTGTACCATTTGGCGCTCATTTTATGTAAATGAGTGCAGCTGAGGATCGTGTCTATTAATATATTTTTAATTGAGAATACATCGAGTAGGCAAAAAGAAAGATGTTTACTCCACAGAAACATTACTGGCAGTCTTCTCTCCACAGAGCATCAACCAGGGAAATAAATGGTGGTATAATAGTTTAGTAACTTAGTTTTATTTTTTGAAGTAGGCCATAAACTTCAGGACAGAACAATAAAAGCAGGAACTTCTCTTTGGCACAGCCTGAGCAGGGCAATGCAATAGAATAGCAGGGTGCTGGCCTGGCACAAAGTTGAAGGTGTACAAACTCTTCCAGCATTGTATGTGTCATTCACTCCCAGTTTGTGTTCTCCACCTTTTGCAAGCTGTTTGCCTTCATGAATATAAGTAGTCAAACCTCCTTAAAATGGTGAACAGGAAGCAACACTAACTTAAGCCTGATCACAGGGAGTGTGGGCCAAAACCTGCTCCCAGTTCCGCTGGTGAAAATGCATATCATGTGTTTGTGCTAGCCTGAGGCTTCATTACAGCTAATAAACCCTGACTGGACTAAGTCACAGCATAGATGAATGTATGTTCTACTTCAGCATTGGGGTGCCTATGTCCAAAATGCTGCAAGCTCTGGGAGCAGTTTAATGTAGGAAAATCATGCCATCTCTGCAGGAGACAGATGCAGTAAGTCCCCCAGTGTAATTTTTTATTTTTTTTTTTTCTCCAAGGGAAAACTTTCACCTTCCCTCATTGGGGAGCTGGGTGATGTTGGCAAGTGCTGAGCTGACCGTGAGGAGGGACAGGGTAGAGTGCTTGGTACGATGTTCAGCACTGAACATCGGTGATTTAAACTGAATGAATGCTTTGCTATGAATCACATGGCCTGAAAGGAGAACAGCACAAAGCAGTGGCACTTCAGGGCTACTGAAGTGGGACTTGAAGGAAGTAGCGAAGTCTGGTAATAGAATAAAATTAAATCAAGTACAAGAGTTTTTGCATCATTGTAAAGAAATGGTCACAATATTAAGTGAGATCATCGCCATTAACACAAGGCAAGGGAAGAAAATCCAGGTTTAGTCAATTAAATCTCAGACTGAGAAGTGGGGGAAGAAATACAACCAAGATGTAATTTGAAGGGGGCAGTTGCAGAAAGAAGGAAAGTATTTATACCATTCTGGGACTGCTCTGTATCCACTGTCAAAAAGTAGTTTCAATTTTGCACCGTTTACCATTTGCTGCCGGAGTGGTGGAGGCTTGAAATATGTTTGTATCTGCACTTCTTTGGCCTTTTTATAAAGTGCTATCATTTCAATTTGCACTTGTGTTTTTAAAAAGTCTCGTTACTTCTTCTCAACTCCAACTCTTTGTTCTCCTGGAATTGATTTGTCGCCTCTGATTCTCTGACGCTGCCAAACATGAATTTCCTGCATATCGCTTGGCCTGTAATTATATCTGGGCTAATCTGCCTTCTTACAGGGAGGACATCAAGCTTATCCAAATCAGCCTACAGGGAACAAAGTGCTGTCCATGCGACCTGTCTCCCAGGGGCCGTGCTGCAGGAGATGAGTTGGTAGCATCAGTACAGGGGCTCCTGCAGCTCTCGCTGCAGCAGCAGACTTCCTTCAAGTCCTGCTTCACCCCTGCTCTGACTTCCCTGGTCAAAAGCATCCCCATGCACTGTCATCCTTCACCACTCTGTGCCTGTATTCTAGCCTAACATGGCAAGGGAAATGAGTTGCTAATTTTATCTGATACTATGTGACTGCAGCAAAAGCATTTATTCACTGGAGGTGCCATGAGCTAGCAGTCCTTTTTGTCCAGTTCCTTCACAGGAGCTGAATTTTAACACTATGCTTTTTTAAGGTCCGTGTAATAGCTGATGTACTGTTGGATGGTTGGATAAGAATGTGTAGGGAGAAGCCACTTGCAATTAAAGGTTTAAGATGCTGAGCAGGCTGTGATGGAACAAAGCTGCCTTGTAAAGGATTGCTTTTATTCCCCATAATGCTAATCTGGAAAGCATTACCTGGGTTTGTTTTTCAGATATGTACCCATTAACTAATTTTAAAAATTAATCATTTCCTGAAGCAATAAAATGGTAACATTTGTAGAATTAACAATAGGAACGTACCAAATGAAGAAGCGGTGTCTGTCTGAATAATTGAATGCAACTTGTCTTAAGATACACGCAGGAGCATTGGAGATGCAAGGTAAAGGCAGGTACAATGTTTTGAAAATAGTAACTTGGTTTGTTTTTTGCCACAAGAGCTCTGTCTGGAGTAGTATAACACTTTAAAAGTACAGCAGAGTTACAGAAACTGAATTTTGTAGGAGAAAAAAGAGACTGGCTCTGGTACCAACAGTCCTGTCAGTAGCTTCATCTCCCCAGAAGCAAAGAATTAAGTCAAGAAGCAAGATACTTGAAAAGTCGATCAAAATTAATTAGGAAATTATAAATCAATCAATAATACACCAAAAAGTCTTGTTATGACCTCAGTTACTCGTTTAAGTATAAACAAGATAATCAGCTACATTTCCTGTCTAGAAATAAGATCATTGCCAATTAACTTAGGACTTAATTAACTCTCTAAGGTACTGAACTTTAGATGCATCATACACTCTTAACATTATTATTAGTAACTGCAATGGCTCTAGTACATTCTTGATTTATTATTATTATTATATAACTATTATATTTACACTTATGATGCTATTAAAAAAGCAAAGCCTTCAATATTACATTAAAGTTAATGCCAGCTAAAAGACAGAGGCATTAAATAAAAGCAGAATTAAGCAGACAATATAAGTTTGTATTGAAACCCACCAATCCAGTCTCCATTCTTTGCTGGGAGGCATCAGCATAAGAGTTGATATGTTTGGAGGTATCAATTTTCCATTGCCCAGCTATAATTGCTCTTTATTTCTGGTCATGAGCTATTGGATTTGCTAGCCCTTTGGCAGCTCAGAGGAGTCACGGTATAGCACAGTAATGTAATCTACCTTCTTTTGAAGATCCTTGCTCTTTCTCTCTTCTATAACAAAACATGGGGCAATCTTGATTTTATTTTTTATTTTGGTCTCACGACATCCCAGCAATTTCTTTCTTCTGACACATCAGTGACCTAGTTTTCTTCTTTTGCTTCTCTTTCTGTTTTAATAACTACAAGTTGCTCCCTTCCAAGCCTGAGAAGAATTTGTTCTGTGTTTGTTAGGAATAAGCAGTCCAGCAGAACAAGTGTTCTGTCTGCAAACAGAGGAGAGAAGAGAGGAAAAGTTGGATAAGCAGAGACATTTAAAGCTGTTCCTCTGCTCAAAGTGGATGTTAGTTGTTCAGTGGTATATGATAAATGTCTCCCGAACAGTGAGTGTCTGGAAATAAACCTACACTATAAGTAATATGCAAGTGTAGCTATCGCCTCGCAGGCTGGCAGTAACAACACCAGCACGCATCTTTTGTAAATGGGCATTTTGTCTTTTTTATGACCCTAAAAAAGTCACTGCAAAAGTATTCCAATCTTTTATTTCAGAAATACTGTCACCTTGTCTATAAGTCAAATGCTTTCTGGGTGCCTTTATGTGCTCTTTGCACCAGGTAGAACAGGATGAGTGGGTCTCCAGTTCTGCCTTTGCCACAGTTTCAGCTGGCATCTAGGCACTGGCTTTTACCGTTTTATGACTGAGCTGGACAAATGAGGCTAGGAAAGCCAATGTACCTTTTGGCACTGATTATATTTACAGCAAGAGTGGGCTAACAGCAATATTTTGTTTCATGAAAGAATCATTTCAGCTTTAAGAAAAGCTCACAGCTCCCATGTGTATTATCTTGCGGTTTTGGGTTTGTTCATTTTTTTTTTTTTGTTTGCTATGTTCAAACTTAGGAAGTAAAACAATCTGGTATCTGCTTCAAATCTGGCAACCTAGACATAGGTGGATTTAGGATTTGCAGGGTTTGTTTTGAGAAAGAAACAGGCTCACAGAGAACCCTTTGGTTGGATTGACCCCGTCCTCTACCATGCCTGAAGATCAGGAGCTTCCTTGTCCAAAAAGTGCTCCTGTACCTGTTCTGTGACTGACTTGCTAATGATACAAGCATGCATGTGGTGGTGTTTCCATGAGATAAACTGAAATTTGTTTCTCTTCATCCACAGGTACTAGGCTGGGGTTGTGGTTAGGATCTCCAACTCCATGTCATCCTTAACAGGTGCTTTATGCATTCAGTACTTCCCACACATTTTTCCTTTAATTCACATCTATGTTGGTCTTCGAAGTTTAACATCTTACCTGGATCTAAGAAAAAGCCCCTTACAATAAAGGGGGTGTCAACCCAGGGGAGTTGATTTGGCAGAGTCTGTCAAATTAACAAGTTAGCTATTGTTTTGAAAAAGGTTGAAGAAATCCAAAATGAAGCTCTTTTGTTCTGGAATAGAAAAATTCATCCTGGGAGTGTCCTTTCTGGAAATGAGCCAGGAATAGCTCCTTGGAATAATGCCATGCGAGGGCTCAACCTTTTCTGCTGTCTCGTGGGCTGTATTTCCTTCAGAAAGTGAAGCAGTCAACACACAAACCTAGTGCTACCTGCAGAGATGCACTTAATTATCTTACTGTGTAACTTTTTCTCAAAATTGCTTTTAGAATTTGTCTGTGAAATAGTTTCACTATTAAACACTGCTTCATAAAATGCCTAGGGTTATCCAAATTCATTTCCTGAGCACTCTTTCTGCAGAGACCATGTTGCCATTTCTTTGCAGGAGACCAAGCAATGAAGAATGTCTTCTCAAATGTAGTCCTAGCAGACAGTGATACGTGGCTAATTACAGTAACACGATTGTGGGACAAATGGATCATTTCTGGCACGCTTCTGCCTTGCTTGGTGTGCATGGACTTGCTAGCAGAAACGTGGCTGGGAGGAGATTGAGGAGCTCAGGGTGAGCTAGCAGGGACAGGCATGTGAAATGACTCCTGTAGGAAACTGAAAATGATGCAGAACCCATTTCTTCAGCACGATAATTCTTTCTCTGGTGTCCTTCTCCTCTGCTTCACCATGCATTGTTTCCCAGGGTAAATCCCAATCCAACTCCGGGATAACAGCAACCATTGCTAATGTCATATTAGGATCACATCAGCCTCTGTTCTTGCACTCGGTGGCTCAGCTGCAGCTAGGATGAGCGAAGATGCTGTTTCTGCAACATGTTTCTGAGTTGGCTTGTCAGTGGCTTCCGATGTGCGGGGGGGAAAAATGATGTTATTGCTACTGCTGGGTAATGCAGAAGTACAAATATCTTTACAGGCATTAAAGAATTGAGTTATGCCTGGGCATTTGCTAGTTACATGCTTGCTCAAGTCACGCGAAGAACCTGTTCAGAGATGGAGTAGGGCACATCCACTCTGCCTCCCTTTCCTGTGATTTAAAGGACATTCCTAATCATGACTTTATTACGTCTGCTGCACACTGCTTGTATTTCTGAAAGGAGCTTGACTGAGAGTGCTGACATTTCTTAATGATATTTTGATCATTTTCCTGGAAATTATACTGTTAGGAAATGTGCCATGAGGAATACAGGAAGGAATTGAGAATTTTACTTTCAGCCAGACTTAGATGAATAAACTTCCCCACAGTCTGGGGTGAATTTACTCAAGATATTTGAGATGTGCTTGAGATATTAGGGGATACATCTGAAATTTTTACTGAATTTAAATAGTCTCTGGCTTAGACTCTTGAAAACTTAACCACTTTTTATACAGACCGTTGGCATACTGCCTCTGTAGTCTTCAGCCCGCCAAGCTCTCATAGCCTTGCAAGCAGAAGTAATGTCACCATTGCTGGTGGTCAGGAGTGATTATTGCACTGGGTGCAGCAGCACAGAGTTAGAGAGAAACCTCCCCACATATATTGGGTTCATGTGGCAAGGGTTTGGGAGCAGGAGGGCTGCAGGGGTGGGTTCTATGAGCAGAGCCCAGTAGCTGCCCTGCGGCACATCAGAGCCAGCTCCAGCTGATCAAAAAGGGACCTACGGCTGGCCAGAGCTGACACGAGCAAAATCGGTTGTGCCTCTGGGAGAACAGATTTAAAGAAGGGGGAAAAAAAACCTGCTGCACAACAGCAGCTGGGAGAAAGGAATGGGAATCAGCCCTGCGGGCCCCAAAGTCAGTACAGGAGGAGGGCAGGAGGTACTCCAGGCACAGAGCACAAGTTCCCCTGCAGCCTGTGGAGAGGCCCCTGGTGGAGCAGGCTGTCCCCCTGGGGCCCATGGGTCCCACATGGAGCAGATCTCCACGCTGCAGCCTGTGAAGGAGCCCCTGGTGGAGCAGGTGGATGTGGCCTGGAGGAGGCTGCGGCCCATGGAGAGCCCCCGCAGGAGCAGGACGCCTGGTGGGAGCTGCCACAAGTGCTGGAGCAGTCTGCTCCTGAAGGTTGGACCCCGTGGTATGGACCCATGTTGGAACACCACTTGAAGAGCTGCTGCCTGTGGGAAGCCCATGCAGGATCAGCTCAGGAAGGATGGCATCTTGTGGGAGGGACCACACATGGAGCAGGGACAGAGTGACCACAAGTGGCAGAGATGCTGCATCAAGGACTGACCCCATTCCCTACCTCTCTGCACCTCCTGGGGCGGGGGGAGATAGAAGGGAGTGGATGGGGGAAGGTGTCCTCAGTTTGCTTTTAGTTTCTCACTGCTCTGGTGTGCTGGTGATAGGCAATAAATTATATTAATCTCCCTATGTCAAGTCTGTTTTGTATGTGACAGTAACTAGTGAATGAACTCCCTGTCTTTATCTCAACCCTTGAGTCCTTTTCCATTGTGTTTTCTCCCCTCATTTCTTTGAGGAGGAGCAAATGAGCAGCTGAGTTTAGCTGCCCAGCAGGGTGAAACACCATGGTGTGCTGTGAGGAGGGAGCAGCCTGACCTCCCATCACAGCCTGCCTGGCAATTAATGGCCTTTTCAGCATTTCAGGTACTCAGCTCTACTCTGGTGGCTTAGGCAGGAGAGATTAAACTTCTGGGAGATAAAATATAAGGGAAGGTTAAGGAAAAGGGAGGAAAAATATGAAATGTGTGACACATTGCAATGATGTGGTTATCTTGGCAATTCATGAATGACACAGCAAATCCCAGACACTACAAACAGTGTTAATTCTGCAGGCTGTGATAGAATCCCACGTTCAGCCTGTCCACATCAGAGAATCTATCACCAGTAATTGTCACAGAGAAGCCTATGCTGTTAAAAACAACCAAACAGCAATGGCAGGTGCGACTGGTGCCTGCAGCAGCATTAGGTTTTCTTTATATCGTGTTCTGTGATGTTATGTGGCACTGTGGATGGACTGGAGTTTGAGGGTCCACCTCCATTACCCACCAGTCTGTAATCCAGCTGCAAAGGGACTTCTCAGCTGGAAGTGAGAGAAATCCCCACCAACAGAAATGGCTCTGCAAATTGGAGGGCAACAGCTGAGCAGGATCCTTTATTGGTAGCACACACTGGATGCTAGGAAAAACACAAGTGTACCTGAAACAAGTCAAGATGATCTTTTTCAAACCCTTATAGAATCTCCTTGAGACTGAGATTCTATTGTTACCTTAATAAAATGGTCTCTTGTTTTGATGACAGACTGCATAATGTCACCGGGATTTTTTGTTGCATCCAGCATGGCCAAGTCTCTGTGCCTTCAGACAATTGAGTAACTGGGTTAACTCTGGATCAAGCATGTTGACCGTACTGTAGTTCCATTTCTGATTACTGTATGCTCAACACTTGAAACATAAAATGCTTTGCTTTACCAAGTGAGTTCATAAATCCAATAGCACCCATTTAAACCTTGTCATTCAAGTTTCACTTCCAGACATGTTTATAGAACAGTACAGCTTGGACAATCCTACCAAGGTTGTGTCTACTTTATGGCATTTAATTTAGTCTTTTCATTTTTGCCTCCATGAACAAACATTAAATCTCTCAATTGCTTCCATGAGTGTGTTCTTGCAAAACTCTGTTCTGAACTATAAATGGCAAAAAGCTACAGCTGAGTGCAAATCTAAGGATCAGCTGACAAATACATAATGCACCTTCCTAATGGATAATATAAGCATATCACACCTGCAATTGCTCAAACACTAATTAATGTACCTATTGCCATTTGCAAATAGTACTTTTGCCCTTCTGCTTATTAAAATTCCCTTCTGCTTCAAAATTCATCAATCAGTCAGGCCATACACTCATAAATTGAAGTTATCTGAAACAAATATCACCCTTCTGTTTTTTCCTGAAATCCTTAAAGATTGTAGATGCATGTAAAACAGAGCACATCTTTGAAGATTTTAGACACATGTAAAATAGAGCTTAGCAGAATACATACTGTTATTGGTGACTAGAACCAAGCAATCAATCTTAGAATCATCCCTGGAGTGCACTAGCATTTCCTTGCACATGGGTGCTTTCAGAAAGCAAGTAAATTACCTGTTTAGAGAGATTAAGTGAGTTGGTGTACTAACCTGCAAACTATAATTTAAAGAGTCAAAAGCCTTTCTCTCCCCACCCCCTTACACAGAAATTAACAACTCCAGTAGCATAATGTTTTTTTATACTGCTGCTCTCTCTCCAGTAAAATATACTTTATTACTATTTGGAGGCTTTATCCCTTTATGACAACCAGTATCAAGAGTAATATTACACCAATAACTTGGTTTGCTAAGTATTAATACAAGGGAAATTATGCTAAGAGCACTGTGTGAGTTTAATTGCAATTCACACTTTAATATTTTGATGCAGCTGTAAAAATGTAGAATGAGAAACATTACAATTCTATTAGATACTAATAAATTGTGTTGTGGAGGAGGATATGAGCTGTACTTGCCATAATGAAGCACATTCTACTTCCTATCTCTGTTTTGATCTTGCATGTGTATGATTTCATACAAAGATTCAGTACAGGTGCCACAGGACTAGTAAGAAATGAATACAAGGTTATATATTTTTATTTCCAATAATCAGAAACAAAGCAAAAATAATGTCAGTCATGTTGTTCATGAAGTGTTTGTCAAACAATTTTGCAAAATATTAGGTTCCTTAGGATGAATCCCAATACATTTATTTTTTTGTAGGCTTAAGCTTTCCAGGTTTGTATGTATCTAATACAACGGTATTCTGAGGAATACTTAAACTCATCCCTCTTCATTTTTTCCTAATAGAAATGGTAATGAATGTCTATTCATCTCTGCTATTTTTATTTATAAATGAGGAGTGCATTGTGGTAGCAATGCTTCCACGGAGCCAAATCTTGCTGGCCCATTCTGTTAGCCCTATTACATTGCTCTGGGAAACCATGTGCTGAAGAGGACTCTATATTTGGCTCTGAACTCGTAACTTCAGCACATAATACCTGAATCTGTCCCATAAGAAAGAGGGCATCATCTGTGGTGTATATAGTACAAAAGTTACGAATGAGGTGTTGGCTATCTTACGGTGTTTCAAAGTACCCCCTTTTGTGTCTGGGGGGGAGTTATGCCTCAGTAACTCATTTGCTTTCAGTCACCTCTCCATGCTGGACAGCTTGCTCGGGCTACAAAGGACACTAGTGCTTATGTTTAGGAATGAGAACTCTCTGAGAATACAACTAGGATCAAAGACTCTTGCATTGGACACTAGATAGCTACAAAAGATACGGTCCCAAGTCAAAGGTCTTTCAGTTAAGGCAAGGGAATGACTGAAGGAGGGTAGACTGTGTTCAAAGATCCCTAACTTCATGACTTGTGTGTTCTGAAGTAATGTGTGGTTGTTCATAGGATAAATAATGTGGGTTTACTTGGTATCAGCAGCAACTGAAAGGCGACTGAGCTAACAATTTAGTCTTATGTTCTAACATCCAGACCAAAATGCATAGAACTATGCGGCTTTGGGCGAATGTCTGAAGAGACTCTTGGCTTCTGCTAGCTGGGAAGCAGAAGTAACAGTATCTCTCTTCATTCCCAGTATATTGTTCTGATTAACTAAGAAGGTTATTTAAGTCAATTTTTCCCCCTAGATTATTCCCAAAGAAGTGCATATTAGGTGGGAATGAGCCCATTTCTATGCAGAGGGAGCGTATTCTGCTATTGCAATACTTTCTGTACTATACCAGCGGCAAGGACAATGTTAGCCACAAAATATTCTGGTATTGGGGTTTTGATGTCACACTGCTGTCACTTGATGGAAGAGCTGATAAAGAACCAGCTCATGTCCTCAGGGAGGACAGTGGAGCTCCACCAGCACAAATGTCGATCTGCTGACCATCTACATGTAACCGATACTGAGAAGTGTTTTACTGGAATTTTTCCTTTGAATGTATGTGAATCATTGCATGCAGGTAGGGAACGATGGAAGATCACCTGTTAACTTGTGCTCCTTCACGGAGTAGCTACCCACAGAGTTAAACCAAAGCTCCTAATATCAACGTTTACCTTTTCTTATCAGGCTCGATTCTCAAAGGTCGGTGTAGTTTTCCACTGGCCTCAGTGGAATTCTGGAGGGGCGGGAGGTGAGAACAATTTAAGTGCACACGTGTTTGGCCACCACAGTGTTGGCTCAGGTAGTCTCACCAGCAAGTTACGGCCTTTCATGCTTCCTAGCTTGCAGTGTCTCACCTTCTATTCTTTGTGCTCCTCCCAATCTGTTTTTCGTTGTTGCTGTTGTATCCGTATCTCTGCCTTCTGCCTCCACCCCAAGTCTGAGCACAGCTGACTGTACGTTTCTCTCATTCCCGAATCTAAACCCATCCATGTGTCTTGAATGAGCAGCTTACCGAGGGATCTTCTCAATTAAAATGTTCACAGAGTCATTAAACTAACTAATGGTGGAAACTTCAGTAGAAATAATGCTATAATGAGACAAGCTTTCATCATCTCACTGAGGAAAACATATTTCACTTGATTCAGATAAATTATATGCCCCTACATATTACGATCAATATTTTAGCAAGACTTAGCATTTAACTATGTCATTTTTGAGTAATGAATAATCACGTTCAGTATATGAAAAATGAGTAATGACAGATATCACTGGACTGGTATGTATTCTGCTTCTCAAAATGATGTTTAAATTTTTACAAAAATGTTGTATAAAGGATTCAGTGACTCAAACTTGTTCCTTCTAATAGGTATCTATCATTTAATACCGTGACTGCACTTGAGGTACAGATTAACATAGCTATCTCTAATACAACATTTTAGTATTTTGACTGAGCAAAACTGAACTCAGTTGTCATTAAAAGTATACAGTAAAAATGGAATTCAGAAATTGAGGGACGGAGCAGACCACTAAAATTATCTGTTTGTGTTGCATAATGGCAGGAGTATTTAGTAGTTCATGGCTACTTCATGGCTCTCCTATTGTAGGAAACAGGAGAGGTGTAAAGTACTTTTATCAGGAAGAATGTCTGAAATAATGATTTTTAAATAATTTTAAATAATACTGCTAAAAACAGTAGCAGTTGTCCTGACCTAGGTGTGCTTTAATTTCTTTTATTTATTTGCCTCTGCTTGCTGTATTGCATTTCTTTTGTTTAAAGCCCTCCCAATGGTTTCTGCCCCAATTTTAAAATGTTTATGCTTGAAATTACATTCCTAAATGCACAAACCAGGACCAAAGGAGCTGTTTTGATTTTCCTCTAAAAATGCCAATGCAATTTCAAGCATCTACTTAAGAAAATCTCTCTCTTATAAGGCCTGTTGAATGAACTATCAGTAAATGCATGCAGGTCTTAGAAAGATCAGCAAGCATTTGTCACTGTAATCCAAAAAGAAATCTCTCTATGCATAGGATACTAATTTTTTCTCAGTCAAGTAATCAGTCACTTGATTACATTGATCTGTGGTTGACTCTTTTCTTTCTACATCTGATCTGTCATCCAGTTTTAAGGTTGCAATTGGGGTGATAGATATTGTTCTATATTTTTAATATCCTTAGGCTGTAGTTGGCTGTTCTGCTTTTGACTGACTTTGTTTTTTCATGATGTCTTGCAGGGGCCTAAAAATAATTTACAAGCTTGACCATTGACATGGTGACTTGCTCTTGTAGCTGGGTTTAATGGCGCAATACTGTAATTCTATCTTGTTAAAAAAAAAAAAAAAAGGCGTTCCCGAGTATACCATATTTCTGTTCTATTAAAGACATGTCACTGGCCTCAATTGTAATTTCTGGGCCTTTAAAATTAGGAACGTGAACAAGCAATGGAAGGGTCTGTGATCACTTAGGTCAACTCTTCTGTCAAGCAGCTCCCTATAGAGTTTTGCACTGATACCTGTAACAAACACTTTGATTTGTAGTCACTTATAATCAACAAAGAGGTATTCATTTTAACAGAGGGGACAGAAGATTTGCCAGGTGTCCCCTCAGTGTAGCAGGTTGTATTATTTCCTTCCAATATTATTATTATTTTATTTCCTTTTCAATATTTGGTTATTTTAGTATAGTCCAGATACATTTCTAATGTTTCTGCCATTTTATAGAAGAATAGTGTCAAGGAGATCAGCTATAATCTTCTCATTATAATTACATAAATACTATTCTGCTGGTAAACGCCTTGCCAAGTGCAGCTTTTTCACTCAGAAAGTAAAATTCTCCCTCTGCCAATATCAGTGTTTTCCTTAGGGATGAAACAGCTAATAATCTATACTCTATAATAGGGAAATTTACGTTAATACCATCACAAGGCTGATGATTGCTGATTCTTATAGGACTAGTTTTCTACAATGGTAGAAAGGCATTCTAAAAATGTATTTTCATAAATTAGGTCATTTAAATCAGTTCAATATGTAAGGCACGGTAGCAAATTTTTCACTTGGCAGCTCTTCATTATGTAGCTTGGATTAATTCTGATTTAAGAATCCTGTTTAGTTGTTCACTTTTTTCCCCCCTCAAAACTTCACTTTCGGTAGATGTGGTGACACCATGAAGTAGTATAGCAGCATTCGGTGCCACCTGCCTTTTCTAGCCATGGAGATGACTTCACGGGGCACAGTCACTGCAAACAGTAGAATCCCATAAGTGAACCAGATAAATGACAAGGCAGCAGTTTTTATTCAAGGAAAAGGATTTATAAACAAAAAAGTGAGAGCAGAATGGCCCCTCTGGCCCAAGGAAGGAAGCAAATGGAAGTTCTGCTCACTTCTGGAAATAGATTTTTAGGAGCATAAACCATTTAACCACTTTCAAACATTTTTCTCTGGGGTGCCTCAGTACTAGAGCTGTGCAAATGCATGGTAAAAGACAGTCCATGCCCCAGTGAGTTTAATAGCCCTCTCAGTTTCCCCTTGGCGATGCCGTTTTGCTCCTACCCTCTCCTCTTGTGTAGGATGAAGGCCTCTGCCTCCTGATTCTTTTAGCAGACCTCCGGTTAGCGCACGGAGCGAACCCTCTAGACTTTGCCGTCAGCACTACAATCCTTTCAAAGCTCACCTGGCAGGTTTCCCAGAAAAGCAAGACACGGTCGTTTAAGCTGGTTGCCAGGAAAAAGGCTGAATAATGCTCGTTCTAGCTATTTGTTTGGGATACTGGTTCTCACTTTATGAAATAAATATGCCAGGCATTCATCTCTTGAATGAAAAGAAATTGCTGCAATGGTCTTGCGCTGTGTTTGGCAGAACCTTTCCAAGGCCTCTCAAAGGCCTTGGGTGGACCATCTCGGATACTAAAAGAGCACCAGTTTCACCTTGTCCACTAGGACTCGGGTGGAGTGCTGAGGCTTCTCTGTTGTCATCATGTAGCTGGGCCTGCATAGCTGGCTTTTGAGTCAAAATTGGCATTTCTTTCTTTCCAAAATCTTAGGGAGGGGATGGGATACCTAAACCCACCGACGTCCATGCGCTGCTCTGTGTTTGTTGAAAAATGGAAATGTAGGCTAGCATTGTAAAGCTATATTCTGTGTGACAGCATTGGTTACACCATAGCAAGTATGTCAGAAGTTTATAGGAGCTGTCCATTAATGGCCTGAGTGTCTGGAGGACTGGCTGTGTCTGTCTGCTGACAGCAGACACTTCTGGTTTGCTCACAAGGCAGCCAGGAAGAAGTCTCGTAAGTCAGTTCAGGCTGCCTCCCCCAGGTACCAGTAAAACACTGCTGAAATCCTGTCAATTTGATCAAATTTGTGAGCAAAAACTCCAGATGCCTTCAGCTAGGTATGCATAGAAAATACTAGTGATTCTGCAATTTAGTTGACATAATCTATTAATGCTTCTTACTACAAAATGAACACGTTGTCAGTATTTATCAACTTCCTCTTGGGGGGAAGTTTCTCCTTAACTGAATTTCAGTTTTGTCTGGCCTCGTCATTGTATGCATGGAATAGTTCATATATGTGGGTGTTCTCTGCCTTTTTTGATACTTCATATTTATCACCAAATTCCTTTATTTGGTACTGGACATCTAGCCTAACACTCAAACTGGTGCTTGGATTATGTTGCTTTCTTGTAGCTGATCCTGAATGGCTGCAGGCTCTGCTCTAAACAATGTCTCTGGGAGAGATACCATGTTCTGATAGCAGCAGAAGGCAGGAAAGCCTATTTTTCTAACATAAGGTGACCAGACGACTGAGATCACAGGGTATGAATATAACAGAGCAATCTTATCAGAGCAACAGAAGAAAGGGAGGAAAAAGAAAGGGAACAAGAGATCAACTTTTCTTGTCTAATATTCCCCCTCCATGCTAATGCTATCTGCCATATATTATTCTTTTTGTTTCCTTCATAAAAAGGAAGCTTTGCCTAGTCTTACATTTCTGTGAAGTGCATTAGCGAATATCATCATAAAAATCACTGAAGACAAGACAGTATTCCAGCAGCTTATATATAGACATCATTGCTGTAAAGTGCTTCTGTCTTTTGAAAGCAACATGGCAGAAAGAAGGGAACTTGATGTGAAAAGCCTTTTTACCATGCTTTTGCATTTCAATTCTCTGGCTGTGTTTGTGTTTTGAAGTTGGTATGATAGTTTTGTTTTACGCTGTGTGTTAGCTGTGGTTCCACTCGTAAGGAACATATGGTCACGCAATCGGTTAAAAAGCTACTGCAGGGACTGCTTCAGTGTGCCAGGCTAGGAGATGGCAAGAGCCACGATGAGGCTGTAAGCGATTGGTTTGGTTAAGGGAAGGGATTGCAACAGATGGCATGCTGCTTGGCTGCTCGCTACGGCCCATCGTCTGCGCTCAGTTGTTAGGCACGGAATAAAATTTTGATCCTTAAATGTTAGAAGATAGGCAGCTGCTTTAAAAACTGCAAAACAAGGTGTTGGTGATAAACTATATATATATATATATATATTCCAAAAAAAAAGTGAGGGAGAAAAAGGTGGGGTAGAAGGGAAGAAAAGATTCATTCGTGATGATCTTAATTAACAAAATGTCTGAGAATCAAATTGTTCTGTTTTCTCTCATAGAGCCTTTGTACTTTTGATAGTTGATGCTCTCCAAATTCTTAGTTATGTGACCCTCTCTCTTGTTTTTTGCAATTTATTTGCACACATTTTTCAAGAGAACTTTTTGGTTACTTGTCTCTGAACAGTGACTTTCTCCTAGGTTTTGAATACACTATGCCTTACCTAGTTTTGAAAGTTTAGACTATTTTAACAGTGTTGTAAGTGTTGCTTGTCTGACATGCAGAATGACAGTAAGAAATAGGAATCTCATTGCCTTTTTTTCCCCCTTTATTCTTTTCTGACAGTGGCAAAATATCATGGTAAAGCTGTACCTCAATCAGGTAGGGTCATACAGTGTCACAATCTAAGCACTGCAATACTTCTGACATGATTGCTGGGTTATCTGGCTGCATCTCTTGAAAGCATTAACTTACAACACGTATTAGGAAGGACTTTATCACTACCCAAATGGTGGGGATATAATGGTGGACCTTACAGCATCCACCGTGCACCTGATATGAGCAAAGTGTGATGAAACGCAGTGCATCTTTGCAGCTAGCCAAGGACACTTCTTAACGTATGGTAAGTAAGAGCTTACCTTTCTAAACTCTAATATCATAAAAATACCAACACCATGTCTCCTAAAGGAGTCTAGGAAAACTTACTGAAGGAAGGTTTATTCAGTAGGACATGAAAATGCTCCTCCTCCTCACAGTGAGCAGGCTTTATCAATATATTTTCAGAAGTGATTATTGTATTAAATTATTCTCCTTTCATAAAATAGGAGTAGCAACGATAATAAGAGAATAACTCTGCACAGTTAAATAAATCACTCAGGCAGCACGGAGATGATAATTACAATTAAAGTGGCAGACAACTAAAGATTACCTACACATGTGCACTTGAAACTGAGTGACAACATACTTTAAGTATCTAAAGTTCTTATATACTTCCAAATGTGAAATTCAGCCATAGCAGCTGTACATCATGGGCTCTTACTTTATATGTGCACATCTCAATGGTGACTGTTCATCTGATATAGCAGCTTTAGGATACGAAAAATTTATGCACTCATGCCACAAGCCTGTTCACATGCAGCAGGGCTAAATGTTTTGCACTACCTTCAAGTAGATGCTGATGTTAACTTAATTTTCAATGTATTAATGTAATCTGTGTGTTTTATCTAAGGTGTGATAAGTTTGTTCTATATACATGTTTAGTGCAGTATGAATGAGACAGAAAGAAAAATCAATCATTGCTTCACAGAGAAATATGAACTCTGTTAGCTTCATTTTTCACACTGTGAAAATGACTTGACCTTCCTTTCCTCAGAAATCCAAATATCCCCAATCTGTATTCAACAGCATAGCTGGCCACAAATTTACCATTAACATTTTCTGGATAGGAAACTGTGATTTCATTTTTGTTGTTTTGTGAAAAATAGGTTCTTCTTTGGATCAAACGGAGTATTTTGAGCAGAAAGGGGTTATGTGCTGTATCACAAGGGTTGCAGTTCAGCTACCTCTTGCCCCTGACCACTGACAGCTGGCCAGTCTCTCTTGCCCAACCCACCATGGCCACAGTTCTGCTTCTCCTTCCCCAGGAGAGGGGACAACGAGGCTTCTTGTGATGGTGGCAGCCCAGGCATCAAGCCCTGTCTTGGGAGCACAGTGCTGGGCAGGTACATTACTGTTTCTCCACATCCCCTCCTTGCCTTCATCTCTTCCTTTCCCATATGTGTGTAGAGCATGTGCTACAAAGCCTTTGGGTAAGGAGGTTAGTGTGGGTAGGCCTGAAAGAGAGAGGATGAGGCTGGGATGCCCTTTTCCTGCTTCAGACTTGGTACCCGCCATCCACCACTGAACCTGAGGGAGTAGAGGGGGAGCCTGGCTATTTTGGTGCAGCTCCACAGCTTTCTTGGTTGCAGGGTGCTCTTGTGATTTCCCCCGTGGCCAAATCAGCAGCAGCTGCTGAGGGGCACCAGGCACCTGTGCCCTGTCTGAGGGGTGCTCCAGCAGGAACCTCCTCCTAAAACCCAAGACAGGGGCAACTCTCACAGCTGCCTGCACCCCCTGCAGTGCCACAGCAGGCTGGAAAGCCAGCTCTAACCTCATCGAGCAGCGTGGGCAGGGGTGGGTGAAACTGCATCCGCAGCCTCATCGGCTAAAACGGAGCCGGGCCCGTGCTGAGCCAGCGCTCCTCTTTGTAGCAGGCTGCTGGGCCTGGCGGTGGTGAATGGGGCCGGGAGGCCTTGCTGGCCTTCAATCGTGTCCTGAGCTGTTGCTGCAGGTGCTGGGAACTGCAGTTGTATTTTTCACTGTAATGGTAAAAGTGGTCATGCTAGGGGCAGTCGAACTTTCTGTTCCTGGCACTTTGGGTAAAATGAACCCTTCGCTATTTAAAGACAGAACTGGCACAGCCTCATGCTCGTGCTCATCCCTGGCCTGTGCTATGGAAGAGTTCATGGCCCCGAAACACTCCTATGACAAGTGCTGAGCTCGGCCAGCTCTGCTGATAGCATGTGGGGACAAGCGTGGCTGCTGGCGGCTTGGCCAGGGGACCCTGTGACAGCCTGGTCAGCCTCTGTGGTGGTGTCACGCGGGAATGTCCTTGGTTGGTTTGAACTGTCTGAAAAGCTGGTTTGTGCACAAACTTCCTTCTTCAGCTGTGGGCGTGGGGTGTTCAGGGAGCTCCAGGTGCCCAAAATGCATCCCCCCAGGAGAGGGATTCTCTCTGATATTGCCCTTCATGGCAACTGCAGGTCTGGTGGATCTCCCACCCTTATTTTTGCTATAGTGAGCTCTGAAAGCCTCTTGGGGGACTATTTTGTGCAGATTTTGCTAGTTTCTGAAGAAGAGGAAGGGTTTTGTTCAGTGAAGTAAATGACCTCTCGGCAAGGCAGGGTGCGGAGCATCCCCGGCTCCTGCACGCCCTGCGTAACGCCTGTAGTAACTCATTTAGTTCTGTTTAATGGCTCCAGCTCAAGATACTGAAAATAGTTGTTATTGAATGTGAGTGATCAGGCGGCAGACTGGGCTTTTACTTTTATCAATAATAACATTTTCTAAAAAAAACTGTCTGTCTCTGAAGAAAATTTTTGAATTGTGGCAGCACTGGCCACACAGTCTCATTATTGAACAGGGCTTTCAAAACCAACAAGAATAACAAAATAAGAAAGAGGAGAGAGAGAGGGGCCTGGCTCATGGTATTTCATAGCTGAAGGGGACCAGAGCACGTTCAAGCCTGCTTGTGGAGAAAACCGACAAGTGTCAGAGAGGAAACGCTGTGTGCACCTGCCTGCCCACAGCAGGGAGCGGAGCAGGGCTCGGGGTTTCGCTGGGTGCAAGCAGGCTGTCAGTGGTGCAGCCCTGCCTGAGCTCCCTCCCTCGGGGGGCCGTGAGATGCATGATGCAAATGCAAAGCTTGCAGTGAAACCCAGGTTCAGATCAGGAAGCCTTTGTCACGTTTGACTTCCACTGATAATGGTTCCAGAGCTTTTCCTCTGCCGTTTTTTTTTTTGTTGTTGTTGGTTTTTTTTTTTTTTTTTTTTTTTTTTTTTTTTTTTACCCCAGCAGCGTTTGCACAACAGCTGTGCATTCTTTAGGAAGGCAAAAATCGTGGATTACATTAGCTGCTCTGCTGCTGACCTGCTTGGCCACCTTGGGTTTGTTCTGTAACTCCCAGCAAGCCCACAGAGATGCTCACTGGAGCCTGATCTCTGTGGTGGCAGCAGAGTGGGCTGCTGTGGCCAGCCGCAGGACCTTGGCTGCGGAGATGGGATGCCACCAGAGCAAGGAGCATCTCTGACTTCATCCCGCACCAAGTCCCTGAGGCCCAGCAGCACTCGGGCAAGTTCAGGGTGTGGCTGGTCCTGTGCAAAACCAGCCAAAATGAACACAGCTTTGGGCTTGTCTTCGCAATGCCAATGGATGCGCTTGGTTGCTGCGTGCATGTATATGTGGTTGGAACCTTGTATTTCCAAAATGGAGACAATTTGGGGTGTGGGGGCAGCGGGTCGGGCTTGTGACCCACCAGGGGAGTTGGGGTGATGCTGGGGGCTCTCGGAGCCCCTTGCTTGGTCAGCCCCGGGCCCTCCTGGGCCTTGCCTTCCCCTGCCATCGCACCTCTCCTGCTGCAGCTGCCCCGAGCCCCTCCAGGCAGCGCCTCCTCCGGTGCCGGTGCCCCCCGGCGCTTCCCTGGCGGGGGGCCGATTTTACCGGCGATCCCACGGGCGCCTCTTTCCCATTTTCCCCTCTTTCCCCCCATCCCACCCGTGCCACTCGGGGCTTAGGGCGATGCGCGAAGCCTCCCTTCTCCCTTTCCATCCCATCCCCTTTCCCTCCAAACTTCCCCGGGGCATCCCCGGGCGGGGAGGGGAGGGGATGGGATGGGAGGGGGGGCTCCGCCGGATCCCGGCGGTGCTGGCGCGGCGGCTCCATGCCGCGGCTTCGGGGCCGCCCCGGCTCCTCCTCCTCCTCCCCTGGCGGTGTGCGAGAGAGTGCGAGCGGGTGTGTGTGTGTGTGCGGTGTGTGTGTGTGTGCGTGTGCGCCGGGGCCGCCGCCGCCGCCGTGCCTGCCCCTCGCAGCCCGGCAGCCCGGCCCCGGAGCGGGCGGCGGCGGCGGCGCTCCCCGAGCCCCGGGCGGCTCCGAGCGGCCCCGCGGCGGCGGCCGCCGCTGCCCGATGCCGGCCGGGCAGCCCTGAGCGTGCCGCCTCGCCGAGGCAGGGGGCACCACTTCTCTGAGTCGCCCCCCGCCACATCGTTATGGACCTATTCGACTTTTTCAGGGACTGGGACTTAGAGCAGCAGTGGTAGGTTTTTTTTTTTCTTTTCTTTTCTTTTTTTTTTTTTTTTGGGGTGTCGCTTTTTAATTTTTCGGGGGTTGCTTTATTCCCCCCCTTTCCCCTCTCCCTCCCCTCCACCCCTCTTCCCCCGACCAGCTGCCTCCTTTCCTCTCCTCCCCGCTCTCTCCGCCGGTGCCTGGGAGCCTTTGTTGCGGGGCGAAGCGCCCGGTGCCCGCCGCCGAGCGGCTCCGCGCTGCGCCCGCCGGCTCCGGCAGCCCCGCTGCGGCTGGCGGGGAGCCCCAGCACCGCACCGGGGGGGGGAGCAACTTACCGGGGGAGCCGGGGGGAGCCGGGATGCGCCGGGCTGCCGGCGGGGAGAGCGGCGGCAGCGGCGCCCCCCCGGCCGCCGAGGGCAGCGGCGTGGGGAGGCGATGTTTTCCCCGGGCTCGCCGCTTCGCTCCCGGTGTATTTACGGCTGTCAGCGGCCGCGGTCCCTCGGCGGGGGGAAGGCGGCCCCGAGTTTTGCCGTGTGGCACACTTCGGCTGCAGCCCTGCTCGCTCCGGGGAGGGGGGGGGGGGGGGGGAGCTGTCGCTGGTTTTGCGGGCTTCCCGTTCGGGAGAAAGCGTTATTGAAGTTAGTTTGGGAAGTGGGAAGCTCGGTCCCCGTGATATTATAACAGGTCCCTTCCTTTCTCTGCCTCTTTCTTCTTTACCTTTTCCCATCCTTTTTCTTCCTTCCGTCTTCCCTTCCTTACTTTCTTTTTTCCTTTTTTTGAATTTTATTTCGAGTGGGGGCTTTAGGCTTACGTTGCTCTGCAACTAAGCGCACACCTTGGAAGGGCCGGTGCATCTGTTTGAGTATATTGTAAACTTGTTACCGAAGTCACTGCTGAGGAATTTCGATGGGTGACAAGTAGCTGGGAAAGTTGGTGCCGGGGTAGGTATTCAGGCACTTTCCCGGCTGGTTAATGAGATTATGGTTATTCTTTACGACTGTTTTTATTGGTTCTTTTCAATTTAGGAAAAGCAGTTACAATTTTGCAACTGTGCATGGTTATATTCAGAGGTTGGTTACTGCTTTGTGAAATGGTTTTGGGCTGGAGCACAGTTTGCCAAGAAAGAAAGTAAAATGCTGCTTTGTGATCGTAATCGCTAAATGTCACACGGATTTTGCGTGTGTGTGCATGTGCATTTGGACCTCATGTTTTGCAGAGCCTTTACTTTACTTTGTTGGTAATATAAAGGTATGCCTAGGAAAAAGATCATATATTTAGTTAATAACTATCATTTTGCCAACCACTGTGTAGCAGCTATGGTTGCAAATCCAAGATAATCAGAACCAAATACCTGTCACGTCCTATTTTACAGCAGTTCGGAGTAAATCCTTGGAACCATAAATTACGCTGTATCAATATTAATCTGGAAGCAGGCGTTTTGGATCCTGCGCGTGTTTTATCAGCTCTCCGTGTACCATCATATTACCTCTTTTAATAACCGGGCTGTTGTTATTTAAAAGTAATAATCACAATAAAATTAGTGCTCAATTAAATATTACGCCTCTACCACCCTATCTTGACTCTGCTACACTAATTTATTTTGCACACAACTGATAACCACCATATAACTACTCAAATAATATTTGCATACAATTTGCCTAATTTATAGTGTGGGTAACATCATTAATTTAATAGAAGCTGTTACAACCCAATATGTGGGTGTAGTTCAAATACTAAGCACATTATAGGTATTGAGTTTTAGTGTTTGCTTAATAACTTGCTTTCATTTGACTATGATTTTATGTGGATTTAGAGATGTGCATCAGAAAGAAGGGAACTCTTGTGCCTCTGTTTTTGCATAAAATATTAATGTATTGCCACTCATTCCATAATTTCCATTCACTTCATTTCTCACAGTGATTTTTGGGGGGGGGGGTTATTTGTGTGTGTGTGTTTTTGGGGTTTGTGAGGCCAGAACATGTTTTACTTCATGGCTGTTTCAAAGTGTTTTGATATCCACACAAACTCTCCCTGTGACACAGTTGGATTACTGTTGCAGAGATCAAGTTGGATTTAGCCTTTAATAATCCAATTAGTATATGCATGTGCACATGTATATAATATAGGGGTACGTAATCTACATGTATATGCAAGCATTACATGTATTTTATTGTACATATAAAGATTTATGTATCTCAGGCAAGTAATTACATTGCTTAAGGAAAGATGGATTTAGCTCATCTATCCATAAATGTGCGTAAATAAATGTGACGTATGTGTACATGCATCATCTCTGCACACCCAGAAATATGCATGCTTACCCATCAAAATGTATTTATTTTTGTCTGTGTATCCAGCGTGGTGTGGTTACTCCATGATATTTACAAATAACTATAGTTAGCATGATGTGTGGATTTGTGCCTCATATTTTGCAACTGTCCTCGGCGCTTCTGTCTGTGAGCTGGCCTCTGTAAAACGTGTCTTGTGAGCAGTTATAAGGCAGTGAGAGACCCTCTTCTGTGTCGCTTGCAAACGCAAAACTTCTGCTAATCTGTGCTGCAATCACAAAGAAGGCAAGCTCAGGCCTACAGCGTGTGTGGGTGTTTGTATGTATTATCTGTATACAAGTGCAGCAGAAACATAGTTAGCCTGAGAAATAGATATATATAAATGTATAGTTGAGTGGAGGTTTTTTATCCAATGTAAAGGTTTAAAGGTAACACTTTCTGTGCATATCAGGAAGTGATTCCCCACACATTTTAGGGTGATGGGAAAAACCCCACCATGTTTTTCTTCCGTCCACCAGAGGTACCTCTCTGCATCACTTCTTGAGATGTGTTTTGGCCAGGACTGCCAAAGTTGCAGCGCGCTGCCACAGCGTGTCTTCTGGAGTTGTCACCAGGCATTCAGGATGCTTAGGGGGAGCTTTGTCCTGGTGGAGGCTGCAGAATCAGCCCTTTGGTTTCCCATGTTAGGAGGGAGCACAACAATACAAGAACAAGGTGTTTCAGTGACCCTTCATCAAGAATGTTGTTGAGAAGGTAGCTGAGAGTATGTGTGTTTTTTTCTTAATTTTTACATAGAAGCAATTGGACAAAATGTGCAAAACTAAGTATCCCAGTGGATGTTTTGCCATATTCAAAAACCTGTATAAACAAAACAATTTAAATGAATCTAAGGTCTTGTCTAGGTGAAAGGGCCAAAGCTGAAGTCTTCTGAGATTCCTGGGTGAATAAGAAATGTTCACCTGGGCTTGCATTTAATACAAGCCATTCTATGAGGGAGAAAGGAAGGGAGATGGATATAATGAAAAGCTTGAATGCTTGTGTGCACCAAGGGGACCACTTGCTGTTAAAAATCAAATTTCATCTTTTAAATCACTTTCCACGCTTGTCTGTGGTAACCAAGTAAATGAAATCTTGACGCGTCCTGGGACCATGTGGCTAGATTTGAACCTGCTTACGGAGTAAGGTGGTGCCATTAATCAGCAGCTAGGAAACAGCAAACCCCAACAAAAACCCAACCAACCCAGAATATACGGCTCTTCGGTAACGCAAACAGAGGTGGGGAGATTCATGGTTTATGTTTTATTTATTGGCGTTGGTACTGCTATTTTCTAAGTCCTCCAATCTTTGAAAAAGTGGAAGCTGAGAAAATACTTAGCTGCAAAACGCACGTTGAGGTATGGAAAATAAAACGTGGCAGAGGGCAAGGCAATCGACAGGTAACACTATCGCTGTAGCTGTGCAGTTGGGATAGCGAAGAGTTCACACTGCAAAGAAACAAGCCTCTCGTCTTCTCTTTTTTATATTATGTATCACAAGTAGCCTAATTAGAGCAAAACCAGCAAACTGCCAGTTATACAGGAAGAGGCTTAAACTCACCAAACTGTTATATAAATAGAAAGTTCAAAGGTCTGTTTGTGGCTGACAAAGCTGAGAACAGGCCATCTGTGGGCCAGGTTCCCCTCCTGTATGAATGCAAAACCGTACTGTATGCCCCAGCAGCGCGTTTCCAGCGTGGACCTCAGGCTGGAGGGGGGATCCTGCTCTCCAGACAAAGGTGAACTGTTTGAGCTCCAGCCTTGGGTATTCCGCCCCTCGGCCACCTTCCCTCCTTGCCTTGTGCCTCTGCAGAAGACCTCAGTCACTGCTCTGTCACCAGGGTCTGTAATAGCTTGCTAAATGAGAAGTCTTCTGAATGTGGAAACAGTGTTGTGCTTCTTATGGGGATGTGTGAAACAGAGTAGATAGGCTCTTTGGGACTTAGATTAAGTTTTTTTTTCTTTTTTTTTTTTTTTTCCCTTTTTGGGGGTGGTGGTGAGAGCGTTAGTACAGGAGGAAGTTGCATTTTGAATGGATTTCTGTAAGGGTTTTTTTTCCCCCTCCCTTTCTTCTCCTTAAGAAATATTACAGTTGAATTGGCGTTACTTTTTAGATTTGTATTACAGACATCCCCGAGTAATTATTTGAAAACGTTTCATTTTCAATTTGCTTTGAAAGTGTAAATGGATGGATTGTGTGGCTGCTGGTGGGTGGGTGAGGGGGATTAGATGCTGTCAAAACAAGCAGCTGAGAAAGACCAAAAATATTCTTGGGCCAAAACCTGTACTTTAAGTACATCCTGATTTAGTAATTCTTCCCTGGCTGATATTGAACTCCATGGAGTGTAAATCTTAAAAGAATTTGGCCGTTTGCAAACATTAAGCTCACATCTATCCTATGAGGCAAAATTACAATCAGTTTAACAGCATTTGAATTGTTTTTCTAATGATTCATTCAAGAATTTAATGACTTCTGAAATATACAAATTGGGATGGAGAGCAGATACTTGAGATACTGTTCAGCTATTCCAAAGCCAGGCAGGACTTCAGAGTGTTCAAGCACTTTGTACATGAATGCCAATTATATTGTTTGGGATTTTGTTTCTGAGTAAAGATAATGTTATGGTGCAGGTCCTTCAGCCAAGCAGAATTATTCCTTTTGTGCATCTGAGAAGCCTGTACTGCAACCTGAAATTTAACTAAATATTTAAAGGGGAAATGTGACGTTCTGTAATGTGTTAAGTCAAATAAATATACTAAATGATCTCTGAGAAAATATAATTGGTGGATGCCACTGGTCTTCTTGTACTTCTGAAGTCTGGGACAGAATGCTCCAGCTTCTTGGAAGGAGCATTCTCTTGCTGTCTTTGTTATGAGGCCCAAATTCTCTTTTTATCCAAGTAAAGAACAAAATTCCCATTGTGTGAGATGGGACAAAATTGGATCTAAGACTGGGTGTTAATGTAGCAGGGTCCATACGCAGGTATGCAGTTTTAAGCACACAAGCAACGCTATTGAAGCAACGCTGATTTCAAGATAAGTTTTACTGAACTGAGATCTCAACTGTTCCCGAAATCCTCAGTTTCACTAACGATTGAACCCTAGTTCTCCCTGTACTTGGTGATGGAAACTGCTGTTACTTGTGACTGTATAGCGTGCTACATTTGCTTGAGCTCTATCAGCGGTTTTATGTGATTGTACAATTGACTGAACAGCCAAAAAGAATACAAATATTAAAGCACTCTCTCTATCAGAGCTGTAGGAAGTAACTTATACACTGAGCCCTGGAAGAATGTGGAATAAGCATCTAAATAGACAGACCCCACCCTGTATTTCCCTGGTGCCTTTAGGTTGGATGTAAAATGGAATTTCTTTATTTGGAGGACTTGAAGGAGTGGGCTCCTGGATGCTCATTAAATGTATATGATCAATACATACCATAAAGTACCTACCTGCTCCTCCAGCTTGGGTTTGAGCCAGTAGCCAGGGCTGTCAGTGGAGGTGCTCCCAACTGATTTCAGCAGGTGCTGGACTTGACCCTGTTATGGCCAAAAGGCAGACTTCCAGAAATGTGCTGCAGGTCTTGAATGACCAGGATCAGCAGGTACTTTGCACACACCTAATACCGTGCATGTGAACAACTCTGCGGAGTCCAATTCTGAACCATTCTAATTCAAATTTACTACCTTTCTTTTGAAAAGAAAGAAAAGAAAAATGGAGGAAAAAAAGCCCAAACTTCTCTCTTGGTTGCAGTTAACAAAATAGATTTTATAAAACCATCAAACATCTATTAACACCGAGAAGTGAAACTGTGCCCCAACTCTGGGTTTTGCAGTGTTACAAATTCTTCCTTAAGAATTGAAAAAGAAGACAGTAAATCCAGTAATATGTCAAGTTAGTATAACCTTCCGGACCATTCATAAAATAATCGTCAGGAAGTCAGGACTGTGACTCAGGAAGACAGGTGTTTCACCCTGTTGTTGTTACTGAATGTTTTGTATTGATGCTTTGTAATCAAAATATTCAAATTGTTCTAATAGCTTTGATCACAGATGTTGGGAGGTATGTTATTCCTGACTAATGGGCATCTGTAGAGATTAAAAAAAAAAAAGGGGGGGGGGAGAAAAGGAGAAGGATGGAAATGTACACTTCAGTAGGGTTTTAAGCTCCATTTTGATTACCTTCTAATGATACAGTTATTTGGCAAAGAGCATGTGATGTTCAGCCTGCATTTGCGAGGGAAGGTTTTGGGAAATGAACGTGGGATGTTTGTTTTCACAAACTCTGTACTGGAGCCCGGCCTTGCAAAAACTTGGAAACAATTGCAAATTGCTCGTTGGTTTCAGCAAAACTGCCCTTAAATGCAGTCGGTACAGTGGGTTGGTGAGGTTGTGCTTGTAGTACTGAAAAAATAACATGGCACTAGAGAGCTGAGGTAAAGGAATAAACCCAAACCTCCTGCCGTTAACTTCCCATCTATTACAAGCTCTTTTTATCATGAAGAGGCTGTTTTTCAACTCTTACATAGCAGATCCACACCATAAATTATTACGAGTGTTAAACAAAGGTCTAGTCAGTAGTCTCTTCTGTAAAACTTTACATCATGTTTTAATGACGTTTTATGTATGTGTTCAAATCAAGCCACCGACTTAATTGATTTTATTTTTTATTTTTTAGGATTGAATACTTGTTGAATTTCTTTTCTGTATGTGACCTCAGCAGCTATCTGTGTCTATTTACTGGAGGTTATCAGTGAGTCCTTGTTCCAGGTGATCAAAGGTGGTGAGGTTTAAGGAGAGTTGGAGATGGTGCCAGAACTGGAAGCTGATTTTCATTGTGGGTTACACGGAGAATGGGAGAATGCCATTTACTATGTGCAGTGTGTAAGTCTTGTTTAGCGAGGAGCTGTAGTCAGCAATTCAGATGGATTCCTGACTCAGATGCTGCATGGTGCTACCAGTTATAGTAAGATGTGAATAGCCCACTCATAATTATATGTTTTGATGGGGTGGGGTATGAACAACCAGAGAAGAAAACGAGATGGAGCACCAAGTTAAAAATCACTCAGTTGTTCCTTTGACAAGTATTATAATCGCTATTTTTATGCTGCTGTGGGTGTACATGGTGTTGTGAAATAAGTAAATTCCGTAGCTCTACATTGCTTTCAGCGCCTGGGGCTCAAACCTGCAGGCATCTTACTACTGAGACTAGTGCTTTTTCCTTATAGCACTTTGCATGGACTATGGTCAGGATTTGGCTGGAGTGTAAAAGTTTTCATTCTGGTCACTCAAATGTGAACTCTCCTGATAGGTGATGGTATCAGCATCTGACAGAATGATAGATACCTAGAAGTAAGATCAGGTAAAAGCGGTACTTCTGTGACTTGTGATCTGTGCTAAGAAGGCTTCAAAATGAGATGTTTTTCATTTAAAATGTTATTAGGTCTGAGGGTAACAGCCCACCATGTAGGCCTAGTTATTCTTTTTTCACCTCTTTCCATATCATTGGTTTAGGTCAAGGTTTCACTTGTGAGGAAAAGAAAAAACACACCTGTTTGAGAAAGCACATGCAAAGCTTTGCAAAGCTTTAAATATAAAATCAGGAAACACAGAATGTTATTAAGGTTGCCAGTTCCCATTTATTTTAGTCTCATGTCACGAGGGAAACTGAGATCCTGCAGGAATACGGTGTTTAGGTGAGTCTTTCTGTGCTGCTGTCAGCAGCCACGCTTATGTTTGAGAACGTAGTATCCAAGATTTGGAAAAATACATGCAGATTGTGGGTGTCTTTGGTTAAAGGCCATTGTGAGAGATGTTTTCAAGGGGCTTAATTTCAGCTGCCTGCATGCTTTTTAGGTCCCTGTCCTGAATTCTCACCTGAGGCACCCATCTCTTGGGTTGCCAGTTTCTATCTGAAAACGTCGGGCTGCCCTTTTGAATGTGGGGGTGATTTTTCTTCCAGTTTCTTTCCCGTAGAACAATAGAATGACATTCTTCCTGGTGTTTCCTATGAAGAATAATGATGAGGAATTATCTTCTCTGTCTACAAGTGTTTAAAAACTCATTAGTTAGGGTCCCTGAAAGAATTCCAATACAAGTCAGTGGGTGTGGTGGAGCTGATTGTAATGGGAAGCGGACTGGGCCCTGGGGCTGGTGGTCAGCAGGGAGGCAGAGCTGTAAAGAATACTGTGCATATGCTATAGTAAGCATTTTCATAGATCTCCTCTGTGGGAAAGGACAATGGCTTTGGAGCTCATATTTACTCAAAAAGCAGCCCTTTGATTTTCATGGCTTTCTGCTTCGCTGCACGCTGGAAGGCCCATTTGTCTTCCCCAAGCCTTTGAAGAGCGATAGGTGGATGGAGGCGGTGACCAGTGGCTGAGGGTGGCGGTTGCTTGGAGCAGGAGATAAGTTGCGTTGTGGTTTTTTGGTAACACTTGGCAGAGTTATCGTCATTCTTTTTAAGTTTGCTTAATTGAGGTGAATATACACTTTGGAGTAGAACATGGAGCCTCTTACCAGCCCTGCCACTGCCTTCGGAAAGTCGCAGTGCTTGTCAAAACAGGGTAATGATATTTGGTAAATCGTGTTCTTTTTTTTTTTTTTTTTTTTTGCTGCTGTTGTTCAAGTGGAAAGCAAGAGGCCAAGTGCAATTACCTTCCTCTAGTGTTTCTGTTCATTTTTTCATCTTCATGGGGATCAGCTGGGAACTTTTTGGCAACTTTCTCTACTCTGAACTTCACTGTAGCATACGTAGTCCATCAAAAGCTTGTTTGCACTACATTACCTATGAGCAGAGCAAACGATGTTGATGCAGATTGTCTATGGCATAGCTTATGCATTGCAATCCTGTTCTGGATATAACTTCTGTGCTGATGGTATCAGACATGCATAGAAAAATAGGGTGAGATTTCTTTCCACGGACTTTTCATGAAACCTTGATTTATGTCTGTCTATATACTTTATGTCCTTTTGTGAGGAGAGAAGAGCATCTCAGAATTTTACTGGTAGACTGAGGCATTTCACAGAGAAGTCAGTGTCATTACACTCCCCCCTGCCCCCTTTTTTTTTTTTTATACATGGGGAAATGGGGCTGGGAGGAGAGAAGTGCCTTGCTGAAGGGCTCTGCATTGGTCAGGATGCTGTCAGCTGGGTTCCAGTTCACTGCTTGCCCACTCCGATGGGTATATTTTCCTATTCCGCAGGGGTGTGATGAGGTTAAGTCCCTTAATGTTTATGAATGTTTATGATGATAGAGCAAGACAGGAACCTAGGCAGATATATTAGTAGGGGAAAGGCAAGCCCATAAAGAGAGACAGGAGGATTTGGGCAGAGCATATCTTCAAGAAGAGGAAATCAAAGCAGAGAAACTATTCTGAAGAGCAAAGAATGTGCCATATATTTACAGTGTGCATATTTGATATAATTTACCCTGCTCTGAGTTGGACAGTGAGGGCCATGGACCACTTGGAGACAGAAGAGTCTTGTTAGTCCAGAAGACTTATCATTTCCTGGGTCTTAATGCAAAGCTTTGTATATGCAGCTGTAGCTTAAGTAAACGTCAAGTCTTGGATGCTCGACTGAACGGGACATCCACACTTTTTCAGCAGCATTGTTGCTCTTTGAGCCAGCTGCCTTTGTTTCTAGCAGACCGCTGCTTTGTTGGTTAACCCTGGGCATGAGTTTTCTTCTCATATGTTATTAGACTGAACATATTTTCTATTTATACCACTTGGGGATACAAATTACTGCATTGTTTTTAGCAAGCACTAGGAAGAGTACATCTTTGTGATGTTTAAACAAAAATACAGAGGCAAGATTTTTTTCACCGTAGGTTGTTCAAATGTCCTTTATTCCAATGCTTAAAGGAAAATAAACAACAAAAACAATTGGTGGTCTTTATTTTTATGTCCCAGACAAGCAGGAGGTATTTGCACATGTGTATTTTACTAGACTAAAGGAAGAAGTTGGTTCTGAGTGGTGGACTGCTCAAGAATGTTGATGAAATTGTGCATATACTTTTAAGGAAGTTTAGGGAGACTAATAGTAGCGTACATACATGGAATTATTGCCCTCATGGCTTTGATAATTGCCTGTGGGCCAGCAAAGTTGCATTAGAGGGCTGAGCTGAAGGCCACTGCTCCTAGTTGAAGTTTTTCATTTATTTACTAAACTCTAAAACATACTTGACCAGAGCTTCCTTTGCTTTCTCACTCCATTTCTGGAGAAGATGAGAAGATGACCTTTACCTACTCTCTGGTAGAGCTCCAGAAGCATTATGCAATCGCTGGCAATATTACTGCTACTGCGCGGTCTTTCCTTCTTTCTTCAAAGAGCCCTTGCCTGAACGGACTGTTCTTTAACGTGCACATGAAGGGGTCAGAGATAAGGGAGCAAAATCATCATAGAGGTTTTCAGTATTTGTGTAAGAAAACACCTGTTTGCGTCTTCAGAATCATCCAGTCCTGTCTGCAGGACATTGAACACGTTTGGATTGTAGACCATGGCTAGGTGTTATCCCTGTCAGGATAATAAATAATACACTTTTCTGCCACTTCATTCTGCCTGGTTCTTTCCCCATTACCCAAGACAAGCTGTTGTGTGAGGATTTTGCCTGGTTGTAGACTGCTCATGAATCTTGCAGTACATGACAAGCAGACATCTAACAAACATGACTAGAAACTATATAAAAACACATAGGCGTAACACAAGTTGTATGTTTGAAAACACATTAGAGCTCCACAAATAACCTGATATCCAAAATGCTTTTTTCCCTCCTGTGTATCCATAACCAGGAATATTCCGCTAGCTGCATGTCAACCAGATAAGAGGTATTTTAGATTTTGTAATGACTTGCACTTGTGTAAACTCATACAGCTTGCCTGCAAATTCAACTTCAATGATAAAAGGTCTCATCAAAAAATTGAGGCAGAGTAGGATGTTTGGTTAAGATTTAACATCTTTCTAACTAATTATAACCCAGTGTCAATATACGCTCTAATGTCTGCGGGAAGAAAAAGGACATAAATGATACAGTTCCATTGTCCCAGGTCTTCTGTAAACAATTAGCGGTGAGGTGGATGTCTGAGGCGAGGGCGAGAGAATTGATAAACCTATTCCAAAGGGCTTGAAAAGTTGAAGTGAATTCTAAATGTAGATTAGCAGCAAATGATGACAGCCAAGCCAGCATTACCTCAGTTGATTAATTTGTAAGGATACTACTGGTCAATGATTTTAACCAACAGCTATGCATAGTAGAATCCTAATGGGATCTGTCTGTTAAGATTACATAAAGTAGAGCATTTGATTTATTTCATAGCTTTCCAACGCTCCACTTTAACTTCATACAAATAATGCATTAGTCACACTGGATAAAATGGCGTATTGAATAAAGTTGTGATTTTGTCTGCTTCTTATAATCTGATTTTATAAAGGATTAAATCTGTTTTAGTAGTTTATTCATATCATAAAAGAGATTGTCGGCTGAATGAAATCTTTACATCTGCCACTTTCTATCTCATTAGAAAAGACAGTAACATAAAGTTCCTCATTTCCTTCCAGTCTGTTTTATCCCCTAGTGGGTCTGAGTGTGTATATCTTTTGTACATGTTTGTATATTATAATGTCAGCATGTTTTCAAAGTTGTGGTTAAGACTGCGTCACAGCTTTCAGTTTAGGGGGGCAACACCAGGGGTTATAAATGTTGTGACAAAAAAAATAGTACCCAGACGAGAACAAATGGGGGGGGGGGGAGTAAGGGGTGACTGTCAAAAATCTGAAAATGATGATTTTTTTTGGCATGGTCACATACATGTGCACTGCCTGATTCAGCAAGGTATTTAAGTACACGCAGTACTTTACTGTGAGCGTGCCTATGTCGGGGAACACAAGTACACGCCTAATGATAAGTGCTTGTTGACTTTGGGCCGACTGAAGAGGACATAAAGGTTGGGGATTCCTGTGTGAGCTTAAATGTGAATCGTCAGTTGTGATCAAACTGTCCAACTGTCATTCATCTGTCACGGTGCTAGTGTTTTTTTAAAACATTCTTCTAACTTAAGTGCATTGGTTCTTGGTTTTGTTAAACTAAATATTGAATGTAAAATAATAAATTTAGGCATTTTTTTAACCTGCTTTGCCAAAATGTCAGCTTACTGTGAGTACGTTTTTTTCATTTTGTTTAAGTGTGTGTCATTAACAGAATGCTGCTGTTACTACTGAGTGTTGTTTTCATGTAGACCTTTGAAGTGAGAGCAGATTATCTTTTCATGGATGTTTTCTTTGTATTTAAGGTACTTGCCTTTTTTATTTAATCCTATTAAGTGGTTAGGACCAGATTGGGTTCTTCAGAACATGAGGTTCTCTTGGTTTCTGGCGCTGAGAAGAGAGGTAGTATCCAGCTATTTGAGTTGCCTTTTTAGTCAGAAACGCAGATTCTGAATATCTCAGTTCTCCCTTCTGAGGACTTCCTGAGGATGAAACTTCTTCATTCACATTTTCATTTGTTGATGCATGTTGCAGTTTTACTGGCTCTGGCGTTTCAGTCTTGGCTCCTTTTCCCACCTACTTTGGATCAGCAGGAGTGTTTTGATATTGAATGTGTGCAAGATCAGCCTCTTCCATGGGGCAACAAGCCACTTACAAGTTCTGGGTGCAGAGGCTGGGGTTGCAGCCTCCCAGGCAGGCAGGGAAGTTTGTACTGGGCTGTGCCTGGCATTGAGGCAGGATGAGGACAGCATCACACCCCTTTGGTGACCAGCACAGGGTAGGGCCCATGTCTGATCCCAGGGAGGCTTCATCAACAAGGCTTTAAAAGTCACATCAGCCCACTTCATTTGAGGAGGGATGATAACAGGAGGTAGCTCTCTGCTTCCAGCTGCCTGTTTGCTGAGACATGGGTGTGCTCCCAGCAGGGCCAGGCAGTCCCAGCTGAGTCATTTTTTGCTTAAATTTTGTTCATTACTGAAATTGAGGGGGGAGGGAAAAAAAAAAAAGCTTTCCTTGTCACGAAAGTGGTTTTGGTCATGAGTACGTTGGTGTGACACAACATGCTCCTAGAAAGGACTGAAATGTTTGCTGAGGTGGAGGTACATCCTTGGTTGTTGGTTTTGGGGCCAAATGTAAGGAGTAGGAATGGGTTTGCTTGCTGTTACCACATGAACAGTGCTCTCTTTCTCAGCTAAATTCAAGTATCCTTTGTAGCAGGTTAACCTACGTGCAACAAACTGCTCCGACATCCCTGGCCCTGCTTTAAAAACGGGTGGTTGAAAAGAAGCGGGCGCAGCTCCAGCGTGCAGCAGCGCGTGGCTCCCGTGGTGCTGGGTACACAGGAACACCAGGGCCCCAGAGCCTCCCCTGCAGCCCTGCTGTGGAGGTGCCAGCCTGGAGCAGCCATCTATCATGACTATGGGAAGATGCCCCAGCCTGGCATCTTGCCTGTGGGCAGCTGGTTAAAGATGGAAGCATTTGTCAGTCTCCCTGTATGTGCAGCAGCCTAAGTTCAGGGGCGGAAAGCACGTGCTAGTGACATACGGTTCCAGGTGCTGCTCAGGAAGGTGAGCTGGTGCTGGAGCCACAGCTCTGTAACACGCTGCAGACCAGGGTACCCTTCCTGTGGGCAGCTAACAAATTATCCTCTTTAGCCCGGTGAGATGGTTGTAGCAGTAAGATGCAGCACCAGTATTTAAATACGAAAGAGCAGTGCCGCGCTGTTTTCTGTGAGCGGTCCTGACTCTATCTGTGAATAAACAGACAGCAGCCTTTTACGGGAGATTTTTGTTGTATTTTATTTGGCAGCTGTTTGTCTTAATAGGAATTCTTCAATAGTATTTATTGTATTTTGTGCTGGTAGGGGGCAGAGCCAAAGCAGAATCTGAGCAGTTTTACTTGCTTTACTCATTGTGAACAATAAGAAAATATTGCTGTATTAATTACTGTTGTGCTTTATTGGCAAAAATAAAGAGATCCTATAATATGAAATTGCTAATATAAGAAAGGCTTTGATTTTCTCATTAGCACAGGATATTTTGCATCTGTTCTGGTTCACGAGTGCATTGTCGGTGCTTAAATAATAATAATGACTCAGTAATGAATAAGAATAACAACAACAAATAGGCATGTGAGTGTGCAGGCAGTCAGGCACCCTCCGGTGTTTATCAGTAGGTTGGTTTTGGAGGTCTTGCAAAATGAGCTGTTCCCATATGCCCATTCAGATTTTCTTAGATCATTGCACAGCCCTCAGATTCATTTCTCTGCTGGCATGGCTGGGTTATATACAAGTACTTTTTTTCATTGTATGTCAGGAGTAAAGTGGTAAAGTTCTCGCTTGAAATGGAAAATGTGTATTTCTTCCACTTAAAAACATGTAAGTCTCCTTTTTTCCTCTCTTCTATTCTTTTTTTTTCCTTGCTGTCTCTCTTTCTCTCTCGGTGTGTGAATAAAGTCTTAAGTATCTCATTGTTTTGAATTCAAGGAAGAATCAGAGCTCTAGATTACTCTGCCAGTCTTTCAAGTACGCTCTTAAAATGTAGCCTGAAAATACCCTCACTATAATTCAACCTGGTTTGTTGCAAATTTTCCCTGTTTCTGTAGTTTCTACTACAAAAACAGATAACTTAAACTACTGTTAGCAGTCTGTCTTGAATGTTGAAAAGCCTAGGAATCTAAAATTCTGATTTGACTCTCGGTTTCTAACAGCATCTCTAACATCACTTTAAAGTCACCTGCCTGGATAATATGCTCTGTAGTAGAAGTCATGGATTTCATTTTTTCCCAGCTCTTACCTAATGCTGGATAGTTAACAACAGCGATAAGTGAAGGACAGCAGAATGCTCCCTTTATTGTTGAAGCAGTGGTTAATTTCATCAAAGGTGCTTAACTTGTAGCCTTTAGTCTCAAAATAATTTTGACTTATGGTTTGGTTTAATGGTTCTGAGTTTGAGAGAAGGAAAATGCTAGTTCAAATTGGGGAACAAAATCAGCAAATATGCTATGAGTTGTTATATATATATATATATATACATGTATATATACATGTGTATATATATATATACACACATGTATATATACATGTATATATATATATATATTTTAAACACTTCTGCATTGTAAATTACACCCCAATGACTTTACAGCTCAAGAGAGTAATGAAAAAGTGTTTGTATAAGCAATTACCTGAAATTTGACAGTTCTGGTCAAAATACTTAGTTGTATGCTGACAGGCTAGAGGGCATCTTCTGTGTGAAGAGTTTAAATTGTATCTGCTGTTTAACTCCATTAAAAGACTAACTTAAAAAAACAAAACAAAACACAGCAGCCAAACAAAAAGAAGAAAAATCACCACCAACAACAAAAAAAGCAACCCCAAAGTGCCCTTATTGATTGGTTGCTCCAAGTAGCACTTGCTTTAAGAACATGCACAATAACTATGTAGGGCAAAGGCAAGCAAAAGAGGATTTCTTTTTCCTTATTGATTAAAAATTATTTTTTGGTCCAACAGCCCTTACCTATAACAGCATGTACCTTACAACACACGCATGGTTTAAATAAAACAACTCCAAGGAAGGGAAACCAACCAAATAAAAAACGCCACCATCCTTCCCCTTCAAGTAAAACAGTTTAGCCCTGGATAAGCCAAACGAAATTGGCAAAGCAAGTAGTTTATCAGCACAAGACCCGTAAAGTACTTAGAGTGATCTGTGCATGGAAGCTACCCTAAGTCTGCTTCTTGTCACAGCAATTTGTCTGGCTTAAGGGCAAAGTAAGTGGGTCTCCTTGGCAGTACAAGTAGATCACCAGGTAAGATCAGATAGGAGTCTCTAGTGGTAACAACAGAACTACAACAAAGCTCTTCTTTTGACGCTATTTCTGCTGCTGTTGCTGCTGTTAATAAGTGTGCTAATTATCATGAACCTGATAAGGCTTATATTAATTGACTGAACTAAATGTAAATTCTGGTTAAATAGAGAATGGTTTAATAGACTTGACAGGTGCTGGTTTACGTAGCTGCTCTGTTCAGAGTAAAGGCGTGCTTTAAAACAAAATAATCTAAATTTTAACCCTTTGATTTTGGGGGAACTCAAAATGTTCGCATTTATAAGAGTTTAAGGTATTCACAATACCTTCTGCCCTTCTCCTCTGTCCTGTGATACTTTATGCAAGGCTAACTAGTTCTTACAGCTTTTGTAGTGCAACATAATCCCTGCGTAGTCATTTGTCACATACTTGCATGGCACAGAGTAGTATGGCCTAACCCGTTTAGTCTCTGGGTGCTGTTAAAGTAGTAAATGTTGGATAATAAATAGCAAAAACAAGCAATCTGATGGCTACCGACTAGATCTGGAGTTCTAGTTAGCACTTTGGGCTTTTGTGTAGATAATTTCTGCATCACTTTACACGCTTGCAAAATGGCTACTGTAATATACTTTTAACTTTAGAGGTATTTTAGGGCATGCCTAAAGATTTGTCAAGGTACATAGAGGTCTTTTTTGAAATATTTTTCGTATGCCCGTACAAATTAATACCAGTATTAAAGTGTTCCTTCTTTGCCTGGGTGCTGCTTTTCCTGAGTTCCAGAAAGCGTTTAAATGTGCAGTATCGTAAGTGTAGACATGGAAACAGACATGGAAAAACCAAACATGATACCTCTGGTGGTAAATGTCACATTCTTTGGAAATGGTGGAATATTTATAGTATGTTTTATATATTCCATAATTAGGCATTGCTATTAGTGCACACGACCTCTTCATTCTAATTGTCAGGAGAGCTGTCACACCGTAACACATGCTGCAGCACGCTGCAGGAGCAATCAGCTTTTGTCAGACGTCAGCCACGTTTTTATTACTTTTTAAAATGTTTTAATTCTTTTCTCCCTCCTTCCTCCCATAAACATAATGTTCACGTGTAAGCCTGGAAAATCTCTGTGCTCTGCCGATCAACAGGCCTTGGCACACCGAGATTCTTGCCCTGGGCCCCGGTCAGAAAGAAAGGGGCATCTCAGTCACTGCTGTTTCTGCTCTTGGTGCCCACTATAAGCTGAAGAGCGCTTGCTAGTGACTCACCTTTGTATTCGTTTCTGCTGTGGGATTCTCTGCCTTAAAAAACCCTCCCAAAACCACCTTCCCCAAGCCAATAAAAGGCAAGCCTGTTGTGAGTCTCATGTGAAGTTTCAGGACTCTCTGTAATCTGGTGGTAAATGAGGCAGGAGCGATACCCCAAAGCCATTTTTGGTGCATGTGGGACAAAAATAGCCCCGTGCTTTGTGCCCCACACATGCCACCTGCTCCAGTGAGAAGAGGAAGCCTTGGCTGCCTGTAACGGACATGAAACTGGCTGTGTTGCACTGATACGTACAGGTGCATATAAAGCCCTGTTTTAAAATACGTGAGGTAATAAACTGTCTGTTGAGAAAATAGAAAGGACTGATTTGCAGGGTGAGGGTGGCTGTTTCTCTGGGTGCTCCCTTTTCTGTCAATGCATGGTAATTACCAGATGTCACACTTTATTTTGGATTACAAGATCATCTCATGCTTTTACTACAGGCAGTGCTTTATTGAAGCTATCCTGCATTATGTCTACAAAGTTTAAAAAAAAAAATTTCAATTACTTTCTGCCTGAGGAGCATGCTGCAGGGCTTTTTTATTTTTTTATTTTTTAGTTTTGTATTCGCTAATTTACTGTTTGTTCTAGAGCAGCAGTGAGTGGGAGTTAAACTTTAAGTGCACATTTGGCTCTTTAAAAAGACATTTAGTGTACAATTACTGCTGTTTACCATCTTATAATTGTTGTGTGTTTAGGCTTAGTCAGGCTTAGGAAGATGGGTATCTGTAATCTTTGAGGGCTACAACTCCCTGTCCTAGTTTTTACAAAAGAGAAAGTAGTTATAGATATTGAGATAGATACAGAGATAACACGACACTTTGTGCTGTAATGTTTTAGCGATCAGTGTAAAATAAACACAAGAGGAGGTTGTGGTAAACGATGCCATATGTGGCTGCAGTCTCAGTCAGTGATATTCAAAGTGATGCTCAAATCAGATCTGGGAGTCAAGACCACTATCCATGGAGTCCAAGACTTGCCATCCTGTTGTTACACAGCAGCACGGTTTGCAAAACACTGAGTTTAATAAGGGCTTGTATTTACATTTGTACATGATGTCTACAGCAAAAATGTAAATCAAGTCCTGTGGGTTGATTTTACTTTGAACTTGGGTGGAAAAAAGTTGTGTGAAAACAAAATGCAATAAATGTGTAACTGAAAATACAGTAGTAATTGAAGGGTGGGAGAGAGGTAGTTAAAAATCATAATTAGCTTTTTTTTTTTTTTTTAAAAAAAAAAAGTATCTTTTAATTCAGTTTTATGATCCACTGTAATTGGAAGGCATAGGTCTATTGTATTTCTTTAAACAGGGGAATATTATTGGATTTCAGGTCCATCATCTGAAAGTTTTCACTTAAAAGCCTAATGAATCCTTGCAGTTGTATTTGTAAGAAACCTTTGTGGATTACAGGCAGACATCCTACAGAAACAAAACTATTTGAGGGCTGTTTTATAACTGAAAGCTTTTGAGAAAATGTTCCTATCATTCAAAAAAGATCTGGAGCTATGAGTATGTATTGTGAATGTCATATTAAATTTAATACTGAGAATGCAAAGGACGACTAATCCTTCCCTTCTTGGTAGAAGTACTGCTCTTTGACTTCCTTCACCGTGTTTTATTTTTAATGTAATTTTAATGAAAAGATGGATCTAGCATTCCAAAGTGGTTGCTCCTTCTAATGTCTCCGAGACAGAAAGTATGTTTTTTTTGTTGTTCTTTCATTTTTGAATAATAAATATATATTTTTCCATACAAATTTAAATCTTGTGTTTAGTCTTACTAGTTGAAATCCATGGCACAATCTTTGGGCTTTATCTGTAGCCTTTTAAAATCAGCTGATGTTTTTAATGGACTGTGGTAGTCTGTGGATTGAGACTGCAGAGCTTGAGTACGCTGGTATTACAAAAGTGGAATATGGGGAGGGAGGTGGTGAAGGATCAAATCCACCCTCCCATTTAAAAGGTGGAGATAAAGCCTGATACAGTACCCCACCTGTCCTTGATAAGGCTACTCTGTCTGTGTAAAAGCTGTTCCTCCTCACCATGGTGAACTTCACCCACTGACATTAAATCCTCTCTCATAAGTGATTGGTGTACAAGCCTACTCTGTGATTTCAAGGCATGTCAAGGGATTTAGCTGTACAAGCTTTTTCTTGTATTTGAAATGCAATTTTTTGATAGTAATAGGAAGCATGGATCAAAATGTGTGATTTATCCTTTTTTTGTACCCATAAAATCTTGTGACCAAGCTAGTTAATGTAGTTAATTGGTTCAGCCCAATAACTAGTGGGGAAAAAAGCCACCCACAAAACAGAAATCTTAAAGCCTATCTACTTAAAAAAAAAAAAAAAAAAAAAAAAAAAGTTTTGATTTCATATGAATCCCAATCTTCTAAAAGACTAAACTTTTATGTGGAAAAATAAATTTTAGCTAAGGTGTAAAATTTCAGCAATTTTATGCCAGTAGTGATGGAAATTTTTTAATTTACAAAAGGGGTCATTTTTGCCAATGGAGGAGAAAAATTGTGTTGCTTGAAGAAATAAATCTGATCTCTCTTAATAAACACTAACATTGCTGTGTTTTTTATATGTATGCACTTTTGTAAAAGGTTCTTTTTAGTGCAATACACATTGGTTAAATCGTGCAATACCTTAATGCCTTTCATGCTAGTGCATCCCAAGGCACTTTACAATCTGTAAAGTTAACATTAGAAATGCAGCACATAAAATTCCCTAAGACAATCCTTTTTAAAATGCTGAATAAAACATCTAAACTGTTAAGTTTGGATTAAATAGCCCAGCAGTTGGTGCTTTTTTTCCTTTTGTGGAAAATGTTTGAAACAAATGACTGAAATGAATAAAAGCTCTGTAAATAATATGACTTCAAATGATATTCATGAAGGCCAAATTCTGCCATTCTGCAGGAGGAAGTCTAGACATGTACAAAGTTCAGCCCTGTTAATTAAGAGGGAGCAATGCGCTGCAGTGAGTCAGAGCAATTTTATAATCCAAATGCTGCTAAAAGGGACTCTTGTCAACCTCCAAATCTTATTTGTTTTATAATCACTGGGTAAGGAGACTAGCTGGCTGAGGAGATACGTGTCTTTCTCTTTCGGGTTTGAATGCAGTCCAGCCCAGTAGTGACCAAAAGCCGTTGCCATCTGATAACTGTTTGTCAGGCTATGCAAAATAATTGTAGTCTCCAAACAGTTCCCAGTGTCAACGTCACAAAAACCACCCCCACGCTTGGCGCTAATTATCGCCCGTGCTGGCAGCCCCAGCGAGGAGGCCAAGGTTTGACTGTTATTTCCCCTTTCAGTGCTTGCAGTGGTCCTGCTGAGAGTGTGTGCGTCTGGGTTGTGGTTAAACGGTGTGTGCTCTGTTCTCTGCAGGGCTGCCAGCCTGGCATCTCTTATACGTACTGATTTTTATCATTAAGAAAACAAGATCCTTCATCGTCTTCTCACTCCACCTTTACATCTGCTGAGAGCAGAGTTTTTACATTGATGCATTTTTTTACATTGATGAAATTTTAAAAGAAAAAAAAAAGCCCAAACAAACGTGAAACCTAACAGAACAGCAGAACAAAACAAAAGCAGTGTCAGGTATGAATTTGTTGAGGCCAGAGAAAATTTGTGCTTTTAATTTTTTTTCCAAATTAAATAAAATGTAAGATGAAAATAAAAACAAGAAAACCAGCCAGCTGATAGCAGTAGAATACATAAGAGGAAAAAAGCGCACACACAAAAAAAAAAAAAAAGAAAAAAAAAGAAACAGGATTATGCAGCCTCAGAAAGAGCCAACAGATGTTCAGGGCGGGTTAGAAAAACAACATGATCAACGGTATGAAAGCTGCAACAGATCTAAACAAAACCCCAAAATAGATGCAATTCTAGAATAAGCCTGAAAAAGAGAAAAATCATTATAGGCTTTCCTCAGCACAGATACTGGTCTCTGATAAAGCAAGATAGAAACTTCTCAAAAAGGAAATTTATACCAAGGTGGGCTCGCAACTTCATTGGTAGAGGCTTTTCCTGCACATCTGCTGGTGGGTGAACTGGGAACAGGGTGAAAATGTCCCTCACCCAGGAAAGGTGCCTGAAGTAAGAGCTAATTGTTCCCTGTAACAGAGTGGCACTTGCTTAGGAACCAGGAACGTAGCTGTATCACTTAAAAGTAATTTTTTTCATTTCACCGGACAGTCAAGCTGGCCGCCAGGCCTTGCAGCCCATGCAGCAGTGGGAGCCCCCCTTCCCACCCTGGCTGCAGCACCGCGCCTTCCCGCGAAATGGAGGAAGGTGGGCGCAGCCAGGCCGCTGCGTGCTGCTGCTCCTTGCTGTGGCTGGTGGCTGCCGTGCCGAGGCTAGGTTTGGGGTCATTGTCTGACTTAGTGCCCCCCTCCTGAGCACCAGAGAGATGGCTCATTGGGGCAGACCCAAGGGCAGGCCATTTTGGCAGGGTTTGGGTTATTCTGGCACCAGTCTTACTCTCTGATGTCCATAACAGCTCTCCCTTCAACACTGGAGACAGGAGAGAGCCCTGCGTGATGTATCTTACGGCTTTTTCCAAAGCCTTTTCTCTCCTGCTTCATATTGTTGCTCACTTTAAGTGCCACTTAGTGGACAGATGCTTCCACCTGTGTGAGGACAAGGCCCGAGGTGGTGCAGAGCCCATTGCCAAAGAGGCAACACCTCACCTCAGCAGACGTCGGGGTGCAACCCCAGCACCTGACAGAGCCTCGCTGGTGAGGGGCCAGGGCAGCCTCAGGCCCACACCACCACAAGGAGCAAGCCAGGAGCAAATGTGGAGACCTTTTTGTGTAAAAATCTCCTTTTGTTAAGGTGTTGTCTGCTCCCTACCCCAAAGTGGGCCTGCAACCGCTAGCACCCGCCATGCCTCTTACGTGTGACTAAAAGGTGCCATTTCGCAAAGATGCCCGGTCAGCCAGGTATGTACTGATCTGGCTACATTAATATAAATTTTAATATAGTAAAATATCATTCTTATTTTTGTCAGTTTCTGGAGGAATGCCAGAGTGAAATCTTGATTTAGCATCAGGGGAGGGGCACAGTGCCCAGACTGGTGCCTGCTGTCAGCTTTCTGTGAGAGGCTGGCTGCTGGTGTGCTTGGGCTCGAACCTGCCTTCCCTGGCCTCCAGGACAGCCTCTGAAAATGCTAATTAATGAATCTACATTGATTTGTATAAGTTATGCAAATTGAGTAATAACTGTGTGCCACTGTGGTTTCGTTGGGTCTCATGCTGTACTTAAAGCTTCGTGTTGGAGTGACACGGATTTTATTCACTAAAATAAATTGTTTTGCTGTGGAGTGCTTGGAAAGCAACCAATGGCGGTAATTGGTTGTAGGTGACACTATGGTGCACTCTGTTAAGATTTATTTAACAATGTACTCTTTGTTAGAGTAATCCAGAGGTAAGGTCAGTGAGCTTGATTCTCTGCCGTTGGTGGCTCAGACCAGCAGTACTTGGGCTGCTTTGCTTTAGGGGGGTGCTTGTGGAGACATTAAAACAATCGTGTACCCTATTAAAAATATTGTCTTTCATCAGGAAACTGTAAAAATAGCACTGAATTATACAGAATCAGGACCATATTTAGTAGCTGCAGCATCTTGTTTTGCAACCCTGTAGCGCTGCTGGCTCCCCCCTCCTGTCCAGCACCTTCCTGCAGCATGCTGAGCGGAGCGGCGCTCTTGACATATGTTTCGAGAAGGAATCCAGCTCTAGTTTTTCAGATGAAAAGGTTAAAGACTTTGACACAAGATAATTATAAAAGGAAAATGAATCTTTTCTTGGATCAAAAATTATTGTGTAAAAGAGTGTGTAAATTATGGCGTGCAAGTTAAGTAATGGCTTTTATACTGAAATCTGGAATTACTATGATGAAGGAGATGGTGTCAAACTGTGGTAATTTATTTCATTTTGGTTTCTCAGATCTGCAATGAATTTAGGAAATTCAAATTTATAGTGAGTGGGTCTTTGTAAGACTTTCTCTAAGAGAATGAGGATACTTTATGGAACTTCCATTGGGGTCAGATTCATACCATTACTCTAGTGAGAACTTCCAGTTAAAAACTTTCCACAAATGATTCGTTCCACCGCCTTCTGTAAATGGATTTTTCAAACTCGTTAAATGTTACTTCCATTTTCTCATTTAGCTTGCATCACTGCTCTTCAGTATTTGAACAGGGAAATAGCGATAAGTATAATGCAGGATTTTGCTAATAAATCATAAAACCTTCTGAGCACTGTTTACCTTTTTTGCTTTTTTTTTTTATGTGTGTAGTAAGGTTTTGAAGTTGGCGCGTTTCTTTCCAAACCATGCATAATAGTACTCTACAAAAATTACGAAATCTGATTTCAAGTTTCTTCAGAAATGAAGTTCTTTAAGAACAACTGTATTTTGGGGAACTTAAGTCAGATTAACTACAGTGGCTCAATTTTATTCCCAGTAGAGTATGGGTATGAATTGGTCATAAGCATAATTCACCTTTGAGTCCCAGCACTTCACACAGAAAAGTATTGTTGATGCTGCAGAGCATATAGTCTAGCTTGCAGTAAATCAAAACCTAGGGTGTAGAGTCTTTCTCTGTGTGTTTAAAGAAAGAAATGAGCGGGCTATATATCTGCTGTATCTAAACTGTGCTCTTTTGTAAACAGGACGGCTATTTTTGAACCTCCAGCAGGATGTTTCTGGTGAAGGGATAATGCAGATGGATCCTTGCATGCACACAAGCTCACGCACACGTTTATCACTTGGTGAAGGGACTATGCGTATCATTCATTTAACTGGCAATTCTTTTGTGGTGTCAGTATCATTTCCTAGCAAAATTGGCTAAAGGAATTGTTTCAAACACAAAAGATGTTCTGAACTGGCCTAATTGCTTGCTCAACAGCCAATAACTTTGGGGATTGTTTTCTATTTGAATTCTAGATACAAATTGGGATATCTTTCCATTTGTTTAAAAAAGATCAAGCCAATAGGAGAAAAAAGGATCTTTACCCATTTTCACTGAGCAGTGAGGTTTGAATATACAGCTTGCAATTGAAACTATTTTTTTCCAAAGCCTTTGAGGGCTGTTTCTCAGTCTAGTGTAAACAATTTATTGTTGAAGTCCTAGAATATTTGCATTTTAATTAAAGTCAATTTTAATTAAATACAAAACTTTAATCAGAAAAGCAGAGTTTAGGCAGATAATGTACTTGCATGCTAAGCAAGCTTACTCTGAGGGGACCTGTAGTCTGTAAAACTGCTTGGTTAAAACAGGAAAGTAGTAAATGCATCTTTCTTGCCTAACTTACCTACAAATAGCAATCTCCCTCCTGCCTCTTCTACCTTGCAATGAGATATTCTTCCTACAGGCAGCTAAGTGAATGAGGGGGTGATGCAGAAATCTTAAAGGTGCAGTGAGCAGGAAAAAGTTAACTTTGAACTCTTAAGCATGCCTATAGCAAATGTTAAAAGTATGGTTGTATTCTTAAATGTTCTGTTTCAGTTATGTGTTTAAAGTTACATTTAAAAACAAACAAACAAACAAAGGCAATACTTTGGCCAATTGATGTCAAATAAAGGTCACATCTGGATATTCCTGTGCTTGGTGTTGCTATAATGCTGATGTGGCAGCTATGTCTTGAGTCACAAACCAGTAGTTTTGGCCTGTTTGTAGATGAAGTTTCTGTGCCCAGTCAGAAAATTAATCAGTGCCCTAGGGGGGCACATGTGTAATAGAAAGTTGGTGTCTGAATAGAAAGTGATGTTTTTAAGCAAATTCTGAGGTCTAACAGACAAATGTATTTGTGGAGCTTTCCACATTTGTTCTGAGGGGAGTTTGTTTAGACCAAGATTGTGAACTGGGATGTTGAGAGTAACACCTTCCACAGAGAGCTGTGAGCTGGTCTTCTGAGAAATACATTGGTAGCCCAACTACGTCAGGTTTTGATTCTTGATTGTGCCATGAGTTTATTTTTATTTGTATGGTTTTAGAATCCTGAGGGTAGACAAGAAGTAGGAGATCTTTTGTGCTTCTTCCATCTGTCTGTTGTAAAATAACATCTAAGAACTAAAATGATTAACAGTCATAATATGAAAAGAGGATATTTCATGTTTACCCATAGCTGCATACTTTGAAAGCAGTACTTCTCATTAAGGCCTCATCACTGCTTAACTGCTCATAAAAACTCAGAATGCAGGTGTCACTCAAGATCTGTTTAAGGCTGGGACTTCAGCTGTGATTTAGTACAATATCGACATCATGTTTTAAATCAAAAGGGATATATAGCACGCATACAAAAATATTTTATCTTAGGCCTGAAGTTACTCGCAGTAATGGCAAAGCAGTTAATATATTACCTTTGCTAACAGGAAAAGTGCTGCATATAAATATTTTTAGTCAATAATGTATTTTAAAAAAGGTTTCTCAGTGGGATCAGATTTATGTTGTCAGAAGAATTTATTCAGCTGACAAGCGCAGACGCCCGGCACTTCATGTATTCTAAGATTTACAAAAGCAGTTTCTTCCTGGACGTCAGTTGGATGTGGTTACGGTAGGGTTATGCGGAGAGAACCAGGGAATCAGTCCAGGAAATCTTCTCTGCAAAATCCTGCCTTAGATTGGTATGATCCAGGAAACCTCTGCCTCTACATGTCCGTAGCAGCTTTTGGTAGCGCTAGATGCTTGGGTCAGGAAGGGGCAGAACACAGGAGTCAGGATCTGCGCCGTGGATCTGAGAACACAATTTTGCCTGAAGCATTTGAGATTTTCCTTATATATTAAGCGGGCCATTCCCCATGCCCCCCAGTACCTGTGTGCTGCTGCCAGCTGCAGTTTAGCTGGGTAGAAGTTGGAGCTTGCTCCTTTGGTATCCACTGATAAAAAGTACAGGATAATAGTTCGTGTGCATTACATTTTGCCAAGTGTGCGTGTTTCAACCACTATTGTTAGAGCCTGCATGTTGTTTGTTGTATGAAATATGTATATAATGAGAGAAATATGCTTAAACAAATTTCACGTTGCAAAGGGTAGCCAAACTGTATAATGAGTAAAAAGAACAGTGCTGCTTAAACTTAATTTAAAAATAATGATAAAAAATAATTGAAATTGAACTTCTTTGTAAATTAAAAACCTTTAACGTATTTGAAAAGTCAGATTTCCCTTTTGTTTCTGGAGTTCTGAGGTCAGTTTGTGAACTTGTTGCATCAGTCTTCATACCTTTTGCTGGAGCTGTATTCGGTTACACTGAATCTGTTCCAAAAATTTTAATTGGTTCAATGGAATCTCTTCTCCCAAGACAGAGGTAGCTAAAGCCAAGGAGGTTTTTAGCTGCTTAATTAGCCGGGTTTGTGAAATGATTTGGTATCTGGGATGTCAGGAGGAACTTGACATGTCTGTGCTGACTTTGAGGTAATCCGTCAATTTTATCAAATAAAGAGCTGTGTTATTATTATTTTTTTTCATCAATAGATGTAAAGTAAGGATATCTTTTCCCTTTCATTTTCTGTCCTTTCTGAGTAACTATAGTTACCTTATTAGCATAAAATTTGCAATACAGTTAAATAGCAATACATGATTATACCTGATGATACACTTCATTTTTAAAAGAAAAAGAATCTAATACCAGGATTCTGTATTGATTGTGCTGCTAATTCTGCCTCATAGCACAGACTGGCAGAAGGCAGGTAGCTGAATTGTATTTAACGGTTTTATTGTGATGTGACTAAGATGGATGTGACATGGTCCTCTATTATTCGTTTGAGAGTGTGGACACTAATGAAGCCATTAGCTGAGCTAAGGCAAGTGAAGAAAATAGGGAAATTACCATTATTCTGAAGCCATTAAGTTGTAATCTGCCACTTTCTCTCCTTACTCAAAAAGGCATCTTCTTTTTAAGGCCTCCCTGACTGTCCTTTAAAGATTCATTAATTCATTAACTTTCCAAAGGAGACGGAGGAAACACAATTGAAATTTTAATCAGCTTGGCGTGTCATATTATTAACATTTTGAGTGTATCTGTATTCACTGTTGCACCACATCAGGTTAAGGTTAAATAAACTACATTACAGCAAATAATGTTCTGTTTCATACTGTAAAACATAAAATGTTGAAGGCAGAAATTGGTTTCATGGTTAAATTAAATTACGATACAGAGCTCATATTATATATTCTGTTATTCAAATGTATGTTCTTTGGAGGAAATGCAATACTACATCCATGTTACTAGCATTAATATTTTCAAAATACCCACGATAAGACTACGCTGTGTGAAAAGATATAGAAAGCACTACAAAATTTCTAAATCTCTGCTTTTACTTTATGCCCACTCACGATCAATGCTTTTATGTTATCTTTTGTAAAGTGACTGACTTCTTTTAATGTCTGTCTCCTAATGGGTCATTTGGACATTATGTACAATTACAGCTGCAAAATTTTCTTTGTTATTACTTTCATTTAGATACTACGGAATGCTATTTTTATCTATCTCTACTTTCTTACATAAATATTTCCTTTCACCTCGGTTGTACTGCATCCTGGAGTACAGCTAGCAGCTTTTGGCCTTTGGAATCGATTGAGATACAGCTGTGACAAAATGGATGAATGCTCTTTCTAAACAATTAAAATACCCCCGGTGTACAGAGGGGGGACCTCAAAGATGTGTGCGAGAACACTGTATGATTCCAGGTAATGAACAGGAACTTTTTTTTTTGGGGGGGGGGGGAAGGCCTGTTTTGGGCTAAGATCTGTTTTGTTAATGCCTCAGTTAAAAGAAGCTCTGGCTTCAGACCCTTTCTGTTTTAAGGGTTTGTTTGAAATCCTCTGAAACTGTTTCAGGGATAGGGCTCTTGCATGCACAAGGGTATGGTGGAAAAAAATTTATAGGCACGACAAATAGAGGGGGGCACTGGCCTGCAGGTTGGAGGTGCAGGATAGGGAATGGAGATGTGAATAGGATAAATGAGGGCTGAATGTGCTGTGGTTTACGTAAACTTAAAGTTCCTCTCCAGGTTCATCAGATTTCTTTCTCCACTTCCGATAATTTTATGTTTGGAAATGCCTTCCATTTGATTCGGGACTGTTCTGCCCTTGTGCTGTTTCACAGAACTTTTAAGCAGCTGTATAACAAAGCCTGCATAGCTTGATGTTAGTATTTATGCTAGGCAGGCAAGCCTGGTATAAATCTGAGGTGTTTTTCTCTTCTTTTTTTTCCTGGCTGTGATAGTGTCAGTTTGATATATCACCTTTCATGTTGTGTTTGTACTTGAGGTCAGGAAACTTCTGAGTTGTGCGTATCATCAGCATTGTAAATACAAAGTAGCCTTTGGCACCTTAGTGTGGTGCCTTGCAGTGGATTTGTCAAAACAAAACAAAATCCCCTCTTTTGTTTTCCCCTGGAGTCAATTACACTCAGGATGAAGCAGTTAGTGACACCAAGGATAGTAGTTGAAGCATTACAGGTTAACCTGCTTATCAGAAGTGCTGGCATCAGTATTTTCTAGTATCACTGGCTGGCTTAACCGATCCATTGAGAACTTCTGCTTTCAGCGTGACTTGCAAAACTCGCTACAATTTCTTTGCAGATTTTGAGCTTCCAAAAACGCTCACGTAAATGAACCTATTCCTAATACCTAATTGAACACCATTGTTGCGTGCATTGTATGCATTTGTCTAGGTCACCATCCATAAAAAAGTCCAAAATGTGTGCTAGGAAGGAAGGGTTCTGGCTATAGAAGACTCACATATAGCTGTACATGTATGGGTATACACAGCCTTTGCAGGTGCTGGTTTTGTTTATGAATATATGCTCCCACAGGAGATACATAAATGCACTACATAGTCATATATGCATGCTATATCTCATGTATATTACCATGTGTGTACAGTACGCTCATCTGTTCTTGAGATGCTTCTTTGTAGCATCACACAGGGTGATGTTGTAGTTGCAGCTGCTTTCCCTGCACATTTGGAAAATGAGTGGGTGAGTGGTGTGTTTTCCGAGGTTTAGTACAGCTGTGGAGTATTAATTTAACAGCAATTGGTCCTACACAGTTTGAATTTCAAAATCCTCTTTCCTGTGCCTAAGTATATGTAACTTTATAATATAGAATAATCTAAGTAGACCTATTTCTATACAAAGCTTTTGCCATTGTGCAGGAAAAGCTTGTTTTGACTCCTTTCTCATATAGGTCAGCTCATTAATTTTGTCGCAGCTGCAATGGCATAGTAAATGTGGCTCAGGTGTTCCTGTACTGCTGTTGCATGTCAGATACAAGCTGGCTTTTGTAAGTAGTTTCAGTATGTAGGATTAGATTTTAGCCATGTTCTGGAAAGAAAAAGGAATTCAAAATCCAAGGGAGAAAAATAACTGCATGCCTCGGGAGCAGCAGAATGTAAACACGTATTGCCTGTTTCGATCATGCCATCAGTAGCTGTTCATTACACGTTGCTTTGGGATGGGGCTTCCCCATCTGTCTGCTGACAAATAATGTTTGGGTCCCAGTCACATCCACTGTGTTGCTCTTCAGCTGAACAGAGCTTTCTTCCCATCTCCTTTCGCTGGCTGGAGATCAGCATAATATATTTGATTGAGTACAGTAAAAGGTCCAGACATCCTGGCCAAAACCCAAAATATGCTCTGCGCTTAATACTGCCTCAAATTTCTTATAAATGCTCTATGATTATTCCAGTCACAAATAACATAGGGAGGCTAGGAGATAGGCTCGATGTCATATGGTTATGAGTTCTTTTGTAAATAAAGCTGATCCTCAGGAGTGAGCGTGAGTAATGGTTGATTCTGAAAAATGAGGACTAGGATTGTGTTTTGAAGCAGAGTAAAAAAAAAAACCAAAACATATGTTGTAATTTATTTATTTACCTCCATTACTCTGCACTTCTCCAAGCGCTGAAACATAACCAGAACATAAGAACTTATTGCAGATCTGCAAAGGCTTGTACAGTGGGGACTCCTCTTAGTTATTGCTATCAGCAGCAATGGATGTAATAAACATAAACCTCTCATGACAATCTCATTCATCCCTCAGTCTGTGACTTCCCTGGTGGCCCGGAAAATAGTTGCTCTTTGCAGCAGGCCTGAAAGGTTATCAGCAAACTCTAGGTCTGCAGCCTTGAGGGAAAGGTCAGGTTTCAGTGTTTCATGTTTTTCATGGAAAATACTCCGTCATCAGGACCTTCCCAATCTTTTTTTTTATTTTTATTTTTTTTTGGAGGAGCTCAGGTCATAATTGTTGCTGTCTTCCATATGATGATTAGGAGACTTCCTAGTAGGTGAGATCCAGGCTAGCAGAGTGCCAGGAGCTAAGCCCAACATCTGAAGTCCCACCTGAAAGTTAGCCAGCAGCCCATGCACACTTGGAGCACCAGTGGCACCCGTGAAGTGGGGCTACAGAAACAGGCAGCGTACACCAGTAACCTTATTTTGAGGTGAAAAAGACAAAGCACAGCACAGCTAAAACCTCAGAATCCTAGTTGCAACTTTCAGGAGTCTAAGATCCTTATGAAAACTCAGACCCAACTTGCCTTCAAGAAGTGTGTCCTCAGTGACCTCACCCTTCCTGACTGCTTCAACATCCCTCCATAAAAGAGATGTTCTGGGATTTGGTTTTGTTCACACCGCTTCCTGAGCCCCCATTAAGTGTGTGTAGGCAGGGATCCCACTGCTGGGAGGTGGGTCGCCTGGCTGTATTGAACTTATGAAGTGTGCTCCTCCTGAGCTTGGTTTGAGAAAGAAATAGATGTGAATAAACAATGTGTATGATTCAATTCTCCCTCTCGTGGTCAGAGGAGGTCCTTCTCGCAACCTTCAAGAACAGACATATCAGATGTTTCCGCTTGCTGGATGTAACCCATGTCTTTTGGAAAATTCCCATGTTTGTAGCACAACCAGGATTTAGTGGGGAAGTTACTGATAGTTCCTGAAATACACGTATTGACTTTTTGCCACGCTGTGAGTGGACAGATTGAGGATTTGAACCGAACTGCGACATTCTGCGGAACTGTCGTAACCTTACTTATACACGCCTCCCCTAAGTGTGTCTAATTTGTCTCTGTTTAGGTGTTACACTACTTCAGAAACATAGCTCTGTTTGTCATCCTTCGGGCACTCCTGTTGACTCCAGTGATACGGTGTAAGCTGTGTTGCTTTTAAAGATGCCGCAGTGCTGTTGACTGTGATAGCAGCACTCCTCTAAATAAGAAGAGTAGGATTTGCCTCTCTGTCTCTTATAAATCCTCCTGTTTGGTAAGAAAAGTCGTGAGGATTTTGTTCGGTGATATTTAAGTCTCCCCACGAGCAAAAAAAAAAAAAAAAAAAAAAAAAGTGCAGAAATGTGCAGGATTAAGCATTTCAAAATCAATTTTTAATTATTGTTTAATTGATTTCAGATATAAAAAGGAAACAAAAACAGAAGAAAAATTTCAGAGATACTCTTTACATAGGGCTTAACGGCCATTTTCTGTCAAAGTGGTTACTAGAGCAGTACCAAAATTCTCTCACGGACAAAACCCCTGTAAAGCAATATGTCTTTTGTTTGCTTTTATCACTGAGGAGCAGAAGTTTTACTTTATTAGTTTTTTTCTGTTCTATTTTACGAATGTTTTCTGTTGCATGAATCATTTTTAGTTGAAGTGCTGCTAACACATAACCATGAGAAATTTCATCCACTGGCATGAGAAAATAATTGCCACTGTTTTAAAAACTCCTGTTAAATTCTGAAGCAATAAGTTTAATTACTTATTATGTATTTCTAAGTAGTTAGTTTCCTCTAAGAATTGGGTAAAGATTTTCCTCACACAGATCTTGACTCAAAGATTGTCCTTTAGCTAGAAAATATTGATTTGCTTTTGTTTAGCCCCTGTGGAGAGCACCTTATCTCTAAGACTGGGTTTTGTTACGATGAGAGTTGACAGAATTCAGATTTAGTCAGGTGAAGTCTGTCATGGTCAGTAAAAGTGTTAAAGAATCACAGTAATAAAATAGATTAATCTCATGATTTTTTTATTATTATATTTGTTAATCAAAGACAGCTTTTAATGATGCAAAGATTTGGGGGAGTTCAGGGTTATTGAAGTAATTCATGCTAATTGTCTCATCTGCTTCGTATGTCATTTGTCTCGTATGAATATCAATGCCTACGTGTTTTTAATCACAAATAATTAACACCCAAACAATTAATAATGACAGATGGATTCTGAATTGACAAGAACTTTAAAAGATGTTTAAATATATTCATGATTGCTAAGACGAAAGATAAATATCACATTCCATTTGAAATTATTTTATCAGAAAAAATAGACAAACTACATATGAGCCATCATGCATCCTTTGCCGTGCCTGTCAGTCTTGTTAATTTATTAGCGTGTACGTTGCGGTGGGTCAGAGGTCAGCTGTTTGCGTTGCAGTTTGGGCATCGTGCAAGCTTTGTAAAAGGGTCCTAGCCACAGATGGGCAGCCCAGCCTGTTTCAGTGAAGTGCAGCGGCTGCGTAGCTGATGTAAGCAGAGAGATAGGTGCCTTTGAAGAGTGATTCAGCAGCTCTCGGTGCTGACTAATCACTAGATTTAGCCACTAGCAAATGTAAGCTCCACAGTGATGTCTGAGCTCCTGCCTTTTAGGGCTGGCATAAGGCTCTGACTCAGGGTTGTATCTGCCCACTAATGATCTGGTGCCTACAGCCCTCTTCTGATGCGAGATGTCTGAGCCCATCATGTTTCCTTAAAAGTAGCAAAACCCTCAACAAAATGTTTCTGCCTTAATGGTACTTTGTGGCTTTTCTGTTATAACCTGGGGACAGAAAGAGCATGGCTTCGGGGCCCCTGGTGCCCTGAGGGGGCAGAGCCTGCATCCTCGCCTGGGAAAGGTATCCTGGAGAAACTGGACTCCATGCACCTGCCTGAAGATGAGCTACGATGCTTCCGAAAATGCAGCAGCCGCAGCACCAGAAGTAAGTCTGATCCTGTAGCCTTGTGCCCTGGGATTCGCCTGAAGGGGGTCGGGTCTTTGGGCTGGAGGTGCTTGTGTTTCCTAGCAGATGGGTATTAGATAAAATGAGCAGGATTACTTCTTCTAGTCTCAGCTGAGAGACGAGAGGTGCTGTTGTAACACGGGGGTGTGCGTGCTGCCTGTGAGGCTCAGCAGGACCTGTGACCGTGGTTCCATGCCACGATGGGATACTTCGTATCTGAAGTGTCAGTTGCTTGCCTGTGTCATTTGTTGCCTTGTGATTTCAGCAGATCTTTTATACTGCTGAGGAAAAGACATGGAAAATGTGAAGGTAGGTTAAGTAGATGTGGAGGCAGCAGCTGAAAACCTGTCTCTGTCTCCTAAAGCTTGCTGCACGCATCTGTGCTGTCAGGCATGCTCGTGACGTGGGTGTGTTGAGGGTTACCTGGGTACGGTTAGCAGTGGGCTATGGTCAGCCACACAATTTGACTGTCTTGTCTCAGAGCTGAAGTCTTTTTTCAGCCAACAGAGGACAGTGCACCCTTGGCAACCCCTTTTCTGAACATTTCAGGACATTGGCCTTGGATATTCTTTGTCAGCAGCTTTCTGGAGATCTCTGTAATTTGAAGAATTGCCCCACCAAGCGACCCGGGGGACTCCACGGGTGTGTTCTGTGGATGTTGTTTCAGTTGAGTTTCCATGCCACAGGTACACCTGCGGGCTGTAACGGGGTTGGCACAGTTTGGCTGGTCCAGTCCTGTAGTGACAGCCTGTGCTGCTGCTGCCCAGCGCCGACGCAGCAGTGGTAGTTGTCAGTGGTGTTTTTATGAGTGGTCAGCTGAGCCAGAAGTAGGCTGGATTTCCAAAAGTCAGAATTGGAGAAGTTGCAAAAGACAAAGGGAATAATGAGCCTTGGGTGTTCTCTAAACAGCCATAAAACACCCTCAGCCTGGACACTGTAAATTGTAGGCGTGGTTCGTCATTCACTTAAAATCTGACACGTGCAAGCTGCCAGGACGAGTGCTGTCTTCCTCTCCGGCCCTCCCCCAGCTATGCCTTGTGCTGATGCTGGCCTTTAGGATGTCATGTTGTGAATCAGATTAAGCAAGTGATCCTGCTGAAAGCTGCCTTTTTTTTTTTTTTTTTTCTGTTGGTGTGTGTGTGAGAGAGAAAGGGGCATGGAGGAAGGGAATTACTTTGCAGCTACATTAAGTTCCTGGTCTATTTGCCTGTGCAGTTGCATGAATGCCACTACCAACACAAGGAGGGGAGCAAAATTACTGCTAATTTCAAATGTTTGTGGACCACCATCTTTAGATAGGAAATAATAATCTTAGTACTTTAGATTTTTAATACTGACTTAAGGATAATCTTAATACTTCTTTGCTCTAGGTTTTGACACACTATTGGCTAGGGCCATATGTCTGTGGTCACACATTATTCGCTCTTAAAATGTAGAGTAGTCATCAGGCATGTTTTGTGGCTTCTCGGAGTCTATATGTGTATGTATGTGTGTTGTTGTATTCTTTGTTTGCTAGATAAAATATATTTATTAGTGGAAAAACATAACTTGACTTTGTACCACAGCAGCCTTAGCATGAATGATTGTGCTACATCTGCTTGATGTCTTCTAAGCACATTCTTCTGAAGTTGTTTTATCTAATTCCTAGAGTTGCAACTCTGTTTTCAAAGGGCAAAGATGGTGAATGAGCAGTGGTCTGTGCTGGCCCAGTGACCCCGGCTTCTAAACTCACCATTGACTTTTATTGTGTATTTTTTTATCATTTTGCCGTACATAAATTTTTCCAGCACTCCACTGAAGATTCTAACACTTTTCCAAAGTGATTTACGTTAATATAGTGTAGCAATTACATGTTAATATTACTATTATAGAAATTCCAGCGTAGAATTCAGATTGCTCTTTAATCACAGACCTGTGTATCAAAAGTAAAGAATAAGTAATTCTGGTATACATGTATATGTTTAAACTCTGTAAACATAATCATAGTAGTTTGGTCATAAAATTCCCAAGGCAGACTATTGCTTCAAATATAGCTTATGTTGAAGTAAAGGGAATATATTCTGGGTAAATGTCTATTTATTATAAATTACCAGCTTCATATAGATACAGTGAAATACTTAAATTCATTTCGTTTCTATCTTTTCTTAGTTTATTAGGGCAGTCCTACTTCAATGGATGTGAATGGCAGTAGGGAAAATCTTAAATGTAAATAAACAGGTTTCCAGACAGGATGTTTTTTTTCTTCCCTTGTAGTACTTCAAAGTATTAATTCACAAAGTACTTAATAACTTTATAAATGCAGTTAGGGTTGTATGTGTGAGATTCTACCGCTTTCCTTTTTTAATCCTTTTACGCAGAATTCACACAGTTTACGTGTATCTCTTTGCATAAATACCAATAATGCTTTAATTTATGGGTGTTTGCTGTTGGGCTTTGTTTAAACGAGTTCCATCCAAAAGGAATTGGAGCCTTCTATTCTTGCTGAAATGAATAAACCACATGAGGTGAATTTTCATACAACCCATTTCCAACCTGGAGTTTTCAGGGTATAATTTAGATATTGCATTGGTGGTTTATGACCATATAAAGTGTAGGTGTGTAGGTAGGAGGTTAGATAGATGTACTTGTAAATGGCTAGAAGCAAGGAGGCTGAGTACGGTCTCCAGCAGTGCGTATTTCAGCTCACAGTTTCACATCTCTATCCTAAGGCATTAGATGTTACTAATTCTCCAAAAGCCAAAGATTTGTTTTACAGAAGAAAATTCTGATTTGATTAAGATATTGCTTTGAGACCTAATGTTCCTTTAGCAAATCATGCTACGACTGGAAATGCCCATGATTGGAAATAAACTGCATGTTATCTGAGAAAGAGAGAAAGTGCCTCATGATTTGGAATGATCCTGCAGAAGCAGCGTTTAGTGTAATGACAGTACACTTAGATTAATTATAGCGCTGCTTGCAGGCGCCACTATACGCTTACTGTTGTGTCAGCACTTTTGCTGTTAACCCTGTGTTGCAAAAGTTTATAATTTGGCTCTAAAAATGAATAAATCTTCTGGTTTAAATTCAGCCTTTGTGGTGCACGCACTGAATCGGCTCTTAGTTAGGGCCTGAATTTTATTTTCCTATTCTGAGCTGCTCAAAGTGTACAGGTGTAGAAATAATCATATCTGTTTAATATTGTGTGTGTTTTCTGCTCTGCCCACTTATTTGATGAAAAATTTAATCTCAGTGAATGCCTAGGCTGTACTGTGATCATTTCAGATGGTCTGAAATAAAGCACTGAGATATCTGACCTTTCAAATTGGAATGGTGTGAGTATAAAGCTACCATTTTTCTACTCTATACATGAGTTAAACTTAAATCTGGCTTAATAGGTATTTATACAATTAGCTGCAATGGCTCTGAAAGATTGTTAAATTCTGAAATAAGCCTCAACATGTCTTAAAAGGCTATTTACACAGAAAATTGGAAATACTTTAAGGAAGCTATTATAATTAGTCATGTAAACACTGCAGAGTGGTTTTTAAAATAAACATTCAAAATATACTGTAGTCATAGAAGTGACAGTGAAATTAAGTAACTTTTTGACTAAGTCATCAGAATGGTCTTTATCCTCATTTTACCACTGATGATGCAGCCATAACTGCTGAGCCATTAAGTTTGCTTGTGCCTAGAACACCTTGTCCTGCAAATACAGGAATCCGTGCAGATTTCTCTAGCAGTTCTTTCTTCTTCTTATCCTCTCTTCTTTCTAGTTTCCGCTCCTAGATTGTATTTTACTTTTTCTGAGTAGTGCTGGCAAGTGGCTCTTATCAGGAACAAATGATGCCATAAATCAGGGCTGAAATCAATGATGCTGTGGGGCTGTAATAGCGAGATGCGGTTATGTGGGCCCGAGTGTTTTACCTGCCTCTGAAGCCAAGAGCGAGGGCCCTGGCTATTGTTCCAACTGCTGGCTTCTCATTTACTGGCAAAGATATACATACAGCTGCTTTGTCTCAATCTTAGAGTAGGGAGATCCATATTACACTCCTGTTTTAATGTGATTCTTCTCATAATGTAAACAGTAAAAAAGGCAACCAAGGGGGCATTCATATTCAAGTCAATGTTTTTGAATAGAGTTGCTTGGAAATACAGAAAACTCTTAATCCCTCCACCTTTAATACTACTAGAGTCGGATTTAGGACCTGCAGGAGTGGCTGAGGTGCCTGTCAGCATATCAGCTCCCTTCCTTGTGCATTGAGCGTGTGTTCCCTGCAGGTGCAGAGCATAGCGGGTGTTTGAACAGTAACATGGGCTCCTTCCATTGAATGAAGGTTTGTTTGCCCAAAGGAACAGGGTCCTTAACACCTCACATCTCATGACTGGCCATTCTTGGCTGCAGTTACTGCTCTTCTCAGGGAGGGGTGGTGGTATAAACAAGGCGTGATTTGTGCAGCCGGAATAAGGCCACGCGCATTATGCCCGATATAAAATGAGAGGGCTGATATGAGTGCCTCTTGGACATGTCTTTCATTATCCTTTATGCTCCTCTCTCCTAATAGAATTCGGAGGAACCAACCACATGCTGTATGCATGGTTTTATTAGAGTGCTTTGCCTCGGGCCCTTAACTCCTTTAGCTGGTCATTACCTGACCAGTAAAGACCTCTAAACGGGTCATTAATGCTTAAGTAATAAACTGTTTCACAAGACTATCTAGTACAGAACCTCTTCTATCATTTTTACAGTTACCGTTTTATAGATAAATCAATGACCAACAACTGGATATTCTTGTTTAGCTACATAATCTCGTAATAGTGGCCACAGCAAGTAGGCAGTGGTTTCCTTTAACCGTGTTCAGGAGAGCTGGAGATGGTCACACACAAGTAGGACCTCGAGTTCTGGGTGGGGTAAACTGGGAATGAGGGGAAGAACGAAGGCATGTTCTGCTGTTAGCGACAAAGAGCATCTGCTTGTTAGGATGGTTTTGTTCTAGAAGTTGTGTAATTGCATCAAGGTGGCTTTTCTTCCCCACTGCCATGTTAGGAACCAGGCGGCCTTGGAAGAGTCCAATATCAGCAGAGAGATTTCCTACTTTCACAGAGCTTTTCTGAACTAAAAATTAGTTAACAGTGCAAGCCTTACATTCCTCTCTACCATATATGTGTTGACTTTTAGTTTAGAATATATTAAATGCTTTCCAGATACGACAGGAAAAGTTAGCTGCGGCACGTATTTTTTTCCTGGTTCTCAACGTGAAATTTTCAGGACCCCCTTTGACCAGCATATCCTTTAAAATAGGTTTCTGTGCATGAAGCTGTACAGAGCTCTTTTCCCTGGAGAGACAAAAAGAGAAAACGCATAGCAGGTAACATACGATTTTTTGGCAGATCACCAGGCACTCGATATTTCAATCCTTGTTAATATCAGTGTATCACTGATTGACTGCTGAGCACTGAAATAAGCGATCCAGTCGTATGCATCTTTTCTCATGTTGGCCTTTGAGCAGTGCCAGTCTGGGCTGGGAGGTGGTGTTTTGTTTTGTTTTGTTTTTTTCCTAGTAATGTTTGAACATTCCAAAGTGAAATGAAATTTGATGCTGAAAATGTTTTTCTGTAGACACAAAATATTTTTCTGCAGTAAAATGGAACAAACATTATTCTCCAAATTGATGACTTCAAGCATGATTATTACTGGTGGAGCAAATGCTTGGTAATTATTTTTCTAAGAAACTTAAAATACATTAGTTATAGTACAAGTTATCTCTGGCAATGTAAAACAACATTAAGAAGCTATTTATATGATGGGACTAACTGTTCTGGAAAAAAAATACAACGCTGGCATGTTTCTTTATTCAATTCTCCTACATTGAATTGGGGATTTTGCATTTGGAGCCACCATCTCAAATCTAACAAGCAAAACAAATATTACAAAATACGAGGTAATGTACCCTGTTTGTTGAAGAAAAAAAAACGCAGTGTGTTTTTCTTTTCCTGCTCTTCTTGAGAAAAAAAATATCTTTTGGGGTAAGTCTTAACAAGACCCACCAAGAGCTTTGAGGCGACTGAATTCAAGCATGTTATTATGCTAGATCCTCAAACATGATGGTGGAAGTCTAAATGTTATATATAGTGGGATCCCGTTATAGGGATGAATTTGACCCAGCAGTTTGTTCATTTCCAGCTCTCATAATATTCTTAGCACCTGCAGGGGACTTTTAATTCTTACAATGCAAAAATACAGCCAAACTAACAGAAGATTGGAAAGCAAATAACACTTCAGATTGCAACTCCAAGACTGTCTTGTTGTCATCTTTGCTGACAGACAGTGCTGGTGCAGTAAATAGCAATAGCAAAATTGGTGTTTGTACTGAGCGTCTCCTTCAGACGTGCCGGACAGAAGCTGTCCTGTGCGTCACTTTGCCGCGTTAGTGACATCAGGATTGCATTTGGTCCCATCTGCAATTGCCTAATATAATCAACCTCTATTCTGTTGAGTTCAACTCACTACCTACAGTAAATGATTTGTGTGTGCATGAATATTAAACTTTCCAAGTAAACATGTGAGAGTAAATATGACTTGACTATACAAGAAAGTTATTTATGTGCACTGAAAATGAGTGCCTATTATTGTTTTTATAAAAACATGCTATATTGCATCGTTATGGTGTGAAAAATGATTGTCTTCTTTTTCTTCTGATAGAAGGGAATAGTAGACCCCAAATAACATTTGTTTGTATTGCTGTTTTGGTTTCTGGCTAGCATAGCCTCTGTTAGTCTATTTGGTGTGAAGGTTTTCTTCTCCAATTTTTTTTTCTTGAAGTCAAACCTCTGTTAGAGAAATTTTTCATGGCTCAACAGCTCTTAGGTTTTTTTATATGACTGAGTGCAAGTATGTTTGCCTAGTGATTACAACAAGGCAGATACAATATTTACAAGCCTTAGCAATTCCTGTGCAAATGCAGTCTCCAGAGAAGGGCACAATAACAAAGCAAGCAAACATCACAGTTATCTAAAGCAGAAGAAGTTCCAGGCATTGGGGTGGTGACTTGCAACATGGATGGGAACCCTGGAGTTGTAGAGTAATTTATGGGGACACTGAGGAGATGGATTTCATTTAAATACAGTAACTGCTGAAATATTTCTAAGTTAAAAAGTCAACTAGTGGTTAAGTAAATATCCTCTTGACCCCTTTTAACTCTTGTGATGTACCGTTGTTTTAAACTATTTACTTTGAAATGCTTGAGCCATAAAATGACCCAGGAGAGATGGCTTGACCACAGATAGTTAATGCACAGGATTGTGTTACTTTAAATTTAACCCCCATGCCCATTTTTTTAATCTAATCTATTCTTTAATTGGATAAATGAGGTTATAAATGGAGAGCTGTGGAATCTTTAAAGAAAAAAAAATTAAAAAATGGTTTCATACAGTATAAAAGCATTAGGGGAAAATTTTAGAGAAGAACAGAGATTCTTTCTTGTTTCTATAGAAACCACTAGTGATCAGGAGGGGAGAGAATTTCTTTCAAGTGTACATTTCAGTGAGCCTAGCTCAGCAGCTCGGCGCACTGGAGGGCCAGTGCAAAAAAAAAAAACAAAAAAAAACCAACCCTCTAGCAGCTTGAGATGTGGTGCTTGTGCCCCTCTGATACCAGTTGGAATGAGGCTAACACGTCGCTGAGAGTTTCTGGGCCGTACCGCTGCGGGTGAAGGGAGCTCTTTGCACTGCCACGTCCCCCAGGGAGCGCAGCTGGCAGGAGGGCTCCCGGCTGCTCAGCATCACCGAGACGGGGAAAGCAGCCGCGTCGGGATGGTACAAAGGGGGAGAGGATGAAAGAAGGGGAAAACAGTGAAAGAGAAGTGTGCTGTCTTGTGTCAAAATTAACTATGCTAATTGCTTTGAGGCAATAATCTGCTTTGGTTTTATCATGACAGAATCATGGCCACCAAAATCCCATGTGTCAAAACAATTACAGCCAGAATTCGGTGACTTGGCTTTTGGATCGTGATCTTCTTCCTAGTGTTCTACATAATACATAATCCCCTCCGCAGTGGAATTAGATTCTTAATTATCTTCTGTTTTCCTAATATCACCTGAGTTTTGCCACGAGGAGTGGGTCAGGCAAGGATCTGAAAGCCGAATTCTGAAACAAACCGAAGTCTTAATCGATACTATACCTTTAAAATAATTGCAGGATTCCTCTAAATGAAGTTCAGGTCAAATGCAATGTCAAAAATAAGGCAGCTTCAATTTGCTGCAACCTGACAGGTCCAAGAAGTGACTGAGGAATATCTAGTAACTGGCAAAGACACCTCTGTTTGACATTTACTTTTGCATGTAAACAATAGAGCACTGTATATTGGCATCTGAATGTATTAGCTGGTGGTGATCCAAGCCCTGGTATGAATTTAGATAGTATTCCTCTCTGTTTATAAATACATAGTCTTGATAACAAGGGAACATTTACTGCAATCTTGCTCTGCAGTTGTCAGAGTGGAATGAATCATTTTGAAACATAAACCTCCTCAGATCTCAGAAATATCAAGAAAAACATAAAACATAAGGGAAAAGGATTATAAAATACAAATAAAAAAGGTTCTTAACATATTTAGAGGCCTATGGGCTGTAAACACTGTAGATTATCATTAATGAAACACTCTGCCAAGTACACAAACCACAGTTCGGTAGCAGCTGTTAAGCAAGCATTGTTCAAAGCTGGATAATCCCTAGAACATTATATACTGTGGCTCTGTACCTCTTCCTATTAGTAATCAGATAATTGCCTCGTATTTTCTCTTGCACATTTTTCTTTTAAAATTCAGTTTCACTCCACCTTATGTCAAAAGGCTTTATCTTGCAGTAATCACTTAGGCAAAAATCCCACAGAGGTCAACAGGCAGGGCTGCGGTATCCTTTATTTTCTGAAAATCTGGTGTAACACAATTCAGCCCTGCGGTGTTACTTTGGATTTACGATGGCAAAACAGAGAAGAATCCCACTATACAAACAAGGTTCTTGAATTGCACTGTAACTTAGTTTTTTCCAATGAAGTGAGCTCTTACTTCTAAATAATTTTGGAGTTAATTGAAAAAACAAACAAACAAATAAACAAAAAAAAAACAAACACAACTTTCTACAGTTGTTTTACTTTAAAAATAAGTTTGCTGTTAAATATCGGTGGGAGGAGGAGGAAGAGAAGGTGGGGGCTTGCTGGTTCCATTTGTCCAACAGTTCAGGCCTCAGAAGGCTTCCCAGGAAATGGTAAGTAAGTCTTTTGCACAAAAAAAAAAAGGAAACGATGGTAACTTTTTTTCTTTTTTCTTGCATCAAAATATCCTCAAGTCATAACCCAGGAACAGTGAGCCATAGCCCAGGTAACTGTGAGTTCCCTTGAGCTCCATTGGCTATTATGGTTGAACCGTGAGAGTAGCTTATCTTGCACTTCTGGAATTTCTCATAACCCTACAACAAAGCACTATTGATTTTTCTGAGCTGGGCAGGAGGAGAGGAGGGATTGAAGAAGGTCATATGTAAATGTGCGAAGACTGATAAACAGCTGGACCAAATAGTACTGAGTCTAGAACCTCACTGATCCTAAGTCCATTTTGTAACCCCTGAATTATGCATCTGCTGCTTCCTCTTAATTAGCACGCTGTGTTGCTGCATTGGAGTGGTGGCTTAACAATACTTACTGATATGGGCCATTCGCTTTAAAACCACCACATTTTTTTGATGGGCACTGGCTCCACAAGCTGTTGGCATCAACTTTCTTAGCCCAAGATCTGGTTCCAATCCCCAAAATCAGAGCAGATGGAGACATAATTCAGAGAGCAAAAAACATGATTCAACCTTAAACCTGCAGGCTTTCAGGGACTGTTTCTGTCTTAGTACTTAAAATTATTTTTCACTGCATGGCAGAAGCAGAGGTTTGAGAGATGGTGTCCCCCCCCTTCCATGGACAAGGCAAAATGGGCATTTTCTAGCTAGCATATCACTGTACACTTGTAAAAAGAATAAATTGCTTTTTATATTCTTATTTTTTAAATGACAGCACTTTGTTTTCAATGTACTCTCTTTCTGTTCATTGAAATGAAGATGCAATATTATTAAATACCAGTCATCAGGAAAAAAAATATATAAAGAGGATGGTCTAAAAGGCAAAATTAAAAAAATAAAAAAATAAAAAAAATACATTTCTACCCCACTTTCCCCAAAAAATGAATTCCCAAAGAAGCAAGAGTTGTCTTTAGGCAAGGTTTCAAGAGGCAGATTAGATAGCAAAACTATTTCCTTGTTTTAGTGAGAGGCAGTTTTCACTGAAGACAGGAGTTCAGGAGTATTTCTAAGAAAAATAGTCTTGCAGCAAAACTGCAAATCAAGCAGCACTGTGAATAAAGCAGCTAACATACTGATCCTCCCAGCAAAGTAATACCAATTAAAAAGGTGTCTGTAACCAACAAAGCACAAATGTACCGATCTCAGTTGCCAAAAAGAAGGCAAGTATGAAACGATATTATTATAAAGTGCAAGTAAAAGGGTTGAAGAAAGAGTTCTTCAATTGCTTTGTTATAGGAAACCCCACTCTGTGTGAAGTATTGACCATCAAATTTTTCCTAGCATATGCATTCATTTCTAGAATATTCTAGACAAAACAGCTCTGCAAGAACTCTAAATTTTGGACAAATTTGCTGATATTAGGATGCTAATGTTGTGTATTTCCAACAAAGCACTTAGACCTCTGTAAGAAGTTGTGAAAGGGGCTGGATACAGCCAGCCTGGGGTGATTGATGTTTCAACTGAAAGACTTCATGCACCTGTAAAGGTGATTAAGGTTATGAGAAGTCTTGCGTTGTCTCAGCAGTTGTATGTTGCCTTGGACTTGCACATCTTCAGACCGCAGAGTGCATTGGAACCTGCACAGCCCAGTCCCAGCAGCGCTGATACCTGCAAAGCCGGAGCGGTCTGGAATTCACTCCAGATTTACATTATTGTAAATTGTGTGTCTTGGTGTGTCACTGGGATGTGGTGTTTGGGGAGTTTGCAGGTAGTTGTTGGTACAGAACAGCGGCTCTAATATTAATACTGCCAGACATTAATTTCTGTTTTATTGGTAGAGATAATGCTGGCCAACCTACAAGGGTTGCCTGGTGCTGCAACTCACTGGTGCTCTCACTGTAACTTGCAGGAGCGCGTTAGCTATAGGTAGGCTGTGAAGTCACGTAGATGGATGGTTTGGAGGCATGCTAATCCTTAGGTGTTGGGCACAAATATGGAGCAATTTTCAGAGAAGCTGCAAAGCAATTGAGTAGAGTAAGAGCTTGAACAGTGACTGCCAGATTTCTCAACCACACATTTCTCTTTACCTGACCATACTCTGGGATAAAACACTGATCCTGAGGAGTCCAGCATACAGCTGACCTGGCTGGCAGGCACACTGAGATCCGGAGACTTTTCTGATATTTTAAGAGACAACAAACTGCAACTGTTCACAGTTCCCCTTGAGTGGAACCCAGGAAAGCCTTCGGGCGTTCAGACCCAGGATGATGGAGGGCTCGTAGCGTTGACTGGAGAGCTGCCATTTGTGATTTGGCACTCTGTTTTTGGATGAGATGAAAGGATTGAAAAATCTTTGTTTTGTTTGGGGGTGGTGGTGGGGAGCCATTGTCATTGACAAAGTGTGGGGACATTGAACGTGGAATTCTTATTAAAGAATCATTCAAATAAGGTACACAAAATGAGAGCTGACTACCCTACTGGAGAAAATATACAGAAACAAATAGCTGTCATTTAGTCAGGGTGGAAGATGTGCGTTGGAAGTAAAAGTGGAAGAAAATCCACAGTAAAATTAAGATTGTGTTGTAGGAAGGTATGATTGTTGAAAACAAAAACAAACAAAAAAACTACTGAAAGAAATCTGAACTGAAAGAGGAGGGGAAAAGCAGCACATTCCTACTATTCCCCCCTTTTCATTCTGTGTTTAATTTAGTAAAGCAGTCATAAACCTTGCTAAACAGTCAAAAAATTAAATGTTGCAGTATAATTTATGGTGGTTACAGAATACATGAGAGTACACTTTAATTAGCAAATTGCATGTTTATTTTATTTGCTTAGCATATAATTTAGATTGGATAAATGCGCTTTGACTGGCTATGGCACCTTGGTATCCTCATTTGGTATAATTTTTAATCACATTGTTTTGGAATTTTATTGCAACATTATACAGTTGATATACCAGTGCACAATTAAGTATGCTCAGTTCACACCTTGCTCTTGAGGAAATTACTTTTTATCTGTATTTGGATGGAGCACTTTGTATGGCAAGTGAGAACTTGGGAGTAATAAAGCATGCACGTTGTGGGCGCTAGAGCTGCAGTCTGAACAGTAAATAATAATAGTAATGATGGTGCCCTGGTAGGGAGATGTTTGGGAGGAAGGGAAAAAAAAATCCTGGAAGTAGGCAACTGGAAATTATTATAGGTTATAGTATATCAGCAGTTTTATAGCAATGCCTTGCCATTCCAGCTAAACCGAGGGAGGAGGGGGAGGATTGTGCTAGGTGCTAGCATGTACCCAGGGGGGGAGAGATTTTCCATCCAGCACAGGCTAGGAGAGAAGGCAGATGTTGAGGGGAGGGTAAGTAGCTGGTGCAGGATTCTCAAACAAAACTCGTCTCTCAGTCCTGGGTCATGTTCCCATGTTCCTATTGCACTGTTAGCCACATCGGGATGCAGAGCAGCTCATGAAAGGTAGTGAGGGTGAGGAGCACTGGGAAGAGCCAGTACAGTGGGAGAGGCACACACAGGCACAGTACGTGTTCCAGGGCTCCCGAGACCTAAAAATATTACTGCACTTTTTGGTTTGGTCACAGCTGTGTGTGTGCTCAGGGAGTGTCAGTCTGGGATCTGCACGTGGCATTCTGACTTGGGCAGGCTTTGAATCTCTGAATTTGAGCTCTGTTTTCCCTGTTGTTCATTTTGGCATTTTTAAGTGGTGACAGGACTAACAGAAGGCTGTATCTGTGCTTTGGGGAAATTCAGATTTACCTTACCAACTGCATTTCAATCCTGGCTTTAGGTATTGTATGGATATTACAGGAGAATATAATAGGGCTGAAACTTGGAGGTTCTGGAAAGGAAAAATGAATAGATTTTTTTTCTTTTTACAGAAGAATGTTCCCTAAACGTACAGGAATTAATAGAGAATATTATTTTTACAGATATGGTATGGAAGGCTTATAGAGCATTTAATTGAGATCTAGAATACATCTCAGCAGTGGAATTCTATATAGTAGTTTGACTTACAAAATTCTGCAGAAAAGCTATCATTTTCTCTTCCATTCTATAGACTTTTTCCATAAGGGATGCCCGAGTATTACATATATGCCAATCAGAGATCCCGAGCGACTCTATGTCGGGAAGATTGATGCTGGGCCAGATTATGCTTTCAGTCACACAGGTATAAATCTGGGGTAACTCTATTGTCTTGCTTCCACTGAGAACAGAATCTGGCCCACTTTCCTTTCTTCTCTGCATCTGAGTAATTGGCCCTGTAATGCACCCGCGCTGCTCCCGTGTGATTGGCACTGATCGTTTCGCTGTGACAGGACGTCGGCGGTGGTATGTATTGCTTCAGCACTGACATTCCTTACTTTGTTACAGTGTTTTGATAACGTTATCTGTAAAGTATGTTCCTTGCGCTGATTATGGTTATTAAAACATACAGAGATCAACAGATATGGCAAACAGATGCTTAGTCACAGCTGATGTGAGAAATTTGATTTCATGTAAGTTTCACAATTTGAAACTATATCCTTTAAAAAAACACAGGCATTAATCCCTACTGCATGCAAGCTAGTTGACTTTATTTAAAATGGGATTATATCAGGATGATAAACAGAGACTAGAATTAAAGCATCTTTTTGAATATTGTTGAAATATAGAAGAAAAAAAGCAGAGGAGAGTTTTTTTTTCTTCTTTTCTTTTTTTTTCCCCCTCTTCACTGATGTACTGGAGTGTTTAAAAAATATTTATGGGACCTATCACGCAGATGTCATAGTGCTGTAAGAAAATATCTGTGGTATTTAGAGCCAGCGATGCAGCCCTTTTAAATATCTGTATTGCTCTATAAAGGCAGACAGTGCTTCCCAGCATTCCTTATGGAACGCAGGGAGAATGGCATGGACCTCTTGAATAATTAATATGGTTTTCAGAGCAGTAGTCATGGAAACCCAGGCAGTGTCACATATATGGATTTTAGGAATTAGGCACGTTTTGAATTGCACATTTAACCAAAAAAGAGCATGCTGTAAGTCCTAAAGATCAAAAGCATTTTCACAGCGAGTCTCTTGTTTACACTGACGAACACACATATCATATATTTTTGGATGTAAATAATATTTGGATGCCTAAAAATTTGCATGGTAGCTGTCTGAAGGGCCATTAAAGGCACTAAATGCCCTAAGTCATCTTTTAGATGTCTCATTCTTTTTTTTTCTTTCCTTCTTCATCCCAGACCCTGAAGATATTAGGATGTAGGTTTTAAGCTGTGTAGCCAATTGCTATGCACTTAAAGGACTACAGCTTTACCACTAAGTTGCTAGGCCCTTTCTATTAGTTCAGTTGTGTGGCTTTTTTATCTGTCTCAAAAAATGTCTCTTCAGGATCAATATCGTCATTACCTTGGGTGTGTATGTGGAAGAAGTCAACCAGGCAGCAGTGAAAAGCTATCATCCAGTCCTCAGTAATATTGTACGTGTAAAGAATAAAAATACATGGAAGTTATTTATAGACCATAAACCCTCTGGTTTCATAAACCATTTTATACTATTATTTGTCCAAGTCTACAGAGTCTCTCCTGAGTTCATGGCACACTCAAAAGCCTCTGTTCTTTATTTCTGGCCGTTTGAATGGAGAAATTAATTAGAAATACGCTTAGCAATTTATGGACATGAAAAAGCCATTTGGCCCAGTAAGTCTGCTTTCTTTTACCTTTTTTCATCCTCATTTTGTTTTGTCACTCTCTTTCAATCGACTCTCTACTAATAAAAATATCAATGTTTCATCAACTCGTTGAGACTTTGTGGCAATAATATTACTTGGCAGCATAATATGGCATATTCATTACTCTCTAAGCAAAATGATTTTTCTTTACATTTTGTGATCCATATTCCTCAATTAGATGCGCACTTGCTGCTTTCATTGAAGTCAATGAGAGTTTTATAGCTGTCACTGCCAGTGGATACTGGCTTGTTATTTCCAAATGTGAAATGATGCCCACGGTTTTGTTTTGCCCTTTTTTTTTTTTAAACCACTTATGAACAGCTTTTCCCCTCTCCCTTATCTCTATGCTGTATTTAAAACATTCTTAATATGAAATGAAATACTTCTGTTCAGTCATTTCAAAGTTATCTTTTTCCTAGCAAGAATAAATTCAGTCACATTGACCTGTCTTGACAACAAATCTTCTTAAAAACCTTGAACCACCTTGGGTACTTAAAGTTGCACCCTCTCTACAGTAAAACTAACTTACCTGTGTGGTGCGTATAACTGTGGACAGGATTCCAGTTGTGCAGTAGTTATTACAGAAATAATCTCACTTCCTATGATTTGTATTCCAGCCCTTCGCTGATGCATCTCTGTGTCCTTGTTGCTTTTCTTTTTACTGCAGCCATGCACAGAACAAATGGCTTCAGAGATTTTCCTGCACTAAGCTCTAAATGCCTTCCCAGTCACTCGGAGCACTGCTTGGCTGTTCCTTTCCATGGGAATTCCCTCTTTGTTGGTTTATTACACTCCAGAATTCCCAGTTAAGTCGTCCACCCATAGACTTTAAAAAAGATATATGTTAGTGATGGAAACAGTCGTAAGATCAAGAGGAGTTACTCTTGAGAGGAGGAGGTCTAAATATCTGCTGCCTATTGGAAATGTCTCACAATTACCTGAGGACTTCCAACAGTCAAGCCCCGAAATCCCAAGCAGTTGATAATCTTCTCAGCTGTAGTGTTTTCGGGCAAGAGTCTGCAGGGAGTTAATTAAAACGCTGAGTGTCCTTCAGACTGTTTGAGCCATTAGAGAAGTTAAAGGGGGACAAGAAATTGGTCCAGGACTGTAAGTGCACACTAGACAATTCACCAGTGAGTTGAACTGACGTTCCCACAAAAGCAGCTGGGGTCACACAGGCATTATAGCCAATCGAAGCAATCTTACTGGCATGTTTGGCTCTCCTCATTTCTCCTGCCTTTCAGGTAGGACTTTGATATGTTAGTGCAAAACATCTTCCTCCTTCCATTGTGAACTGATGTATTCATGGAATCAGTGCTACCCTAAACTCATTACAACACAGGGTTGTTAGGCTCCCGTCTTACTCTTAGACTCTTACTCTGTTCCCCATGCAGTAATTGAATTTGTTTCCTAACAGGAGTTTAGCTTGTGATGTAACTCCCAGATTTAGCTTTCTTCTGGTTATCACTTACAAGTACAGGTGCTAGTTTCACCTATCATTCAACACAGTAGAGTTTTTATTATTACTTGGAAGTGATTATAACTTCATCACAGCCTGTTATTGTGGATTTGTAATTCCACACTGCCAGTCACCAAGGGTTGTTGCAGTCACTGGACTGTGGAGATGACAGAAGACAGTTGGGCCCAACTCTGTCCTGACTACTCACAGCTGCAGAATACTTGCAAAGTACTATAAAGGCTGTTGATATCTGTTGTATTGGTGTTCTGGTTTATCTTTGTGTGCCAGCATTGCACTAGCCTTCTGCTTTGTAGTGCTTTAATGAAACTAAGCCATCTGAAGTAACCTTAATGACTTCTGCAAAAATCCTGTTGTCTCTCCTAGTTTTATTGCAGAAAGTTATGTGGCCGTTAATTAGCCTTCTCACAGAAATATATATATATATATATATTTATGTTTGTACACACACAAATTTATAGTCTCAAACAATTGATGGTTCTGTCATATCTGCACTACCATCGTTGCTGCAACCTTTCAGACCACCGAATGTAAATCACATTCTTACCCTCCGGTGGTCTCTGTGGCAAACTAAAATTACTCTCAGATTGTGCTCAAACAGTGCCCATCAAGTCAGCTGACAATGCAAGAAGCGTATCATCGTTCTGGTTGCACTGGCATGTTTCCAAAGCTGCACCAACTGCAGGGTTTTACACGGCAATCTGTGTTTTGTCGAGGTACCTTTGTTAGCTGTCACATGCTTGCTCACAACCGTTGTATTCTCCTGCCTTCTACCCCCTATTGATGGAAATCCCTATTCTGGTTCTAAAGCCATCAAATCTCTCTGCAAACAGTATTGGCTTTGTGGCTTTGGGCTTTTTAGATTGATGTCTTACATCATTCCAGGTAATCAGTGAAAGGTGCTTCTCATACCATATTCTGCCAACATTTACCTCTCTTTGCAGGAGCATTTGGAAGTCCAGGCGGGTGTTTTGGCACTTGGAAGTTGTAAGCAGGGCGCAATGCTAGATTTCTGGGAAGAAGGCAGTGCAGAAAGAAGCAAGTTCAGAGTAGCAGGTAGTACTGGACGTTCTCCTTGTGGGCTACTAAATTCATGATCCAATGGAAATGGATGCCATGATCCTGGCATGATCCAATGGAAAGACACGTGCAGGTTAGCTTCTCTCCTGCAGAAGCAAAGTGACTGCGATCACAACTTGTATTCGTTTGTAAAGAAAAGCTATCATTAGACTGAGGGAATAAGAGGATCAATAAATATGATTTCCACAGAAATTGGTAGGTAGATGAATGAATAGCTCTGTTTTTATTTCATCCGCTATTGCTTCCTGTGTGACTTAACAGCAGCAGTCTTACAGCTCATCTTTCTTAGACCTCTCAACTTTATAATAGGTCACTTTTCACTTAAAGATCAAACAAGGGAGGAATATTTGTGTGACCTCTGGAGCCTTAATTCTCAGAGCACTCATGTGGGGCAGGTGGATTTGAACTGCGATTCTTACAGTGGCATTCACCATGTAAGGGTTTCTCTGAGATCCGTCTCTCCTCTCAGACATCCAGCGGAGAAATCTGGGGTCCACCCCTTTCCTCCTTCTATGAAATTCTAGATGTAAGTGGCTACAAGGCTATCAAAACATAACACATTTATTTCTGGCTTAGAAGAAAAAATGTTTGTTGGGATATCTTGGTGTTTACAGCCTGTTTTCATCATCTGTCCAGGATTTTTTAAAAGGGGCTGTTGTGAAGCTGGTTTGAAGAGGCTCAAAGCACAGTTGATGTATCTTTTACTACAGTGTCAGTAGAAAAGGCTGGCTGAATGCTGCCATGGCCTTTAGATCTTGGTTCCACAAGCTCACAGTGCAGATCAGGTGAACCGCTGTACCTCATAGAGCAAAAGAAACTGAAACCATGGATCTTTGCCACAAATCTACATGGCACATGGCCAGTTAAGAGCTGAAATAGGTCGGTATTAGCAGTAGGGAAGTCTGAAAATGTTCTAATCATACCTATCCCAGCAGGGCTCTTAGTGCAATGACAAGACAATCGTCGTGACAGACTGAGAACTTTCTTCTTTAGACGCACACCAAAACAGGGGAGTTCAAAAGGGTGGGAGGCTGAGGAAAAGAGAGAAAAAAAGCTTTAACTCTGCTGATGTGGCTTCTTTAATTTGCTGTCAGTGATGCCACCAATGTTAATTCTGGCAGGGTTAATTATGAGAAATTAAAAAGCCGCTCAGAACAGACTGTACCCTTCGTACTCCAATAAAGAGGCAGCTCTGGCGTGAGAAAATTTCTTCATTAATATACATCCCCAAAGGGCTACCGCGTACAGCTTTCTGAATATGAATCATAAACTCCCAGGGACCCTGCAGGAAGCAGGGGAGATAGGATTCAGAGGAGATTGACTGTGTTACTTTTACTGCTTCAGGAGAATGACGCTCAGGCTGGCAGGAAATCACCATGCCAGTGACATTTGGAAAGAAGAAATTATTAATTTGCATGTTGGCATGTACAAGCTTTGAAATACAGCTTTAAATGTGTTGCGTACAGCCCCTGCTGTATCAATGTTCTGTACGTCAGTCTGTAATGCATACAGCTGTTAACATGGAGCTTAGCATAAGCATTGTAATTGTTTACCATTTAGTATTTTGCAAAAATGGCTTTAGGGCAGGCATTTATTTCTCAGGAAAATTTCACCAGCTTCTCCCTAACTAGGCACTATATACCCTTAACCTAATACTTTATACTAAATGGCAATCTGGTTGCACTGGATACATTGCAGAAAGTAAACCGAGAGGAATACCACGTACAAATTGTGCAGCTCTAAAATATAAGCTGAAAAAAAGAATGTGTCCCAAAACAATAATCCATAATTTATGCTAGTCTAACTTGGCAAAGCCGCATTACCAAGCAAATATAAGTGCAAATGGAGCCAGAAAAAAAAAAAAAAAAAAAAAAAAAAAAAAAAAGGTGAAATACCTTAGTGGTATTAACTTTCAGCAGAAATAAAGCTCTATTGTTAAAAAAATAAAAAAAATAAAAATAAAAAAAATTATGCACTCAGGCCATTTGCAGTGTAACTCTCTGATGCTGACAGGGTGTTCCAAAGTGCTGGTGCAATTTTGAAGTCTCTTCCCAGGAAAGGTATTATGATCTGTAAGTCATTACTGCAAAGAAAGCAGTTCAACAAAGTTAACTTACAGCACTGAGGTCTGAATGGAGGCCAGAGAATTAATTCTCATAAGAAAACAAGTCTTTTTTCTCCTCTGCTATACAGCAAAGCACCAATATACAGTGTGCAACCCTTCATTCAAGATTCTCAACAAGCTTCACAAACATTAATTAATTAACTTTAATAGCAGCTACGGTCCATGAGTATTATTTTGAAATGTGTTGTAAATGGTCATTCAGAGGACTGATAAAAATCAATTGAGGTGGACCTCTAAGGAAAATGAACCAGATTATTTATAGCGGTTGAGAGTACTTGAGGACAACCTCTTAGGAGAAGATGTTACTTAAGCAGATTGCCTTTTCAGGCAGGTTACATTGTAAATTGCTGTTGCCATTACCAGTGTAACTTGGTGCAGAAGCAGTTTGGAGAATGGTGTTAGGACTTGTGGGGAAAATTCTGTGCAGCTGCAGTCACTTGTTAGCATGCTGGGATCTCTGTTTTGGTGGCTTTTTCAATACCAAATTAACTCTGCTTATCGATAGTCTTTTGTTTTTCTACTTTCTTTGTTAACATGGAGCTAGAGGTACAGGTAGACAAAGCGACTTGCACAGGGCCGCCTAAACGCGACGTGATGCAGAACTGCTGTGACTGAGGAACAAAGTCAGAAACCCCCATTGCCGTTTTCTTTGTTCTAATGTCGGAATCCCGCGTTTCACCTATATAGCTAAACATCTGCTATCAAAACTAAGGGAAAGATTAGGTATGTGCTATAAAAATGGCATTTCCTTTGCCACTGAAAAATGACTTTAACATTTCCAGGAATAAAGACCTCCTTTGTTTTTTCTGATTCTAATCCCTGTCTCCGATTTCACCTTAGAAGTGTGTGTCCCTCCCAAACCCTGAATCCCTGCTGTCACCAGCTGTGCATTTGTTGGCAGAAAGCCACTTATCAATGTTAAGGATGAACTTTGAGGCTCATTGAATCATTCATTGTAATCCTCATGTAACAAACATAACATTTCAGCAAGATTTCTAATTACCTTTTGACTGTTTTTTTTCATAACGCCCTGTTGCTGTTGGAATGGCTCTGATGGCATACACAGAAATAACATCAGACTGTAAATCTATTGACTGGAGCAGTGGTAGGAAGAAAAAATGTAGAAGGGGGAGAAGGTCACTTTTATAATTAGTGTAATATATCAACGTGCTAGGAAGCTGAAATGGAAGAAGTTGTTAGAAATGGAAATTTGACTGAAAGGGAAAGTTCATCTGCGCGTATCTTCTTCCCCGCTTCCCTTCTTCTACCCTTACTCTCCAGAGCAGCCCGTCTGACAGCTCCTGGATATACTGTTCTCATAGCCTGACTTTGCAACCCAATACGAGGGTTCATACCCAGCTGCAGGACAACAGCTTTAAAATATTCACATAGCAGAGATGGGTGCTATTCTCAAATGACTCCAAACCAGTGCTTCCAAAACCCTGAGGTGAGCAAAGCAGCAGGACTGGGCTATGCAGCTGTCTTCACCATATCTCATGCAGGTCTGCATAGATCAATTAAAGCCCTGTTTGTGCCCAGATCTTGCTAATTGGTGGTCACTGGCCACCCTGTAGTTCCCAGCTTTGAAAGGAAGAATAGCAGTATGTGCAAGTTTGAGATGCATGGTGAGTGTGGTCAGAATCTAGTCAGGTGAGATGAGCGTTGGGTGCTGGCATTGATATGCGTGGTATCCATTGGGAATCAATATACAGGCTATGGGATCGGGAATGGATGCCCTAAAACCCTTTCAAAATCTTTTGATTTCTAACAGTCTTTCCCAGACATCAGCGTATTATTTAGGCAAAGATCCTGAAAACTGCTCTGTTTCCAACTGAATTTTTCATCTAAAATGCAGCTCACTTGCAACTTGTTACTGTCTAAAGAGAATGCTAACACTGCCACATTTCCTCATTAGCTTTGCATAAGACAGACTCCTGTGTCACAGCTGATGGAGCCTTTATGAGCCTTTTAGCCAAATGACTGATGTTTCCCTCGTTATGTCAGATCTGAGGGCACTGCTGGCATCTTTCTTTATTCGCTGTCTAACACCATCAATCGAGCAGCTGCCATGCACCCATGATCAGGCTGATTATTAAAATGTGCTCAGGAGGCTGCCGACACCAATTTTCTTTCATCTGAAGAGGCCAATATACACTGGCTCAAGCCGACAGTTATGTACATGGAATATTTAGTGCAGGAACCAGCAGGTAAGACTGAGGCTGATTCTTTACAATCTGGATCCAGTCCATGGGAATTATCATTAAGATGTTGTAGAAACAATGGGGATGTTTTTGTTTTCCTCTCCCCTTTTAAAATAGGAATGCGGCTCTCTGTTGGAGAGTACTTTTGCTATGACAGTCCTTCCTCATACACCCAGGTGTCCCTGGTGAGAAGAGGTCACAGCCATTGAAGAGCTCATTAAACCTGAGTCCTGCTAAAACCAGCCCCTTGTGTGGTTGCTCACCCCAAAGGTTTATAATACCAGTTTTGCTCTGCTGTCTCTTCATTCACCGATATGTCAGTCTCCTTAAGGGAGACAGCCCCTGCCTTCCTCATGCTAATAGTTAAAAAAAAAAAAAAAAAAAAAAAAAAAAAAAAAAGCCTTCTGCAAACACTGTAGTTCAGAGCCATGGGCTGACCCAGCTTGTCAGGGATTGATCAGGAGCTCAGGCTCACCTGGAGCTTCCCTTCCAACAGCAAACACAGCAGCTTGGCCATGCGTGCAGGTGTGCAGCTAGGAACTCTTCTGATAACCCGCTTTTGCCTTTGGGGTCTCTAATCTTGAATTCTTCATCTCCAAATAGTAAGTTCAAGCCTTTATTTCTATTGCACTTGTCATGGTGATATTTAAGGACAAGCTGGGAGGAACTGATTGGTTTTTGTTTGCTTTTATCCCAGGGTCATATGTTTTTTAAAAGAATATTTTAAGTTCAGTGGTTATCAAATGTGGTTTTCTTTTAGTACAGCAGCATGGCCACATGTGAAAAAAGGGGACAATTAAATCCATGTCATAGTGGTTTATACATAGGCTTTTGTATACCTAAGTGTAGCATAGGGGAGAGGGAAGGGAAAAGTCTTGTGTGTGTGTCTGAGCAAATGAGGCAAGGGGGGCTATCATTCCAGAAAAAAAGCAATATTCAGCTGCCTGTATTCCTTGGGGACGGGGATCCCTCACAGCCCCCATGATAATCAAAACCACTGTAAAGCTCTCAATACCGCTAATTAGCTACATAACACTGCAGAGCATTTAACACTTTTATTGTCTGTCTCAAGTTCACACCCAAGAGGTTATTTCTCTTGAAGAACCCCCTCTCCTTAGGGAGAGAGACTAGAAAGGGCCAGATGAGAGCGACTGAATTACAAGGCGCTGAGCGTGAAGCCCCGGTTACTTTGACACAGGTTTTGTTCCTGAGCTGCCAGTAGGGTTTGCTGTGAGAGCTGGTGTAGGGACTTGTCGTAAAGAAGACAATCACAAAAATAATGTTTATGGTTTCATATCTCCAAACAGCTGTGTCTGTGTTGCCTTTACGGCAGGAATTTTGTGTGGCTGAGGGTGTGTGCGTGTCTGTGTATGGTGCGTGAGCTGAAAATTCAAAGAGCAAAGTCCCAAGCGGTTTTTAATCTTGTTCTGTGAACACTACAGAATCAACACAAATTCGAAGAGCAAGATATTCTGTGGTATTAAGTGAATACATTTTTCATGGCCCACCTGCTAGTGTAACTAATTAACAGCCATTCTCATTAATTACATTGATCAGGATCATAAAATAATTTCAAATTGCTGAACATGATCAACAGGAGTAAAATGGTTTCACTTTAATCCCTTAATGATTTTTTCATGATTAATCAAACAAAATATATGTAGTTATTTGATCCATTTTTTTCTTCTTGGAACTGCAACGCAGGGCAATTACAGTAGACATAAAGTTGATGCAAACAGAACTACATTTCATCCAGTAGCTAATTAAGCAATAAGGCACGATAGGATGGGGGGGTGTGATTGTGAGAAAATCACCCCCCTGAGGAGTTTAAAAAAAAGTACACATGAGGACCTCTGCTCCCCAGGAACCTGATTGTCTTCCTATAACCACATACCCTGCAATTGCCTTCTTGCTAGCAGGAAGTTCTTTAGGATTTCATACAGAACTGAATTAAGGGGGAAAACATCTTGCCACAATCTGATCAGAGAAATGCTGCGCTGCAGTTTGTGTCTAACTGTGAGGCTCACCAAATCAGATACCATTTACAAGGCATAAATACACAGTAGCCAGCTTCTCCTGCCAGTTCCTTGGATGCTGTATAGATCTCTTTGACAGTACGTAGCCCTTTTTTGATGAGCAAACCGAGATGGCCTTCATTCGCATTAGCTTCACCCAATTGATAAACCATGAACTCAGGCTGTTGAAGTGGACTTGACGCTAAATGGTGGTGCTTAAACTATCAGGAAGCTTCATTATATGTATGTGCACCAAATAACATGGGAATCCTGAAAAAGGCTCACAGTGATGTTTGTCATCATTTATGATATTGTTATTACTCCTCATTATCTGGAATTACAGAGACATTAACGGTGTTTTGAATGGTCACAGAATTAGAATGGTTTATAGCCATACTGAGATAGCAGCGTGTTTCTGTACATAGTAATTCATAGATGTTACTTAGATATATTAAAAAAAAAAAAAAAAAAGGCATAATTTCTGATGCTTAGTTATGGGCACATGAGCTCAGTCTCCCAGTTTTGGAGACCCTAGTGCTCGGGTGCCTCCAGAGGCTGAAGGTTCACATCTCCTCTCATGGAGAAGCAGGCCTGGTAGCCACCGGTGTCTGTCCCTGTAGCAGGAGGAGATGTGGCTGACTTCTGATGGGTCCCTGGGGACAGGAGCTGGAGGGGCTATGGGGGGAGCACCTGGTGCTCCAGCCACCCCCTCCTGCCCAGGCACCTCTGAGCGGTGCCGCCTGGGTGCCCTTGGGTGGGCTGCCCCAGCCCTCCATGCCCTCAGGAGAAAGCAGTCGGGGCGTTCTGTATTCCCACTGGTTCTGAGCAGCCCGGTAATTCCCTGACTTGCTCTTGTGAAAACTCCACCAGCCAGACGTTTTGTACTTAAGGCTGCTTGGAGATTTTTTCCTGATTTGATGGCTTGCGGTTGGACTTACTGTGGCTTACCCAGCAACAGAAATACAATAATGTAGTCTGTCATGATAATGCTTTCTGTGTGGTCATAAAGATCCACGGTATTTAACCTAGTTTTGCATGAAATAACTAGATTTAGATCAATCACAGTCATTTTGTAGAAGAGAGAGAATATTAACTTGGTCTTGAAATGTGATTAATTCCAATTTGCTGTTTTCAAAGATAAGCGATGCTCACAATCCTGTTAATTAAAAAATTTGGAGTTTCCCATTTTACTTCATGCACTATTTTTTAATGAAATAAGTTTGTCTTTTTCCTTCTTATTATGACTGATGCTTGGCTCAACATGCCACAGGCTTCCTGAAGGAAAAGTAGCGTGTACTTGTTGTGACCCTACGAAATGAAGATAAATGGTCTTATACAAGATGCATTATGGGCTTTATGACATGCATAAATATATAGTAGATTGTATCCTTTCCATAAAAATGTTTGTAGATTGCTAATATTGTGTTTTAATGGAGTTTTGTTAACAGGATGACAAATAGTAAAAATATGTAGGCACTGAAACAGGGTCCCAGATCTGTGTGCTGTTCGCTCACCTGTCAGCAATTGCTGCTTCTCAAACAACAGTCTGACTTGACCTTGCTAAATATTCATTTCATGTCTCCACCACTGCTTGATTAAGTCAGGCAACTTTCTGCGTGTAGCTGCACTTGGCATCAATCTGACTGCCATGTGGAAACACTTTTTTGGTCAAGGTTAGGAATGAGCAAGACCTTGTTAAAAACTAAACAAGCATGGGACTTAGGAGATTTGCATGGTCTAGAAACACTGGTTTCTTGTGAGAACTACTGGTTTCACATCTTATCTTTAGTCCACAGCAGTTGTCAGGTCTGCATTATATATTAAGAAGAGGAAATGTCAGTTATTAACATAGTGTAAATGCTCTAGCTAGGAATACAATGTGACCTTTAAACTAAAAACAGCCAAAAAGGGGAGGGGAAATAAAAGGTAAATTTACTTTATAATTGGCCTTAGTATTTTTATTGAGAGCATTTGGCATTTGGATTTTACATCTTGCTTATGCTGCTAAGCTCAGCTGCTAATAAAAGCGATGATGACAAAACCAATAATCGTCCTTTAAAAAGAAGTTTTACTGCAGGGTGAGCGGATCCAGCATGCGGACATGCGGTGCATTTTCTGTTTGCTCCCACGATGCTCGGTCGTTACATCTAAAGCCCGAGATGAAAACCACCACGATTAACAAGCCACATGGTGCTGAAGCCCAAGTCCCTCGTTATTCGCCGGGCGGTGAGGCTCATCCTGAACATGCAGAAACTTTGTGCCCCAAGTCCTTCGTGGTGCTCAGCTGAGTCACGTTACCTGACAGCAGCTTAGTGTCTGATCCCGTATCTTATTCTGGAAATAAATCTTAAAGCAGACTGTGTGTTTTTATAATTGGATCATCTAATTATTGTAATTATTCAAGAAGGCGACAGGGTGTAAGAATGTTTATTCCTGTAAATATCCAGGTGTTTTGATCTTTTGAAGTAAGCAGCAGTCAGAGTTGATAAATGTCTTGGCTGGAATTTAGCAACACAATGAACCTCTGTATAGATATCCCACATGGTATCAATTGAAGCTCCATTTAAGACCTAATCGTTGGCCCATACAAGCAGAGGAAAGCTTGGCTAGACAGATGGAAAGAGCTGCTTTAAGAAGGGATCAGAAAAGGCATTGCTACTCGGCTGGCCTAAATCCACTAATCTGATGTTATTATTAGCGATAAGGAGCAGCGACCAGGATAAAATCTCATTCTCTGCAAATGTCATTTAAATAGGACTCTGATATTTTCCAGTCAAGTAGACAGGCTTTAGTCAAATAGTGAGCACTTTATTTGTAAATGCAGGAGGAAAAGAAAAGCTTTAGTTCAGCAAGTTCTTAAGATGTCAGCTTACCAGTATTGATTAATCGTTCAGCAGTGGCAGCTGCTTCTTTATTAAAAGCGTAGCTCTACATACAAAAGATATCAGATGTAGGAAATGTTTGTTGACAATTTACCTTTTCTCACAATGTGGCAAGAGCTCAATCTGTTACACATTCCCCTGCTTTCTGGCCTGCAACTCAGATAATACCCATGACAGAATTTATTAGTCCATCTGCACAAGGTAGATTGTGGCAGCCGGACCCTGCTGGAAATGTCACTCTGTCTGAGGCTGACCCACTCCCCAGTTCCTGGGAGAGGAATTAATTCACGCAGAGCCAGTGCTGGTTTAGGAAAAGCCTTCGCTTTGGCTGTGTTTGGATGTGCTTGGTGTGTAACAAAAATATGGCCCGATGATGGCAGAGCAAAGAACAAGCGCAGTGCCTGAATTTCACACAACGAGGCATACTATCCAAGATGCATCATTATTCGTTAGTGGGTTTGAATGTTTTAAAACCTTCAATTCCACCCGCTGCTGAATTAAATGCTTGGTCTAATGATTTGTCATGCCACACAGGCACCTGGGGAAGCATATGGGCATAGGGACTTACCCCACTATGCACAGAAAGAGGTTCCAAGATGAGTATTTTCTTCCATCTCCTAAAATGCGTTTCTCCTTTAGACTTAGGACATGGTTCCCCATGCTGATTTTTGAGTGTCTGATCGTGTGGACTCCTTCAATGGAAAAAGACAGGTAATTAGCCACAGCCCAGGCTGAAATGAATCACCTTTGGAGTCCTCCCTTGCTGTTTAGTACAGCGGAAGTCTGTGTGTTTAGTACAGACTGCAGTCATCTCATTTCTTGGGTCAGTAGAGCTAATAAAGTTGAATCCCACCATTAACTGATTGTGGAACAGTGGAAGCAAATATTGCACAGTGTACTAGGAGCACAAGCCAGGCTTATCCTTTAGCTTATATCTTCTTTTCTTGCCAAGTGCATAGCTGAGAAAAGAGAGTGTTGCTTTTCCAAGGGATTAGAAGGGATCTTAAGTCGCATCATCATACATAATATCTTTTCTTATACTGGCAGTGCAGTTAATAACCAAATATTATTCTGGAAATTTGAATAAGTTTTGCTGTACACCACCCTTGACTGAATCTCCCGTTTCCTCTTTTGGCTTCCTCTTTCAGTCTGAGTTCTCCCGCCCTGTTATTCAGAAGTAAAGCAGTTTGACTGATACCCTCAGTTTGTCTGAATACCCCCTTCATCTTGCGGGGAGGCAGGGAAATTACAATAGATTTTAAACCACAAACTCATCTCACCTTTAGTAAAAATGTAGCTATTGGGGGGGGTGGGGTGAGATTCTTTTTCTGTAATTACGGAATAGTGAGCGCTCCTATTCTTGGCTTAGTATACATTTTTTGTACTTCAAATACATATCTCATGCTAGTGTATGCTTAATGAATACGTGTCCAGCAGAGCTGTTCACATTAAGTGGAGCTGAAACTATTTGGTATCTGAGCTATGTCTGAATAAACCAATTACGGATTTAACCAAATCTTCCCTGTCATGTCCAAGTCCTTGGGATGCAGTAAATTGTTTGATATCTTGTCCTCCTCCTTTTCATTTCTATGAATTTGCTTTATACATCAAGATGACTTCTAGTAGATATTAGATGTACGAGCTTGCTCTGAAATCCCGATTTGTAGTTATTAAGAGCTTCTCTTCAGATGAAAACCCAAATTCATTTTTGAGCTCCTTGAGGTGTTTACCTGTGATTAATTGTCCTGAACAGTTTTTGCAGCAGGTAATGAGATATTTGTTATTATTCCCTGATCCAATAACTGCAAATTTTCATAAAGATTTTGATAGTATTTATACTTCCAAAGTTTCAAAAAAGGAAATATCTATCAAATGCTCATGCAGACCAGAATTTTCTTGTCTTCTGTTGTTACCGAGACTGTGACACTGTTTGTCTCAACTGCCTGTAGGTATAGTTTGGGCTGTAGGTGTGCTGAGGCAGTAATTTATGGAGTCATCCAGCAGTAAATCCACCCATTGACCTTTGTTCCTCCTCTCCGACCATTTATGTTGAAGAACCCCACTGGGGCGGTCTGGTGGATTAATGGACGTCTCTGTGGTGTGTCAGGCATTTCTTTGCATTTAAAAATTGAGTTGAATTTTTAAATGGTGCTTAGGAAGCGGTATGTTTTTGCATTACTAACTCCGTTTATTTACTAATCTATTATTATAGAGACCTGCAGGTGATTGTACTGTATATTTTTGTCCAAGAGTTATAGTTTTAAAAGAAAATGGTTATTAATTGAGATGTCAATAAAATATTCAGTATTGATATTATGGTAAATTGAATAAATAGTTCTCTTATGTAGAAATTATTTTTTATAGGAAATACTTGAAAAGCATACATAGGCTCATTGGAGTCAAGGTTTTGAGTAACTTGCATGAGATAATTATGGCTCAGCTTTGGACATAAAAATTTCATGTTTGTCTTGCAAATGCCATTGCTGTTTTCTCATTAGCTGCTCCGAGCAGAAAGTGTTATTTAATCTCTGTAGTAGATATCCAGTGCTACCGGTGGTGGTGGGGCAGGCTGACCCAAAAGGAGAGTGCATTTGTTTAACTTGTGATTTGCCATCTCCAAACAGGGTAAAGCTCCAGAGTCCCCAGGTGAAAATCATGTTTTACTTAGCTCCGCGCTGTTTGTGTAGTCTAAAAAAAAAATAAACAAAAATCCAACCAACCAAAAAAATAAACCACATGTATTTTAATGCCATAATGTAGGAAATGAACTGATTGTTTAACCAGGACAATAGCACTTAGGCCCAAGTTCTGCCCTCTGGTATGTGTAAAAGTCCTTTGCTACCAGCAACGCTTGCCCATGTGCAAGGCAGGGCAACAGCTGGTCTGTTGGATGAGCAAGAGTTAGGTGTGCCAGCTAGATTCCATTGGTCTCTTAGGTCCAAACTTCACAAATTTCACTTCTAATAGAAACCAATAGATTACATTATTAAGAACAGTCATTACTGGCCCTAAATATTTATTTTCAAATATCCAATATTTTAATTGTTAAGATAATGGAATGGGGGAGAGGAGGGAACTGAAACAACAAAGGATTTGTCCATCATTTTTATGTGGCTCCTCAAATACCATGCATGAGCTTACCTTTAGTAACTGCCTGTGGAGTCAAGAATTATTAATGTTTGGGGAATCTTCTTTCCCCTTTAATTAAGGGGCAGTGTTTAAAAGATATGAGTATGAGGGCCGCGCTTTATTGGGTTGGGCTCAATCTGAGAAGGACCTTCTGCCAGCAGTGACACCTTCTAGTGGCAGAGCTCCACAGCCTCCAGTAGCAAACGTTTGCAGGCTCGGACTAATGTGAAAGCACAGAGGGATCCTTTGCTGATGGGTTTTAACCCCAGCTGATGGGTTTTAAAGATGCAGTTTAGTATTATTTTCTAAAACACACCTAGAACATAAAACGGTTTTGGTGTTAACTCCTAAGGACCACAGGAATGTAAATTGAGAGAGCTGTATTTATAAAATAAAAATAGGTGCTGGTCTGAAGTTGTCTGTTAGAGCAGAAATGAATTTTAAATTACATGTGCCTGAGGCTTTACCTTACTTGCCGTGGGCAAGGCAGATCCTCAAGCCGTGGCACTGTATGCACAACCATGCTACTAACAAAACACCACTTTGGGAATAACTGAACCTATACATTTTGTAAAGCTTTTCCTTCTGCCGAAAAAATATTATCAGATGATTTTTCTTGCTATCCTTCCTGCATTTTTACTCGTCATGCTCAAGTTAATGCAGAGTTAAACAGAAGGCTGAACTTCCACTCTGGCTGAAAGCGGTGCTCTGCTAATGCCATCTATGAATCTGAAGCTATGAGCCAGATTAATGGAAATGAGATGTTCCACTTTTCCACCAGCCCTAAAAGTGATTCCCTGCCTGGCGGGGTGAGTGCAGAGGAGACTTGCTTTCTGCTAGTGTAATTATAAAATCCAACCAGACCGGCAGCACTTGAAAATATCAGCTTCCAGAATCAGCAGAATCAAAATATCAGCCCAATCTTGCACATCCTACTTCTTATTTTTCTTGGAGCTCTTTAGTTAAGCTTGTATTTTTTAAAGGAGGATTAAAAAGAAGTTTTCTTATGCTGTTTATATATATATTTTTTAATTAGTAATCATATGTGGAAGCATGTAAGCAGGAAAACAAACAAACAAACAAAAAACAATAATTATTTCTTTTGCTTACATGCTTTGCAGTGCCTGGTAAGCAGTATCCCTGCTTAAGCAGAAAGATGCTGCAGCATAGAGCTGTTGCCTTGAGTGGGTAAGGACAAGTTCAGGCCTTTCTTGTGTTGCTTTTGCCTCTGCTTCTTAGGAATATCAAATGTCTTTTGGCAATGGTAATATCGAATGATGAAACTAACACTGGAGAGTATAACATTTACAAAAATTCAGTAAAATAAAGAGCTCTAGAGATTTGATTCATAAGTCCTGAAAGCAAGCATAAAAAAAAAAAAAAAAAAAAAGCCCACATCCATGAATGTATGTTGAGCAGAAATGAAACATTTAGATTTTGCCTCTCTTTTTCTATTTGTGCCTTTAGGGGGCTGTAGTAGAGATGGAATACATAATGTATTGACAGGAGATATATATTCCACTTGTGAGTAAAGCTCTGAATCCTCTTGGCTTCACTGTTTCTGAATCATCATGTCTTTCCTCAGTGGAGAGATAAATATGGTATTCACTTCAACCCATTTAGCCCATTATTCATTTATATAAAGCAGGACCAATTAAGACATTCTTTTGTGTATTTGCACATTCTACATATGGAGCAAAAGGGAGTTAAAAATATCTGTTGCAGCAAGTGTGACAGGATGCTCTGTGAATACTGAGTACGTTACTCCTGCAACTCCTCCGAGCAGTAAACTGACATTGTGCAACTGCTGAAACACACAACTAGACACGTGTGGGGTTTTTCTGGTGTGTGAGATTCAGAGTTGCCTACACGCTTACTCTTTCCATTTTCACAACTGCCTGCTACTGAGTAGACAGCGTACAGGCACAGCTCCTCACACGTGTGGAGAGGGAAAAGGGACCAAATAGTTTGAGGCAGTTGTCCTTATTCCAAGGGATATCCGTATTAGGTAGCGCTGGTGTATCAGAATGAATTATTTTATTAGAATTGCTTCTTTCTTTTGGAACATGTGTTTTGACTTTTTCCTGGTCTCTGAGAGTTTGAGAAGAGAATGAAGTTAAAATAAATAATAATAATAAAAAAGAAATTCCTGCTATAGCAGACTTAAGGAAAAAAGCCAAAATATACATTTTCAATTCCAACAACATTTCAGAGTGGTATAAGTCTCTGTTGGCTTAAGTGTTTCTTGGCACAAAATGCTGATTATATATGTCTCAAGGAGACAATCAGCATGTTCATACAAAAGTCTCAATCCCTAAAACACAATAACATGTGGTTGCCACTAAAGATTTGCTGTCGAAATAGATAAGGAAAGTTCTTCTGGATTACGATATGGGGCTTTACATTGAAAAGCTTTGTTTTGCATTAAAAGGTAGTTTGTGGCATTGTGAAGTGATGAAATGGTATGCGGCATAATACGGTTTGAATGGAAAAGAAATACAGTAAGACATAAACTGGTTTGATGGTATTTTTCCCAGCAACGCAGTAATGTTTAACTCCTGCATTGCTGCCTGAAACAAGTCAGTCCAGCCTTTACTGGGGAAGATTTGGAGGCGTGCAGAGCTTTTGCCCAAGGCATCACGTGCTTGTCCCGTGGCTCAGGTGCAGATGGGCAGCTGCTGCTTCTGCAGAAGGGGCTGTCATGAGGGAGCCAGCAAAATGCCCCAGTGTTTTTCAGTGGCTCAGAACAAACATGAATAAATTTACTGTCTACCAGTGATGGTTTCAGGTGCATCACTTTGTCTTCTGTGTCTGTTAGGCTGTGTTTTGTATTTTCCACTGAAGATCCTTTCCAAACCTCTCTGTGTTGTAGCTGCAAACTCCAGCATCTTTCTGCGCACAAGGACGTGAATTTCACTGGGATACGTGCTGGAAGCTTCTGGTTTTGCAGCCTGGTGCTGTTCCTGTGACACGTGCTTTGGCCCCAGAAGAGGCCATTTTTGAGCAGGTCCAGCTCACTCAGCAGCGCATCGTGCAGGGCTGCGGAGGGGAAAGGCTGGAGGAGGCTTTGCTTTTCATCTTTTCTGGCAGTGCCTGTGCCAAACCTCCTGTCCCACTGTGCTGTAGCATATTGTCAAGAAAGACTTCCCATTTAAAGACTGCAAATGGCAGTGAATGCACTGGTTTTCTAGTTAAGTTGTTAAAATGGTTATTATTTGGTCATTGAAAACTGATGCTGCATAAACCAGTTTGAATTTGGCATCAGCTTCCAAGCACTGGATCTTGTTACGCCTTTTTGTGCTAGATTAAATACCCATCTGCTCTCAGAAATCTCTTCCCTGGGTAAGTATTCATAGTCTGTGATCAGGTTGCCTCTTAACCTTCTCCTTTATGAACTCAATAGACTGAGCTGTAGCCTCTCCTTGTAAGGCAAGTTTTTCCAGGCTCTCTAATCGCTCTTGTAGCTCTTTTCTGAATCCCTTCCAAGTGTTAGTGGAGGTAGGGAATAAACCAGCTAGGCAGGGGAGGCCTACTTTTGTTTGGCTGAGCAGTTCAGTATCAGGAATCATTCACTCCCATTGAGAAGGCTGAGAGGTACATCACAGTGAAGGAAAACAAACCAGCCTGTTTCATCTAGCAGATGTAGGGGAATTCATGCCTTTGTCAAGCACCGCTTCTCTCAAAAGACTTGTCTATTCAGTCATTAGCAGAAAATCAGATTAAACATAGAGTTTTTTCTCCTCCCTGTCCCTCCGTCACATATTTATTTCTGAACACATCCCATTGTTGACCTGTTGTGTCAGCTCTCACTACCTCTGGCCGTAAACAGTGTCTGGGTAAGGTTTCTCTGTGTCCTTTGTTTAATACCAAAATAAACATTACAGTGAGCAGGAGTGGTTCCCAACAGAAGCACCTTGATGACTGCATGATTTTACCTATCTTAAGGAAAATTTAAAAATAAAATATATTGGAGTGTGTTATTTTAAATATATGTAATGCATCCAGTTTTGCTAATCTCCTGCTTCTTACCAGCTCTTCATCGCAAAGCATCTGTATGCACAGCTGAGATGACCTATTATTGTGGCCTTTCTGGCCCACTTCAGGGCACAAGGCAGTCATAGTTTATTATTTGATACAACTGTAAAACAGTGACTTGTAAGTCTGTCTCCCTATTTGTCTCATTTCCTAAATAACAAAATACCTATATGCAGATGTGACTATATGCTTATGCCATACAGTTAAATGACTTATTGTCCTGAGGTTTGTTTGGTATAAATAACAAACGTGAGTGATCAAAGTTCTTAGTAAGGTCTTCATATTGATTGTATTGCCAGTGGTTTGTTTGTGCTGAGCATTTGGGACTTGATAGAAATACTTTGTTTATACGTTCTGCTTTAATACTACTCACGTTTAGATGTAATGCATTGTTAGGATGAAGCTTGAATTATTGAAGAATCACAACAACTAATCCTTGATAAAATCAGAATGCTTTAAAAACTTTAAGTGAATCCTGTGTCCTTCAGGTTATATGACCTAAAAATAAAAGTATGCAATAGGATTTAATAAAACATAGGCTACCCTTTGTGAGAGCTCTCTCAAGGCTTTTCAAGGAGTAAATGGTTACCATTACCAGAGGTAATGTATTTCATTTGCTTTCCTTAGAAGCTACTTTGATATTAAGAGAAACTCCTGTGCTAGGATTGGGATTTAAACTCCTGTAGGGTGTTCCCTCTTGTGCCCTTACAGACCACCAGCTTGTTTGGTTCTGAGTTCAACCGTATTACGGAACATCAAACTGAGTGTAATAATTTCAGTGTTTTTATTTATTTATTTTTAATTTTAATTTGTCCAGCCCCAGTAACAATTTTGAGATGTGTTGTGACTATAGAGTAGGTGATGATGCCTCTGTTCAGTTTCCCATAAAAAAAAAAAAATCCTACATATATTAATAACTTTTTTCTCTAACCAGTTCTGCATTTTAAGTGCAAATTTTTTTATTACAAATATGAAACCATACACGGTTTCTTTATTGTAGCACAGCTGTACTTGGCTCCCTCGAGTACTTCTCTGAACAGAGTTTCCCAAGGGAATAGCAGTACATGAGTGCTTTGAGGGTGAAGAGATTTTTTTTCTTAGTATGTTTCTTAATAACAATTTAGTGGAAATATCTATGTAAAGAAGGTGCCGTTATTTTTATATATATACACACACACATATACATACATGTGACTGTGTATGTTTAAAAACATTTGTGTGTTGCATTGCCTATTTGGATGCGATTTTGATAACTGCTGCCTATCTGTTTGCAAAGTAAAGCCGTTGTTTGTATGCACCAAGGCCACATTTAGTGTTCCCTGAGGTCAGCAGAGAGCTTCCAGTTCTTTTTGAAGGGATTTAGTTGTGGTGTGTGAAGGGGGAAAGGTGCTCCTAAAGACTGTCAAGCTGTGCTTAGGATAGAAGGAATAGAAACTGTGCTGGCTTGAGGTACTTCCCTTTAGGCTCCTGAGAGAGCTGATGACCCAGTGGAACTAGAAACAAATATATTGTCGCTGCGTCTGCAGCTTCAATTTCCATATTGTATGATAAAATTATAGCCCATTACACTCATTGCTTCATTTGTGAGCCACTTTTCCTCTCCTTGCTTTAAAATGCTGCGACAGTTTCAAACAAAAGGTACCTATTTGCCTCCTGGGTTTCTCAAGCACTTAGATGTACCATTTTTACATGATATGTTTCTCTTAAATTTCCCCCACTGGTAGCTCAGGTGGTGAAAAGTGTAAGCTGGGGGCATTTAAGAAACTGGTGCAGTGCAGGCACATCTACACGTACATACCTGCTCTGAAATCTTGCTCAGTTTAACAAAAAAAAACAAAAAAACAAAAAAAAAAACAAAAGAAAACAGCGAAGACATCCTCTTTGATGTTTGACACCAGAGCCTCGTGTTGACTACTGAAGTTATGAGTGCTTAGTGTAAACATCACCCCTTTTCCCCTTGCTTTTGGCACTAAGAAATGCCATCGTTGTGCTAATGTATGGATTTCTTCTCTTTGGTGTAGCAGACAACTTCCATTTCGATGCAGGAATATGGCAGCTTTTTGTTAGAGAGGTACAGTGGTTTCATTTATTTGTAAGTGTAAAACAGCCTGGAGTTTCAGCAGGTACCGTTCCTCCTAGGATTTGTTTAACTGGACTTGGTGTACGCACAGAACTAGCAGGTAAATGCGTTAAGTATTCATGTTGGACACTGGTTTCTAAAGTAAAAACAAAAACAGTTCGACAGCAGTCTATCAGGGACAAGAGAGAGATAAGAAATTTTCCCTCTAGTTGATGAGTGAGGCATTATATCCTGACCTGCCTATTTTAGGTGCTTATCAGTTACTTAGCTGACAATAGGTATGCTGTAGTATCTCACATTATACGCTACTGCACCAATAATAACAGTCTTTCTATTTCTCACAAATTATGATTATTACCCAACTTCTGATGACTGTTCTGTTTGCCTGGTCTTTTCCCTGGAAAGCTCTTTTTGCTGTCATAGGTCTCTGCATGCTTCCCCACAATCCTGCTGCTCTCCAATGGGGTTCTGTCAGCGTGCGCTGGATTAGCAGGATAATTTGCTTTCCTGGCATGTTTTGCTCGTCCATGGGGACAGGCTGCTCAAAAGAAAAGAGACCTAACCTGGTGCATCAAGATGCAGAAACTAGTAACTATCATTAGTTCTGAGTTCGAACCTCCAGGCGCTGAACTGCACGGTCTTCAGGAATAGTAAGATTGATGTGTCTGTTGCTAGTTTAACATGCCAGCCTAGCCTGCTTCCAAACTGAGTTGTAGCGTTATTATCCGCCAGTGACAGATATGCGCAGCGATGCTGATCTTTGACCTGCATAAAATAAGTCAAAGGAACAAAGCAAAACTTCAAAGAACTTGAGTGTGCCCAACACTTGCAAGCTTATGAGAACAATATTCTGTTAGCATCGGTACTGCAGAGATTTAATCGTTTCATCTGTACCTTAGCATGTTCTTGTAATTACAAATCAGACCATCTTTAATTTTAGGGCTAGAATTTTCTTCTCCTTTTTATTTCTTAGAAACCAATATTGTATTTTGATTTTTTTTTAAACCATTTTGCGTATCACATACTGGATTTATCACAGAAATATGTGTTGTGTATGTAATTAGTAAAGGGTATATACAGTCCTTTTTTTCCGTTTGTTTGTTTGGGCTTTTTTTTTTTTTTTTTTGGTTCAGAAAGAAAAAGTCATTTGAGCCAGCTGCAGTAAAATTTTCCTGATTCAGACTAATGATCAGGAGAGTGATCGCAAATTCCAGAATTTTCTGATGTAGGGAGCCAGGAAACAGCAATAAAACCCAGAACAAATGCATCCTATAATGTACTTTGTTCATTTATTTCATACCATAAGGATAGTTTTGTTTTAATTATTTATGATAATAAACTTCTGAGTGAAGGCATTCTGCTATATTTTGTAACGATAATGAAACTTGAGTGATGCAGGGCCTCTCCCCAGCATCCTGATATTAAACGTGTCTTGCAAACAAAATAAGGAGTTGGTCATATGCTCTTTTAGGGTTTTGAGGGTTTTTTTTTTTTTGCTATTTAAGTAGGGGCTGAAAGCATGTTTTCTGCTTCCCTCCTGTTGCTCCCTTCCCCTCCAGATAAAACAGGGCCCTAATGCTGTTTCATGCATCAGAAATTCACACTGTTAAAAAGAAGCTCTTAATTAAGGCACAGGATCGTGCACTTCTTAATGTATGAGAGCTCACAGAAAGCATCTTGAAGACCTTTCCAAACATCCTCTGTAAGCGTGTATAGGGAGCATCAAAAATTTTGCCCACTGGCTGCCTTTATTGTTGTACCAAGTGGGGAAAAAAAAAAAAAGGAGGAGTCGAAAATACAATTAAAAAGGCCTTTACAAGTCACCTGTGAAGTCTTTATGTGCAGATTATGGCATAGGCAACTCAGCTTCTACAGGAGTTCATTTCTAGTGGCATGATTTTTTTTTCCCCTCTCACTAGTGATCTATTTAAGCAAAAGCTATTGAAGCAAAAGGCATTTCCTAGGGAATTAATGATCGGATGGGAGGAGTTGATAACCCATAGTAGAAGTGAGGGCCATTTATCCCAGCCCATCATTAGTCTTCAGAAAATGCCCTGTACAGAGGTCACTGATTTACTGATATATATATATATTTTTTAAGTAAAAAAGGATAAAGAACAGTAACATTTGCTGCCTGCATTTTTAATGGTGCTCAGATACTGTGCTTATATTTAATTTGTTTGAACTTGGTGGATTGATAAGACGATATTCTGGACAATGCTTAACAACTTGATAAATATTAATGTATGGAGCATTTATCAAGAATTAAAGCCTTTCTACTAGCCAGTTGGAGTACTTTTAATATTAGTTAGTATTCATTTGATAATTATTAGCCTCCTGAGTGCTAAAATTGAAGTCTTTTCTGGTGGTGGCCGTAGTGGTAGGAGGTAAGGGGACTAAACCAGGGCAGTGGGAAGTGGCTCCGCTCCCACTGCTGCCACTAATTCATCTTGTGTCTGTGAGTAAGTCATTTATCTCCTCGTGCCTCAGTTTCTCAATTTGTAATGCACATTGATAATGGCAATTACCCACTTAACTAGTATTTGCGCATTGTTCTGAAATAATTAATAGCTGTCAGGAGATCCTTTGTTCCCTGTCATTGTTATCAAATTTGTAAATATTAGCAACGGGGAAAGTGATTTATCCAGTGCACCACAGGTTTTCATTACTCAGTGAGGTGGGCAGTCCTATCTTGCCTTTCCTGAGGATTTCTTTATGTATTATGAGACGTGGTCCCATGAAACGGTAAATCTTCTACATCCAATCTGGCTACAAAACCTATTTAGACTAATATTCTGATGTGATTGTGCTGCAATACATTGAATTTTTAAATCCAGTGAATTTTTAGAGCAGGCAAATTCCATTTTATTGAAGAAAATACTCGGGATCTGTGCAGAACCGAGGAATGTAGTTGGCAGGGTTCCCTCAGGTGGGCTCACCCTTGGTGAGCTGAGCGGGTAGAGGTGCGATAGCTCGGCAAGCACGGGCAGAGGGCAGGCAGCAAAACACCAGCAGTCAGGAGGGAAGAATCCAAGGAGGCATGTAAGCAGCAGCTTTTGTATTTATAGAATATACTCCTCCTGCTGTTAATTTGGTACAATACGCGTTAAAAGAACATAAAACTGTAGCTCTGTCTTTTGACTGTTGCTTAATGTGTTTCGTACCTGGCCTGTGAATGTGAGGAGATGCACATGGCCACGACCAGATGACCTCCTTGGAGCTGAAATCACGAATTAAATGGTTTAAGTCATCAAAATCAGTGCAGGTAGACGTGGCTTTACATGTGGAGTCACGGGCATCGTTGTGAATGGTGCGCGGGCTGCTGTGGAGGCTGTTAGCGCGTGGTACTTCGTGTCAGCTTTATTTTGGTTTGCTCCTGCCGTCAGCTCTGGTAGGGCATGCTGTGAGGGGCACGTCTGGCCTTGGGAGGCCGCAGAAGGCCAGGCCAGGTCTGTCCAGGCCCTCGGTTTTCTCTCTTAGGCTTGTCTGAACCATAGGTGGGTGTTACGTGGCCATAAAATCAGCTCTGCAGGATTGTTTGCTTGAACAGATGTTACATTGGTTTTAGAGCTGTAATTATTCTTTATTTATGTCTAGTTGCTTGAAACTGACATTTAAAGAATGACAGGTTCTGTGGTAATACTGAAATGTGGTGGTTTTTCTCCTTTTTTTTTTTTTTGAATTACATACAGTATGTTAAGTTAATGTGAGGAGAATAATCCGTGTTCTAAAACTCAGAGAATCCTTCCTAGACCGACAGTAATATACACATTTTTTAGGCTTTCAGTGTAGCAATGCAAGACTTTCAAGTGGAAAATTGTTAATTTACTATAATGAATTGAAACGTGAAAAAACAAATATTTAGTTAATTGCCTCATAAATCTGTCTGTTACTATCAGTGGAATTAAATTGATAAACAGTTCTTTAAAATTAATTTCCACATGGCAATGTGCAGATTTTATTTTATTCAAACCCCATTAGGTATTTGTATGAAAGAAAACATGAATTTATATTTCTGTCACATTAAAGAGCGTGTGTGACAAAACACACATTTCCTACCATGGATACTGAGGCTTTAATACATTTGGCATAATGAGCAGTGCTAGATGCTAGTTATTTTCGATGCAATACCAGCTGAAAAGTGAAAGTGCATCACACTTTTATGATTGTATCATGTCACTTTACTGTCAACACACCTTAACTCATCAGCCGTTTGCTTTTGGGGTCAGGAGAGCACAGATGTGATGCCTGAAAGTCACATAATATTTGGGGCTGAGAGGTGAGGAGAAAGGGATGCTCTTCCAATGGCCCTGTTGAGCTTATTTCTGGTGCCTGTACAGGTGGAGGCTCCGGGTGAGAGGAGGAGGAGGAGGTCCGTGTTTCACATTCCTGGGCCCCAGTTGCCTCTGCAGGCCCGGCTTTTCCAGATTCAAGACTGCTGCAGTAGCACTTGTGGGTACTTGGTATAAAAGAAAGCTGGCAAGCTGAGTGCTGTTGTACTTTAATCACCTAATGTCATTATGCCCTGTGCAGTATCAGTTTTTCAAAGTAAGTGGGGCACTACACGAAATTAAATCATTTGATACGCTCCCTCCTTGCAGCAAATGCAATAAGAACATCCTTGCCTACCTCTCCCAGTGACATTCAGCAGGAGAAAACCTGTCTCACTGCATATGACCCAATGTTCTGGAAACGCACATAAAGATAATTCCTTCTTGCTGGATGGTGTTGTTAGTTATACTTAAAATTCAACTCGATGGTTGTCATCTCGGAATTTAGTGGTGGATGAATGGTTGCAAGTTACAGCTGGTCTCATGGTGAAGTTTGATGTCTGGGAGTCAGGACGCCTCAGTTTAATTCCCACAGCTGTCTCTTGCTTCTTGAATGACCTTAGTCAACTTACTTGAACTTTCATTCCCTCAGTTGTTTTGCTTGAAATCAGTAGTTACTCCTTCCCACAGGCATAGTCGGGCATGACTTGTGCTGATTTCTAAAGAGCTTTGAGATCCCCCAAAGAAGCCAGCTAGAGGGACAAAATATTATGGTAACGATGGCCTTTAAGACATCAGAGGAAGGAGGCTGCAAACACATTTTCATTTAGCTTTAATAATACTTTAATAATCAAAAGAAGAAATGTAATGTTTAATATTTAAACAAAATCGCATTCACTTTCTTCTCATGTTAAGTGAGTATTAAAGCAGGATGGAAGCTAGTTTACATATTTTTACACTAGACTTTTTTATTATTAAATACTGAAATGTGCTGGAGCTGGCCAACCTCCAATGGATATGACTCACTAACATTGCATTTTAATATTTGCAAGTTACACAGTATGTTTCTATTAGACAAATGGTTGATGGTAAGGAATTCAAAGAGGATGCACTTTTATTAAATAACATGTTGTCTTCATGTAATGAAAATAAATAGCATTATTTATTTGCTGATTGACAGCAGCAGGGACAAAAGTACTTATAAAGGGTTTGTAGTGTAAATAACTGCTATTCAGGATGCAGTAATCCATGTGTCTGGTCTTGAAAATGCAAGATATAGTTAGTGTCGTGGGATACGCGTCTGAGATTCTCTGCAGACTGAAGAGAACCAGAGCTTCCTGTCCACCTGCTTGTAATAAATGTAGATGCCCCAAAATACAAATGTGAATTCCCTTCTCACATATCCGATAAAATGCAAACATTGTTAAATCAATCAGGTTTTTGGACCTGTATGAATGGTGAACTTAGTTTGAGATAAAGTGATAATTTTTGGATGAGCTGTGAAACTCCTTGCAACAGGATATTCTGTTTGAAAGCGTTAAGGATGTTAATACAAAGATATCAGATCCTTTGTACTTAACATTTAGCTGTGGGTGTCAAAAATTTCTCAAGGCAGAGGTGATATTTTGGGGGAATGCTCTGCTCTGTTCCTAGGTGGTTTGCTAGGCATTGCTGTTGGCCATTGTAAGAGGCAGAATGGGTTAGAGCTTTGGTCTTACTTTGTTCTGGGAATTTGGCCGTAAATGGCCATGTTTTCTTTGTAGTGGTGTTCCTGTCATTCATGAAATCATTTATACATGTAAATAATACATGTGAAATTTCAAGTACATAATTGGGGAAACAGTTTCTGTTTGGCTCTGGAAATTACAGTACTTGGATAATCATTTGTATCACACCCACCTTAAAAAGGAATCAGATTTCAGACATGAGGTTGTAGATTTGGTCAGTTTAAATACGATTATGTTATGATTTTGCCCTACCTGAAGAAATTATTTTACATTTTTTTAAGTGATCATTTTTAGCTTTCAAATCCAAGGGCAAATTTCAAACATGTGTTTTTAAACTTTTGGCAGTGGACAAAGAATTTCTGTTAGCATGTGGAATATAGCTAGTTTGTACGAAAAAGTTGCTGTTGCTTAGAACTGGCAGTGTTAAAAGACCTGGCTTCTTTGTCATTATTAAAAGGCTAGGTCCCATCCAGCCGTCATTGAAATCACTGGGAAAATTGCCAGTAGCATCAGCTGAAGTTGAACTGTGCCCTTAGAGAGGATGTAAACCTCAGCACTGCTGGCGAACTTTGTGCTGCTTTGGTTAAATTATTTTGTCATACTTTATACTTGGTTTATTAATGAGAAATAAACATTGTGTGCTAAGACATGAGCGGTATTTGTTATAGATTATCTTCCTCACTAGAAGCCAAAGATAGTGGTAATCCATTGATCTGCTGACTCTGTGTCTATTTAGGAAAAAATATCTACAAAACATTATACTTTCTGAAGCTGTGTATAACAGGCACCTTATTGCTGTGAGGCATTTTAAGGTGTAGTGGAAGAAGGCTTGAAGTTTGGGATTTGAATATTCAAGGTTCTTTCCAAGCTGATGACCAGTAAGTCTCGGGAAGCCACAAATTCATTGTGTCTCCTGCGTTTTGCTAGTGTCTGAGATGGGCAATATATTGATGACGGCACTGAAATGCATGTTTACTTGAATTTGAAATGAGAGCACCTTGAATTTATTTGACCATCTCTTCCTTTCCAGTAGATATTACTACAACAAATGGAGGCAATTATATGGGGTTTCAGCTGAGAGAAGAATAATTTATTAGAAAATAATTTCTCTAGCCAGAGTCCTAAATAACAATAAATTAAATTATATTAGGCTTACAGCACTACTTGCCTGTGTATTGGGGTCTCTGAATCAGTCTGTATGCATGCGCTATAAACAAAGGCCTGCGTGCACTTCTCCTTCAATCTAAAATTGATGAATGAAATAGTCATCCTCCTGAATTTTTAATTTTCCTGTGGTGGTATTCTTCAGCACACGTTAAGTTTTAAGAACATGTGGTTAAAGAGCTGCACAGCATGTGAAAATGCTCAAGGGAGCAGAGGTGCCTGTTAGTAAATGAGTGCATTTATTAGAGCTGTAGGAGTAGCACGGAAGCACTTCTGTGATAAAATACTCAAGCATTTGAGTCTGCTGATTCATCTGTCTCCAAAAGGATGTGTTAATCAATGATTGTTTTGTAACATTTTTAAAAGGTTAGATTTATTTCTGCTGGCTGTCTACTGCATATCATTGCCAACATTTCAGGAAAATACTTGGAAAATATAAGGACTCAATTTGTAAGGATACATCCTACAGGTACCTAGAAAAGCTTTAAGTAGCAATATTAAAGAAAAATTTTAGTTATAAAATGGAGGTAAAGACAAAAGTAGCGTTCCAAATGTTTTTCAGTGCAGATGTAAGGTGCAGCCTGTATACGTTAGGTGATAATCAACTACACAATATGGACTTTCTATTTCCATATATTAAAATGTATTTTATTCTTTGAAAATGGTGCATGTATAACCAGAAGAAACTTAGTAGCACATTTTTAATTAACAATTTGAGGTATCCAACCAAAGGAAAAACAGACAGTAAATGGCTTTGTTAAAAGATCTTTAATTGCATCAAATTATTGTTATTCCTTTGGTGTAATACATGTACTCCATGTAATAGTACCGTGCCACATTTACTGTTGATGTGTATAAAGAATAACGCACAGCATGCAACTAAACAAATCTGTTTTTATCAGTAACAGATTAATACGTAGAACAATGTAGAAGCATGGTGGCAGCTAGGAAGCTGTTAGGAGATGTGCTTTGAAATGTTTTTGAATTACAGCATATACTTTGGCAAATGCCTAATGGCTTCATTGCCATCAGTGAATTCTGAAGAAACTTCAAATACCAGAAACAATCAACAGAACTTTAAAAAAAGGGGAGTGTGGGGGGAGGTGTAAAAATGACCGCCATATTCTGTTAAACTCTTGAGTGCAATGAAGTGAAATTCAGAATTCAGGTGGAACCTCCTTCCCTGTCCAACCCCCCTACTACAAGCTATCAGAGTCCCCTTACAGTCACAGGACATTACCCATCTAATAGAGCTTCCTGATACAGGTCCAGTGCCCTGAATATAATTCATTTGGTGCCAAAAATAGTCATAAATCTCACCTTTATGTGAGTTTGCTATAGTTTATTAGCAGTTTAGAGTAAACCATGACTAACATAGTGGATTCAAGGTGTTTTTTGCTAAGCTGGTAAGAATACCTTAGTGTTCATTCATTTATTAAACAACAAACAAGCTAACAACAAAAACAACAATAAAAAAATACAAAAAAAAAAAAATCCTAACTAGATATTTACATATCGGGTATTTACTCTTAGAAATATAGTATGTTGCAAAGCTATTTTATGTGATTGATGTTCTATAATGACTGTTTGTCTTTTAATGTCCTTTTGGAGTTGTGTTTATATTATAGCCATTTTTCTCTTCAGATTCCTTTTTTCTCTTTTCCTTCAGTTTTGCTTTTGTTTCCCTTAGTACAAATCTGAACTGACAAGAGGACTGTAATAGAACTCCAAAACATACCTTGAACACACATTGTTAACCAAATTACAATCACTGATGTCGTTTACACGTGTAGCCTTTCAAAGCATGAACATGTTCATTTAATTTGCTTTTTAAATATCCCTAACAGTGTCCCCGAGCATTTTAATAAAACAGAAACAGTTAATTATTGCCGAATAAGAATATCCAAACACAGTGGTCTGCAGCTTGCATGTAAATGTATCTGACAGCGCTTCTCTCTCGAAGAGAAAATTGTGTAAATTGCCACTTATTATCATTTTTAATAAATAAGTCTTATCTTGATTCTGTTTCTCTTTTTCTTTCCCACCCCTCTGCAATACTGTTCAACAACCATACTTTCAGTGGGACCATTTCTATTACAGAGTGATTGAGCTCTGATTTACACATCAATTACCCAACTTCATGGAGATTTTCATGCTCCCCTAGCTGACATCAATGAAGCATAACTGCGTAAGCGCTTTATTTCATCCCAGTTTTTGATAACTCAGACTGATAACTAATCATATCGAAAGACAATGTGCTATGATACAGGAAACAATAAATGCTCCCCTTTGAAACCTCATCTGTTCTTTATACGCTTACTATTCAGGAACTTATCTCTGCCATCCATTCCCCCAGAATTGTTCCTTCCAAATTCATGTTAAGGAAAGGTTTGGGGATGTATAATGCCAAAAAGAGGAGAAATTGAGTGACAATAACATTTTCTAGATACTTAGGGGGAAAAATAGCTAAAAAGAATGAAGAATGTGACAAATATAAGCCAAACCCTTAGCCTCCTAGTTTAAATTTCCATAAATTGCCTAGGGGTCTCTTGGGTGTTATTTTGTTCGGAGGCTTTAATCTTCTGTATTCTTTATCTAATGGGCTATGGGAATGGCATTGTTTTTAATGCAAATTGTTAAAAGATTTAGCTCATGTGGATAGATAACCAGTGACCATCTCAAGTGTTTCTATACAGAACTGTTGAACATCAAAGACAGAATATTCTGTATTTTAAAATAAATCATTTATCTTGAAGTATGATGATAGATACGTTCAGCATTAGATACTTAGAGTAACTATTCATGCAATGAAGAAGAACACAACATTAAAGCAAACGTTAAATAAGAAAGATTGAGAGAAGTGTAAAGCTATTCTATGGTGGCCTGATTGGTCTCTGTTAAGTAGTAAAATTGCCAGGACAAAGATGCAAGAGCAGTGCCACTAAACAGATGAAGAAGAATTTTGCCATTTTAAGTGGGTACTGCTCATGACATTTATCGCTAAGTGAAACAAAGCCTTCAGATGGGCAGGGAAGATGTGGTAAGTTAACCATATTTTTGCTTAAAGATCAGGTTTTGAAATTCCCCTCGTTTACTAAATATATTTTAAGAATTGTAATAAAATTTAAGACCTCGGGCAGATTTTTTCATTTGGAATGATGAAATACCACAGAGTATACTGGGAGAATCTGAATACACTCAGAAACCTGTTCTCTTTCCTTTGTACGATCTTGTGGTACTCTGGTTTTACATGAAATCAATGGAGTAATGTTGAGATAAATCTGGACTAATGTAGAGGGGAATTGCTACTGTAATGCGTTTGCTAGAGGTAGACTTTCACCTTGCTGGGCTATCAGGTGAGACTGCTTTTTCCCTTACATTTTTACTCACATTGAAAAAGAATTGCCCTGGTGTGGAAAAGCAGCCAAGCGCGTATTTTAAGCATGGGAATATTCTCATTGACCTGAGCTGGATTTCTCACATAAATCAAAAATGTTCACGAGTGATTTTTCAGCTGGGCTGTTTAATGCCTTGCTCAGGCATATGAATATTTGAGGAAGTCCAGTTTCTGGCTTTATCTCACCAACCTCCAGAGCACTTGTGGCAGAGAACAATTCTGTCCAAGAGTCAGAACTGTGAAGAAATAACCTTGGGAAGGGACTTTCAGTTCTTAAATTTATTCCATTTTATATTCACCGTGTCTTAGTTTAGAAGCTTTTGTTTATTTCTTGTTTCCACAAATGACAAACATTTCAGTTTGAGAGCTTCTTTCATCATTTAGGCTAACCTGATATTTTAAGGCAGAGGGGAGAGCACTATTACAGGAGAATATTTGATTTGATCAGTGTGCATTTTTGTGAATTCAGACATTGCTGCTTTCAATATTTAAAGAAACTACTTCCCTAACTTGTGGATAAATGCTGTTTTTCCTCTAACGTTATGCATTTATCCTCCAGCATGTAGTCTGTCACTACTATAAAGCCTCTCTGCTCCAGCTTTTTATTGATTCTTTCCCTATTGCACTTTTGTTGTTTTGTCTGAATCAACAGAGCAGTGTTCTGTTCTCATTCATGATTTTTCTGCAACATTAGATATTTGATCATTCTCTTCTGCTTTTTTTTTTTTTTTTTTTTTTTCATGTCACAGTGACTATTCCTTCAAACTTGTCTGGTCTGACTTCTTTCTTCTCCATTCTCCTCTCTGTCAGGCTTGTCTGCCTTTCCTAGTCTTCCACGCTTTGGGAGATTACCTTGTGGCTTTAGTTACTGCATCTTTGAAGACAAACCCCAAATGCCAGGTCTCAGCCTTTAGCTGTTCATCTTACTTCTTTGGCTTTCTTTTTAATGCTTCCCTTAACCTCTAGCTCTTTTGCAATGTCCTAAATGTTTTTGTTTGTTTCTTTTTTTTTTTTTTTTCTTTTACCTCCAGATCATTTGCACCGCATCTCCTTACTTTCCCTGCAGATGCTTGCACTGTCCTTTCCAGTGCCCAAATTTTTATTCTACTTCCAGATCTCTTTTTGACCGTGCATGTCTGACTTCCATCTCTTATAATCGGATCCATTTTTAGCTTCCAGTCCAAAACCTATGGCAAAAGACAAGCACTTGCTGCAACCTCCTTCCTCACCAGCCAGACTCTCCCCTCCTCTGCCTGTCGCCCACGTCCCTGTCACCATCGCGGGCCGAAGGGTGCAGCTCCCTGGGCCTTGCTGGCGCTGTGGGTACACCGGGCTGAGCACCTGGCCTGTCACAGCACATCGGCTCACCGCCCTCCCGGAGGGTGTCTGTTGCTGAGAAAAATGACAAATGAACGTATGCTGGTCTGATTTTAAAGGATTAAGTACGCCTTTATTTGAAATGCATTTGCAGCTCGTGTTGATGTTAAAGCAGAGCGATAATGTTACTGTTCCCATTCTTACTGCCATACCCAGCACACAGGTAATTTTTAGAGCAGTGGTCTTGTGTACTTTGTTGCATTCTTATTGCTCACCATTCCTGGTCTTCTCAGATTTATGTACGGGCTTCCCCATTCTAATTCAATTATTAATCTAATAAGTGGTAACAAAACAATAAAGCTCATGTATTTAAACTGCGTTGTTACCTAATAGCTGTATCTAGGGAACTGGCCCTCTCAGATACAATGAGTATCACAGCCTCCAGCTGTTTCCTTCTAAATCTCTTTTTTAAATGTTTACAAAACTGTGTATTTGTGATTTCCTACTCTCCTGGCGTTAGAGGAGTCATGAAGTATTTCTCATACTAATGAGACAGCCTGAACTCTGCTGTTCCTCGTGGTATCTGACTACAGTTTCACTGACACCTTCACCACTAATCACATATTTGTATTTCACAGAACATTAGTTAGGCTTTATATTAAACATGAGCCCCAGAGATTGCCTTGTGGCTGCATTAAGAGTTTCTGGAGAACATCCCACTAGGTTCTCAGTGCTCTGCAACCTTGTGATCTAATCAGCATTTCTCTTTGGATCACAAGGAACCTAAAAAAGTTATCCTAATCTGTGTATGATTTTATCATATTTGACTTTCCACAGCCACAATCAGTGCCATGTCAAGCTTTTGCATAGCACAAACGCATTTGCAGAGAAATAAACCAAGCAATTGACCTGACAGGATGAGCAACCACTTGATTTTGTGTAGTCTTTGTACACTTAGGGCTGTGGGGTAACTGTGGGAGTTGAAAGTTTGAAACAAACCTTCATTTTTTTATTATTTTTTTTTCTCAAAAGACAGTTTATGAGAAAGATTTGGATTGATTTAGAGGCAGCAATTCACTTAGGGTTTTGCTTCTGTGGTAATATGGATGCTCAGTTTGATAGTCTGCAAATGTTGTTGGGGTCTGGGGCATGAGATGCCCCTTTGTGCTCGTCTCTTGGGTGCATGGAGAATCTGTCTTTCAGAAAGATGTGCACTGAGAGATACCTAAGTATGTTGTGTTAGAAAATACTGTGGTGTTTTTTTTTTTTTGTGTGTGTGTATGTGTTTTTTAACCTTTCCTGTTAAAGTTGTCAATACTGTCTTAGTTTAACATAATGCCTTTTAAAGCGATTGTACCATTTTGAGTTACCACTGCTTTCTCGTTTTTGAATTAGTGGTTTTGTAATGTGTCACAAAACTTTTATGGAAAGTCTTAAAGCCTTTGCTGCTTTTTCTCAGTTAAGACGTGGCATAAGGCCTCCACTTGGTTCCCTAAATACTCTGCATGCTTGAGACCAGAGCCAGCTTGTATTTAAAGTGCTGAAGCCTCACATGAAAGATGAGATCTGCTCTGTGCTGAAGCCTGTGATCCGTGATTCTGTGATCCGTGTTCAGTCTGATCTGAGTGGGTGCAGGATTTCATCTGGAAATGCTGGGACTGGGTTGCCGTTGTAAGGCTGTAAAATGCAGCTCTAATTTTCATGAATAATTCTTTCTGAAGTGGCAGTGCCTGGGATGCGCCTGCTCCCATAAGAAAAGATTCCTCTTAGAAAGCTCTAATACCCTGCTTTCAGTAGATCCACCAGCTTGAGTGACTGCTGCAGGTGAGACTGGGCTCCTCACTTCATGACCTGCTCTTTGTGCAAGAATTGCACCATCTATAGGCAAGGCTGCCAAAGAAGTCACTGGGAAGATCTCCCATGAGATTTTTGTTCCCTTACTCCCATACCTGTGGACTTCAGGCTTGATACAGAGACATGGCAGGAAGAGAGAGTCGTGTCCTCCTCTTTACCTTTTAGCAGGTACTGTAGTAAAGTGACCGGTGGTTACAATTTCACTTTGCTCCCTCTCAGGAAACCAGTAAATAGCACTATTACATGTTGCAAAAACACCACGAATGATTACAGGAATGTTCTGGAGCTTGGTGGTGGTGAGCTCTGTGGATGTGAGGCAGCGATGTCACCACGTCGGGGCGTTATGTGACATCTTCACAGACTTCTCACTCGTGGAAGGAAAAGGTGGATGGCAATCATTCAGCTCAGCCTGTGGAGGTGGCTTTGCGTTGTTTCTGAGCCATACTCGAGCGTTATGCAATTCAAACCTGAGTGATCTTGAGTTGCTTATACCGGTTATTAATTCATATTTTTGATTTAAGGATTTCACTGCGGCATTTGTCTGGGCTTTTTTCTTTCCCTCCCTGTACAAAAACAAGCGTGTGAGTGTAACGATACAGGGAGTCATCAGGAAACAGACATATGCTTTCCTGTGCTCTCTGCAGGGCTTGCAGGTTCAAACACAACCTGCCTGAATCATAAGAACTTTAATTGAGTAGATAAAGAGGTCCTCATAATTATAAACTGCAGTAGGTATAACAAGAGGCTAAATACATAGCTGTGGTTTTAATTAGCTGGTGCTTCAAATTAGTAATTGTGGTTTCACTCAGAAATCAGTGACTTTATACACTGTTAAAGCCTCATCACTGTGCAGTTCATTCCTCATTATATCTCTCGGTGTGAAGCTTTCAATACAACATCATGCTGAGCTAAAAAGGCAAAAGTTGTAGAAATTTGGTTATCTTCCAAGTGCAGTGGAGCTCTATAGAGGTTTAATTCATTCTCACCAGAGACAGGAGAATTAAATGTTCTTTGTTACATATGTAATATGTCCATCTGTACGTATGCATCTGTACATACGGGGCGGGCATGGGCGTGTGCGTGTGCATGTCCAGAGTCTGTCAGGGTGGTATTGCTTACAGCAGATGACATCGGTGCATGTACTAAACCTGCTATTCAAATTGTCATCTGGAATTTGGTAGCTAATTAACTGACACAAAGTAGAGCCAAAAGCCTCATAACAAATCAAATATGGGTTGAAAGCACAGAAGTGTCCCTTAATGCTTGTCACGTGAGGGGTTGTCAGTGCAAGTTGAAGCATGCATCTCTTCCTTTCCTCTTTTCTTTCCTGCCCTCCCCTCCCCTTCAGGGTTTTAATTATATCTTTTCCCTCAGAGGAGCAGGAGGTAGTTTGCAAAGCTAAGAGACCAAAGTACTTCAGTGCTATTCAGGGGAGAAGTGAGTGTGATCTCACAGCTTGTCAGCTAGGTCTGGCAGGTGCACAGAGTAAGCTGACGTACAGATAAGTGCCACTCACCATTGCTGTGCTGAGGCGATAGATCCTTTCCTGTTTGTTTGTTTGGGTGTAGGACTCTCTGCTGCTAGAATCAACTTCCCTAAAGTCTCTTCTTGGAGACGCCTAGAGAAACCCTTTTTAAAACACCCTTAACACTCACAGTGAAGCCTTACATAAATTTTAGCGAGTGCATGGAACAAAATTAGGTGGTCAAAATCACACAAGGCTGAACTAGAGCGTTGGGATGGATAGAGACAAATGTTACACAGTTAGTTGGATTTGAAGACATTGCAGTGCTTCCTTGACTTCACTTTTGCTTTCTTTGCACAAAGACGGTCTCCGTAGGTGCACATGCACATGTTTATGTATGTGTGTATGTTCATATATTCTGCAGACTGTTCATACGAATGTGTCAAAATTTGTATTATTCTTGTGCATAACATTCCGTTAATTTGAAGAAATACATTCTGTCTGTTTTCATTTTGGAAGTGTACTGAATAGTTCCTATTACCCAATTTCATATAGTATTATGACTCCAAATTTACATTAAGGAAAATTATGTAGTGGCTTTTTCTTTCTTTCTTTCAGAATTATCCTCAGGAGCTACATAGTTGCTAAGGTTTTGCTGTTCTTACTGATAGTAATGATCATGTAACTAAATGATGGGGAAAATAATATACCGTCTTTTTGTCTTTCTCTTCCTCAGTCACTATGAGCAAGACCGGAGTGCACTTAAGCGGAAAGAATGGGAGAGAAGAAACCAAGAAGTCCAGCAAGATGAAGATCTCTTTGCTTCAGGTTTTAACCTCTTCGGGGAACCCTATAAGGTAAATAGCGTTGTTATGCTTTACATTTTTAGAATGTCTTTTTACCTGAATGCATTTTGCAACTATAAATAAAACTACTCGTCACCTTTGGGAAATGTCACATCTGCATTGGTACTCACACTCTTGAATACACCAAGCTTCCAAATCAACATATTGCAGAAGAGCAAACTGAGTGCTCCACCCAGCATTTCATTGGCAGAATCAGGAATTTTGATTACAGTCCTGTTAAAGTTTTCTTCCTCTATATACACAGTAAAGTCCCACAATAGATGTGCAGCTGATACCTCTACAAGCAGGGTTGTACCTTCAAAAATAACACTTAGTCCTTTTATTTTTAAGAAAAGAATATACCTGAGTAGTTAAAACTGAAGTCCTCTCTATAAATAATGAGTCCATAAGCTTTCTTTTGCAATCATAACTATCCAAAGAAGTCTTCTGGGAGAGTGTCTGAATCCTTGGGGACCATAACAAGAGTGTGAAAGGGACTTATGACAAGTCTTATTCTCTCTAAGGAGCTTTGCTGCCTGAGGTTTTCATCACCGAGGGATGTCCCCCTTTATGATTTCTGCTGCTTTGATTTTCTGTAAGACATTCCCTGAAGAATTCATCAGAATGTAAATTTCCATATCTCTTTCTCCTCCCAATCAGTGACATCCATTGAAAGGCCACCACTTCATCTTTCCATTTCACATTGTTAGCAGCTGTAGGGAGGATGAGGGCTCTTTGAAAATCACCAGAAAAGGAGGAGGAAAGACTGGCATTATTATCAAACGGTGTCTAATAATTATAGGCTGGGAGACTTATTCAGCTAAATAGGGATTGTGCAGTTGGAGAGTTTGTTTGTGTTTTGTTGTTGTTGTTTTTATAAAAATCTAATCAAGGCACTATTTCTGCATTGGAGTACATTTTAGCACCTTTAATTAGTGGAAAGAATAAGTTACTGTGAAGTGATTTTGTTGAGACTCTTGCAGGTCATACAAACATTTTTCTTCCTATTGGTGGTCATTTGGATTTCAATAGGTGGTAGAGTGATATGCGAATCAGCACTCAGTTGTGAGTAAGGAACTAGAAATGTACCTCCCAACAGGTATCTATTGTATCATAAGAATGATAATATCTCATTCTACATTTTTTCTACATTTCTACATTCTACATTTGCACCAGGCATGTACAAAATATACATGTGTGATCAAAAACTGGAAAACCACAAAGCAAAAAATTATTCTGGTAAATTTCTGAAGGTAATTTAATTTACAAACAATAAACACAGAAACTTTATTGCTTTTCACCCTCTTAGAGAGGAAGTTTGGGGATCTGTGGATTTGAGCAAAGCATAATGTATTACTATGCTAAAAATACATTGTAATGATAAGTTGTGAAATATATAAATTAAGAGGAAATTGCATGCATAAGTAGTTACATGTCTTAAATTCACAGAACAAAAAGAACCAAGACTGAATATGAAAACTAGGTCTTGCCTCTGTTTTTTACACTGGAAAAGGAACAAAGTGCTAAGACTGGTGTTTCCTTTGTAAGTTCTGCATTGCTAAGAACCTGCCACACTACAGTTTCCTAGGAACAAATCAAGAGGTGGATGTGAATCTGAGTGGATAAGTAGTGATTTGTATTCTTAAGCAATTGCAAAACTGAACTCAGGGTTTTATTCATGTGTACTCTAGGATAAAATAAAGAGGTCATGAGATGAGGAGGAATGTACTATATGTTCAGTTTGAAGCGCTGTTCCATTTTGAGATGAATGGATGTTCCTCTGTGGATGAGGTTCAAGGCCTCAACAAACTGCATCCATCTCGCTTATTCTCGTTGCTCACAGTGGGAGTAGGACAAAACAAAGCACTGCCCAGCAAGGTCAAGTGGCATGGTCTGTGATGGGCACAAGGGGCACATCCACAGCTGGGCTGCCTCTGCTTCTGACCACCATCTCAAGGGGTGGCCACTATGGCTCTGAAAGATCCAGGTTGGGAGGTAAGGTACAGACTACTGTGGCAAAGGGAAGGTTGGGAATAACAGATCTCAGGAAATAGTGTCTCTTTTCTTTTATTTTATTCCCAGACATAGTGTCCATACTTGCTTATCATTTCTTCCCCAATTGCTTGAACGGTAACCCAGGGAAGGGATTGTCAAGGCAGGGAATACCACGTTTGGGTGATTTAAAGACTCAGCACCTGGCAACTATTTTAAGACTTCTCTAAAGTTAGGGATATTAAAACCTGGCCAAAGAAAGCTGACCAGTCAGAGGAGGAGGACCCAAAAAAAAAACAAAAAAAAAAACCTTCTGTTTTTCCCATGGATCTTACTACTACTTGTGTATCACAAGTTATGTGGTCTGAACATTTGATTTGTCCTTCCAGCATATCTGCCTCCGTCTACCACTTCTTTACCCTAGCTATTAGCGCATCTGTCTTTTTATCCCTCCTATATGTCAGCTAAAACATGGGTGATCGTTGCAGTTTGAACAAGTCCATGTTTCTGCATTGATTCTGTGTATTGTACATGTGTGTAAACATACATCAAAAGAGATTTATTTATCCATGTGTATAAAATAGATTTGTTCATGTTTATTAGAAGATAGAAGGCTTCTTTTGAAGCTCCACTGTCTCATGTGGAGAAACACCACCTCCAACAATGGGATGACATCCAGCGTTATTTTGGTAAGGTTGGGCAGTGAGGGCTGTGTGCCTCCTAATACAATTTACAGAGCATGTTGGTTGCAGGTTCTGCATTCAAATGCTGGTCCAACCTGCTAATGCTTAATTTGGCAGAGATGATCGGAGAAGAGCCTGCAGCGTTATGGCAACAGATATTTGAAAGAGCAGTGTGAGAGTTTTAGTGAGAGGAGCTGCAATTTTACTAGTGAGTTGTTGATATTTTTTAACGTTTCAAATTAGTAAGGAGTTTCAGAGACAAGGAGTATTTTAGGGAAAACAGTAGGAGGTGGGATTTGTTTTGTTCAAGACTGTAACTTGAGAGACAGAACCCAATGGGCAGCATTTCCATTGGGTATTCTTTGGCGAATGTTAAATCATTTATTATTTTTTTTTTTAGGTAAAGCCCCTCCACACTATTCAAGCTTAGGATAAAAAAATAAAAATAAAAAATCTCAGCTTCTGATCCAGGGAGGTTAGTTTAACTGAGGCATGAGAAAGTGAAAGAATTACGAAACCTCAAGTTTCATACAAATTTTCACAAAACCCTTGTAAATTGGGCCTATAAGTTTGAGTGCATTAGTTCTTTTCTTTGTAAAGCTATAATGCAATAGCTAGGTAGCAAATTAGTCTTCCAATAGGATTCTATTACAGATCTTTTTTGAAAGCAATAGAAGCAAATGTAGGAGGGTGTACATTTCCTAAATTAACAAGAGCCTAGAATGAGGGGGAAGGCTGCTAGCCACGAGTCACAAACCAGACATATAATTTATGCCTTGGAATAGTCAGAAAATGCATTTCCTTGATAGCGGCAAAATTGTGATTCAACATGCTGTTCAGAAAATAAGCTGTACAGAGGTCTCCTTTGAGAAATCAGCCAATTATCCAGAACATGAAGGTAGAAATTGTCCCCAATCTGGAAGTAACAAAGAACAACCAGAAATTATGACCAGATTTTGTGTTTATCTTGCTGGTATCCGAGCTTGTCAAGAATACTCTACTTCTCGTGAAAGCCCTGAATTTGCTGATGGGAAAAAAACAACAATAACAAAAAACATACTAATGTTACGCTTTATTCCTTAAATGCAGGTAGTAAACTGAACTATGCAATGGTGAGCTCAGTCAGGTTATGTGATGCACAAGTCTGGTCTTAGTTGTGTGCTCGAGTTTTATTTCACTATGAGATAATTTGCTGCTTACATTCACTATGTGTTTTTACTTTGCAGTCTGGCAGTCTGGCTTAAAAAATATTGAAGAAAATAATAATCTTTCCATTGACTTCAACAACTATTGGATAGAGCTTTAGCATACTTAAAATATGTTAAGGATATTTAAATTAATTACCTCCATGATTTTCAATAAATATATATTTTTATTAATGCTCCCAGAAAATTAGTACAAATAATAATACTTTTATATGGTCTTTTATCCCCAGAATGTTAATGGCTTGCATAAAATAGAGTTAATATTAACCAAAATTATTTTTATATTCATGACATGTAAAAAAAAAACAGAAATATTCGAAATGCTCCACATTCAAATTAAAATATTGATTCCCTCTGTAAGGACCTAGACGAGAGACATTTAACGTGCCATGACGTTGAAGTATTCCAGTGATGATGTGTTTTTCAGTACTCTTTTTTTTTTCCTCCTTTTACTTTCTGGACAGTAAACTAAACGCAGCCTTAAAGTGTAGCTGAACCGGCAGTGAAGGTTAGTGGTCAGGCTTTTCTTGATACTTGATTGTTGCCTATGTGCCATCCCATAAGGAGTTAAAGTGTTTGGTGGGGAAGGAGGAAACAGAACAAGTATGTAAGTGTTTAGACTTCGCATCATAATTCCTGCTGGGCCCTTAAGCACAATGGAATCTCCTTGTTTTAAATTTGGGGGTTGAACAGAGAGAGCCTGGTTTTGGCTGCTGCCCAAATGGCTCATTGTGCAACTCAGTTGAAGGAGACTGCTCATATACAAAGAGCTTATTCTTAGCGTAGATAGAATATAATTTTGCCACTAAAATGACCAACCTAGGGATTTAGTTAGTGAATAAAAGTGATTCGTGGTTCTCCACAACTGGGATTATTAACTGTGTCAGTGAGGAGCATTGGCAAAATGTATATAGATGAGAACAACACTGAACAGTTAATTTTTAAATCACTGCCTCAGTGCAGCGGTAATATACGTTACAATCCCTGAGAATGAGCAAAAGAAAATTTGCATTTATTATCTTTTTTCAACATTTTTTATGCCATGTGCAGTACTAAGAGAAAAATCTTTCTGCAATATTCTTCTCATCTCTTGACTAGTTCAGTAGTGGTTAATATAAGCAGATATTTCAGGAGGAATCCATGCATGGATTTTTTTCATCACTCAGATTTCTGCATAATACTTGAGGAAGATGGGAACAGTGGCATGATAGCATCCTTGGTTGAGGAATTAAGTGGGACTGTCTCTAACCAACCACAAGCTCATAGTGCTACCTTTCCCCATCTTTACAACCTGGTGTTAAGGCCCCTTTGGATTGTGACGTTGCTTGCTGTATTGAATGAAAAAACAAATGTAAATATAAGTACAGTTGGCTGTAGCCTGAAGTATCGCTGTGCACTACTTACATTTTGTAGCTGCAGCATACATAAGGGAATGGCATGAAGCTGCAACGGGAGGGCTAGGCTGGGTGTCAGGAAAAGGCTCTGCGCTGAGAGGTGGTCGGGCACTGGGACAGGCTCCCCAGGGAGTAGTCATGGCACCGAGCCGCTGGGTTTCGAGAAGTGTTTGGACAATGCTTTCAGACATAGGGTCTGATTTGTGGGTGGTCCTGTGCGGACCCAGGAGTTGGACTCAATGATCCCTGTGGGCCTCTTCCAAGTCAGGATATTCTATGGTTCTATGATAATTTAATTCCAGACTGTAGAAGTTAACCATCTGCTTGAACTATGCTTTTACTCTGTTTTTGTCCTTTGAGTCACGTAAAGTAATAAGCATGGGGAATGCGGTGTTTTAGTTCTCTGCTGGTCATTTCCATGGAACATAAAGGTCAGTGAGAAGGCTGGTACGTTGGGTCTCTGTGGGGTGACTTAGAACAAGGAGAGAGGAAATTAGCTGCATATTAGTTATAGCTTCCAGCTTATTTGTCCAGCTTTTTGTAAGTGTAAAGGTAAAGGGATAAAAAAACAAAAACATATTCTGCTTCAGAAGGGAAAGTATAATAGTGGTGAAACACAGATGAGTCAGTATTTATTTAATAATTACTGGAATTCAAAGAAAAGCATGATTCACAAATACAACCAGCCTTTAAACAATGGGAAGAATACTTAAGAATGTGGTAGTCATCTCTATTTATATTCTGTAAGAAATCTTTGGAAGGATCATTTATTTGAAGCTGCTATAACTCTTCAGTGGTTAGAAGCATTTTCTTTTATGTATTTAGAGAGTCGATGCTATTGGTTAAACTGAACCTTGGATAAAGTAATACTTGGAGTTACAACGTAGAAGAGCTTGCAACAGAAGAGTGTCTGTTATAGACTACCTGGCTTCTGTTTATGGCAGAACTATGAGTCAAGGGGGTGAAAGTGCAATAACATATTTAAATAAAATGTGTGATCGCAGTTCAAATGCTGAGTAACCAGTAATTGTACATTCATGTTTTGTGAGATATGAAATGCACAAGCCCAACTTCTCTGACATAAAACCAGCCTGTTTTGCTCATAACATCCATAACTGATGTAATTTAAACATTTCTTTGAGAGCATATTTAAGAAAATGGGAAGCAGTATACAAGTGTTACTCATGCAAGCCTGTTTCAAGAGATTCTTTGAACACAGTTATTGATAGATTCTTCTTACATAACATATGCAAAATGTAATTGAAATTAAATTAAATGTCAGCATGACACCATTAAACAGCTAACATTTGCCGTCTTCTAAGACAACTATTCCAAGCATTAACTTCTTAATCAGGAATTTACTCACTCTTTTCCTTTATTTATTCCAGACAAATAAAGGTGATGCTCTTGCAAACCGTGTCCAGAACACATTGGGAAACTATGATGAGATGAAGGACCTGCTAACTAACCATTCCAATCAGAGCCACCTTGTAGGAATCCCAAAGAATTCTGTCCCACAGACGCCCATCGACAAAAATGAACAGACCTTTTTCCCGGAACAAAGAAACAGGATGATCCCATCTCATCAGATCAGTGGCCACTCATCGACATCAATGCCTCCACCTTCTTCATTATCATCTAATTCTACTTTGCTACACGGTCACCAGAGCAGCAGGAAGTCGAGGACAGACTGGTCGCGTGGTGGGCACAACTCTAGTGGGGCCCAGCCAAGCCAATCCAGTAGTCAGCAGAGTAGGACAAAGCATAGCTCTTCTCATGACCAGCCACAGGGCAGGTATGAAGACCTCTACAATTGTCAGAGTGAGCAGCATAAAAGTGGAGGAACTGAGGAAGCAAACTCTATGGCAGCATCTTCACATTCAAGGCGGCATAATCATTCAAAGTCAGCAGCTGGAGAACATACTTACAAAGAAAACAGTCATTCAAAGTCACCCACAGAGCTTGAGTTTGTAAGTCATGGTCCTGGATCTCCACTTCCTTCCACATCTTTGTTATCTGCAAACAATGGTCTTTCGACCCAGAATTTCCCACCAGGACTTCACTGTAAAAACAGCATGGTCCAGCAAAAGCCTACGGCATATGTTAGGCCTATGGATGGTCAGGACCAGGTACCCAATGACTCGCCTGAACTGAAACCTCCGATAGAAATTGAGAGTGGATATGGAAATCAGTCCTTTGGAACGCTGTTGGAAGGAAAAGTGAACACCCCTAGTTCGAAGAACAAAGTACCAAAGCTTAACATTCCTCCTGTTGGTGAAGTAAGTAGTTCAAAATATCTTTTCTCTCATACTGGTTGAGTATTTCATGCACTGAATACTTGTCTTTGGAAATATGCAGTTCCATTTCCTGGAACTATGTTTTAAAACATTCCTTTTTTTTTCTAGAATATGCATGACTAACTTTACTTTTGGCAAAGTTTGTTGCGATAGTCCCAGTAAGCAATATTTAATGAAATTTTAAAATCACAGATTGGAATATTAACATTGCTTGTTTCCAATTAATATTAAAAGGCTAGGTCTCAGTTGGGTATAATACATTTATACCAGCTAGAATTCTGGACAGAGAACTCTAATATCTTGGTTCATCTGCAGTTTTCACTATTTTGCATATTCAGTTCAGAGGTAGTTTGACATAAATATCACTGTTTTAATCTCTTTAAGGAAAAATGGCAGTCTCCAGACTTCAGCAGTACTAAACAGTTCTACCAGTAAGGAGTTTATTTGCAGAGTTTGCTGAATTCCCATTGCTTTTAATGGAATTAATGTGGCTTAAGTTCTGAGTAATGCTTATGAAAATGTGTCCCATTAAAGCCTTTATGCATTTTGAAGAGCTCTTAATATTGGGATTCAGTCCCAGACTCTGCTACCAACAGTTTAAGCTGTTGAATTTTGTATTGCTGGTCAGTACAATATTCCTGTGAGGAACATTTTAATCTGTTCATATTCATGTCCACTCCAAGCACAGATGTATAATAAGGATACCAATTGAACTATTTACAGTCTGTATACTTATTCTCTTATTCTGAGTTTCTCTGAAGCAGTAACTATTTCAAGGTAGGTTTATAGCGTGTGTATGAGCAGAATTGCAATATGGGTTTTTCATAGTTTTTTGTTTTCTGCAAAATATTTCCCTGTTTGGTAATATTTTTATACTAGGAATGAGGAGTGATGCATTCTTAAGCCACTTTATTGCAAAAGGTCAGCTTTTTCTACTGGAATAATTGTTTCAAGCCAATAATTTGTTTGACTATTTAAAAACTTGATGTTATTTATTAACATTCCAGGCAGCAACAAAGACTGATGTGTTTTGCAGTAGAGCTTGGAATAATTTTCTGGGAACTGCATCTGAAAACAGTAAAAGGCCTATTTATATCAAGTGGAAGCTGAGGGTTGCTTGCAGATGGTGTTTTATTAGAAAATGTATTTGTTAATAAACGTAGCTTTGTACAAGATTACTTTACAGATGTTTCTGTTTATTTTTACCTTAGGTTAAAAATCTGCTGATGTAGATGGCTTCATAGTCTGTTGCGATTTGTCGCTAGCTTTGTTTGGCAAGTAAATAATTGCATGCAAAGGAAATAATGATGTTGCAAAAGCAAATACATTTATTCACTTTTGCCATCTATTAACACTATGAGTCAATAGACGTACTTTCAAGTGCAGCATTAATATGAAGTATTTTTGGAAACAGAACGTGTCTTTTGCAACTTGTCTTTTTTTATTTTATTTTTTTTTTCTGGTGAAATCCTGACACTGTTGAAATCAATTTAGTTGTTACCAGTTCTTTTTGGGCACAGGATTTCAGCCATGGTCTTTTTTGTGTAGGTCTGAGGTTCTCTAACGTGAACTGTTTTTGGAAAGGTTTCTAGTCACAGAGATGAAAAATTAAGTTGTGAAGTTGTTACAATTGCTGCCTTAGTTTATATCTTGTGTAGTGAAAAATACGGGTGTATAATTAATTTCATTTATGATTAGGTAAATGGTAAACTCTAGGCACTTTAGAACTGAATGCAGGTAATAATTTCAAAGCAGTCTCTGTTTCATAAAAGTGAGCAGTGGTTTGAAAAAGGAAAGAAAACCCAAAGCTGTGTTGCGGTGATGTATAACTCTCCTTTCTGATACAGAACATATGACAATAGCCAGACTGATGGATGTTTTGCAGGCAAATCTCCTCCTGAGTTTGGAGGGTTGGATATTTTTTTTTTTTTCTCCTGTGTCAGGACTGTGAACTTTGGCCCTCTGTGTTTTTCCACAGATGTGTATCCTGAATTTGATTTACCCTGCGTTCAGCAATAAAACTCCTTCCAATCCAACGTTATAGATAACTGGCTTAGTTTAAGCTTAATCAGAACTGACAGTGCACACCTGTGAAACCCATAACCTTTTCAGAATGACTGCAGCGAGTGGCTCTGTTGTAATCTTTATACAATTGATGTGGAGGCTTATGATCCTTCGGTGGTGCTTATCAATTTATGAACCCTCCCCAGCCACCTCCAGCCGTAGTCATCTGCTTGAAACAATTTTGCTCCTACTCCACGGGTTTCCACCCTAACACAGTTCCAGGTGGTGGTGGTGGTGATCTTCTTCGAACTAGCACTGGGAGAGTTTGGGGGACATTTTTCCATCATTTGTTCTGTAGCCCTCCCATATCTGAGTCCATTTTTCAAGTTGCCAGGTCTACACGTTGAGATTGCACAACAAACTTTTTTCAGTGATTTTTCTCAAAATTTTGCATGCTCTCAAAATAAGGAATTCTGTGGAGAAATAGTACTCCTCTGTGACAGTCCTACAATAATGTCATCTATTAAGATGTGTCATGGTGGGAAAGAAAAAGACAGTTTTTAATATCTTAAGGAGGGGGAAAAAGTAACCAAATATTGGAAGAAGTGGATTTAAAAGATGAGTTCAGAGTGATGTGGAAATATGGTCTCATTTATCATGGCTTAATGGAATAGGATGTTGAGTGCCCTGGAAGCATTCTGCCATGTGTAAGGAAGTGATCAATTTTATAACGTAATTTGTGTCACTTGAGGTGTTGCTCTAAGAATCTTTGCTCATTCTCAGGGCCCAATTCTGCCCTCAGATATGCCCATCCATCTTTCAGCTCCTCTGGAGTGGACAAGGATGTTAATGCTTTGCTGCTGGCATGTCTCCACTGTGCAGTGGATTGTGGTTTAGTGATTTCTGAGCTTGTAAAGATTCATGGTGAGTTCACACAGACTTACCAGATTGGGTCAGAATGTGGTGGTAGCAGCTCTTTTGCACCCATGGAATAACCTTTACCTCTCCGTGGATGCTGCTCTGTGATTTCTGGACCAAGACTTACCACAAAGAGCTTGTTCAGACCTGTCTGCACCATGCATGGACACTTCTGGTAGAGGAACGGGAACAGCAGAGCTTCCGTAGACTTCGTTTTGTCATTTAAGGATTTCTTTATGGTTGTGTGATCCTTTTGATTTCTTTTGCCTTTCTCCTTTGCTTTACTTATTGCTATAGTTTTCTAAGGCTGAAGGTATAAAACTGTAATGCTTTGGTGCCTTGGGTAAACTCCAATGTAATCACCAGTTCCCAGGCTTGCAGCCCCCAGGATTCAGAAACTGTGAAGCAGACCTTTTGGAACTGGAGGGCCATAAGTCTGTCACGTCTTCTGGGGGGCATGCAGAAATGTACCAGATACCATGACATAGAATTAATAACAACAGCCCTGGAGCTAAAACATAAAATTGATAAGAAGCCTCCAGCCATAAACATTATTTCCTGTTCCTTTCTTATTAACGCTGATCTCTTTATTCTCTATTTACATACATACATACATTAATTTTGAGCTTGCATTTAACATTTGGGAAATTGTGGCAAGCCTGGGACATCACAAAGAGCTTTTGTATTATGTGGAATTCCACCTACTTAAATTGTATGATGGCAGATGATTGTTACTTACCAGTCAAGGAGAATTGTATAGCTAAATCCTATATGCATTTATTCAAAAAAGTAGAGGTTAGAGACCATACTAACAACTGATCATCTCTCTGCTGCATTAAAATCCGGAATCTTGATACGTGTATGTATATTTAAACCTCTAGGAATCAGATGCTTGCAAATTATTTCAAATCGACTAACTCAGCAGGAGATAGTTGAAAGGAAAGCCTGTACTTTTCAGATTGGGCTCAAACACAAATTACTGAGAGTATTGAGTAAAGTAAAGGGTTTTAAGGTCTGTGGGAACATCAGAAGATGTGTTCCTGGAAAATCTTATGCACGGTTCTCCAGAACAATGCATGGATTTCCAATAAATGTTTAGGGACAGGAAATCAAGGGCAATTGAGATAATGTTTGACTCTCTAGGCAGAGTTTTTAAATCTCACTGCACGATTGGCCTCACATTCCTACAAAGTAACAAACGCTCATATACCAAATATCCCTAAAAATACAAAGCTAGGAACAAATCCAAACGGCCTACAACATCTATGTCACCACCCACTTAAGTAATAAAAAATGAAGAACTTCTATTTTCACTTTACTTCTAGGAAAATATTTTGACGGGTTCAGTATACTGCAAAGTGATAAGCTTCTGTTACACGTTTCAAATCATTCTGTTATCGCTGCATGTATTGATTAGCTTAGTACTTTCTGAGCTAGCTATAAAAAAGGCTGCTCTCTTTCTGCATTAAAGAGCAAGAAAAATTGACAGGTAGATAACCATATTGATTGAACCTAAATAGTAAATGCAAGGGGCCTATATATGCCTTATAAAACTCTTTGTAGGAACCAAAGCCAGTTTAATATCTTTTTTTTTTTTAATTAAATGGAAAGTAGATGTCTTTAACCATCCCCACGCCCTTCTGATATACATGCTTCTCTGGTTGCCAGCTATAGTGCATTACCATAGTTGTGGGCAAATCACTTTTTTTTCAAATGCAGGCTTTATCCTTTCCCCAGACTTTGAGCTCTGAAGAAGAATGGACCGAATCAAGCATTAAGCTGAAATCCCTTTGCTTGGTTCATATTTCAAAAGTCTGAGGCCAAAAACAAACCCAAAGAGCAGTATTTCTTGCAGTATTACAGGTTACAGCCATATGTTTTTCATTTGTAAATACTGTGAGAAGTAATGTTCTTGTGATACTTCTAAATGAAGACCATATGACACCACTCGACTGAAGACCTCTTATTGTGGCCTTTCTAAGGCTACTGTCCGATTGCTCGGACAATTGCTAGGAAAAGTATTTTGCAGGAATAGTAAGAGGGCAGTTTGCTATTTTAAATAAAATGTAAAAAGTATTTATGCATCTTTAGGGCCTGAATTTTAACCTTGCATTTTATCTTGGAGACTGCAAAACAGGGCCCATAAAATTAGGTATAGTTAAAAGATCATAGTCTTAGAAAAAGTTTTCTGTTAGAAAAGTGATTTCTTTAACTTTTTTTTTTTTTTGAAATTCCACAGTGCCCAAGTAGCTGCTTATTAAGTGACTTGTTAGTGATCCAAGTTAAGAGTAAGAAATACTGTTACCCGAATAGCGTGATATAATAGTGTCACAAAATAAGATGACCTTAAAGGCTTTGGGGAGAGCAGCACTAGAATTGGTTTTGCTTGAGCAAAGATGGGGAGGCATCAGTTAATGGCCTGGGAGGACTGCAGGGTGTATGCATAGCTCTGCCAATAGATTTGGTCAGTGACTATGTGACGGTGTCACTTTGTTGGTACTTCTCAAACTTATTATAGCAAGTTTAATTTATTGACTTCTGTAGATTGAACAGAAGTCCAGAATCTTTAAATAATGAATCCTCTTCCCCTTTTTGATGTGTGGTCCTCAGTGTTTTGGTGCATCTGACTAGGAAAGGGGAGCCATAATACTTGCTTTCCACCCTTAGAGGAGTATTTTTCAGATTTTTTGTTGAAAAAAACATGGAGCGAGTATACATTATTATGTCTGCTTTTCCATAACTAAAACTGCATCTCTTTTCTACTTGCTCCAGTTAATTTAAGGAAAACATATCAAGCCATATAGAAATCTAGTTAAGTGTTGTGAAATCGTCTTTATGTTGACTGGCAATGTACTTTTTACTAATGACCAGAAGTTGGTAGAGCTGATTTTTCAGCATCTTCTTTTCATCTATCTGCATTGCAAATGCACCAGGAAGAATGCTCCTGGATCTTGATGCTCTGCGTAGCTGTCAGCTAAGCCAGGTGCTCTTCCAGAAGTAGTCCAGCAGTGCTAACAAAGCTGGAGCCTTTGCACTATTTGTTAACACTGCTGTGGAACACAACCTGCTTTAGTGACTACCCTGTCTCTGTGAACTGTAAAACAAAGAATGCTCATGTAACAAAAGATGAGAAAGCACCATTTTCAGGTATTTGATTTTTTGCGATGTATGTTTTCACTCAGGGCTGCGAACAGCACGTTGTCGGCTTGTGGAGAGCAGGATTGGCAGATCTGTGGATCTGTGTTTGGCTCACTGTGTGAGAATGAATGGCCATTTGTAAACTTTACCATGAACTAAGTTAAATATTATTTTATCTGACTCAAACCTTTAAAGTAACACACAGCTAGATAGAAGGAACCTATGTAGATGTTCACTGCTCTTTTCAGTCATACCTTTGGGTGGTTTTTTTTGTTTGTTTTGTTTTTTTTCTCTTTGTAGAGAGCATAAGAATTACGGTTTTAAGCAGTCCAAGAACACAGATGTCACTTTTTGTTTTTGTTTTAAAGTTCAGGCAAGAGAGTCTGCGCACATTCTTGCCTGGGTAATAACAGCTATCGTGAATCATCACTGGAACTGAACGTGGGGCTTCTCAGGACAGCCTTGGCTCCTTTAACAAGAGCTGGGGTTCTTGCTGGCAGATATCAGTGACTTTCTCCCAGGGCCACTCACCAAGTGAACGTGGTGAAAATATTGCATCCAATACACTCTTCTTAAATGTATAAAAAGAGGCATAAAGAAAATACAAGAAAATCAGTGAGCACAAATACAGACTCTGAGGGGAAAAAAAGTTCTAATCCTGATGAAAATGGTAGTCAAGTAGAAAATTGGACTTTGCTTTATCTGCTAAGTGTAGATCAGTAAGAAACAACTGGAATGCTCTTGTGCAAATGTCAGGAATCTGGGCAGCCAAATGGTGCAGAAAGTGTGATTAGATATTATAGAAGTAATAGGAAACCAAATAGAAAGCACTGTTTCAGACACAGTGGTAGCGGTTGAGACTGAAATATAGCTAGCAAAAGATAAAGGAGGAGGGATAGCACCATATATTGTCAAGCTGAATGAAGATTTACAGAGAATATTGCAACAACTAAAATAAGGAGTAGGGGAAGATGAGGAAAACCAGGTTACTATGCAACAGAGAGATGTGGTAGACGTGAAGAAAGTGTAGGCACAATCTTAACACACAACGAGTCCTTGCTTCAGCTTCGGTAGGAAGAAGGATGGACAGTGGAAGTGAGGACGTAAACTGGACTCGCCACAGGGGGAAGAGGAACTACAGTACTCAGGTGTGGTTGGCTTTCTGATGGGAATCACAAGAGCAGAAGTGCTTAACTGCTCTTAAACTCATCAAACTCCATCTTGTGAAAAGCTGTGTGCAATATGTGAGCAATTAACCCGTGATCCAGAAGGCAGCAGCCTCCGCTCTATGTTCTGGTTCTTTTACATGCATAAGATGCTTACTTGCATGAATTCCTCTGGCTATTTTGTATGCTTGGCCCATTGACATGCAGAATCATACTAGACTTTAAACCATTAAAGCCGTACCATATGAACCATATTTATAACATACCTTCAAAGTGTGAAAATCAGAGGATGGTTATATATGAGAATTTCCGGATTTATGGCCAGAGTCACCCCACCGCAAGCTAGCTGTCTCTGATTCAAGTATGGAAAAGCATTTAGGAGCTGCAGGTGAAAACATCATATGGGAATACTTTAATAAAAATAAAAATAATAATAATAAAAAAGAGGGAAAGAAAGTTGAACGCATAACTTGGCAACTCTCCATGAACTGCAGATATAGGTTAAAGTTATTTAGTTGGCAGGCGATTGCTGGTGTATTAGCAATCTTGGGGAAAAAAAATCTAATTTCTGTATTTTGGCTTGTGCAGTAAAGAAATTCCTCCCACATAAATATGTTCATTTCACCTTCTGGGAAGTAAAGAAAGGAAACTGTAGCTGCAGTCTGTTATTTAATCTTCCTGAAATTAGCATTTGGTGCTCAGGAAGATTGAAAGATTTAATGCCAATGCCTTCCTCAAAAGAAAGAAATGACACACCACATATGTTTTAGCACTGGTTAGACTGTTAAATGGAATTAATCAAAATCCATGTTAAAATATTTCCATGTGTTAATTAGCAATGGTTTGGAACATTAAAATACATATTGGCTTGGGAATAAATTAGTGAAGAAATATCAGATTGAGTTTGTGGGCTTTTAATTGCAACATAATATACTGTGTGTTTTAGAAAGGTAGATGTAAATACACAGCTATGAAATGCTATGGCAATGTGCATTTAAAAATCGTGTAATAAAACAATCTAAAACAGGCTTTCGTTATGGCACTGTGATGCCATTTCCCATTTTAAAAGAAACATTAAATCATTCACTCATTTAATAAAGCAAGAGAAAACAGTTTAAAATGCCCAGAGTTTCATCTCGGGCCAAAGGAAGTTTTAAAGTTCCTCCTTTGAAACCCCTGATGATGCAGCGAGTACCACCAGCAGGCTTCCTGCTGCAAGTAGGCAAAACTCGCTCGTGCCTTTATTGCTGCTGGGTCAGGGCAAAGCTTATTTCTCTTTCCCTCATGCTGTGCCCAGAGAGCCGCAGGACAGTGTAAATTTAGCTAAGTACGTAAACAAGGCCGGACAAATGGTAGTGTTCATCCTCTTAAACAAGTACACAGGAGGGAGGCAGCCGTACGGAAGGCAGCGTTGCAGCCACCTGGCTGAGGGTGGAGGCCCTGTGTGGCCTGAGGCCTTCCCTCAGAGTAACGCGGCCTCCTCAGCTCCTGAAGGGCGGCAGCGAACTGTGACAAAGGGCACCCTGGGGGAAACGATTTCGTGTACACCCAGCACAGGGAACTTGAGAAAAAGGTAGATGATGCCTTTAATTTTATCTGTGCTTGCAGACCGAGTATCCCCTCTTGTAGAATACGTCAAGTGCCAGGAAGAGGTTTGGGGTGCAGAGGGAGAAAAAGATGAGGTAAACCCAGATTCAGTCGCTGTCCAGGCTAAGGGACCTGTTTTAGCTTGGATTCGCAAATATCTTTGAGAGGAATCGGTGACCCTCAATCTCCATTAATACTGCCAATTAATACTGTCAGTCTAAACATATTTCAGTTAATACATGCTGCTTTCCCTTGCGCACTTCCTCAGAATAATTTCCCATTGTTATATCTCCCAAATGTGTAAACTTCTTGGGTTATATTTCACTGAGCTGCAAGCTGTGACACTTTAATCCTCAAGACAAGCTGGCAATTATTTCTGCTGTTTGTAAATATCCAGGCACCCATTTACATTTGCATGTATCTTAAATATAAATGTTGAAACAATTATTTCTTAAATATGTAAACTAAATTTAAAACACTGACACATACCCTTTGAAAACTTAGAAAGCCATAAAGATCCTCAGATTGCTTGCAGGAGTCAGGATTTGGATTTTATTAGAGCTTGAGTGAAGGCTGTATGTCCCGGTCAGCAACCTCTGTCTGTGGGGTTTAATCCTTTTTGATGCCAAAACCCCATAACTTCCATGTCATTAGAAACTAAAAATGTGTGAAAATGTGTAAGTTCTAGTAGTGCATGCTATTGAAACTTGAATATGCTTAATTAGAAACTCCCTTCACATCCAGGAGTAGCTTTCTTAGGCAGCCTCTCTGTGAAGTAAAACTTCACAGTGTAGTGTGCATTGAGAAGAAAGAGGGATCTGTAACATCTTCCCACCAACACATGCAGTTACACATTGACATGAAATATACCACAAATTTAGCTAGGGAAATATTAAGAAGTAATTTTTATTCAAAGCAATTATCCTAGCAACCACAACATTTGCTGCACAATACCATGATCACAAAGGTCAGCAGTTAGCATGGTTTCATGGTGTGGACCACGCACTGTGGTGTCACGGACCACAAATGTTTTGCAGATCCAAGCTTGGGAATCAGGGATTTAGGGCTTTGCCAATGTTTCTGAAAGCAAAACTTTACCATTAACGTTTCCTAGGAAGGTTTGTGGAGTCACAGAAAGCCAACGAGGGGATATGCGCTATCTGTGCCAATGGTTGACGCTTCTTCATTGTCATAAATTATTTCTTCCTCCACCAGACAGAAAGTTACTTACTGTGCAGAATGCAATGGAGGCGGGGCTGTGTTCAAAGTTTCTGCCTGTGATTGCAAAGAAATGTGTTTAAATCCTAGCAATTTTTGTTTAAATCCTAGAAATTTTGTACTTATAACTGCTATTCCTTTTTCTCTTCAGTGTAGTGATAAATTAGGTTTTGCCTGTTCCTTAAAACATGAAGGTGGCTGATGTGCTGTAATCCAGATATACAAAATAAAACAGAATGAGGCCCTTTTCTAAGGGACACAGAGGTGACTGTAAAATACAGCCAGGTTAGTCCTGTCTTGCCCTTTAAGTTGTCACTGCTGTGCAAGAAATCCCCATGATTCCACATGAGGACTAAGACTTTCAGATTGTGAATAGAAGAAGCAAAATTGGATCACAAATGATAATTCACAATTAGACTTACTCAGGACTGGCAGTAAGAGCGGGTGTAGCAGGAATATAGAGTATTATTGCCCTTCAGAGAAGAAAAATTTAAATTTGAAAATGTTTTTTTTTTTGTAAACACATTTTATTAAGATGTAACTGCACCTGCATTTCATCAGGAAAATTGTTTGCTACAGTTTTTAGTATACTTTGATGTATTGAATATATTTGATTTACTTTAATAATGTTTTTTCCTCTTTTTATCAGTATTCTACATACTTCAAGTCCCTAATCTGAAATATCAGAACTCTTGAGAGATGGCCTATTTACTTATAATTCTCATTTCATTTTTTCAGAACCAATGTTTTAGCTATAATGAAGGCTTCAGATAAGGAACCAGATTTCAGATGTTTAGCTAAACCAGGAATATTATATTACTATTGACTTTGCTCAATTACAAGAGCCAGGTGATAGTGACTCCAAAAAAAAAAAGAAAAAAGAGAGATGGGTTTCTAGCTCGAGAGTGCACTTTGGCAACAAATCGACAGCAGACCAGTTGCTGTTGTTTGCTTCACACTGTGGAGTGGTCTCAGGGTATGAGCCACATTTCTTTAGGTTGAAATTAAAACGAGAGAAGCTCTGCAGGGATGCCCAGAGCGTGCTCCGGCTGTTCCCCTGGTGCTCAGGAGAAGGTAGATTAGCACCCCTCAGCCCCTTCTCCTCTCCCCTCTACAGAGACCTCTACAGAGGTCTATTTCCCTCTACAGAGCGCCTCCTGTTGTGCTGTGCCTCCTGCGGTGAGGATCCAGCTTTATTCTCTTGCACTGGAACTGGTGGTGGCCCAGGATGAATTGAACAGTCATTGACAGGATTACACGAAGTGCAAATGAGCAGGGAGGGAGGAAGGGAGAGTATTACTGACCTCTGCAGCTTGCCTGCAAGAAGTGGAACCACCTGTGTGAGCAGGTAGCAGGAATGGAAAAGACTCTGCCTTCTGTCACTGCTGACTGCACCTCTATGGGACAGCTAAATCTAGCGTTTTGGGAAGGGAACATGTCTGTAGGTGGTGGAGGTAACTTCCACAAGTCAGAGCATTAAAAGGGAACTGATATTTACAGTCTAGTGTGGGAGATTTTCCGTAACAAATTCTGCATGTGGTTTCAGAAGTGGGAGCCCAGAACAATTCTCTGTGCTCTTGGCTGCTCCAGTCATTTCGGTTTCTGGGGTGAGGCACACGCCAGGTCACTGAAGGACAGAAGGGAACAGAGACATGAACAGGGAGAGGGATTTCCCCTTTCATTAGCCACAATAAATATGTTTGTTCAAGAACAAATAGCTGGAACAAGCAGACATGCAGCTCTGATGCTGAAGAAAAGGCTATTTGTGTCAAATACATAGGAAATACTGTTCCCAGACAAACCGTTGTAAGGATTGTCCTTTAACAAAGCCAAGTTTATTTGGGATCCTGACTATGTAAAGGCCCTGTATTTCATTCTTTTTCCCATTAGCTAACATGGGGCCCTGTATGGTGAGTAATGATGTGATTGCAGCGAGTTGGCTTTTAAACTATTGAAATAGAGTATAGCACTTTACTGTAAGCTGCCCTTGTACTTCGGTGCTGTCAGAAATCCTTATTGAGTGGGATTTCCAGGTTTAAAGTCAACAGCCAGAGGCGGAAAGAAAAGATGCTATCTCAGTGGCATGCCCTTAATAAAAAGTTTGCTTGAACATAACTCCCTTACGATAGCAAACCTGTGTATAATGGAGGGAGTATTTACTTGGCACTCTCCAGGATTATCCGTGGTATTTTGTTGTAATGTGGGGAGGGGAGAGGGAAGTCCAGAGAGAGACCAAGGCTGCGGCAATGAAGTGTGCTGGGGGAACTTGTATGGCTGTCCCGAGCACACAGGTGTTGTGGGGCAGCTGGGTGCACAGAGAAGACGTGGATTGCTCTCGCCAACAGATGTGGAGTCCAGGCTGATGACAAGTCAGTCAGTGAGGTGTGTAAGGCTGTGGTAGAGGACTTGGGAAATGCCTAAAACCTGCTGAGGGTGCGTTACCCACCTCTCCCCAGAGGCTAAAGCTGCTGTCAGGGCTTCTGTGGAATGAGACCGTTTCTTTGTGGGTTTCTTGCAGATCTCACCTTCCTTCTCTTTCTGTGGGTACCTGCTTCTTCAGTGTACTGCAAATAAAGTTAGCTGCTGTACTGTGCCTGTGAGCTTGAGCTTTTGCAGGCTTTATAGGATGGTGATTTTTCTGGCAGTGTTATCATAGGTTTGTTTTCTCTGTGTGCATCTTTACAAATACAGGTATAAAATTATATACACGAATACATGGGCTGTCATATGGCCACTTAGATCTACAACCATGCTCGCAATAGCAGAGGCTAAAGAGGCTTTTCTTGGCACAGCTCTATCATTTCACAATAGATCATGAGTGACGGAAGTGGAAAGGAATTACATATTTTGTTGCCTTGTCTCCTGTGACACAAAGCCACGTGGAGGTCTTCACTGCATCTGGTTTCTGATTTTGGCCCCAAACACAGACAAATACCACAAGCCCTAACAACTGTCGTTTCTAGCCCTCCCTCCAAAAGTGAGTCCCAAGGGAGTTGGTTTTGAGCTGAATGCTTTCTGTTCTGTTCAGTGCTTAAATGTACTGGCATTGCTTGTTTGTCTCTTGCTGAATGGGATCACAAGATTTTTAAATTTCTCTTTGTTCCCTTAGCTACTCTCATACTTAGTTCCTCTAAAAAAGAAGCAAAATCAGCTTTGCCCTCAGTGCTGGTGTCACCCGGCTCCCAGCGCTTCCCGTTTCCCCAGCCAGGACGACTGCTACCTGGGGAAGGGTGTGAGAGCCAGAGGATCTCCACCTGCACCAACGTTACAGCGAGGACAGGGCCTTGCCTTGCAGGCTGTTAGACAGAGGCCATGTCCCAAAGGAGATAGAGGCAGGCCGGGGAGGCAGAGAAGGAAGTGAAAAGTTTAGCTTGTTGTAGGGAGCAGAGCTAAATGACAGAGGTTGGAGGAGAGGGGATTATAGTACACACGTGTAAAATGTATTACCAAAGCTTATATACTTGTGTATGTGTATAAGAAATGTGTCCTCCCACCATTTTTCATGTATTTTTACGATGGTGGTGGCTGGACTTTGCGTATGGATTGTTGTAATCCCCTATTCTTGTATGTAGCAAAGCCTCACCTTGGATTGAGTGTCATATTGGTCAAAGAGCATAGCAGGTATTTTGGAGCATAGCTTTCCCTCAGCAGTGATTGCCTTCTGTCTGCTCTGAGGGGGAAAGAATAAGCCACGGGACTGCATTTGCCACAGATCTGTGCCTGAGCTAATAAACTCTGCTGAGAGCTTCAGCTCAGGCTTACACTTTTTTATTTTCCAGCTTGAAACACAAGCTGAGATAACTCAGGTCTGCCCACAATAGACAGCACAAATATTCTTTGAAAGGGTTCCAAATGTTTCAAGACCCAGATAGCTACAGTGAGGGTTTGTATGTGTGTGTGCATGGAAACATATACCATAAAGGATGTATAAAGCCATCTGAAAATCAAGCAAAACGTGTGCACTGATCTGTTGTGATTGCCCTTGGAAAAAAAATCATATATTTGGAAGATTACATAGGATTCCTTTTCTCTTTTTAAAACAAAAAGCCAGCACTGGCATTTTTATGTGTGGCTGTTATGCAAGTCTCCTTAGGGATTACCTTTGACACTGGGCTCTTAAAGTTGCAGCATCTTGCATAACACGCTTGCACAACAAGCACAGCACTTCATAACCAGCAGGTTTAGACCCAAGGCAGGCAGCAGCAATCACAACCACTGACATCGTCTGCAGGGTTTTGTGAGAACAACCTGAACTATTCTGAAACCAAAGGGTAGGAAATGAAGTAAAGAAAGCTGTTGGGAATAACAGAAAACAAACAAAATCACCACCACCACGTGTGATGGAGTCTGGCACATTTAGCTTTAAGTAACAGAGATATAATTATGTCAAAATTTGGTTATCCTCGCATTTGAGTTGGTTTACTAAAAAGGAAAAAATCAAAATTTGTGTTCTTGGCAATGTCAGTGTAATTTTTATTTTTCAGCTTCAGTGGAAACAGGTTTTGACCTTTTAAGATTAGGAAGTGAAATGTTTTCTCCTTTTTTTCCTCCCCTATACATCTATACCTACTCCGTAATATGCCAACCTGTGAGACCCAGATATGAACCTACTCTTCTGCAGACACTTTATTTTTACAGACCAAATTCCAAACCCACTGTTGCTCATAGAAATGTTGTCACTGACTTCATTGGTGTTTGGATCAAGACCTGTACAAATAAATTCAGAGAGAATTTAGAAATTAGCACGTACAGATGATGACTGTGTTATAGACGGACGGGACTCAGTATTTGTGCTGTCCTCTTCTGGAGCAGCTCAAAACATCACAACTTTCACTGAAACAAGCTCTTGGGAAAATAAATGGAGAACTTTACAAATACTATAGCTGTTTCAGTATTCATACATAATAAACCCGGCTTCTGTAAATAACTCATTTTATCTGTCAAACATTGTAGGCACATATGCCACATTAACTGTCACTGGGGTCGTAAATAAACAATGTATCTGTCTACACATTACTTATGTCTGGGGGGAACTGCACAAGTACGCAGGGAAAACAGTAAAGAACACATTTTAATTGTAAAATAAAATGTTAGTGTTGCTATCGCTAATTATTTTAAATACATCTGAACTTAAAACAGTTCATAATTCAATAGAAGATACAAGAAGGCAATAGTCAAACAAAATTGAGTTAATGATGCATCTAGCGTGTATCTCTTAAATGCATTTCTACTACCAGAAGCTCAAGTACTACTCTGGGTGGATGTGACTGTTCCTTTGTTCTTTACAAAAAACACCCCACCCTCCAAAACAAAAAGACAGACAGAAAACAAACAAACAAACAAAAATAAAAGGCAAAAAAAAAAGGCATTTTCTATATAAAACTATATACAATTCACTTTGGGGTTTAGAGTGTGGGTCCTGATTCTGGTCTTGCAATATATCAATAAGTCAGACTCCCATCTGTTTATCACTGTCATGTTGGACTCCTCTTTCTAATAATTTGTTTGCATGATTTTGGCGTGAAGCCTGTGCTGTACCAGTTGGTTTTGATCACTTGTAGGCACTAGGGATAGTGAGAGACTTCTGTGACACCAAGATAACAGGACAAGTGGATTATCTTAGTTGTTGAGATATGTTCTGTATTCTTCTAATTTATTTTATTTTTTTTCTGTAGGCAGGGTTGTCACTTAAAAGACCAACTTTTGATCTATCTTAGAATAATTTGTTTGTTGATGTATGTTTGAAAGCAAACAAATCCAAACCCAACTAACTCACAGGTTCCCTTTAGCCCCTTCTAAATTTGTTGTGCTTTGGTGGAAAAAAACGTTCACCTATCAGCCAGGTATGGATAGAGATAACAGGCTTGACTTATGACAGAGTAAAATTAAATTGAGCTCTTTGTTTGAGCCGAAGTTACAGTAGATCATACATTGTTAGGCAATATTATCATTATTAATCATGGAATATTATGATTTAGTGTCCATGCTAACCACTAATCCAGCAAGAGATGTTTTAAAACAAAACAAAGGCTTTTATAAATTCTGTTGTTTGGCCAAAATGTACCTTTTTTATTAATGATCTTTTACCTAAGCTAATGAGCCAGAATATTAAGATTTAAGACATTAGTGCTATTAATGTAATAGCTAATGATGATGAAATTCAGCCTTTAGATTTGTTTCATGGATCTCTTGATAACTTATGAACAGGCAGAATTTGACCCTCCATACATTGCTGAGACACCAAAATATCACAGTAAAGGACTGAGGTACATTTAATCCTGGGGTGATTAAGGCACAAGATAGCTATGTCTTTTAAAATAAATGTCTTTGCTTCTGCTTGGCATGCATATAGCAAAAATCCATCACATGCATCCATTTTATTTTCTTTTGACAATGTTAAATATGTGATAAACTGTTTTCTGCCACCCACACCATTTCAAGTGGCATGCCAGAAAGCATATACAACCTATAAGGGGCTCTTCTTGCTGGATTTAAACAGCGCAGCTACGAGCAGGATTCCAGCGTGCAGACACCTCTTGTTAACAGCCCTTCCATAGGTGCTTAAGTTCAAATTAACTGTTCTAAAACCCAAATTAGAGTCAAATCTGATGTGAGCCAATTTACTCTGCACAACAATCATGGGCAATGAAAAGTGTTCTGCTAGATTGCTGTTTAAATCGGATCACTATAGCTCCCTCAGTGGGAAAGTATTGCAGAATAACAATGGCCAGCGGCTAAATGTAATTTAATTATTAGGTTTACATATTGGTTGGTTCTTGCATTGTTTAAAAAGAAACATTTTCAGCCAGGTGTACAATGTCTGGCCAGTGTTAGAAATCATTATAAAAAGCTGGAGGAATAATAGACTGATGATCTAACACACATTTAAATTAAGCAAGGTCTGATTGTTGAATGCTGAACTCCAGCAAAGGGTGGTGAGTTCATTTCCATCGAGGGCTGACATTTTGTCCTTTTTGTATATTGCATTGTTAGCGGTATAATGCATACAGCATATGATGATGAAAAGCCTGGAGACCAGGAGTTTGAAAATAAAGCTGCCTTGTGGCTGAAATATCTGTTGTTTCACACAGCAGCTTTCCTGGTTGAGATCACATAGTAAATTGCAGACCCTCCATTTAATATTTAGCTACCAAAGGAAAAGAGAAATAATATGTCACTCCATCTCTATCTTTCATCTGTCTGTTAGACTTTCTCATAACCGAAAGATGCTCCAGATTGCTGAGCGCAAGGTGGGGTAGGCTATCATTGCTCTAGTACTGCACTTTTTTTCCCCCAAGTCTCTCCTTTTGTATCGTAACAGCAAAATTCCATATCACATCACTGTTTGATATGAAATTGCTTGATAGGGTGTGATGACACATTCATATTATGTTAGCAGCATAATTTAACTGCTCCGTTTTTTTAAAACCATTTGCAAAAGTGCCTGAAATGTGTGCATTATAAAATAGGGTCATTACAGCTATAGTTGAATTGGCATTTCAGTAATAAACCCTTTGTAGAGGGCTAGATGTTAATGCAAATCTTTTATCATTATAAATATGAATCAGTCAGCAACAATATGTATTGACTTCAATAAACGGACATTGGAAAACCTGATTTTTCTGAATGCTGATACAGTGACTGTCAAAGTCCCTGCATCATGCCACCAAAATGTTCTCAGCAATGTTTCTGTCGGCGTGGTGCATGTCCAGTAGGTCGTTTCTCGCTCCTCTGAGGGAGGAGCACTGCTCGTGGCTCAGCTGGCACCGCAGGTCAGGAGTTGCTGACATCTACTGTGTTTGAGGGAAGGAGGTTGCAGTGGGCTGCTGTCTTTTAAACATAGCCTCAGTTTGTGCCTCAGTAGGTATTTCGTACAGGTGCAAAAGAACACCTCATTTGACTCTGTGGCATCGTGGATCCAGCCCTCTGTCTTTACTCAAGTGAATCCTACTGTGATAAATAGGAGTGTCCCTCAGTAAAACCAGTACCGCCCTTTGCACTCTGTTTTTGAAAAGTGTTTTTCATGCTGTTTTGAGAATAGAAGTGTGTCTATATTGCATATAGAGAACCGAACAAAAAGATTTTTATACCAGAGCTTCTTGTCTCATTCTTCTCTTGATCTTTCTCTCTAAGGTAGTTACTTCAGCTGTGCTTCTCTGAGGGATAAAAGGCATCCCCACAGTGAACTGAGAGCATCTCCTGTTGAAAACAGGAGGCTAAATGCTGAGCTCAGGTTTGGATTTGAAGTAGGTTAGCGGATACCTGAAGAATCCCTCCAGGTATGGCTCTCTGACAGCACGACCTCACTTACAGTCCCATATGCATTTCCCTTTTCCAGAATAAAAGAAGGAACAGTTGCCTAAGCTTCAGCATCAAACCTTATGTTCATTCTCACTTAAGGAACTGAATTGGCTGCATTGACTTAGGTTTTACCGGGGTTTAGCCCATTGGAGCATCCCTCCTTGGAGTAGCAGCTGCAAGCTCAGCATGGCCAGAGAGCAGAACATCAGCTCACAAAAGATGTGACATGGCAGGTGGCTGCCTACAGAGGGTCATGAATAACAAAGATCAACAGACATTGGTACTTGATTGGTACCAGTGCTTCCTCCATTAAGAGAATACCAGATACATGTGCCTGTCAGTAATTACACGGTTTATGTTGTCACTTCAGATATGGGGCTCCTTTTCTGCTCAGTTTCACTAACTCTGTTTTATGCTCTGCCAATGAAACCAGCAAGTAAACTCACAACACCGTGTTTTTTCCACTGAACATTTTCTGTGTACTTCTTTGTCATCTACTAGCGCCCTTTATAATCTGTGCCATATTATCCTGCCATTTGTAGTATGATCCTGTAATGCTGGGCTTGGTGAGACTCATGCAACAAACGAGTAATTCCTTCAGTCTGTTCAGAGGCTCAGAGATCTTCTGCTCCTTTGCTAAATATTGGGGTTGCCTCCAGCTGAATCCTCCCCCAAAATATGACTTTTCCCTGTGCAATAAATTCAATGGCACGTAGTGTGTCACAGCTAAAGAGAACATTTATGAATTACCATGAATAAACAAGATCCATTCCCTGCTGTATGTCCATTAAAGAATGAAGTGGTGGAATTTGGTCTCCTTAGGCAGTCTGTGATCGATAGAAATTTAAACTTTAAAATATTTAGCTTTTTTAAAAATAATTATTTAAAATGTTGTTGTAGTAGAAGCACATACCACATAGAAGTTGATACCAGGCAAAAATACAAATAGCCTTTCTCAATTTCAGTTCACTTTGTTTAAATTTAGAATAGCGTTGGATGACTTTTTGAATGCTTGTTCACTCAATAGACACATAAAAGTCATATCTGCCTGCATGGTCTATTTACTTTTTAGGTCAAATTTGACACATGTAAGTGTTATTTCAGGAGCGTAATCACTCAACTTGTTGCTGGTTTCAGGGTTTTTTTTTTATACTTAGCTTCTTGTGAATTGAATTAAATGGCTAGAAGATTAATTTGCTGTGGAAAATAAATAAATAAACAGGTTGGTGGATATTATGTCTCTAATTAAACAGTGTGAACCAGAGAGATGGTTCTGTGTTATATTTCTGTCTGGAAGGCCACATGGTCCGTGTGTTCGAGCCAGCTCTCATGTCTTAAAATTTAAGAGGCTGAAATTGTAAAGGTTCTTCTGATGGTGGTGGAGATGTACCTGACCTCTTCGGTGTTTGCAGGTTCTGAGTCAGTATTACAAAACCTGTAGTTTAAATGCAGTAACTTCTCATGTTGAAAAGGAAAAGCATGTTTCCAAAATGTTAGTATTTGTACTACATGTGTGCAAAATCTATAGGTGTTCTTGATGAATAACAATGCACCCTGACAGCAAAGAATCAACACAGAAAAAATAGGTCACAGCAGCTTGCTTGCTCTTTACACTGTCATGGTTGATTGGTTATTCTCATCACCCTTTGTTTAAAATCATTTCAGAATTAATTGGCGTTCATTAACACAAGTCTTTGTAGCAGAATTGCAGAAACAGTCATTAATGTAGCTAATAAACATAAAAAAGAAAAAAGGATCCTATTACCAGGTCCCTACAGGCTGTTAACTAACATTTTGAATAAGAATACATAAACATAAATTAAACATTTTTACAAACTGCTAAGAATGTGGGAATTTAGCATGGTGGTCTGTAGTAATGCTTTGAACCAATTTGTTATATTATGTCGATTTTTTAAGGTTTCTTCTATAAAGATAGTGGTCCTGATTAGATTAGATTTTCACTGCAGTCTTGCAGGTTTCTTAGAGGTCTCTCTACCTCTGCCAGCTGCTGCAGATGAGGCTCTACTACCAGTGCGCTGCTACAGATGAGGCTCTCCCAAGTTCAGTGAGTGTTTTTCTTGAGGTTCTGTAGAGGTACAGATTCCCGTGGTGATGCATTGAAAATGAAAGGAGCAAACTTGCAAGCCCAAAGTTTGGGTTGAGGGCCCAGCAGCAGAAACTGGTGCAAACATAATGTTTCAGTTGTGTGCAGGTTGGTCGCTGACTTTACCTGGGTGCTCTGCCATCTGGTTTCATGTTTGTTCCAGTTAGTGCAACTCAGTAAAATGTGTTTGTAAATTTGCTGTTTGTTAATTACAGGATTTCCCTTGTTTGGGCTGTTGCTCTCACTCGATGGAGTATGCGATTCAGAAGGCACTGCTGTATGTATTGTACTCTCAAACAACCCCCTGCCATTTTTTCCAGTGGCTCTCCCAAGAATGAGGGTGGTTAACAGCAGAGTTGTTAACCTGATAGGAAACACCTCTGACATGCACGGGACTGTGTGTGTTTGGGGGGTCACAACTGAGGTGTTTCTGCCTGAGCCCTCATAGGGTCTGTGGGGATGCAGCAGAAGCCCCCCAATGTGAGCTCTGGCTGGCTTTGTGGGAGCTCCTTCCAGCCGCAGAGCAGCTCCTCGTGCTGCCAGCCCGCTCCCCTGGCCCTTCTGCACATGCCAGGGGCTGGCACGGGCACCTCACGGGCACGGCTGTGGGGGTTTATAGGACACCTGGGTCTCCACTTTGCAGGCATGAGGAGGAAGCTCAGCAGCCAAGTGAGCGTGGCTTGGGAACGAGTGAACAGAAATGCCAGATTGATTATTCTGAAATGTTGTGGACATCAAAATGGAGCCCTAGCAGGGGGCAATTGGAAAATGTGTCACTTACTATTTGATTTTCTAATGTCTTTACTGCAGTTTACTGAATATAAAGGTTAATTTGCAGATGATCCAACTAATGCAGTTAGCTGGTATATTTTGAGAGCGCTGTAATATCTTAACACTGCTGATTGATGCACTTTGAACTCTGGGTAAATGCGGAGTCTCCATGTAAAAGCAGTCTTGGCGTACACTGTAAGTTACAAAAACATTTCAAATAAGAAATCCACTAGACAAATAGATTGCTTTGTATGTCTGACTTGATACATGCTGTCTGTATACATTCTGACATATGCAGAGAAACATGAAGGCTTGCCACTAATCCATATACATTACTTTTACAGCGTACAATTTCGAGGAATTCATGCCTTAAGTACAATACAATTGTAAATGGACAAAGAAATATATTTACCCCTACAATTAAAATATAATAACAGAAAGACAAAAAATTGTCTTAGTCTAACTTTTGTTTATTGACTAGAACATATAAATGGCTTTAGGCACTACTAAACAATAAAAAAATGTGGCCCACTATTGGGTCTTTTATCCATTTTAATTTATTTTGATGCTGCATGCAGTTTCTGAATATCTTTTGTGGGTTGTAATAAAATAGCCGCAGTGCAATTTTGCATGTATGTCAAGCGGTGCGTGACCTGATATGCAAATTTAATACCAAGGTGCCAAAACTGAATTCATAATGTTTCACATCTACAGAGCTGTTTAAGGCAGTTTAGAAATCAATGAATATGTAATATGAAGGTGATAAGACCTAAATAAAAACCCTATTTATCTACTATGAAAAGTATTTATACACAGAATATTTAGCACAAGCAGAAAATGGACAGAGTTTCCAATTATATGGTTTGCATAAACAAATGTTGAACCGTGTGCTTAGAATAGATAATAACATAGCTAGTTCCTTTGCATTATACTTTAAACTTCAGAAATGTTTACAGATGTCTCTCTCTTAGTGTATATATAAAATGAAACACTAAACTGAAGCAGCTTTTGAAGAAAACCTCTTTGAGGTCTCTTATTTATTTTTAATTTACAGTATATGGGGTGCTTCATTATAGGTTTCTGTTACCGGTTTTCAGGTTATTAAAGATCAGTGAAATAAGATACACTTTTGTGAAGTCTTGTAGTTTATGGTGAAATAAAGGACATAAATTTAACTGGTAATAAATAAGAATCAAATGTTTTCCATCTGCTTACCTTTAAAAGTAGAAGAGATCTAATTTAGGAAGCATTTTGACTTTTGAGATCTTTTCTGAATCGATGAACTGATTATTTCTATTGTTTTGTCCCAAAAGTTAATCTAATAAAGTTTCAGGAGTTTACCAAATGATACTAGCGAATTAGATTGGCCTTTCACTCAGCATACTTACATGCGGAGATGGACTGGGAATCCAACTCGTGATTGATGGCAATCAATCCCAGCCATCCCATCTCCACGTGGAAGAAGAGAGTTTGTGTTTTTGCTTAGCTGGCTGCGTTGTTTTAAAGCATCCCATCAGCACAGAGAGGCGTTTGTATCTCTTGGTTTGAAATAAGTTCCTACAGTAATGACTACCAATGTGTTGAGCAATCAAGAAAAATGTAGGGGCGAAGCAGGTTTTGACAAATGTCTATCATGCTGAATATGTGCCACTGATATTTCAGAGAGATTTTACATTCACCTTTCTAGAGGCCAAGGTCCCTCATTGGAAAAGTCAGATCATTAGACTGATGTGAAATAATGACTTGCAATAGTTGCTAATTGATCGTTGTTCTTGTGGAAGAAACAATAGAAAACTCAACCCCCAGAAGTGTATCCTTTTCTCTCTCTCTCTCTCTTTTTTTTTTTTTTTTTAGCTTGACCTTAAACCAGCTTGGGTGCAGTTCTACCCTGTTGGTCAACAGCCTGTTGACTTAATGTCTTGAACCTCATCAGGGGTTTAATGTTCACAGTAAATTTGAACACCTTGTTTCTCTGATCAGATACAGATGAGTAGAACTGGGTGGTGGATAATAATGAAGAAGATCTTAGTTTTTGTCCCTTGTGTAGTTACTGCCCCGTGAAATTGCTGCCTCCCTCTGAGAAATGAATGATGGGGTCATTTTTTGTGTCTGCATGAGGGATTGCCTACATTTCTTCAGCAAGTGCTAGAGCCATTCATTTTTATGAAGTTTTCTTTGGCTCACGCCACTATTTATTATGAAGAGATTGTATAAAAAAAATAGTAGCCAGCATACTGTGATTGCTGCACTTTGCTGGGCCTTAATTATATGCAAAAACTTCAGTTTATTTTTTTGTACCAAATAGGTTGTGTTAACTGACCTTGAATGAGGGGATGGTGCCTCAGTCCTGGGAGGGGAGCACATTGGATTTTCCCTTGCCCAGAAGTGCCCCAGAAGAGGTTTGTTTCAAGGGTCTTGGTAATATGCTTGAGGTTTCCTTCACAAAATTCTCTTGCTGTTGTCTTTCATGGTCTTGAGGGTTGCTCAGATCTCAAAGGAGACCATGTCCTTTCCAGTCCTAAAAGAAACCTGCAGTAAAGGACCATGTTTGGATGAGCGTGTGAACCATACCGTAGAGAGATTTACCTTTGTGCTCCACTTGGACATGATGTGCTTGTAGGAACTGTGTCATTGTGTTCCCCTGTGGTTGTTCAAGCATAGCCACTGAAGGTACATACAGACCAAAACCAAGACTTGATCAAGTAAATAAAAGAACTGGAATATATTGTGGTTTAGTACATAAGTGAATTGGAATATATTGTTCTCTACCAAATTGAAATGGAGTATACGATATTCCTAGAACAGAAATAGTTCTAGTTCTGAAGTCTTTTTCTGGAGCATAATATCATAGTGTTTATGCATTTACCTTTAAAATTTATGCACATCATTAAGATGTAGTTTACTTTTCAAGATTTTTTATTTTGACCTTGGATATATTTTTCCTTTTTATTTCTCTGAGCTGTAATAGATATTTCTGGGTTCTTAACAGTTTGTTCATGGATTCAGCTTCAAGGTTAGATGAAAGCTCCAACCTCACACCAAAATGGAGTGGTTTTGCATTTTTAAACTTTTCTTTATGCAAAACCTAAAACAGGTGTGTTTTGTATGGCTTTGGATTTTGCATAAATTCTGGACAAGCATTTGAACTACAGTTCAGTGAGTGATTAGTATGAGGCCTCTAAAAATAACTGGGAAGTTTCGGTCTATCAGTGAAAACTGGGACCTTAACTATCTGACACTAGGCTTCCCTTGGGATTTCTTCTTGGGCAAAAAGGTGCAATGTACCTTTATACTAATGCTGCCATGAAGACTCAAGCAGCCATTAGGGAGGCCTATGCTCAGAGAATGTATTTCTGTGAAGTTTATTTTGCCATCTGGGATTGTTGTCTGCTTCATTATTCAGCTGCTATCTAAACTAAGAATTAAGGAGACTAATTTCCTTTGGAAAATATTCCTTAACTGGGTGCATTTTTTGTTACAGACTTGTGTTATTGACAGTTTTTTGCTTTGGAGAATATCTATTGAGGAGAACTAGAGTAATAAAGAAAACATTCAGTACATGAAACCCTAATTTTCTTGGCAGCTTACATGTCTTTATTTGTGATTTTTTTTTTCTGTTCCTGTCTTTTAATCAGTGTCATGCTGTGAAATCTGCCATTTTTGCCATGACCAACCCATGAAATTTGTCGTTGCCGTTTCTGTGATTTGCATGAGGCTTGCTTTATGATTAGCAAGTGGAGTTCACAAGTGCATGTTTTATTTGCATGAATCTCTGCTCTCCAAAAAAATGCTTGGCCTCTCAGTCTGGGCCCTAAATTGGATTGTAATCCGAGGATTAGTACTTCTAATATTAAGTGATAGTTATCTCAAGTATGTTCCTTTCTGAAAGCAGATATTTGGTTAGGTGTCGTGGTGCTGTTAGTGGAGCTTACCTTACGTACATGGGTTCATCACCTTTGCATTGCAGCCTTCTCATATTCTCTCGGGTTGGTATACAGGTGACATTTTTAAGAGCATGTCAAGCAGCAAAGCAGTTTACTGCAACCGGCTCAGTTAAGGGTTGCAGCCCTGATTTGAAATAAAAAATCTGTGGGATAAAATCAGGCTCTTTATAAGAATACGTAATATTTTGACAAATTTATTTTTTTACACTGAAGCACTGTCTTATGAACTCTTTGTTCCTGCAGAAGATAGTGTGTTTATGTTAACAATGAGCTGATACTTTGACAATTATTGAAAAATTTTTAGGTTTGGCTTCATTTTAAGTGTGTGGTCAGAATGAATTCATTTGCTCTTACTGGAAGAATACTTATCATAATGGATTCATGTGGTATCCATGTGCTTGTCACATGTTCTTTTTTATACACATCCCTCTGTAATCCCATTGCAATGCCACTTTAATTTAGTATTAGTTAATGGACTCCATATAAAGGTTGCTCATTTTTTATCTCCAGCTAAATTTCTGGTATTTAAAACTGCTAAGCTGGAGAGAAGAGCGCTACATATTAATAGCAGCACTTTGAAAAATTAACAGAATTATCTTCCTTTTGTCTGTTGATTCCCTTTTACTACTTTACAAATTAATAAGCAAAACAATAAGGGGCTGGCGATTAATCATTAAAAATGAAATTCACTGTTGGAAGAGAACATGAGGCTGACCTACACGTAACTGTCATCAATGACTTTTGGCTGGCATGGGAAGATGTACAGATCCCTGCTGATCAATGAGAACAACCTGGTTCACCACCTGGTTCAGCAGAGGAAAGGTGCTTACATTAGGAGCAGGTTTCCACGTGCTTGCTATAGTTGACCTAAGTAACTCCCTTCTGAGGCTGAATTAGGAACCTCACTGCCCAAATAATATGAACTCACTTCTGGAGACACCTGCTTACCTTGGACACCTAAGTTGGAAGCCTCAGGTAGGTGCCAGGAAAATCTCCTGTGATATGAAATCCCCAGCGGTCCATGGGAGCACTTTGGGAGCAGTTTGACCCAGCCGTAGTCTGGGTTTCACCCAGAGACCAAAGACCTGAAGTTGTTGATTTTTTTCCATCAATTTCACTAGGTTGTGATGGGATTGCTTCAGTCGGATGGGTCCACAGCGTGGTGTGAGACAGTCCTACAAAAGCCAAGGTAGAATAGATCCATTATTATAGTCAGAAAAAGAAAATACTTCAATGAATAAATTGGCTCCAGTTGTTTATTATCTATTATTTATTATCCCATAAAAAGGGTTCATCCAATAGGACTGGAGTTGAATTTTCATAGGGCGTTTTAAACAAAAGTGGCTTCATGTCAAATTTATTCTGGAAAGGTCAACATTAGTTTACATCAAAGGTTTGGGTTGTTGAGAAACAATAACATAAGGTCATAATTTCAGCTTGTTTGAAGAGCTGCAATGAGCTGTTTGCCAGAGATTCGATCTCTGGTAAACAGGCCCCTCTAGGCTCACTTGGAAAAGCTTGCAAATGCACTGACGCTCGTTGCCCATTAGGTTCAGGATGAAAAGCAAGCCTGAAAGCTGCCAGTGTTTATATACAGGATTTGGTTCCTGTTTCTTTTTCTCCTTTCTCCTTTCTCTTTTTTCTTTTCTCCCTATTCTCTTTCTTTTCTCTCTTTTCTTTTTTCTTTTTTTTCTCCATTTTTTTTTCCTCTCTTCTCCATTTTCCCCCCTCGTTTCTCTTTTTAATCTAAAGAGTGAAATCACCTGGAGAAAAAAAATTTATGGAAGGTAGAAAGAAGAGGAATAGGTAAGAGGAAAGGGTCATGGCATTGAGACCCCAGCTTAATCTAGCTTTACAAGTGCATGGTGCAACTGAACGTTGCAATAAAAGTTGTTGATCCTAAGGGGCCTTTTAGAAAATATATTATAAACTCCAGGCTGGAGCCCCTTTACATCAGGTTGAGAATGGGCCAGAATTGAAGGCTTCCCTCAGCAAGGCAGGAGGAAGCCCTTGCTTAGCTGAAAGAGGGCATGCTGAAATGCCCAGCCAGCCTCACTTCACAAAGCTGGAAAGAAGCAGCCTTGTCTTTTCTGAAGGCTGCAGCTGGCTGTTGCAGGCTGGCACATCAGGCCTGTGGCAACCTTTTCTTCAGAGGGTGGAAGGCCCGTGCTTGGCTGCACGTCTGTGCTGTCACTGCTCTGCGCCTCGGGGGACAGGTGGCTGAGTGCTGAGGTGGGAGCAGCCAAAGACCATCAAGGTTGGCAAAGACAGCCAAGGTCTCTTTCCATCCCCTTTCCCTCTGACTGCACCCCAAAAGACGCCTTTTGATTAGTTGGAGACCACTGCAATGCTAAAAGGACCTTGTCTAACACAAATAGTGCAGCTGTTTGTCGATCTGTAGGAATCCATGCGTCCTTGCACATTCGGTTACGAGAGTGATGTAATTTCCATGCTTTCACACACATGGAAGCTATAATGTCTCATTACAGATGTAGGAGTCCAATGATTAACGTACAAAAGGTTGTCTAATTCCACACAGTTTAAGAGCCACCTTTAGAAGAAGAAATCAAGAATAATAGAGTTGTGATGCTGTCTTTAACTCTGAATGAACTTTGAGAGCCTCGTTTATTGGGGTGGAATATCGAGCCTCCGAGGCTTGTAGAAGCCATGGAGTCCCTTAGGATCAAGTGACAGACCTTATATTGGGAGTATCCAGCAATTGCCCAAATCCTTTGAGTACTGTTACTCACAGTTCTGATTTTTACTCTAACATTGCTAGTGGTACTAATTTTTAAGTTTCTTCACAGACTTCTATTCATTGCCCCTCAGTGATGTGCTAATTAGAGCAGCCAAATGCTACAAATGAGTCTGTGTTTGCGATTTTTCAAGGACTGGAGTCTAATCATTTTCTCCACCACTATAAAGATGTCATGAGGTAATGTGTAAAGTCATGTTGTGGGAAACCAAACAGAGAGAGAGAGAGATAAAGCATTCAAGGGTGTCTGATTTAACTCCTCTGAATACAGTTGTGCAAGCGCGCTCTGGGCTGGAATAGCTGCTGCGCATGGGGTGCTTCGCAAGCTCGCTCTTTCAGTTGCAACAGTGTTTTTCTCTCCTGAGAAAGAAACGTACTTTAATACTCATAAACATTTGCGTCTGGAAAGGGGCACCTCCAGAAAGTCTCTGTGCAAATAACTGTTCTTCAGAACGGGCAATAAACAAAGTCTGCTGTTAGTCTGCCAAAAACCAGGATCACCAAAGTGGATACAAATCTATAAATAAGGAAAGGCCAAAAGAAAATTCATTAATTCAGTCTCCCTTTATCTAAGATACTTTCCACAATATAGCAAAAATAATCTGTTTGCATTTGCAGGCAAGCAGGCTGAAGCAGAGACACCTTTTTCTGCAAGCCTGGCAATAGGGTTTTAGAGTGGCAAGTGCAGTATGGCAGCTCTGTGCTACAGGGCAATTCCATGATACTTGGGAAAGCACAGGGTAAGGAAATCCTGTTATCTGAAGTTACATTTAAATCCTTGCAGTGCGCTTCATCCCACCAGATTTTAATCACTGGGAATGTAAGGCGTATAATCCAAGATCAGGTTGTCCTCTGAAATCAATTGCGAAGAGTAGGTGAGAGATCTCACTTGCCTTGTCAGTCTAGCTTGAAACCACATTTCAGTTGACCTAGTACATTACCTTCCAAGAAGAGTTCAAAGTTTCAGGTGTGTTTACTCATGGGAAGAGGCATCTTCTTCCAACACATGCAGCTACCTGTTCTGCATGAAGAAGGGTGGCAGAATCTGGCCCCCAAATGGCTAGCACTAGCATTTTGTTAGTGGGATTTAAGTGTGGTTAGTCTAATGGCACAGAGCAGCTTTGTACACATATTAAGTTTTGAATTTTTGGCTGAGAGATGATCCAATGTCTGAACACAGCATGCAGATTTCTTTTACGACCATTACATTTAATACATATGGAGGCTTGCCTTAAATGCATTTACCCCATGCTAGAATATCGTACCTAATGCACAACAGAGACAAAAGTAAAAATATTTTCTCATGCACTCAGGGACTGAGTAAAACCATTCTGAAAAACATCACCCTGCTTTTGTTGAGCATAATGGCAGAAACTGCTCTCTTCAGCAGTTCAGGATTGAAAACTCTCCTCTCCACTGCCCTTTTTTGTGTATTCTTTGATTCTTTATAAAAGGGTTCAAAATCTTTTCTATAACACTATTTGACTAGATCTATGATGATGTATGCCAGAACATGTCAAAATAATTGTGTGGTGACTATTCTGGGTTAAGGAGAATCATATTTAATGTTACTAATTTTCACATTATTTCACCCATAAAAATCTTTCTAGCAGCAAAAGTTTTATTGCACTGTATTTCAGAGTCTCTAATTTATTCATGGGATAAATGTTTCATATAATGAATTTTCTAGTAAATGTATTCTGAAATTCATGCAGAAGCAGGACCACTGTAAAACTGCACATAGTTGAGTTAAAAGAGATGGATTTCCCCCACTGGAAAGTTTGGAGGGCAAATCCTGTAGCTTTCTGCCTTTATAGCCCTGGTTTCTTCTTTTATTAAGCTTTTGCAGAGCTTTAACAGCTTTATTGCAAAAATGCTACTACCACATAATATGCAAGTAAGATTTTGAGTTGTTTTATATGTGCAGCTCTTTGCTCTAACAGAATATTATTAAGCCTGATGTTTTTCTTGATCATGGGACTTAACCATATTTTTAGTGTTTACGCGGAATTGTCTTTGCTCCTGTTTGACATCTTGGCACTCACAGGTAGGGAGCAAGAGATCTTGAAAGCTCATTTTCTTTTTGTTAGAATAAAGCACTCTGTTACAGACATGCATAATGTTTGAAGAAGAGGCAGAGAAGAGCACTACAGAGACTGGTTCTGTCTTTTGCTGATGTCCTGTTTTTTGCTAAAACTGACACCTAGATGAGGTAACATGTACAGAGCAGCACATAGATCACAAGGGCTTAACCACACGCAGTATATTAGTGACCTTAGGTTTCTTCTTGTCTTAGTCAGTGGAAAGTCATTTGGCTGTAAACTTTCTCTTCCTGTATACACCAGGTAAAAAAAAAAACAAACAACAACAACAAAAAAAAACACAAAACACAGTATTTCTAGCAATCTAAAAACCTCACAGTGCTACAGCAGAGAAGTGAGCGACAGATGTTCCTTAAGAGATTAAGTCTCTCAGGTGTTACTGAAAGAGCAGCTCTAACCATGTTGTATTATGTTGGTGAAAAAAGTTGGTCTTGAATAACCAAATTATATCAGGGGGCTCTTATCCTCAAGATGAGTAAGTTTCAGGGACAAAATCATTGTCAATCAAGTTGGTTATTAACAACTTGCAGCAAAACAGATCTACCCTACTGCCATGTCATTTACAATCTGCACAGTGGTCAAAACTGATGTAATCATTAGCTGGAATTACCTCTCTACACAGGAGTAAGACCCCCGCAGATTTAGATTAGACATTAGGAGGAAATTCTTTACTCAGAGGGTGGTGAGGCACTGAACAGGCTGCCCGGAGAAGCAGCCTGTGTATGCCCCATCTCTGGAGGTGTTCAAGGCCAGGCTGGAATGGAGCCCTGGGCAACCTGATCTAGCGGGTGGCATCCCTGCCTATTGCAGAAAGGTTGGAGTTGGATGATCTTTAAGGTCCCTTCCAACCCAAAACATTCTATGATATTTCTGACTCTGGGTATGTGAGTCAGAAATACGAAGTGTCGCTATTTTGTAATGCCATCTGTTTAACAGTGATCAAAATAATAAAAAACGAGAGATCAGATGATAAACTGGAGTTAATTGATGTCAGTGATACTAGTTCAGTGTACCTAAAAGTCTACAGTCTACAGTTCCTAATTAGCTCGGCCGTGCTGCAGCGTGATCTTCAATAGTCAGGACAAACATTTGGCAGTACTCAGAAAAAAGAGCCATTACCAGTCCTCGCGGTGAATGGAGTGGACATCTGTAATCTGGATGGGTATAGTCTCCCAGTGTCATTTCTTTAAGGCTGCTTCTTAAATAAATGAGGTAACTGTAGCCCATTCCAGATTTCTGTTTTAATATTCTTTTCAGGGCATGGAAATCTTAGGATGTGAATCTCTGAGTGACCAGATGCATAGGAGCAGGTATTAAACTGCTACAATCTAATTGATATATGCTGCCATCAGTTTTGACCCAGGTAATAGCACAGCTAAAACAATTTCAAGTGGGTCGAAACATCCCTGGAGTACTTACTGCAGTGATATAAAAATCTTGAAGCAATGTGTCTTAAGTCCTGTAAATCATGTTAGACTTAATGAAACCTTCTGCAAGAGTATTCCATATCTATGATGCATTCAGCTGCACTCCGTTGATGTTGTGTATCTGGTTTTAAGAATTATGTAAACTTTTGATGAAGTGCTATAGTTGATAGGATTGAAAAATAAAGATTGCTTTTTAATGGTTCATTTTTGTGGAGTTCCTAATAATTGCAAAGGAAATTCCTGAGATCCAATGTATTTTCAACCTAATGTTTTGATTTTCTTTTGCCCAGAGGAATTTTTCCTTATGAAAACTTTGAAACCAGAGATGCGTCTGTTGTGTACACAATATCTGTTTCAGTTGGTTTGATAGAATTGAGTCAGACCGACTTCATACTCGTGTTGTTTCAGTACCTAAAATTTATCTGTCTTATATTTACCAGTGAGCAATAAATGTTGTTCTTTGGAAGGGAAGTCGGTAGGTAATCGCAAGAAAAAGACAACAGGTGAGACTGCAAACACATAGGCATACATTCTTCCCTCCATATGCACACATAAATCCTTCTGACATTAATGAGGATAACATGCATGTAGTGAAAAGCAGACAAGACTCCATAATAGAAGTTGTGCAATGTGAAGCACTTAAAATGCCATATCAGCTCTCTGTTTTCAAGTGTTTTCTTATCATTATTACTGTGTTTAATGTATACAAAGGTCTTCATCTCTTTTAAATTAGGGTTGTGTTATGGATTTTCTAAATTTATCCGTCCATAGTGTTTTTTATTGGTAGAGGCTTACTGCTGGAAGAGAAGCAAGCAACTTCTGCTATGTTATTCCAGAATATACACAAAGTGAATGGATTCAGCAACTCCAGGCAACTTTGTTTTGTCCTGAGTTTCACATCTGTGTGGCTGAGAGGTATACTCCACTCCGATAAACGCTTTCATCTAGTGCATTCAGGTACATTTGGCAATTTCTGATGCTTATTTTAGGAGTGAGTGGAATAAGCTAAGAGACCCTAAAGAGAACCTGTGTTTCACATAAAACATTCAACAATTTTGAAATTCAAGTTGGACTTCCTCTAAGACACATAGACAAGTAAACATTTTGGTAAATGGTCGTAATGCTAAAAGTCTTAGCCTGCATTTACCATTGATTTATCAAACCAGATGTTGCCACTGACAAGCACTTTTTAAAAAATAAAGGAGAAAAGGAGAAAGGTTTTTTTCTCAAAAATGAGAGACTGGCACAGTTATCATGACATTTTAAAAAGTAATAAGGTCTTATGTGCTCTTATTTGCTTTCTGGTTTCAAAACCAATAAGGGCAGGATTCTGAAGCTGTTCTTGGGAACTGTGTAAGCTAAAAAGCTTTTAAATAAATGAAAACTAAGTTTTTAATGTGAATAAATGATGTAGTAGCTTAGACTTTAGGAAGAGCATCAAATGTCTCAGAACTCTATGTAAATCTGGTTGAGCTAGCACTGTTTCTTCAAAGTTGTTAGATTTGTTCTAATGCTTGCTAGGTAAAGATACATCCCTTAAAAAAATAAAAGTCCGTGTCATCTGAAAAATATAAAGGTCCTTATTCCTGTAGTCTATCTGATAGCAAACAGATACTGCTTAGTCCCATAAATAAGATGCTATTACTTCAAAATGGGTCTTGGAATGCATCTTTTCTTCTATAATTACTTCAATCTTAGTGGGCATAGCATGGTTTTGGTGGGCTACTCCAAAGGTGGTGTACGCTGGCTGTTGTGAAAGGAGCTGGCTTGTATGTACAGAGCGGGCTTTGGAGAGCCCGGGATGGAAAGAAGCTGCCATTTAATGAAAACAAAGATTTAAAATATAAAGCTTCCCAGTGCTATAAATCTTTAGCTTTATAAAAACAGAACTCATACTTCTTCACTGTCTCACTGAATTGTGTCTCTTTAAACCCTTTAGAAACATTAAACCAGGAGTCCACATAACTCTGACTTCCTGTCAGGAGAAGTTTTCCTTTCCAGTTCTGCTCATGGGCTTTAAAAAAACAGCCCTGGCCTTGCCTTGCTGATTGTGGAAGGGTCAGAAGAGAGAAGCAGAAGCAGCAGAGCCCTTTGTGCTGGTAGAGCAAGAGGGGACACAAAGCAGATACCCACTGACTTGTAAGGCTGCAAGAAATGCCTGACAGCACCAACCAACCCGTGCTGCATGGCCTCCTCCTCTGTGTAGGTTTTGTTGTCACACTATCTTCATTACCATTGTTAATCGAGTCAGTAAATTATTACAAGCCTTGAGCTACAAGTCTTGAGTGAATTGGGGAAGCCAACGAAAGAAAAGGTCGGTTTGGTTTTCCTCCAGCGGCTGAGAGCTGAGCTCTGCAGGCTCCTCTCTCCCGCCCGGCTCTGAGTCCGGAGAGTCTGGCTCTGGCTCTGCTTCTCTCCTGGTCCCCAGGCAGAGCAGTGGCCATCCTTGTTGCCACTGTCTCTCGAGGACAAATCCTGCCGCCTGCTGTGCTCTGGCTTGTGCAGCGAGGTCGGCATGTAGTGGTGCTTGTTCGGCATCGCGGGGGACGTAGGGCTCCCGTTTTTCTGCCAGGAATCTGTGCCCAGCTGCAGATCCAGTAATGAGACAGCCTTTTTTTGGAACCAAAAGTGCAGTTTGTTTTAATAGTATGTGAAAATGCTTAGGAAGAGATGGGTTTAGAACAATCCACACGCGTTTCCATCTCACCACAGGGCTTATTATCCCCTTGGAGCAATCCAGTCTGGCCTAATTCCTTTAGTCACCTTGTGTATATGTAAAAGTCGATACAGAAATCTGATTCCCCTGAGCAGTTCCCACTCTCTGAAGAGAAAGTCTCCTCCTAAGCAGCAATGGTTTTATGTTCCTGGCCATGCTGGGTGAAACCTGTCAACTATGCTTATTAGAGATAAAACCGCTGGCTCTCAGCACATCAGCACGCTGTTCTGCCACAGCTGACCTTGAGCATTTTCCTTTCTTCGGTGCTCTGTGCACTGACATCACCCTACGCAACGCGAGCGGCGTGATCATATGATAACAACTGCACTCGAAGAGCCTGGTCAGCTTACAGTATCCTTTACATTTCTCTCAGGTTTATGTACACAATAAATGTTCTTGGGCGATCAGGTCTTTTCAGAACATCTGGCCAGAGCTGCCACAGTGAAATTTGCCAACAATGAGCGCTTTGAAGATCTGACCCTTAGAAGAAAGACGCAGGCCCTAGAGCTAGTTGTGGTTTCGGTTCAGTGGTTAGTTTCTTTTGCTTTGCAGACCACCAGGTGTTACTGAATTCCCCAGCACTGTCCTGCAGGGCACCTGGTTAGCCACTGAGTTTTATAGTTCCTGGTTCAAGGCAGATGAAGGATCCATACCAAATCCCATTAGGTATGAGAGAGGTGTGAGCAACCATGGTAAATTACCTCTCTGAAAGCGGTGAATTTTTCTGGATAAATTCCACCTTAGATCTTTGTCAGCCAACCCCGCTGATAGCTAAGGTTGCTCTCAAGGCTTTTCTTGACAAAGGCAGCTGTACCCATTCATGAAGAACTGGGATTTACCAATCCTCCCTTCACAGCACTGCTGCTCATCCACACAGCATCCCTTCTGCCTCGTCTGCCCCAAGCCCTGGCTGGGAATGCAGTGGGGTGACCCAGTGGGGCAAGGTGGAGGCAACCAAAACCTCTCTCTTATGGATGTGGAAAAAATGGTTTGCACATGTTGGTGCTGGAGGCAATAGCTTTCTCAAAACATCTTAATGCCATGGTCTCTTCCCTTGCTTGGGACACTGTGTAGAGTATAATCAGTAACCGAAAGAGTAGATCCTTTCTGAAATCCTTTCCAAAGAAAGTCTGTCACACTCGGACTCCATAAACACTAACCTCCTTATCCTAGTCCTCTCTGTACACCCCCTCCACATCTCAGTCCTTTTCTCCACTTACAATATCCATTTTTATCTTTCCTGTTACTTCACTCCCACCACACTGTATTAATCATCTGGCCACTATCACATTACACTTAATAAATGAACAAGATCTAATACAAAAATCCCTCCAAACCAGATGACTTAATACTCTTTTATGCTTAACTCTTTCTTTATTTCATTCCACAGATGTGGTGCAAACACTCATGAGTGTTCTGTAGTGGATGAAATGCTTTTAACAAAGATAGTTTAAAATACGTGTAATTTATATAAGTGATTTTAAATATCGCTGTCTTTTGCTGTTTGATGGAATATTGTACATCCTGTCTTCATTGTAAGAGGAGAGAAAATGGCTGTTTTTTGTATGTAAAAAAAAGGGGGGGGGACAAACCCCTCTCAGTTACAAATGTAATTTAACATGTGGCTCTGAGGTTGGGAGCTGGGAGATGCGGGCCCATGTTCTCAGGGCAGGGCACACCTGGGACAAGCCTCACTGAGAGTGGCCACAGGATTCCCTTTTAACTGAAATACCCTGTTTTCAGGGGCAAAATGAATCACCTTTGGGAGCACAAGTTCAATTCTGCTGGGAGGCCCTTGCCTGAGCCTCCTTTAGTGTTGACTGACTCGGATCACCTCCTCACATGTGCTGGGTACCTCGCAACAAGTTTTTTTGCTTTGCTTTGCTTTGCAAAAACATGCTTTGCAAAACCAATTTTGCTTTGGTTTTTCTTGCCCCTGCAGAGCTCTGCTGCCCAGCTGAGGCTGCCATTCTCCAAGCCAAACCCCAGGCTCTGGTAGATGGATCTATCTCCTGTTCCCCCTGCAGGACTTCACAGCCGAGTTCTTCAACCTCTTTCTGACCTGTTTTCTTTCCATGATATCCATGCATGCACACTGGGTCTATGTGCACTCTGATTTATGGCTTTCTTTCCACGAGTGGTTCCAGGTGAGTGGGACACCCTCAAGCTAGGAGCGTGTGCCGCGGTGTGCCACCTCTGTGCCTGAGGAGGCAGTGGTGGTGCCGGCAGCAGGGTGGCTGCACGAGCACGATGCTCTGCCTGGGCTGATGTGTCCCACTGCTCCAGGAGCTGATTAGCGTGGGTGGCATTAGCAGGTATCTCTCCCTGTATCACTGTGCTCTGTGGATACCACATCAATACCTCAGGTGCCTTTCCGTGTTAATTCCGTGTCATCACCCCAAGCTTTCCCTAAAATTGGTGTAGAAAGACACCTGAAATGATCGAGCTTTTGGTCTGAAATAGATATGCAGAGAACTCCTCAGATACACGGCAGTACCAATAAGCCCCATGTAGACATGTTCTTGTAGGCTGTGACACATCACCTGTGCTATGTGGGAAATAGGCATCTTCTTGTTAACTGTTTGGGAGAGAGAAGTAAAAGAGTTTTCTGAGCAGTATTTTGATAAGGGGATAATAGGTGATTAAACAACAACAGCATCCAACAAAATTTCATCCAGTTTATTTACTCACAGAAGAATCTTTACTTTCATTATGAAGAAAGAGGACGGTCATTTAAAGGGAAATCACGAGTTTCCCTGGGAAGTCCTTAAGCTTGGCTTTGATTGACTAAAATGGACATGAATTTTTTAACTTTCAAATTTTAATTTGTTCACCCCAAAACATTCTACAGAACACATTAGGTTTCTAAATTGAAATAGTAATGACCCTTGTATGACTGTGAAAGATTAAGCTCTGTGCTCTGAACGCATCAGAGGCTTAAAACCACTGGTAAGTAGGTATAGTGCTAGGTGATTAAGAAAAAGACGTTGAACTTTGCATCTGGTATAGCTACCATAAAGCTTTCCTGGAAAATGTAAACCAAATTACCCGAGTCCTGGAAAATTGCATTTGAAATAATAGCGGTTTCATTTAGTTCTGTCATGCAGACTGACAGCTGGAGGAGACTCGGTCTGTTGCCGCACCCCCAAATCAACAAGTTTTGTCTCTTGACACACGCAGGGGTGGGAGAAGCTGCTCGTTTAAGACCAGTAAACAGCCACTGCTGTGAATTTCTAATCCTTTCATTAAGTCTTGCTCTCTATGATTGCTGGCTGTGTTCACTTTCCTTTCTTTTAATTCACTATCTCCTAAATTATAATAATTGAAAACACATTAGGACCAAGAAGGGGAATGGAAAAAGCTAAGTAGACAATCACCTTGTAAACATCTTGTGATGGTGATGGCTATTAAACAGGAACGTTCAGTACCAACCGAGGCACAGGCGAGCTTATCCAAGCAAATCAATGCAAGTTAATCTTTCAGTGTCAGCTGGCTGAGTTTTGGACTAGTGATGAATGCCTTGACTGGAAAGATGAAATGCTGGAATGCCAGGCACTGCTCTGACAGCTACAGATGGTGCCAATTACTGCCAGTAGAGCCTGTCCTGCTGTGAGCCCAAGATGTCTGATTTGTGGTCACAGAAAAATGAAAAAGAGGTTTCCCAGCTGGGCCTGTCACCTGTCCTATATTGCTCCGTAGCAAAAATGGTATTCGTGTTCTAAAATCAAATTTCTTTGTATATTTATGCTAATGATCCCACCATGCTAATTACCAGACATATGCCTTGGAAAGATGCAGATGCTATTAGAAAATAGAATTTTCCTTTGCCTTGATTAAAATAAACTTCAGAAATTATACTAAAGTTAGAATAAAATGCAGTGTTGAAATAAAGGGGAGGAAGGTGAACAGAGAAGGAACGAGTAATTCAATAGTGCGGGCAGCTATTCTGTGCTTAATTTTTCTCCATGCAGTTGAAAGGGATTTACAGGCTGTAAATCAGAACAGAATCTAGCCCATGGTCTCCAGCCTTACCATAGCGAGTCTGAATGTTAATATAAGCCCTTATTTTTCCTTTGTACGTTTGAGCCTTTTTGTGTTTGTTTTTCATGTGCCGTCTTATTCCACTGCTGCCCAAGCTATACAAATTGTCATTTATTGCACTTTCACATTATTTCCTGCCTCTGTGATATTTAAAAGGATTAGTCTAGACATCTGTGATCTGTAATTGGCTTTTTCCATGAAAGGGGATCAGCTGTAAGAACTTAAGCAACCCAGACTTATTTCACTTGCGATACTTGAAAGCCTTCTGGACAGAGCACCTTTGCTGCAATGATTTAACGCCAGGTTACTCGGTGTGCGAATGCAGCTTCAGCCAGCCCTTAGCCATTGAATCCACTGTGATTTTATCCACCTGAAAATAGCCCATGTTTTAATTAAAATATATTTTGAAGTAACTGGTTCCAGGTTTGGCTCGCTTCGGCGTTGTGCTGCGAAAGGGAACCCAACAGAATATTCAAACTTGGAAATAGATTTCCATCCTGCCTTTATTTATATATTAAATTAACAATAGCATGGTAATTATCCTTATTGGAGCATGAAATACAAATCTGCCTCTTTTTACCCTGTCCTTGGAACTCATTTACCACCATTTGCCTAATTGTTAAGAGCTAGTAGATGGGGGCTGGGGAGGTCAGACAACTTGCTTCTATTTTATTAGACTCAACCTTTGCTAATGACGCTATTTTTCCCTCAACTTCAAACACAAATGTTTAAGCAAATTTTAGAATCCATTTAACAATAGTAGTAAATCAGTAGACAAATTGTACTATAAAAATAGCTCTTACAGCAGCTGCGGAGTGGAGTGGGCCAAAGTACCTTTAGGTCCTGGCTGGACTCGCAGTGTTTGGTGCTTTCAGATGGGCACTCGGGTGCCAGTTGTAGTTCCACCATCTAACCTGGGAGAACTGGCAGTGGGAGTTCCCAACAGCCATCAATAATATGTGATAAACTATAAACTTTCATTTCTTTAAATATTTGCAAATGGATGAAGACAAAATGAGCATTGGGAAGAAACTTCTCTAAATTTTTATCCTACCACCAAGTGAAGAGGAATGCTAAGGCACCTGGGACATTTGGGAAGACTTTCAGTATGTCCATAAATTCATGTATTTCACGTTTCTGTTGTCTGAGTGTGCCATTGGGTTGCAATCTTTGATTTGTTACTGGGTTCTCTTTCCCCTACCCGTTGTTATTTAACAGTTGAAGCCAAGTGCATGGGCTTTGCTGCCAGAGGTCATGTTGCAGTACACACCACTGAAGTCATGAGCTTTCTCTGTTTCCCTTATTCTGTGTAGTTTGTATTTAAAGACATTACCATTGATATAAATGCAGGGAGAGTTTGCTGGACCAGCAGTGGAAAGAAGCCCATAAAAAGCCATTATGTGAGTGCATAAGACCCACAGGCTCATTCTCAGGTACAGCTGTGCGGATTATAGATTTGATAACGGAATAAAATTTTCTCTCAAGCGCCATTTCATCAGCGAAGCAAAGGTGGTAAAATAGAGAGATGCCACATTTCAGGCTTAATCCTGCTGCTGCTCCATGTGCCAGAGCTGGGCTGTTGCCCGCTCACAGGGCAGCGAAGCTGTCGGAGGATGCTGAGAGCTGCGGGAGCGCGGCACAGCTGTGCGAGCCCAGGGCAGCTTGCGCGTGCCTCTTTGAGAGTGCCATCAGACTGCAATCTTCTATTTGTTACTGGGTTTCCTTTCCCCTACTCCTAATTACTTAACAGTTAAACCCAAATATATAGGCTTGGCTGCCAAGGGTCTCAGCTTCTTGTAGAGAAGTATTTCGGTTGTCTTCTGAACCACTTTTTCATTTCCTGGCTGCTGGGAGAAGGAGGATAAAACGAGTGAAAGCCACAGCGGTGGGCCCCCGAGTACAGCGTTTTTGGGGGCAGATACACTGTTTTGTGTAACGTTAAACCTGGGGAGATACTTAACCACTTTGCCTCAGTTCAGCATGTCTAATACTTGGCACAAATCAGTGTATTCGTGTTTCATTCAGCTTGGCTAACAGCCAGCATAGAGACTCTATTTTCATTTTTGAATTTCACTTGGCAGATCCTTAAAAGTCACTGGAGAACTTTGCCTGGGTAATAAAAAGCAACTTTTTTATTGAAAACTAATTATTTTTTCAGCTCCATGTGCCAGCTGTTTAAAAATGTTGTGGTCACGTTAGCGCATACTTTAATTACAGAGCTCTAGAAAAATGCAGATCCTATTGTGAAATGTTCCTCACAGCAGTTAATAAGCCACTTATTTTCAGCCACGTCTAAACCTGTTAAAATACACAGATAAATTTTTTTGATATAATTAAGTATCAATTAACATTAAGTGCACAGATACCAGTGTAAAACATCATCTTTTTTTTTGGTGGAAAACTGTGAATTTAAGGCTAGAGGACCCAACTTAGGCACATGTGTAAGGATGCAGATACACTTAATGAGGTTTTCAGAAACTCTCAGGACTTTCCCTCTCGCTAGGAATACAGGGCTCAAGGTACCTTTGAAATTTCTTCTATTCCTAAGGAAAATCCATTTAGGCACCTCCATGCATCCTTGGGCACCAAAATGCTTTTGAAAATCAAGCGTGAAAAGACTCCTGGGATGCTGTAATGGGCTCCACCAGCTCAGGACACGGCACTTGGCCCGGCGCACTGACATGGACCCAAGTGCCAGAAACCCAGGTTCTTGGCAGTTGCGTCCCGGACTTGGATGGGGTTTAGGTCTCCGGAAAAGAGCAGGGAGAGGATCGGCAGGGAGGACAAGCACCGCATGAAGCGAAGCAGGAGGTCTTTTCTCCCTTGTTGCCCTTCTTTGAAGCCAGCACCCCAGGGATGGCGGGGGGAGCTGGGTCCCTCCCTGCAGCTGCAGCTTCCAGCTCCCCTTCCTTCACCCTTCCTGCACGACCCGGCTTCCTCCGCGGAGGAAGCGTTTCTTCCAACACGCCGTGTCGCATGAGACTTCATTTTTCATAGTGCCAGTGTTTGCACAGCATTTGGCCTGCCAGATGCTGCTTCAAATTAAGGACGGGTCTGAGCCAAAATCTCGGGTTCAAACACCTTCAAACTTTGGGAAAGTTTGCATCCCAATTTTATGGCTTTGCTCTATCCCTGCTTCATTTCAGTCTTACCTAGTTAGAGTTTTTATATTCTTCTGCAATCAGAAGCTGCAAAGAAATGTAATAGGAACAGAGTGGGTGGATGTTCCATGAGAGAATAGTAAAACTTTGCCTGGCTGGAGGCATGCTCCCTCTCCTTGGTCAATTTATTGATCATATAAAAAGGATTATTCAATGGACGAGAGCAGTCCTGCATCCCGACCATTTTTACACTCTATTTTTGGTCATACCTTTCATATAAAAATAAAGTACCTTTTGCCTATTATATTTGATTTGTTCCCATAAAAACTAATGTGTTGCATATACATAAGTAGAATTTTTATATAAGTATATAAACACTAAGGGAAAATGGCAAAACATATGGCAAGCAATAAAATCATTTAAAGGTATTGCTGGACATGTGAGACCAGAAATGTACGTTTCTTCTCCATAACTCTTTTAATTAATCTTTGATTTTATTTAGATTACATCTGACATCATTTTTCCTCTTGTTGTTTTGAAATAGACCAAAGATCCATTTCACCTTTATTCCCACATGTTAAGTGTAAGCATGTTGTAGTGGAATGCATGCTAGCTCTATGAGCTGCTTAGTACAGTGTTGGCTCATATTAAGTTATATCTCATTTGTTTCATTAGAGACGGCTGTAGCTGTTGTAAGTAGCTGTCCTAGAGATAAACAATATAAAATGAAAATGACAAATCATTCTGAACATGCGGATTTCCAAATGATTTCTTTGACCACAGAATGTGTCAGAACGATGCAGCGAAGGATGTCTTAAAAAAAAAAAAAAAAAGAAGAAGAAGAAAAAAAGCCCAAAGTAGAGTAGATGTTTTGATACAGTGCAATTTGACATTTTCTCCCAGGAAATGGTGAAAACCAAGGAGACGAACCAGTTTAAGGTGAAGAGGGAAGTAACAAAAAGTACATTTTAATGAGACATTTACAAATTGTTCTGCACAGAGAGAGACACATTATGCTAGCACTTTGTCATTGTAAATATTGCAGATGTCGTTCCTCTGCGTTTGTCCTGGAGCATTATTAGAACAAAATATACAAACATACGGCCAAATGTTTTTGTGCTGATATTAATGCCTTTGACTCAATCAGGCTTGAGCAGGGAATCCAGATCTGCCCCACAATCAAATAGTCGTTAGGGCCCAAGACTAATTGCCATAATGATTAATTCCATGCAGACCCCAGTGAAGTAGGTATCGTATGGCTGCCAGTGTGTTTTGCCTGCAGAGCAGGGAACAGAAAACAAAACCCTGGTGGAGTCACAGCCCACCTTAGGTGCTAGCCATGGGTCCCTTGGCGTGCATTACCCATTGGCGGTGCTGCAAGCAGCAGGGAAGGGCAGCAGGTATGCCAGGGCTGTCTCCAGGGAGCCCTTCCCAGGGGACAGGCTTGAGTGTGGCCAGTAGTGAGGGGACAGGCAGGGAGATGCTGTTCTGAAGAGCCTCGCATGTCCTGGCAGAGGAGAAATGTCTTGAGAGGAAGCCTTGAAGTAAACAGAGGAAGGGCCCTTCTTGCTGGGGAACAGGTTGTGTAAGCAAACATCTCCACGTGGTTAGCATCCTATCACCACACAGTCTAGCTCAGTGCCTTACACACCTGGCATCCATGTCTTCACTCACCTATTTCACTGTCCTTCCTCACGTTATTGCCAGATCTTTCACCAGATATTTTAGTTAAACAGCAGGAGCCTAACAGATTTTGTTGTTGTTCCTGCCACCCTGGAGCCATCAGTCCCATTTCCCTATTTCTTTTGTGACTCTACTGGTTTAACTGGACTGTACTGATATAGAAAATTGTGCAGGTGGCATAAGCAGGCAACCAGGGGTGAGGATGGACGAGGTGCTGGTTCTGTCTCTGCTGCTTGCTTGGCCAGCTGAGTTTGGCACGACTTAGTGCTCTTTAATGTGGTATAGTGAAGCGTGCTTGCTTTGGGGTGAGCTCTCGCCTAAACTTTCCCAGGTGGTGCACATCCACGAGGATCTGCAGCAGGTGTCCTGCAGGCAGCATCCCTGGCTCCCCCGACAGTAGGTGGAAAAGCTCCAGCTCAGGTTTACAGAGAGAGAAGGGTCCTTAAGAGAAAAACATAAGGGTTTTGTTGTGTTTCTTCTTACCAGACACTGATGGTTTCTGCGGGAGCTATCAAAAACAGAGCATTCCTGGACCTTTCAGAAGCTCTATTTTTCTCCTTGAATTTTGCCAGAAAGCACGCTTATTTTTCTTCATGATACATTTAAAAAATGCAGTTGAGCAAAAAGTTCATATTTTCTTAAAACGTGATCGCTCTTTATAAATTACTAATGTTTAATATTTGCGGCTGCTAGATTTTTTTGGAAAGCTGCCATCCTCTTAATGTATCAATGTGTATGTATGCGTTCCCTGCCACCAGTGAATGTAATTAATGATAGAAAATTGTGGCTTTCAGTCTCACAAGCATAGAGAAATGTTTTAATTTGACAGTATGGCTGACAAAATACTAATTTGTTTTGGGACAGACCCTCACCTAGCTGAGTAGAGGCAAGTGCAAATAGGAAGCAAAACCTTTCCAGAGTTTTCAGCAGGAGCATGTATCAGATGGGAACCCGTGTTTAGAAAAAATCCACATCCACTATGACTATGCTTTTGTTACGTTAGCATATACAACAATACATGTATATCTATTTGGTTTATAATTGTTGCTTATAACACTCATGATACAATTAAATATTAGGAAAGAAAACGAAAATTAGAACCAGCCTATGAGTAGCATTGGCTTTGATTTCAGATGGTGTCCTATGCCCTTGAAAAATAAACATATATCCCATTTATAGTACAACAGACCATAGTAGAAAGGCTGTATAAGTGCAAACAAAGAAAAATACAAATTTTATGAATAAGATATGATGGACTACTTTCAGGAGTCAAAGTAATTGTAAAAGATCTATCTGGGCTAATGTGACTGCTTTATATTTTTGTCATGCCTTTGTAGCAATGGAGATCATTAGGAACTGTCTCCAGGGAAAGGGACCTGTGTCTAAAATCAGTTTGGGCCCATTATCTTCAGCAAGAGACTGTCTGTACCCCAGGCATCCTGAATCCTCTATTTACTCGGGGAGGGAGCACATTATGTAATGGATATTAATACAGTGGGACCCCACATTTCTGGAGCTCATTAATCTGAATGACTTGGAGAGTTGAGCGTCAGTCTGTTACTACCTCTGCTGCGCCTGCTGCTCCTGCTGCTGTGCGTGTTTTTTGTGTTTCGTGCCCTCGCTTTAGATATTGTTTCTCCTGTTTTGTCTTGTTCTGAAATACTCAATCGACACAAAAAATCTTTAGTATGCAACTTAAAGGATACGTACTGGCACAAGCAGGCACCAGGGGATGAACTTTTGCAGGTCTGAATGGTGATAGTGTCCCCAGGTTTTGCTGTTAATGAGGTTCCTCTGCTGTTGTCTGCATTACATGGAGGGAAGTCTGAATCCAATAAAGGCACGTACCTTCCTGATCCGTCCAGCCAACGAGCTAGTTTAGGCTCTGAATTCAAGGCTTCCAGCAGCTGAGTTCGTTATGTGTTCACGGGGCCAAGTTTCTTCCTTTGCAGTAAGCTATCCTTAAACACATTATTTTTAAAGACCTTTCCACACTCTTAGCTGCTCATCTAAACACTGTTGGTGAAGTTGAAATAACGTAGCACACAGATGTATGTTCTAATTCAAAGTAAAATATGAGTATGGGATGCTAGCACTAAGGTAAAGTTAATGTTTTTACAATATTATTTTGAAAATTGACATGGTATCTGAGGCTTTTTACTTCCCTCGGAATAGAATTTAGTCTTGCAAAACCAAAAGCTAGAGATGTCTGTTAAAGACATGACTTTCTGATTATCTGCTAGAAATGTTGTGGTTTTCAAACAGCTGAGTATGTCTTCTGCTTTTCTTATGAGGCTGAAAACACACTATGAACTACTAAGTAAAATACTTATTAGTCCCTTGTTCACCAATCAAAATCTGTAAGAATTGGCGTGGTGTTATAGAATCAACATTTTAAAAACATAAACTTTGAAAGACTTTTTTTTTTTTAACAGTCTAAATATATTTCTACTTTATGCGCCTCTAAACAGTTTTTAATAGCTGTGGAAATAGGCCTTTAAATGGCATGATGTCTTTAAAAAGTGGAGGTTACGTCATCTGGCACGTTATGCAAAGGTGTAGATAATATTAAACATATGAGCTTTATAATGGCTGTACAATTATGTACAAATGATACAACTGGAGATCACACAGAAATTATATGTATAAGCACTAGATAGATGTTATCTGCGGTCCAAAAGTTATCCTAAATCTGGTTAAATAGTTATTTGCCAGAAGTACAATAAATAACTCCTGAGTTTATCTGTTACAAAGATCTCTTCTGAGGTCATCTGTGCAGATGTCTGGGCTTTCTCCTGTAATCTGATGACTGCATCTCCATAGGCATAGTCCTGGGAAGTCTTCAGTGCCCTTCTGACAGGTGCTGAGCAATTGTAGGATTAGTGCAGCCTCAGTAAATTGAAATGTTGGTAATGTTGCTAAATTCACTTGTCCTCTGAATAAAAAGAAAGTAGAAAGCTAACAAGTATGCATGTAGATTATTTAAATTCTGGAATGTGCCTTTGTGGTCATATTTCTTTAATTCCTTACCCAAATGATGCTGGTAGTAGCAAAATGAAAATAAACAGACACAGGTGTCCTTGTGCTAGGCAGCATGTTATCATCCTCGTGTGATTTTTTAAATATTTTAATTAAACTGGTAAAAGACATACACGAATCTGTTCAGCTGAGTTATGGAGCACAGTACAGCAACAATTTGGGCTGTGGTTTGGCAGCACCCATGCTACTATATCAAAGGCCACCCAGCTTTTGGATTATTGAGGTAGTCTGCTCCAGCAGATAGGTTGTGAAAGAACAGGCAGCATAAAAGAACATTTTCATTTCAGTAACAGCTTAGTGCTGGTAGCTCCTGCCCGGTACATGCCTATAAGGGATGTGAAGGCCGATCTTTAAAATTCAGTGCTCTGAGCTAATCTCTTTTCTGCCCTAAGAAAGCAGGGCTCAGTAACTTCCATTTCTCTTTCTTAGCTTTGAGTTCAAGTCTAAATAAAACTCAAAACCGATCTCTTTGGACTTATTCCATGCTCCTGACCTCACATCCATCTGCTCACATACTCTATTCCAGCATGGCCATCGCTCTGTGACAGTTTTCCTTCTTGGTATATTAGCTGGTGCACTTAGGAGAGGTCATTTTCCTCTTGAGCTACCCTACATGTATGGGACATGGTCTGCTTGCCCCCATCAACTACAGAACACAATCTTTTCTTTAAGCGCCTTCTTCGTTTTCTTTTGTTTGCTGCTACTTCTCTTCTTTTCCCCCTTTCCTTCTCTAATGTGTCTATGAGACTATGTCTTCTGAATAGTATATAAAGTAAATTGTGTTGTAGAGTAATGTTATAAAGAGAGCTGCTGCTTGAATGAGGTGCTTCCCAAGGAGTAACAATATTTGCTGAGCAGATGTTATTCCATTCTGAATAATGGAAACCATTTGGTGTCCTTCAAAATCATCATGAGGGCAGTAGACGGGAATAAAAAGATTCAGCAGAGAAGGAACAGCTGGAGAACTCCTTCCCCCTCCCTCTGTACCCTGAATAGTAGCTATTGCAGATGTTTCAAAATGGCCGAGGTGCTGTTCAGGAGAAAAGCTCCACAGCTTTCTGCACCATGTGAAGCCATGCAACTGGCTCCTGCACCCTGCTGAGCTATTCAGTAGAAAGCTCAGCTGGGTCATGGAGTTCCTGCCAAGGGGCCAGAGGGCAATTCCTGTAGAGAGCATCAAAATCAGGGCAGGAAACTCTATTCCCTGCACTCCTCTGAGTTTAATGCAAAATGTCCCACAATGGGCAGTTTTGTTTTTATTAGACAGAAATTCTTCTCCGTGCCAGGAGATCATCAGTTAGGTAATTTAGCAGGTATAGTTACACTTCGTTTACCAAGCTTATTAAAGGGGAAAAAAAAAAAAAAAAGGAGAAAAAAAAAAAAAAAAAGTTGTGTTCTCTGCCATGGATCAGAGGAAATGCAATTTGCATTATTTTTACTTTAGGAAGCTCTTAAAATATTTAAGACTGCAGAGCTGATTGGCAGCTTTCCGCCAGCGAGATACTTGCATGCTTTCCTGAACAGGTATTTGTGAAATCTGGAACTGTTGGACTGGTTTTTTTTAAGATGTACTCTGAGGCTCTGTGGTTGTGTCTAGCTCTGTCTGATGGAGAAGGATCAGAAAGCAATATAAAATAAACAGGCTGGTAGCTGGAGTGATTTATCTCAGGAGTCCCATAAGGATGGTTGGGTCTGGTTGTCCTCAGTGTTCATACACCAGCTGAATTTCCAAAGATTAACTTGGTTGTCTTTAATAAGCAATATATTTGCAAACCAACTTCATACCTACTGCCGTTTGTCTAGGAGCTTGACATATGTATGTATAAAGAAGTCGTAATACAAATTTGTGAAACAATTTGTTGTATAGCGACCTTTTGCTCTCTTGCAGCTCAATTTTCTGAAGAATCTTCAGTCTGCAATGTAATGCATTGATTTTAGTGAAGTCTTTTATGTTACAGGGCATTACTGAAATAAGCACACATTTGCACACCCCTAACTACGTGATCACAAAGTACTTTCTCAATTAAGAAAAGGTAGAGCAGCTGTAATGTAAGAAACATAAATCTATAAGAGGGACTGTCAGAAGAAATGGTTGCTTTATTAGCAAAAGTTTGATGATAGTACAGCCACTCAAGTAGAATATTCATCTACTTTAGATCTATTCTTAATTAATTCCTGAATACTTGACAGGCTTTTTCATTTAAAATTCTGTTTTCCCCCTTTGAATATCCATCCTTGTTTATGCATTGGTACTTAATTTTCTTATAGCTCAGCCTAACCTTTCTTTTCAAGCCTTTTTCTTCTTTGAATGAATACTTTATATCATCAAACTCTCACACAAAAATTCCGATGTGGTTTGAAAGTAAAATAAGAAACTGATGTGTTTTTTTTTACAGTCAAGAACAGCACTTCTGCCACGGTGTATTTCATTGCATCAGCCAGAGTATAGAGTAAAGGTCATTTTCATATTAGGAAAAATAAACAACAACAACAAAGCCTGGGCAAGTGATTATTTTACAAAGCTGGTGTTCGGATAGTCTTACAGAATTCTGTTTCCAAGTGGTGGTGGAAGAGCCAGTTTAGGTAATATGAAACATGGATCTAACTCAACCTTTTTTGATGGCCAAAGAAATGAGAGAATTTTTGCTTTGTTTTCCAAAGGGAGAGGTGAGATGCTGTCACACCCTCTGGAAAGCCCAATAAAATGCACAAGTTGTTCTTTGTCTTTGGTAGCACACATTTGGTATAAACCAGCTGACCAATGCACCTCTAACTCCAGGATATTGTATGTGCCCTGTTGGGCCAGGATGACTAGGTGGAGAACTGGGTTACTGTGCTGTACTCAACAGCCCACCCTCAGTATTCCAGAGGCTGTGGAACAACCTGTTCTGCTCAGAAGTCTTTTGGAAAGAAGAAGGGACCTCCTTTCTGAAATAATGGAAAGCCTAGGCTGGACATGTTTCCAAAGCACCTTTTGTTTTCTGACTTCTGTCTCTATTCTCATGTACATGGGTGGTTTCCTTGTGTTCCCTGGGCAATCTGTCCATCACTGTAAAATGAGAGATCCCAACCTAAACAGGTGGGCAGACATGGAAGCAGTCATGCTGCCGAGCCTTAGTTCCTTAATTTAGTGTCTGAATTAGGAAGAGTTCCCTTGGCTCCCAGAGATCAATAGAAACAGAGATGGGTGTCTGTGCAGTATGAATCACAGAATACACAGAATGGGTGAAGTTGCCCTTTAGAGGGGAAATGATAAGCAGCACATACTTGTAGGTATCCATGAGCTGTGTCACCAGGACTTTTTAGAAGTCCCCATTTTCTGTTGTGTCCTGACTTGAGCTCTAAACCAGCACGACTTTGGTAAGAGGGCCCCAGGTTAAGTTCCCCACGTTAGTTCAGAATGAATATGCTTGACTCAGACCCCTAAAAGGTGACTTTCTGATTTTCTGATTTGTTCTTCCAAACACAGGGAAATTTCCCTAATAATTCTTACCGAGTCTCCCAGCTTGTTGTTTATGGCTTTTGCTGTCATTTTCATTAACGGCAAATTGTTCAATATGATGCTAAACTGAGCTATATTAGATCAGCTAGAAATCTTTGTAGGCTCTCAAAGCATAGGCATTACATATTCAAAACAGGACCTAATGTTTCAGAGATTCATATTCTACTATAATTATATGGTTCAATGCAAGTGATTATATCTCTTCTTCAGTATCGGACTGAAAAGTTTTGGTTTGCTGGCTTCCTCATAATTTACTGCCGAGGCATAATAGGCCAGTCTTGCGGAAAAAAAGATGATAAATGACGCTGGCAAGGATTCATAGATTTATTAAATTTCTATCAAACAGTGCAACAAAAAAAATCTGCTTAAGTTAGAAATGGGCTCAGATTTTTTAATCAAAATTCATGAGTCCTGATGCTTGGTTCAGTAGGTCCAAGGAAGGCTTGAATTGAGGACTGATTAAAGAAAATAAAAGGCTTATTTGAAGTAATTTTTCAATGACGGCTTTTAATTGGATGTTAAATCAAATTCTTATCTGCTTTTCTGCAGATAGCACATTATATAAAATACAGTTAGTGGCACTACCACTGTAACTGATACACTGAATAACAATTGACTTCTTACTTTACACCAAGAGGATAGAAGGACTGCAGTTGTCAACCTGTCAGAAATTAAGTATGTAAATTAATGCTTAAGTATATGAATATGAATATGATTTACAAGAGGCTCTGAGTGCTGTCGGAAAAGAAACTGATTTCTTCTCCCTCCAAGGTTAACAATTACTCGCTGACCTTTACAAATTTGGGCTATATTTTTTCCTTATTCCTTTTTATGTTTTTATTGGTATGATGTTCCAGTCTCAATAATGCTGAAATAATCTGAAGTGATCTGTCATGTACAAAGTATCTTACTAATACCTATTATATTTCATGTGTGTAAGGCAATGCATTGCTAAAGATAATAGACTTATTATTTAGTTCAATGGCTACAGGATCTGTGAAATTTGTTGCTTGCTTTCTTTGTAGACTGAGTTGTAGGATAGCACTATTCATGTTGGGGATGTAATTTTAATAGGCTGTCCATTAATTTTGTAATGTTTTATTGCTGGGAATAACACCTGATTTCTTGGGCTTAGGAAAAAAAAAAATCCTCTATCTCACCTGGACTAATCAAGGCCCGTAAAGGAAAGTAAAATATGCCATAGGGTTTATGCAGCCAGAGTGTGGGAGAAAAAGGAAAACCAGAAAGGTTTACATTTCAATGTTACACTCTTTTTTTCTTCTGTAGGAGAAATGCATATGTGTGGGTTTTCTCTACTGGAGTTTGCATCGTGCACAGTATAATCATTGTGCTGAACATTATGATTATTTGTACCACTGGAATTTGCATCTAGTTCTTATGTATTCCCCTGCCTATTTCTGCACAGAAGTGTTCCCACAGGAAATAAAACTCCATATTAGGAGATCCTCCATGAGATTTGATTTTAAATTCAGAGAAACTCTCCTCCAAAAACAGATCAGAGGCTTCTCTGAACAATTAAACTTTACAACGTATAACAGCATTTTTCCACAAAGAGGCAGTATGGAACACAAGGTAGTGTATCTGAATTGCAGGATTCCCAGGCCCAAGGTGGAAAACTAGACTCTCCTCGTGGTTTCCTTGTGGTTTCTCATGTTCCCCCCATCTCAGATACCCAGCACGTTGGGATCCCTAACTTCTGTAGCTGGGACAAGAGCACTAAGACAGAAAGGAAAGCACGCTGTAATATTACTGTGTGCTAAAAAGAGGTTAAGCAATTGCAACTTCTCCCATTGCCTTGTAAAACAGACCCCCTGCGCAGAGACAAACCATCTTCAAAAGATTCTGAAATTTGGTTCGGAAAATCGCCGAGAAATTCAGCTTTTTGAAAGCTTTGAAGTCCTTTGTTAGGCATGCCCCAGAGCACACGGAGCTTCAATGGCTGGCGAGCCTCTATAGGTACGTCACACGTTGCGGCGCGTAGCGGGGTCCTCCCGCCTGTGCTGGCGGTCATCGGCAAGTGCCACCATCCTCTGGGCAGCTTTGGGCTCCTTCTGCCAATGTCACTCGTGAGAGGCGAATCCAGCTTATTTCAATCTGAAATGCCTGATCCGAAATCTTGGCAGCGTCAGGCCCTCTCCCGTCAGCCCGGAAGAAAATGGTGGAGGAGCAGGTAGAGGCCTCTGCCGGCCTGACACTGCTCGCGGGTTTGCAGGGCCCCGGTACGGTCACTTGCTTGGCCACCAGGGCAACTCAAAGGGTTCTGCTGCACCAGGGCTTTACTGCTTCAAAAGAGAGAGGTTTGTCATGACAGCATTTTGCATTAGATTTTAATGCTTTTCTTACAGTTCTTCCTATTTCATGCAAGTCCCCAGTTTAATGCTGCTTGTGTTCAATAATTAGGAAGTGTAAACTTTATTTTTGAAGCAAATTCTTCTCATTTTACTACTTCCATCATTTCAGCATCTCAATGCATGACATATGGATGCCCTATTTCATTTTCTTTAGATGAAATTTGGGCTCCCTGCAGCACTTCTGGCTGGTTTCCCATGTTCTACTTTAAATTCTGGGCTGTTTCTCAACTGGTGCAAATTAAACCGTGCTGGTTTATACTGTACAGAAGTCTGACACCCTAGCAGGAGCAGGCTTGAGTCTGCATAAGCGAGAGGGGGACCTTGGTCATTGTCCCCATAAAACAACATAAATATATGGAGATGTACATCAAGTTGTTGGTGAGAGGTAAATGGTTATCAGAGAAGAATCTTTCAGGGTACAGAGGTGTATGCAGTTTTTCACTTAATCTTTATGGTAGCAAAATGCATCTTTTTGCTAAATCTGTGTTATCTGGTAAATACACCAATAAACACTGGCAACAGTTCATGGGGAATTTTTCTCCTAACAGCCTGGAAGAAAAATAGTATGTTGCTCAACCAGATATGGTTCTAATTATAGCGTTTGCATTATACTGTTTTAATTGTCCTCTTAAATGCAGTTTTTGACATCCTGCCAAGAACTTCTCAATGATTTCTTCATTGAATAGAGGACTTTTAGTCATCCACTACATTTCTTAAGGCCATAATTTTCAACAGCATTAAAATCCACTTTTTCTTCCTTGCCTTGTGCTGCAGTTAATATCATTCATCTCGAGAACAATTGTTCTGTCACCCATTTACCTGGGAAGCACAGTCTCCTTTTTTTTTTTTTTTTATTAATCCACAAAAGGTAGAGATGGAGTAGTTCAGGGAACGAGCAACTCTGCCGTCTTGCTTGGTTTACCTTGGAGAGGTGGTGATGTAGCTTTTTGCTTCTGGGATAATAAGAATTTAATAAGTAGGAAATCCACAAAATTCATTCATTTCCGCAGTTTTCATACTATGCATTTTTAATTATATTTTTTGTGTGTGTGAAACTCACGGCAGATATTCTTTACTTCTTGTTTTACAAAAAGAACTGCCTTAGGGTGACACTATGTTAAGTTCTCCAGGAGAAACTATGAGTAGTAACTATTTGGATGGTTGTTTTAGCTCTGTGGCTGCCTTGTAGTTCATGGTTTTTGCACAGAGAATGACACACTATGGGGTAAATTTTAAGTGTGTTTATAAAGTGCCAGAGGAGGCTGCTGCAGCAAATAATAAGAATGAATTTAAGAGGCAACTCAGGAGTTCCAGAGCAGGAGGCAATGCTAGAGAATTAGGAAGAGTCATTTAAGGTCATTCACGAGCAATCAACCTTTGTCGGTCCCAGATAGTTTGTTTTTCTTCTTCTTTTTTTTTTTTTTTTCCTCAACATATATTGAGGAAGTAGGGGCAATACGTTGATGTTATTCCCATTACATTCATATCAATCCAGAGGCACTCTTCTAACCAGAAGCGCCTGCTGTTGAATTACAGGAGGCTCTTTAGAAAACTGGACTTTATCTTATATCAATTGACTAATATATTTGCTAACATTTCAATTATTATTTATCTATTCATGTCCTCAAAAAAAAGCAAACACTTGCAAAATGAAGAAAAATATGTGTTAGACCCTTCTCCAGTCAAACACTTGACATAAATGCTTAACTTGGAGTATTTAAGCTGTTGAAATGAACTCAAGAGAATTATATTTTTGATAAAAGTCTACAAGTACTTCCCAATCAAGGTCCTAACATAGAAACCACATCTATTTGGAAGTGTACTCAAGCCTGTGTTTAAATGCTTTCCTGAATCAAGACCTTGTTTCTGAAGAACTTATTTTCTAACAGATAAGCCCCAACGAATTCTAATGGCCATTCTGATTAGGCAAGAGCACAGGCAATCAGGCCTGCAGGAGAAGGTAGTAAGTATCCTGAAGTTGCTCCCACTGTTCATTTTTTAATAATGTTTATAATGCTTCAGAGATATTTCAGTTTAAAAATGTACATTATAAATTTATGGTAGACATTTTAACTAATGTGTTTCTTTTAATCACCAGTTCAATCATTTTATTGCATGCTCTCCAGGAAAGCACATGCAGCCAATATTCATCTGCAAATGGATATAGTCCAATGCATTTCAATAAAAGTCATTCACTTAATAGGAGTATTTGGAAATGTAGGTGAAAAACTTACAATACAGATCCTTTCTGTCTCTCCAATCTGCAGAATGTTTTCCCGTTAGCAGCAAGCATCTGACTGTTTTCAAAAGACTAGCTGAAGTAAAATTAGTAGGTGACTTTACCTATTATTCCTGAACTCTCTCTGCAGTTCCTTTTATGTGAAGTTTGTAATCAAAAAATAATCTGTTGTTGTTTGATAACTGAAGTACTGCTGCAACGACATTATAGTGTTTGTCTGCAGACACATCTCCAGCTGGATTATTTCAGCAATGAACAATTAACTGGAGTTTGATCACTGAAATTCATTAATTGTAGCTTAATTTGCCACTAGTGAAAGCTGGCAGAGATCTGTTAGATCAGCATAGTTCTGGCAGTTTATACCAACAGTGAATTTGACCCATTATCTTTTGTTGTTAAAGCTTTATTCCTTTTGAAGTAGTTGTATCCTTTGTCCATAGTTAATTATGATATTAAATTGCAGAGGAATGTTTCCATTTTCTCAAACTGCCTAATCTGAGCCTTTGGTCTGACACATCAGATTAGCTGCGATTTAAACCAATGACCTCCTGGCTCTGGATAATGTCATGTTGGTTCCTATACAAAACAACAGGGCTGTCCCTGTTCAGGTTACACTAAATCACAAGCTGATGAGAGGTGACGGGTTCTGCAGCAACTCTGAATCACATGTTCTTTGATTTCTGCCTCTCTGGGCCAAATTCCTCCCGATAAAAGGTACAGAAGGTCATCCCCTGTCCAGAAACACTGTGCTGAGATCACAGCAATATTCCAGCAGTGTATTTTTGTTTTGGCAAGTAAAACAGCAGAGCTCTCACAAATGAAAAATAAAAATAAAAATTTAAAAATTGTTTATAACAACACCAACCCAAACACAATGCTGTTGTGTGCATCCCATCCCTCGTTTATAAATAACAGAATGAAGTGATGAGATGTTGGGTAGAAACATTTTTAGGCTTAGTTTTCCTTAGAGCCATGGAACAGTCAGAAGATGCAGTAAATATATTCTGAAGACAGTGGCCAGTCAGAAGTACTTACGTGCCAGCTTGCAGCCTTGACATGCTCAGAAGTCAGCGTCTCAGACAGCAGTTGGCATAGATCAAGTTGGGAGTCTAAATGTCAGTGAGTGGTAAGTGTCTAAATCTTGATCTCTCAAGTCGTTAGGTTGTTTATATGAGTGGTTGCCCCCTGAGGTGGTCAGAAATGTCAGGAGAAAACTGTTCAAAGAGATCTTGCACCACTGAGCTCTTGGATAATAGTTAGCCTTGTTGACTCTTGACTGTGACCGTAAAGTTGCCGGAAGCATTTTTTAACTTTTTTTTTGTTTGTTTTTGTTTTTTTTTGTATTCAAATAAAAATGATTTTTTTTAGCTTTCTAAAGAATCCTAGAGATTTTATATTTTGAAAATAATGTATGAGTTGTTAGTAGTGAGCCTTACAGCAGATAGGTGTGTGTGGCTCTTCCTATAGAAGGAGGGGATGAAGATGAGGTCTGGGTGGAGACAGAAGCTGAGAGGATGGGCTAGAAACAGACTGGTTGGAAAGCCGACTGCAGAAGAGGAATTGCCACAACATCTGCCTGCTTCAGTAAAACTTTCAGTTCCAAGTCTTACTTTTCAAACTTCTTTAGAAAAAGGAGCAGCTCACCTGTATGGTTGTGTCCATATGTATGAAGATTTGATTTTCTCAGGCAGTTTCAACCAAACGTCATTGAAGTTGTCAAATACTGTTAAAATTGCTGTAAGTTGTGTGAAAGCAGTGGGATAAAGGACTGCTGACAGCAGGGCTGGAACATGAACTCGGTCTTTATTAGACATATGAGAATCCCATTAGAGCTCTTGCCTGGAGACCTGGCTCCACAGTAAGCTAGCCTTCACTGCTCGTGGTTTTGATGGAAAACCACATTGTTCCAGGATGCCACTGCAAAGGTTAGACAGAGTGGTCCTTACAGTATTTGAACTGTGCCTCAGCCAATGCATATTCACTTGCTATGGCCGGTAGAGCCCGGGCAGAAAGCATGGCTGGTGTGTTGTGTCCCATTTTGGTCAAAGCTGGGAGTAGCCTATGGGCTTGAAGTTTTACCTGCAATGCTGGCCTGGCAAAACTTGGAATTTAAATAGTTTTAGATGCCTGTAAGTGTGAGACTCCACTCGAAATCCAGACAAATCAGCAGAACTACTCGCCTACTGCTTGTACCCTACCTTCTTCCCAGAATGCCCCGGAGTGCTGATGTGCTCGATGACAGAAATCCTTCCAGCCTATCCCCAAATCCTTGGCTTCTAGACAGGAAAGTATCAGGAAGATATGTTCCATGTTAGTCAGAGATAAAATTATCTTTCTCTCCATGTTTAATCTCCTATTCCGCCTACGGGGTATCATTCAGTATTTTCAGTGTGCTCAGGTTCAAAGCCCATAAAGGTCATGTTTCCTTAGGAGTAAAGGGAGCAATTAGGGCAACAAGTTTTATTTCATTTGATATAAGTTCACATACTTTAATATTCAAGTAATAATTACAGTAATCCGTAAATTAGTCAGCTAAAATATTAATTCATTTGGCACAGTCCTAGTGTACGCTGTCATAACAGAGCCTGACAGGACTAGCTGAAATCCTGTAGTTACCTTTTTAAATACCACAGAATTTCTTCATTGTTGTGATAAAATACAGATGTGGCTTAGAACAAAACTTGCATGGTGAGCAGAAATAGAATATATAATTAGAACAAAGAGGGCTTAAATCAAATTAATCTTTATCTGACAGGAACATTTACATTTACATCACTGAGTGCAAAGTCATAGCCAAAATTGAAATTAGAAACAGATAATTATGATAAGAGAGGACACTTATGCTGACTTTTCTCATGCATAATTGGAAAGCACACAAAATGCACTGCTTGTTATAATTAGAATTAGTGTTAAAAATACACCACTTTTGATGAATGCTAGTTTGTTGCAATAAAAAGTTGCCTAAATACTTGTCTGGTAGAAGCACTAGTTGGTTTTGATTAGAAGATCATAAAGAGGGCAGATGGTTTAATAGCTTTTCAAAACCAATAATAAAAATGGACTTGGTAACCTTTTTTGTATATCTTTGTATCTATAGATTTTTTTGATGCAGGTCCTAAGTCCATGTGTGTATTTAATATTATTTAAAAATGATAACTGTGCTTTAAGAATGGCTCACTAGTCACATTTGCCATGCTGGGATCTGGTCATGAGAAGAGTGAGCTTCACTTTTAAATTCAAAGTTCCCAATACATGGGAGGATCATGCTTTTATGATATCCACGCAGCCTACTTTTAGTTTACTTTTCAGTACATATATCTTGAAAGCATTTAACATAGAGAATCTTGCCCCCGTTGAGGAAGGCACTGCCCATTTAGCTTTCCAGGAGTTTTGCCCTGGTTTCCCTGAGAACACAGCATTTGCTCCTTCTCAAGTCCCAGAGAAGAAAATATGCTTTATTGGGTTGCTGCAAGGAAGAACTAGCTTCAAACCATGGAGGGTGTCAATTTCAGGACAGAAATCAACATTGACAATTTTAATTCCTTGGTTCTCAGCTCTGCCCTCGCTCTATAGATCACTCATCCTTTTATGTGTGGTTGCAAACTGGAGCGCTAGATTCTCAGTTGCTGTAAATCCATTGCGACTCGCTCGACATTGTCAAATTTTACTGATTTACCAGCCAGCTGAGGATCAGAGCCTGTGTGTATACAATGCTATGGATACATACGCATTTATGGTGTTTGGAAACAGCAGTATAATTGCCCCCAGCTGTACAAAATCCAGATGTTTAGATTTTGAGATTTCGAAAGAGGTATAGCTGGAGCTCTAATGGTGTTTGTCTGCTTAACACCTCCTTGGCATAAGGGAGGCTGTTTCCATAACGTTAAGGATGATGGGAAGAGCTGGGGTATGAAGTTCAGTCTTTGGGTGGATTCTTGCAGACTTTGAGCAGTTCCTCCTTTGGCTTTCACTTACAACTTTTATTAATGAAACAGATCCAAAGAGTCTCTGGGAATTCAGCAACATGATAGTTTAGCATGCTGTCAGAAAGTAGCTTGTCAGATGGCTCTATTGTGCTGGGATGTGATTTTTAGTAACATGTAGGATTAGGGAAGTGATTCATGTATTGTGCTCTGTTGAAAAGAAGGGTAATTTGAGGTAGCAGAAAGGATTTTCAATGCCAAAACAATAATGATAATTCATCCTGTGGTAAGGAATTGTTATGACACGCTTTCTATTATTAATCTGGTTAGAGGGTCTAGGTTAAATGACTGCAGTCGATTAAAAGATATATAGATAGAAAAGCTTTATGTATTTATTACCTGCTTAAATAAAAGGAAACTTACCTGAGAAAATTACAACATGGAAGAGCGAACAACTGTGATTTAATGAGCTGCCTTTACACGAACATCTGGAATCATTATTATTATTATTATTATCATGGTGATTATTATAATTTTACATAAAAACAAAATACTGACAACTCTGAATGAGAAGTATTTTCTGTTAGCTGTAATAAAAATATCCAGGGTGGTTAAAATAAATCTAAACAGTAGCATTTCCATAGGCCCTGTGCTGCCAAAACTGCTGTAAATTAGTGCTTTGTCTCCTGGGGAGTGTCCCACTTAAATCAGGGAGTGCAAAGGCACTTGGTGCAGAGTTTGTATGCTGTAGTACCTAAATGATAAATGTAAGCTGCAGTAATTGTGAAGAAAACATTGCTAAAGGAAAATCTAGCAAGCAGGAATTTCATTCAGCTGATGTTTGTTCAGGGAGGTCAACCCAAAGCGCACACAGTGCAATTAGCTCACCTAAAGTCTGGCTTGTGTCAGGCCACAGTGAAACATAGTCCTGGTGCTGGAATTCTGCATAAAACCAAGACTCACTCTTGCATATGAACTCATTTGCCCAGAGCCTGGAAATGGCAACATGTAAATATATGTCGTTGCTTGAGGAAAGATTGTTCTTTCAAATAATGCCAATTTCCCTATGTTTTCCTCTCAAATACAGAATTTAAATATACCTAAAAAACCTAAGTCTGTGTCTAGACGTATTTGTTTACAACTATAATCTGTAAATTGTCAGTGTCTTTTATTGTTATACAAAATACAGGAGTTTAATAATAAGCTTTAGCGTGACTCTGAGTATTTAGTGTAGAACAGAATGGTACGTACAAGAACATGCTCCTGATGAAACAGTCATCTGGTGATTTGCTAAAAGTTACAGCGATACCTGAAATATAAATAATCTTATGGCAGCAAAGGGGTTCATTGGTCGAATGATTTATTAACTTTTCTCTAAAGAAGAACTCTTAAGTTTTTAGACTCTTTAAAATTAACCTTGCCAGGAACCCATATTTTAAGGTGTTACATAAAGAGCTGAGGAAAATAAGACAAATTTAAAGAAAACATTGCCAGAATAAATATGAATGTTACACCAAAGCACCTTTCTCTTCGTTCCTGTGCTCGCTGGCATTGCCCTGTAAGCTATTGTGAACACATTTCTTTTTAGCTGGAAAACAGGATAAATATCAGCTAGGTTAATTTAATATCTAATGAATATCCCTTAAGGAAAAATTATATGAATCTTTGTTACAGTATTTCACAAATCAAATTAGCAACTCAACATTAATAGATTTTGATTGACACATCTGATATTAGCTATTAGTGTCTCAATGGACTTTAGCTCTTCCTCATTAAATGAATTATAAAATTCCACCTCTTGATCAGGAGAAGTGTTTCTTTTGTCTTTTTTTCAATGGAACTGAGGGCAGATCTGCAGTTGACACAAATCAGCCCACCTCCATTGAAACCAGCACAGACACTCCAGTCTACGTCTGACTCAATAACACTCTTCAACAGAATTTTGTAGGACAGGATTTCCCAGTAGTACAAATGGGTTTAAAGTTTAGAACGTACAGGGGAAACTGTGGCAAAACAGAGCAAAGAGGCAGTAACACTTTTGAAGGAATTACTCGAACAGAAGAGTAGCATGCTCTCAGAAAGTACAAGGGATTTTCACTCTAAGAGATGCCCAACAGGTGCCCCTGCTGGACAGGAGTGGCCAAGCATTGTGGTAGAGAATGATGAGGAACCACACCCCCCAGCCATCAGAGCACTTATTCTATTTTATTATATTATGTAGCTTGAGTAAATAGTACTTATTCAATTCTATTATTACATTCTATATTATATTATTATATTGAACCTTATTCTGTCACGTACCTTGTCGGTATTGCAAGCGCCATGGTGGCCGTGGTTATTCTGATGTAAGTGTTTTTGCTCATCTCTGTGCAGGATAATTAAATGTCAGCTGGAGCTGGAAATTTGACTGAAAATCAGTTGCCTAACTTGTAGGAGACTATTTTAGCATCATTGACTGCTCTGGTGTAAGTGTGAAGAAGCGACTCTTCTTGGTTTTGTCCAGGGAAACTTGAAAATATTTAATTCCAAACTTCTCTAGAAAGGCACTTCAAAAATACATTGAGAAAAATAAATAAATAAATAAATAAATAAATAAAAAAGAAAGCCACAAGAATTAATAGCAATCAGAGTGCCTTTCAGTGAAGTGAATCTTGTTTAGATGCTACCTACTGGCTTGTGGAACTAAAGCCTGAAAGCAGTGAATCTTTTAAAGAGAAAAGATGACACAGGTAGGGAGAGAATCAATACCTAATTTTTCTCAGGAATTGCTTAAGAAGAAGAAGGAACGCAGAGAATAGTATTGCTATCATAATAACCATATTAAGCGTGCTTTTCTTAAGAACCACGTATGCAGATACAGGTATGCACAAGAAACCAAACAATAGATCCTGGATTTGCTAAGCCTTCATTTATTGAGCTTCTGTGTTACACAGGCTGGTTCCTTGAAGAAAATGATTTTTTCTTTTGATTTAGTTAGTGTTTTCCCAACATTCTCACCTCTGTGATGATTATGAAGGTGACTTACTCCCTTAGGAATAATGTCTTATATGACACCTGATGTGTCTTACAAATTAAGGTAGATAAGTGGGCAATTTATCTCCACAGATATCTCTGCAGAATCATTTTACTTTACTGACCAATACTTTAAATTTCTCCTGCACTAGGTGGGAGGCTTCTCAATTTCTTTTGCTCTGAGCAACGTACCGGTTAACCCAAAACAAATGTATATGATAGATGAGACTAATTCTCCAAAAAGGAGCTCTGCCTCGCACCTGCTGCAGACAGGTTTGTGGCCAACCTTCCTTGACAGAGCTGGTGTGAATTCAGATTCAACAAAGAGACTGGAACATCTCTGTACCTCCTTTAATGACTGTTATTTTTAGAACAGTTAAAAGCCAGCTATGCAGCGTGAAGGGTATAAAGGAGTATGGAGTATGTGGGATAAGAATAAAAATATAATGACTCTGAAGGAGACAGAGGTGGTTTTTGTGTGTTAACTGCAAAGCTGCCTAGTCCAGAGTGAAAACACCTGTATGTAGATGTATTTCATAAAGTATGTGCTCTTTCCCTGATGGATCAGATGGTATTTTTAATCATGTAAATACATTTTAAAATGAAATGCTTCAGCTCTGGTTCTCTACCTAGATGTCTGGATTTTACACCGTTAATTCTGGTGACCTAGCATCAGTTTCTCATGATTTATTCCCATGTTGTTTAGATTGCAGTCCATTTCTGTGCACCCTTCAAGAGTGAGACCCTTCACAGTGGTCATCTGGCCTCACTCTGTCAAAGCAAATGGAGTTAGGACCATTGACACAGCAGCTCCATAAATCAGAAACACATCTACTTCCCACACTAATACTGTTATAGTCCTCAGCACTGTAGTGAAGCTGTTTGCAAGCCACCAGTGTTTCTGTCTCAGTTCTGTACACCTATATTAATACAATATTTCTACTTAAAAATTTTCAAGTTTAATTACAGACATGGTTCTAGTGGGATTGCTGGGAAAGAACTCTGGTGACTTCAATTTTATTACTTCTGATTAGACTTTTGGTGTAAATGAAGGCAGAATCGAGCCCAACATAGCCCCGAAGGGAACACGGCAACCAAAGGCATTCTGAGATATCTCAGTGATACCTGTATATTTTAGCACGTAACATAAAGCACATGTTTTTCAATCCATTTGTTTCAGTGAGGGGAAATGAGGAAAAATATAAGCTAAACTGGTTAAATGAGGTGCTTACTGGAAAAGAAGCGGCTTAAATCAGTTAAAAGGAACATCAGTCAGAATTTAGTCACAGTCAACTGAAGTTGCATACAATTTTTTAAGAAATAACTTTAAGTTAGTGTTACAAAATTTAATGAAACAAGAAACAAGAATTCAGACTCAGGACATTTACAAGAATTTTGTTATTCTTCATTAACAGCTGGGCCAGATCTCGAGTTGAATCAGTGAATCCACTGCACATTTACCCTACAAAAGATGGGGTGCATTGTGTAAGATGACAGAGAGACTAACAGCATTGTGAAATGCCCAATAAAACAGCAGGGGCACAGTGCTCTTTGCAGATTTTCTGTTGCTTATTTGCTCTATCTTATTTGCTGTTTAACCACTGCTTAACATGGTGTACTCTTCCCGAAAATTTTGTAGAGAGGCATTTGTGTGTCATTTGTATTTGTGTGTGGTGTGCATCTGGAAGGGAAGAAGATGGGAACATTGCAGGAACAAAAAGGATAGATTTCATGTTTATTGGAAAAAGACACCTGCAGAATTCATGCTAGATTGGCCATTGCCATGAGCCTGTTGGCCCTACAAATGTGTTTTTTGACCCATAATAGGTTACAGCTTGATTTAATAGGCCACATTTCACTGCCTTTATGGACACCTTTACATCTTCTTTTCAGGGTAATTATCTTTACACACATCTGATGTAGCAATGTAATTGACTCCTGCTTTTCTATGGCTATAGGTTAATGAACCAAACTGATAATTTTTTTAAAGAGAATAAATCACTTGTGTATTGTTTTTGAAATGATAGTGAGGACGTATGTTTAGAGGCTTGCTCATGATCTAACAAGAACACTTTGCAGAGAGGCAGCCACCAGCTGGGGCTTTACGCAGCACAGTTCACAGAAGTGTCCTGAGCAGTCCTCAAGTCTCCTGTGGGCTGGGTCCTGCTGAGACTGACACACAAAAAGCTGATCCGTGGCACTTTGCATCCACGAGTTTGCTGACCTATGGACTGGATGGAAAAACATGCTAAAAATCAGGAATTCATTTTTTCAAACAAACCACAATACTCCTGAAGAAATATGTTCCTTTATTCCAAAGCCAACATTTTTCCTCCAAATGTGCATCAATGTGAGCTCAGTCATTTTTCAGTTCCTCATGCAGTAAAGTGTGCATAGATGGCACTTCACCATTTTCAATGCTGGTTTGTTTTCGTACAACTAGAAAGGATTCTGTGATTAACAGTGGTCATTTGGCATCAATTCTAGCTGTTTTAAAAATCTGTTTGAACAGTGGAAGCACTAGAGCAGGGAAAGCCAAGTTTGCAGGTGCCTTCAGCTCTTTTCAGAATTTTAATGGATATTGCACAATGTCATTACACACTTTTTTGCTGTGTTCTCAACAGAATCAAACAAATCCTATTTATTTTTATGAGGGGAGAATGATGTATTCATGGAGGGGGAAAAAGGCATGCTCTGATATGAAATCTCACCTTGTTGGTTCCTGAGCATGGGCTGCAGTCCCAAAGACGTAGCGGATGTCCATGTGTGTTAATTGTTTAACCTGCAAAAATTTCCCTGTGGAGTTTTACTTGTACATTACTGCTTTTCCTCTCTGGCTTAAGGTTCACGTCTGCATCAACCACAGGCCATGACCGTGCATGGGGTGTCAGGAAGCCCTTTAAAACCGTGCCAGTGGACTTCCATGCAGGTCCAGTCTGTGTGGCTTTGCTGCAGAATTGTTTGTGTTTATTAAAACTGTACTTCCAGAGGGTTCTGCCTCGGAGTATCTTGAGGAGAGGTAAAGAGAGGGGATTTGAGGCTAGGACATGCTTTTACAAATGTTACTCACATGAATGGGCCTATTAATTTCAGACTACCTGTGTGCACTCATGTGAGCAAGGACCCTGCTGAGGGCCCTAATTAGTTAATGTGTGAGTGCACAGAAAGTGCTCTGGGTGCCCGTTCTTGTTACTAGTCAGGACGCATTGGTCTGTCTTAATAAAGATGTCACTTCCACTTTACTATCCCTGATTTACTTTATTACTGATTAACAAATATCGGACAGATGAATTGTACACAGAGTGCCAGAGCTTGTCTGGCCTTTTGATCATTTCATGTCAGAAAGAAGATGCAAAAGGGTCGTAAACTTTGGGATCTACCCAGCGCAGAGGATGTGTGGATTAAGTGGGGATGCAGCCAGGTTGCCTGGCAGTATTTAGCACCTTAATAGTCATTGAGAGCAAGGGGCATCCAAAAATTTTGAGCTTCCCTGAGGATGAAAATGAATGGAGTCCAAAATGGCTCGTTTACACCTCTCCCAGCAGCTTACTGGAGTGTAGCTGGAAATGTGGGTACCAGTGTGTTCAGTCTGCCAAACAGCTCACTCTTACACCATGCCATGACCAAACCACCAAATTCTCACTAGCTCCCCTTAGGAAAGGCGCTTATGCAATTTGGGGTGTTTCAGTGTGTCTCTGTGTCCAGCCAGCAAATTTCAACCGAATTTGGACAGTGACATTCTTTAAAGTTTTGTGAAAACGAGCAGTCGGCTAGGGAAGAGAAAGCCTACCAAGGCTCTGGTTGGAAAACAGGGCAGAGCATGAGCCCGCCTCTCATTAGTCACTAAAAAATCCAGTCACAGAGAGAGGACAGACAGATGGACACACACACACAGAGCTGTAGGAAACCAGCCTTACTTGCACCGATCAAAGAGCGACTTGTTTAAAGCTTTCAGTAAGCTCTTCGCCTCAGTTCTTGCATTGCAGAGTATTGTTACACACGGGAGTTAGGAAGAGCCTACTGCAGAGCTTTGCTACTTGATATTTGAAAAGTAAAACTTGAAAAATATCCTCCAGAAATAGCGTCTGAGTGCAAATCCAACTGGTTTTGGCACTCCTCCCTAACCCCCTGGTCCGAATTAAAATTCAGCTCCCTGAGCAGGCACAGCAGTGGGCCAACAACTTTGGGTACAAGAACAGACCTGCTGAGTTCAAAGGAGCTGGGCACACATGCAGATGTTTGCAGGATCGGGATCCTAGCTATTGCATGGAATTTGGCCTGGCTTTCTGCTTCCCTGTAGGATCTGACCTGTTGTTTTTAACCACCACCACTAACGGTGCATTTTAATATGGCTGTGATGTTATCCAGAGAGGCAACTGGGGATTAGCATACTGTATTTCATTATTTCATGACTTTTTATATATTCATATTTAGACTGAACAGTGTTAAAAAGAATATTTTATTTCATTATGCAATTTTTAGTGAGCTTATTATCAGTAATATGTTTAGCATAAAATTTATTAGTGACATGCCCTTTAATTTAGCCTGTCTAATTGGTGCTAATTTAGTTAGATTGCATTAAATTACACCCTTTAATGTAGCTATGTGTGGGTCAAGAAATCCATTCCAACAGGTTAGGTAATTTTTCATGCAGCTGAACAGTAAAAATGGTATTAAGGTAGCTGAAAAATGCAATCATGTTCCAAAATAATAGTTTTCCTGGATATGATTATCAAGAAAACGGGATTTCTGTTATAAGTGCTCTTCCTTTGAAGACTTATAGGGTTCATCTTCCATCTAAACTCGTGTCCCCAATCTCAACAACAAAGACAAAGGGTGGGAATTAAGATCATTACTCTTACGTGAGGGGGAATTATTAAGAATGATCTTTATTTCAGCCTTCATCCCTTCTTTATCATGCTCAGCACAAAGATAACAGTGAAAAATATGTTGTCCCTTCTTTTATCTGAGTTTCTGCTTTCTGCTCCATTAGAATTACTTTGGTCAGATGGTTGGAGTGGAAAGTAATTGATTTGATCTCAGCAGTGTACAAAGAAGCAATCTGAGCCTAACAAAACAAAACAAAAAATCTGACCTGTAAGAGTCATCGATCTCGAGCAGTAAGAGCAGAGGGCTGCAAGGCAGACTCCTGGGGGCAGGTCTTCAGCTGCTGTAAATTGTTGTGGCTGTTATGAGTCAATGGGGTTTGAAGTCACTGGCAATTTCGCCAGTGGAGGTGTCAGGCCCTGGGTTCGGTTCCCAATTCTCCGTACAACCTGCAGAAGGCTCCAGGTCCTCTCCGGTCCCTGAGCGTTGTCACTGCCTCCCCTCTTGTGCCAGCGATTGCTGTGCTCCCATGCCTCTGAGCGCTCCTGTGTCCTGACTTGTCTGCTGGGAACCCTGGCAAGTGCACGGCAAACTTCTTCAGTATTTGGAGATGTTTTAATGCACATTTAGTGTGCATCAAGTGCCCCTTAGCTTTTCCATGCCGTATGTAGCAACGGGTCCAAGCAAAGGGTAGGGGAAAAAAGACAGTGAGGCTTTCTGTCAATGAGTGTCGTTGATGAGTATAATGTCAGTCCTATCTTGTATCAAAGCCACGGGAGATCGACAGATAACCTCTCCTCCCTGCCTATTTTTTTTACCCGGAGAACTTGAGTCTTGTATAAAGGGTCTGACAGGTTTTGAGCATGCTTCTGGAGATGTCCCTTGCAGCAGAATGGTTTGCTAACCTGATCCCCTGGTTGTGTGCTGAGGTTATGTTGTGGGGTTGTCATCGTTGCTGAGAGTTGTGCTGTTAAGCCGCACTTCTCAGTTTTATTGGCATCATCCTGTTCTTCGTAAGCTTCGCTTTTCTACAGGCTGCGGATCCCTGAGGATGAGCTGCCTGAATATATAGTAATGGTTTCTCTGTTTTCCTATATATCTCTCTCACTCCAGAAGTAACCTGAAAGCTTTACAAATACCGTGATAATCTCAGATCACCCACACCCTCAGAGGGCATCCACACAGCCAAACACAGCGGGAGCCAGGCAGGAAGGAGCAGTCGGTGGGAGCTCACAACCTCACACACAGGAATCAGTAGGGTGGAAGAATAGGTTTGTCAGGTATTTTTTATTGTTACCAGCATATGTGACACCACTGTAGCTGAGCTGCATGTTACTGGGGTTTTGCAGGTATCCGACAGCACAGACTCAGAAACACAGCCATTGTTCATTCAGCTCTGTCCCATATTTAAGCCGTTCCAATTTTCCCCTGCAGCACCAATAAGAAAAATTACTTGGAAGACCAATACTTCAGCATTGAGAACAAAGCTAAACACCTAGTCCACGAGGCTTTTTAATTCCTCGGAAAAGGTTCCCACTCAGGTGCTAGAGCTGTTGTAGGGGAGTTAACCCCAAAAGGCACAAGAAGAGCCCCTTTTAGGGAGCGGTTCCCTGGAGTAAGTTGATACCTGTTTGCTTTTCAGAAAGATATGAGATCAACTTTGCCTAACAACCGAGCTGTAAAACTGGCAGAAACGCCAGCAGCAGCAGCTCAATTGCAAACATCACGCTGAGTATTATGTTTTGGGTAAATAAATATGAAAAAAGAATAAGTGGAAATCTTCCTCTAATAGGGAAATACATCAATGATACTGTAATTAGAAACAACATTATTCAACTGTAATAAAGTATTTATTTCACTGTGATTACAACAGTTGTTTATCCTTGGGAGCTGTATCCAGAAGCAGAATATCCGGACTGGAAAGGATACAGCAGCTGCCTAAAGCAAGGTCCTTAAATCTGGGCTTAGCCGCTCAGTCAATGCTTGTCAGTGGGGCCTTGAGATGAGAGGCTGGGCGAGAGCACCAGTCCAGCTGGGCCACAGCACAGCTCCTGTGCCTGCGTGGGGCACCTGGCTTGCCATGAAACCACAGCTCAAGCGGTACAAGGGGCCAGGCAGAAGTGCAGTGCAGCTGCCCTGGAAAGCAGTCTGTGGCCGGGGTCCTCCTGCCAGGGAGCTGTGCTGGGGAAGGAGGGCCGAGCATCGCGGTGTCACCAGCTCCTGCCTGCAGGCCCCGATAGCCCTCGGTGATTCAAAAATATTCAGCAACATCACCTGGATGTTGCGTGTTAACTGACTGTAGTATAAAGGGAGGTAGGTTAACTCTGAGGTCTCATGCTGAAGACACTGAAATTCGCCCTGCAGTTCTCCCTGTGTCCCCCCTGTCCTGCCGCGGGGCTGGAGCAGGGCCGGGCACTCAGGGCCTTGCTCTGCGTGGCCGCAGTGGCCGGAGGAGTGGTGCCAGCCCTGCCCCGTGCTGTGACAAACGCCGAGTGTGCCAGGCCTGGTGCCAGGCTGCGCTTGGCAGCTCTCAGCTGCATAAACACGGACGCAGCATTGTGCTTTGGAGGCTTCTGTCACGGAGATGTAGGCCACTGTTAGTGTCCTTGCTGTCTCACGGCATATCAGGCTTGTGGCTTTTGGTTCCTGGTGACACTGTGCCATCGGCCCCACATTCAGCTAGAAACTGAAGGCCAGAGGGTGCGATCTCCCGGGCTCCAACAAGAAGCCTCTGGCAGAGCAGGGAGCTGAACCAAGGCCTCTGAAGAAGACCACGTCAGCATTAGGTCAGGCTTTGGACAGCGGTGCAAGCTGTCCTCAATTGGCTGCCATCGCTTGCAGGTAGCAGGCACCAGTGCTGGCACTTGCTCATTGTTTCGAGTGCTGGTAGGTGGGATGCTGCCGGGGGCATGTGAGCCAGTACTTCGTATGGTAATATTTAGAAAGAGATAAGAAGAAGCTGCTTTTCATCTATTCTCATTCTTCCCTGCCAGCCCGTGCTTTCTTTCAGCTCAGGAGACTGAAATCTTCTGTTCTGTTGTAAAAAGAAATCACTCGGTGAGCAGAGGAGCTAATGAATCCTGGCTTGTAATGTCTCTCTCTCATGCGGATCCTCTGATATCTTACAAAGGGTGAGCTTTATTAGCTTTTCCTGTAATGGGACAGCAGTGGGGCCCCTCTCCTATCCCCCACTGCCTTCTTTTCAAACTCGGAAGAGTTTCCTTATCTTTTGACCTTGATGCTGGACAGCAGGGGTGAGCTGAACACCCTTTTTAAATGAGAGCACAAACACGCATTATTTTAGACTCCCACAAGTGCTGTCTGTAGGTGTTTCATTTCTATCAGGAACTGGGCTAAAAATAAGACAAACAAATCCCCTGAAATTAAAAAGAAGCATCAGTGTTTAAATGATTGTATCAGATAAACTGGGAAGTCATCTAAAATTTTCAAAACAAGGGCTGTACTGGCTGAGCTGCAATCCACCCACTCACAGCAACAGCAGTTGATACTTTATTAGAAGAGTGGGATGTTGTTCCCCAAACCTATTTTCTGTCTGTTAACAAATACACCAGACAACACCATCATGGGGCTTCTGGCTTCTCTGTTTAGTCCACAGGTCAGCTTTCATTTTTCCTATCATTAGAATTGGTGGGGCAGGAGAAGAACGGTTTATCCATGCAGCTAACGAGAGGGAGATGTACAAAGCTAAATGGGTTAAAGCCAGTGCTGGATTCAAACATCAGATTTTGCTTGTCAGTTTATGTCACAAATGCAACCATACTTTAAATTCAGCTGCTTGAGTAACGCCCAAAAGCTATCATTGCACTAATGCAATTATGATAGCGCATCAATTGCTGTAAATCACAAAGCTATAGATAGGGTGTAGTTGTCATGTTCTTTGTGATAAAAAGATGTAGGATCTCTAATCAGTACAACGAGAGAGGCTGTCATTGATAAAGGGAATCTGGGGCTGGAGAGCAGTATTGATCGTGCTGAGGAATTTACGAACTCTCAGTTTTTGCACACTTGGAGCAGCCTTTCAGGATGCACCACCAGCTTCACCTGCCCCGGGGCTGGAGGGATGAACTGAGAGGTTGGCAGCTGCCTTGCATGGGTCCTCCAGCGAAAGGGTGACGCTGATTTTCAGGGTGATGCTTTTTGGGAGGCCAAACTTGGAAATGGTAGACTGCATTTCCTTCTTGGGGGAATGGCCATCCCTGAACATAATCTCACATTGTGCCACTGATGGGGCACTCATTCTTCCCAGCTGGGCTGGTGCCAGATGGGTGTGGGCTCCCAGCAGCAGGGAGGGGAGAACTGCATGGCCCCTGGGCAGCCAGTGCTGGGGAGCGGTGCTGAGCCTGGCTGGGGCACAAGCCAGTGCCTTCTCCCTCGTGGCTTCAAAGTTGTTTGCAAATGATAATACTTCCCCACCTGTAACTGAGAACCAGGTTTTCCCTTCCTCAAAAAAAGTCAGTGCTTACTATCTGTGTTCATCCTCTCTACAAAAAAAAATAATAATAATTTATGGCCAATATTCATAAATTATTTACATTCAAAATGTGGAATTGTAGACAAAAATGAATATTAAATGATCGAGTAAGATGAAAATGGAAGGATGGGGCTGGGCTGTCAGGGTGATCGGTTGCTTTTCATGCATTTGGTTGTTTGTTTGTTTTTCCCTCAAGAAACTCCATGGATCAACATACAAAGAATTTATGTGATTTTTTATTAATATGCAGCATATGGCTTGAAAGCTTTTATATGTTTATTGCTTTCACCCACAATCACATAGTTCCTTGTATTTGTGTGCCGGCATATAGCTGTGTATATGTACACAATCTCTGTATGTGCGTGTGTTTAAACTAATACTCTTTGTATAGAAATACTATAGCCTCATGTTGCAGCCTCTCTGGTTTTCACCACTCTCTTCTTTATGCTTGGGTGGTCATATTTTGAAATTTCCCCAGGACCAGTTTTTCATGCAGTCACGTTTCTCATCACATCTGAAGGATGTTGTGCTTCGCATGGTAATTAGGTCCTCTTTGTTTCATCTGCTGAACTGCTCTCTGTTACTTCCTGCAGCACACTCACGACTGGAGGCTATTGCTGAAATGTTAGAGCAGTGGAGATTCTCTAGGAGTAAACAGCTTCACGTTAACTTGCTTTTTTTTTAAATGCTGATTTACATCCTGTTTAGACCTTGTGCAATTATATTTATCCTTGTTGCTTTCTTCGAGTAATGCCATTTATTGGAATAATTTATTATTGCATTGTGTGGCTGGTGGGTGTGTATGGAAATCATCCGCGTATTTACAAATACATATGACATTATATATAAAAACACACAAGGAGCTATCCATCTACCTAAGGCTTGAAAATGCTGATGGCTTAGCTGGGAGCGCAACTCGCTGTCAGGCTTTACAGAATTGAAGCTTTCCTGGCTTAAAATAAAGCTCTGGGTTTGTTTTTTTTTGGCTTTCCTGGCCCCACGGGAGGGAGGGCAGGCTGTGGGTGGCTGCAGGCAGCGGCTGATGGCTGTGGGGCCAGGCGGGCACCGGGGTGCAGCTCACAGAGGGAGCAGCTCCCTGTGGGGCGCAGGGATGGGGACCCACGCGTGGCACGGTGGGGCCCGCAGCCAGCTCTCCTGCAGCAAACTCCTGCAAGGAGAGGGTCTTGTCCAGCGTAATTTCTACCTGCTTTGGGCCTCCCTTCCAGCTGTCAAGCTGCAATGAAGAATTGGGCCCCAGGTTTGCAGCCTTTGCTGGTTAGAAGGGAACTTTCCAAACCAGCATGGCCCCTTTTCCTGGTGCAGCCAGCTCCGGTTGTAGGGCTCGCAGGTTGCTCGAGCTGGACCCAAAAGGAAATTTGCCAGAGGCTGCTCATGTTGTACTGCCGTGCTTGTGAAGCCTGACGGTGGTGGGGACGGTGACAAGAACAGGATCAGGTTTGCCTGAAGGAGCTGGGGAACCAGTGCCTGGCGTCCCCAAGGAGAGCAGTTCAGGTTGGGTTGAGGAACACCCCGAGCAGATAGGTGCTGGGTACACTGCTGGCCCACAGGGTGCACCCATATATAAAAGCAAATAACGTGTGAAGGTGCACACAGACATCAGAGAGGGAGAGATGTAAGCCCCGGTGCTATGAAGCAAATGCAAACATGGAGTTCCTGCTGGTGGTTTCTGTTTTTTTTTCCTATTGTGATTAATAATGCTGTGATTACTTTGATTATAATGATCGCAAATCCCTTTAAGTGGTATCCAGATTGAGGTTTACACGGCATTTTTTCCTTGTTGTTTGTTCTGAAAACATATTAAGAAAGTCTCTAAAATAACATTACAAAACATCAAGTAAAATCCTGTCTCCTGAAGGGCTGATGAGATCATATGCGTGTGGCTGTGTGTTATCTTGCCCTGACACATGGAATTAAGTCTTGGACTCTCCTCACCTAGGAAGACATCATTCTGCCAGCATTTTCTCTCTTCTGGCCGTTTCAGAGATGACAGCTTTTTTCCTTTCAGCCGGTTAAAATGTGGCTGTTCCCTGGATAAGCCAATGGGAAAATTTGTCAGTTTGTTCATTTCAGAGAGTCTCTTCATTTCTTTTTGTTGAACTTACTGGTAGCATGCAAACAGAAATTGGTTTAAAAATAAATAAATAAACCACCAAAAAAAAAAACACGATAATTTTGCAACACTTCTGAAATTTTAATGAACCAAGACGTCTGTGGAAGGCAAACTGGGTTTTCTGATAGCCCATTGCCAAAGCTGCAGGTGAGGGAAGGCTGTAATTCAGCCTCACCAACTTGGGACACGCGGTTTCTGCAATGGAAATTCAAATTTAGCAGTTATGTTACTTCTGCTAATATAATTTTTTTATTGGGTTTTAAAAATTCAGAGAAATTGTGAAAATTGGAATTAAACAATTTAGGCATTTCCCTAATTTTTTAAAACAAATTCTGTGTTGTTTCTTTGTAAAGCTTCTGCCATTATTTTGTTTTGTTTCCTTAATGAAAATGTTTTACAAGGCTGTAACCCATAGGACAGAGATCCATTTTTGACAGTGACGTTTTTAAACTGAACACAAAGCGAACAATTTCAAATTTTCAGCTTTCTGCGAAGTTTTTAAAATGTTAACTCCAAATCAAAGCAATTCCCCTTCCTCCCTCAAATTCGCAGCTATCATTAGACAGCAAATTGCTCATTGTCTAGCTTCACAGGAGTGGTTGGCTCTCGGTCCTGCCTGCAGATCCCCAAGCCACTGTCTGATGGCGAATTTATTGCCCATCTGTTTCCATTTCTACACTGCGCGTTGAGCCTGGCTCACGAGCTGCAGCGCACAGTTGTGGGTTTTGTGATCCATATTTATTTCACCTAACTTCCAGTCCTTAGCTGAGCCACCCCGATTAAGCAGACCGGTGACCCCGGCCTGTCTGTGTAGTCAGCGCACAAGTGGGTTCATCCAGGAGGTGACTCTGCCCACGGAAGATCTCAATTAAATGCCTAAAGAATAACTTCTCGAAGATCAAGCAGCTCCATGCTTTAAGCAGTTCCACTAAAAGAAACCTTGTTGGCTTATAGAGACGTGCTGATAATGGGCTCATTGCCTTGTGAGGTCAGCCAGGAACTGATGCTGGGAGGTCCTTGGGGCTTAAGTACCAAGGCAGCATTGTGTTTCTGGGGAGATCATTGCATTTCAAGGGGGTGATGTGAGACACGAGACTGCGGAGTCAGCCCCAAGCTGCATTTATTCCCCTGAAACGCTCACTGTGTCAGACCTGGTTTCAGTTATAAAATGGAAATAATAGAAAAAAAAGGTCAAACCATTTATTGAGGATTGACATTTACAGCAGTCAGGAATCTCCAGTTGTGTACGGTTTTCTGTATATCTGTCACTCCTGTGTGACACCATCCTGCTGAGGATCGCCAAGCCACTGCTTTCCTGCTCTAACTAGTAGGTGACTAGTTAGGCGTTGCTTACTGTATTTATACAGATGCACAAACGAAGGACTTTGGGAGTTAATTAACTTGCCTGAAGCTGCAGTACACCTCTGGAGCAAAACGAGAATATAGATTCCCGAGTCCTCTCTGTCCCTGACATTTCAAAATTCTGCTATTTTGTACTTTATTCAGTTTTGACAGGTTATTATCAAAAAGTTTGTAATGAAACTGCTTGAAATTAACTATTTTCCTAGGAAAGCTGACCGTTAAAGGGCCTGTGTCCTTGATCCCATTGTAGGCAATGGGAGCTGTGCATTGGATCAATGACAGCATCTGTGGATTGAGGAGTGCAGCAAACCATAGATCGAAGGTAATAGTCCAGGCAGGAATCTGAAGAGCAATTGCTACCTGTGCCGTGTCAGGGCCTGGATGCAAACAGATCTACCGCAGGAGGTGTCGTGCTGTGTGTGAAATAGTGCCAGCACTGGGCCATAGATCAGTGGATCTCCTTTGACACCAAGATCTAAGCAGGAAGAAAGGGAAGGAGAAAAATGTGGAAATGTAGTTCCATGCATGTACACCCATGTGCACACACACGTAGGGTGCATACGTGCAGACACCTCGGTTAATCAAAGGTGCCAAAGCATCAAGTGACAAAACACCCTCTCCAAGGGTACAGAGGGCTGGCTAATGTCACTGCTGATGTCCCTTAGGTATCATGCAATTCTGGTACTTGCCTCAGATGCCCTTCTGTGAGATTTGCATTGCCTGAGAGTCAGTCTGTTTTCTCCTTGCGTTAACAGTCTGACTTTGAGCGCTGAGCCTGGAGATTGCTGCACCTCAAGGAGACCCCGCGTGCACCCAGCTAATGCAGTCTTCTAGGCAGATCTTCATGGCAGTGCACGGCCACGTAGCTTTTCAAGTCCCATCGGCACTAATGAGAACTGTGTATCTTTGTCCCCCCACGTCAGCCTGCATAGTTTCTTTTTATTTGTTATAGTTTCTCATTGCTGTTTTCTTCCCATCACTCACACACTGCTGCAGCATTATTTCTCAGTGCTTTGAGTGAAGATGCAAATATCTTTGTATTAGCTATTTAGGGGTCCTTGTGCAGATATGGGCAGAACAAGCACAATAGTACTTCTGAAAATGTTGAGGAAAAAACGTAATAATAATCCTTGTGTAATTTATATTAGATCTCATGTTGCCTGTTTCCCCTTCCTGCTCCCAAAAAGGAAACTTTTTAGCATCTGGATAAGATGCCAAGAATTACTAGCCAGCCCCAACTGTAAAAATGAAGAAAAAAGACATTTAGGTTTTAATGAAACATGTCCTCTAAGTTAACTTAAATACTTGTTTAGATAGCTTTTGCGATAAGTCTAAGAATAATAAACTGTTATTTATAGGGAACTTCCTGGCCAAAGACCTCTGGGCAGCTCCAGAATACCAGAACAAAGGATTTACAGCCCACTGACTACTTAAGACGGTGATGTTATTTTCAGATTCAAAAGTCTTTTCCCCGTTATGACAACCTGCTTGTGAAGAGGAAAAGCTGCCTACCGGTCCTTTCAGATTTTGGAGTTCCCCTTGATAGTTTAATACATATGGGTCAGTTTATTTAGCTTGAGTTGGGAGCTTTTACAGATCTACATTATGTCTTCTGTGCAGATTTGTTTTTCTGCTTATGGCATCAGTCAGAATAAATGGAGGGATGAGATCTGCCCCGGCTGCTGGAGGGAATTTCCCTGCAGTGTCCCCAGTCTCCTAATATATCAGTGTCTTTTCTAGTCCGTTTCTGATGGGATCCGGCAGCAGGTCAACATCCTTAGGTAAAGAAGGGCTTCCTGAAGTGAGCAGCAGTCACAGAAAGTAAATTAATGGAAGCCGGCATCTGCTGATCTCTTTGACAATAAGGAATTTCGCTGCCAACATTTAGAAACCATTGGAAATGGTCTCCATTGGAAACCAGATTTCGACTTTCTGCCCTGGGCTGCCAAAAGTATTTCAGCATAAAATGCTAAAGTAAGTTGAACTTTGAATTATAATTTCAATGACTGTCTAGTGAAATGGATTAATGCTCTGGCACTGCACCTTTGAGGCTTTGGCTCGAATCTTGTAGGATAAAAATCTGTCTGCTTTGACAGTTGAAAAGGTCAGAAGTGAAATAATGTCAGGTGGTCTTAGCCCAATTCAATGTCTCGATTAAGAAGTAGATGTAAAAGTTGTTGATGGGGGATATCATATAAGATCCTTTGCAAAAATATAAATCATTTTTATTTACATTTTATCAGCAAAATTAGATGCAGACTGCTGCATTCAGGAGAGGTGGAGCTTAGGTCAGACTTTAGGAACTCTGGATTTCAAAGTGAAGAAAATAGGGGTCACAGTGTGCAGTATCTTAAGCTCAAAAGCTTGCATCCATCATTAAATTGATTCCTTAATATATGGCTATGCCAAATGTAGTTCTCACTCAAATATTTTAATTTAAAGGTTTAATTTAAGTTTAATTTAGGAATTTTATTAGTTGAGAGTGTATAGAAAGAACGTGGCTTTGTCACTGTTTAGGCAAGACAAGGGGTCTCTTCAATTCACTTTTGGAAACTGCTGCCATTCAATTCCTGAACTTACTAAATGGAATTGTAGTTAACAAACAAAATGCATACATTTGTGAAATGCATTTTGTCCCTTAGTTGGGGATATATATATATATAAATCGAATATGATAATATATAAATTACTTCCCAAGACATCCCTGAGGAAGGGTCACTATGACAAATATTTCAGCAGTTTCTGTTGGGAAAAGGAATAAATAAAGGGCTTGCATTGGTGTGTTTCGGTGATGGAGATGATGGCAGCCAGAGCTGCAGAGCGCTTTCACTGCCTTGGGTTTGTCCCAGCCTCACCTCTCACAAACACTGCTCACGTGTCAGGAGATGTTGGCACTACTTTTTGGAGTTAGGTTGCAGATTTCCTTTGCTTCCTTCAATAGGGAACACATACAAGATAGTGCAGATTGGAAATTGGCTGTCATGGTATAGTACATAAGTACTGGTTGGTAATCTCTTGCAGATGATTAATTAAGTGAGCACTTTGTCCTTTTCAGCACTGGTAGGCATCTTTGTTTTATTTTATTCCCTGTTCCTTCTGCGCGTGTGTATGTATGGTATGTTGCGTGGTGTTTTTTTCAAGTTGTGTTTCCATCTTAAGGCAAATAAACCACAGTCTCCATGTGATCACGATACACTACGGGAGCTGATGGAACTGTACATATGTTGTAAAGATTAATTGGCATTCAGTTAGGCCCCATAAAGCATGGCATGCCATGCATTATCCTCTATTTTGCCTTCGATTTACAATGCAGCTCAGTTCACGTAGTGGGCACAGACCGAAAAACAGTGTATTTCTGAAGTATAAAATGTGTACTTTTTAGTAGGCTGATCATCCCAGTAACAAAACCTTAGAGGAGCTTCAGAGCTTCAGAGACGCCGTAATTGTGGAGCAGCGGTAACACGGTCTTGCTTTTCTCTGCTAACCGAGATCTATTAAGTGGGGCCCAGGGGAACACTGAAACCGCAGAATTATCTTTTATTTGTTCTATAGATTTTTCTGACAAAAAAAAAAAAAAAAAGGTAACACATCGCCACACTCGCAGTTGAAATAATCAGAGTTCAGCTGCGACACACGAAGAAAGAAAACCCTCAGCACCAGGGCACTTGGCTGGGCTGACGGCGGTGGGTGCCGGAGCAGCCCTCGGCAGCTGATAAGGGAGGCAGGCAGGCCAAGCACCGGGATTGCCAACCATTATTTATAACGGAACAAAGTGGTAATTTTGCAACTATCACAGCTCAAATATGGGACCATTTCCCTAGTAATAAAACTATTACTCTGTAACTGTTTACTTATCAGGAGACCATTATGTGATTGATGACCTGAAAATGGAGGTTATCTTTCAATTCATTTGAAATGCAAACTGACTAGAAAATCTATAGTTATTGCGGCATATTTTTAAGCAAAATCAGGCACCTACATTGACCTCCTATTTACATTTCTTTGAGAAGAAAAATCACATAAAAGCTATCAAGAAACACATTTCACAGCAGGCAAATTAATTGGTTTTACTGTATTTGAATGGAGGGTTTGTCAAATAAAACATGCCATGACAGTTAATAGTGTCATTTAGAGGCAGAAAATTATTGGCTTATTTGTTATTGGATAAAAGGAAGGCAAACACTTTGTATTAGGAAGTTTTAATGTGTTTAAAATCCTCATTAGGGATTTATGGACATTCTTGCTTAGCATAGCGCCTCATTAATTTGAGGCTAAACAGTTACTTCTGTGTTTCAATTCCAATTTTTTTCCCCCTTTTCTTTAATTAGATCTCGCATTAGAGTTTGGTCTCCACACCACTGGAGATGTAGAATTAATTAATGTGATTTATAAATCTAATGGAAGTGAGTTATTCTTAGATATCTTTTCATTTTAGCGAGCAGTTTAACTGCACATAACGTAAGTGCATACAGATCTGAGAGATTTTGGGAGCTCAGGAAAAGTATGCGACTTCTGTATTGAATACATTTAGCAGCGTCCCTTGGCATTAATAGATCAAAGCATTTTAATTAGAAATGTAACTAAAAGGGAGGTCATAAAGATCCCATTCAAAATCAGATTTTCTCTGTTCTAAGTTCTGTGCTGTCCAAAAAGCATTATTTTACCTCCCTTTTTGTATGATAACCACGACGTTCGGTGGCAGTTGGGATAATCATGTTTTACTATTTAATGAGCATAAGATCTGACTCTTAATGTAGTCTGGGTTTGGATCAGATCCCAATAAAGTCTTAATCATCACTTGTGCTATTTTGTTGTTCTTAATAAAAAGAAAATGGCTTTTATTTCACATAGGAACTCCATTTATTTGATTGAAGTTTATGTAAGAAAAGAATATGTGTGGACTAGTTGTGCTAAAAGGCATGCTGTTAGTTCAACTTGAAGATATTTCAAAATACATTTGCCGTGTTCCCCCCCTGGGCAAGACCGTGTCCTTGCCCTTTCAGTTCTGGCCTTCTGGTTTGAAAAGCCGCGCTGAGGATGCGATTTGCAAGTTGTGGCTGTGGTGGAGGGCCGTAGGAAAACCAGCAATTTGCGAACAAGCTTTGAGCAATTAATTTGGGCCCCAGCATTGGCCTTGCAACTGTGCAAACTGCTGTACAAATTAAACCCAGGAGAAGGCTTTTCCGTGAGGATATTCATACCTGGTTAAAAAAATGAAGTGGAGCAGATAACCAGCACAGCTGCCCGCTGTGCTCCTGCAGCCACGGGAGAGATGCTGTCAAATGTAAATAGATGCTTAAAAAGGTTCCTCTTTAAAAGCCCAAAAGAAATGCTATAGTCTGAATTCACGAGGTCAAATAATGCTTCAGGTTACACTGATGCAACCACACTGACATCAGTGGAGCTTTAGTGTCACAAGTGCCACAGCCTGACCCGACGGCTTCGCTGCTACTTCAGCCGCGTCACACAACGCTGCCTGGTTCTGCTTGCTCTCTGCCTGGCCTGCGCGGGGAATAGGCCCTAAATTACGCTAATGTAAAATAGATTTAAAAGAGATCCAGTTCCAAGTTGTATTAAATTTAGATGGTTGTGTCTGTAGAGTCGAGGGACTTTGAATGATTTCCAAGAGGTTCTACTCAAAGGGTTACGCTGAGAATAAATACAGCTTCTCATTTACATTACTATAACTGAGAGCAAATAGACTTGGAAGCCAAACTCACTTCACGCTCCTTTTGTACTTGAGCTGCTTCACTGTCTTCAGAGGAGTTAGATTTCATTCACACTGGTAGAAGTAAGACAAGAAGCAGACACTTGATCTTTATTTCTGCCACACCATATATCTCACCGCACCAGAGGGTTGCATAGTCTGCTAGGCAGGCTTTGATGTTTAAAGTGGACAAGTGCACAGTGGCGTTTTAGGTCAGTGTGCTTTTTATCATCAATTTAATGGAAACATATAAGGTAACCGCTCCCAGAATAAGGTACATAAGAGAAGGTACTTACATTATATAAGCAAATGAGTACTTGCAGTCATTGGAGGGTGAAGGAGGATGGGACGGAGAAAGAGAAAGAGAGGGAGGAAGAGAGGGGAAACTGAGGAAAGAGAACAAGAGAGAGAGAAAGGAAGGAAGGAAGACTATTAAGTTCCCAATTTGTTTGTTCTTTGTCAATATTAAATAGGATGCGCCAGCCTCTATGCAAGCAGTCAATATTTTGGTCACAAATCAAACATACTGCAAATGGCACTTTTGCTGGACCTGGCTGCATACCGACATTACCGGTTACTCTGGTATTAGCATCACGGCAAGCCTCTAAAATACTGCATTCAGAATATTCCATAAGTAAAACGTGCAGCCTTACTCCCAGGAGACCCTGAAGTGAGAGATCACTTTATCAGGTTTCTCTCTCTAATAGAGTTTGGCAATTTGCTGCATGAAAATAATGGAGAACCATTGAGTTTAAATTGAACATCAGCATATTGTGCTTTCATGGAGACTATTTCATGCTGATCCACATTGAAATAGTATTTTTAAAAGACAACATCAAAGAAATGAAAAAGAAAAAATGGGCTAAATAGAACACGCACTGGGAAGAACACGGAAAATATAATCGTCACATCCAGGTCAGCCCAGCTTAAAGGTTGCTGTTGCAGAACTAAATGCCAGAGAAAAAATGTCGTCCTTGCAGTTGAGGTTGCTCCGACTGGGAGGTTGTTGTAAGCTGAGCTCATTGTAGGGACCTGTAATGCCTTCCAGATTGTGGGGTAGCACCTCTGTGCCCCAGGTTGGTGTAGCGGCTCCTTTTTTACTTAAGGGACTGCAGGGGAGTGTGTTGGAGTCATTGGCTTTTGTATAAAGCTGAAGGTACCCATTGTGGGCAGTTCTGGCTTCTCAACTAGAGACCTTTAAGAGAAGTTCACTAAAGTAAGCAGGAGTCTGATTCAGTCACAGTTTGGACCACACTAGTAAGTTATTTTTCCTAGCTAAATGTGCTTTACTCGAGGGAAGAGGCACATATTTCTCCATCCAGCACTGAAAAAGCAGCACTGACTGCAGGCCAGGCTGTCCTGCCTCAATACATGAATTAACTTGGTCCACTCCTTAAAACTTTTCCTTGTTCCCAGGTTCCCCAGTAAATGCCTGTTTGACACACACAACCTCTTCACAGTGCAGTGTTTGTATTAGGTGGAACAGAGGAGCAGCTCTCTGTATTTTGTTTTAGGCAATAGTTTTTCTTTCTCTCTCAATTTCTTTATATATACAAAGTATATATTTTCACAGACCTTTTAATAAGCCCCAGGAGATACTTTTTGGGTTGAAATAATGGGAAACGTAGTCTTCTCATGGTACTTTGGTTCCAGGATGGTGGAGGTACTGAAGGAAAACAGTGAATATACATTATTTGGAGCCCACAAATGACTCCCTTGAGAATTAATAACCCTGTGAAAAACACATATATGTATTTGAATACCAAAGGAGCTATTTTCTCTTTTTTTAATAGCACCATGTTTGACTTCATTCAGTTTCCTCTAGAGCCCAAACATACAGTACTAATATATGTTGGTGATAACCTCATGAATATCAAATACATCCCCAAAAAAAAAGTACCATTTAGGCTGCAATATTCATTCCTTGCTCTTTTGCTGCTCCCATTCATGCCCATTTGCACTAATGCTAGTAAGGAAGAGCCAAGATCCATCCAGCAAGTGAGATTAGCTTGACATCTATTTCAGGTGTCTTTAACATGAATGACCCTTTGGGGACAAAATATTAACAAGGCAGGAAGCAGACAAAAGCATGAATTGTAAAACCCAAGGAGATGAGAACAGTGGGCTCTGTGCAGTGGTATGAAGTTAACTTTAAGTAAATGTGAAACAGTCTTCCTCAGGAGGAGAAACAGATAGCCAGATCACAGCTGAGGGGCAGGTGGCTATCTGAAAAAGGGTAAGTCTAGAAAAGATGTAGGGAATGACTAAAGAGGGGAAACGAACCCTGAACACGCAAGCAGGTACTGATAGCTGTCAGAGGAAAGCTGGTGGTGGAAAGCTGTCCTACCTGTAAAAATATATTTTAAAAAACAAACAAACAAACAAGTACTGTCTGTTCCTCGGAAGCCTGGCAGGAGTTGAAGGCATTTGTAGGATGAGGTTCTGCTGACAGACCTGTTTTTGCTGCTTCTGGTTTTCTAAGTGTTTTCTTCTTAATACTGTGTGGCGCACACTGGAAATGATCAATCAAGGCTCATGCACAGGATCTTTTCTTACTAGCAAGTGAAAAATCAATTTTTGTTCAAAGGAGTAAACAGTACTGTGAGCTTCATCTGCCCAGAGTCAGAATGGGTCCTTTGATAAAGAAAGTGACAGTGCGAGTGGAGCTCGTGATGTACAAGCACATAGGTGCTCATATATGCAGGAGGTGGGAGTGGATTCCTACAATCACATAACATGCTACATTTGTCTTTCCGATAAAACAAAGATAAGAACAAGAACAAGAGAATAAGAACTTGTTGAATGCCAGTTGTGAACCACTAGAGCCAGAGGGATTATTCCCAAACAGTTTATTCAGATGAAAATGTGGTCAGTCAGTTCTGGCAAAGGCATGATTCATTTCTGCTTTTTAGCTCCACATTTGAAGTTTTAAGACTTTTCTGTTATGTCTTTTGGAAGATTTTGTTGCTAACATTTTCAAGAAACGCCTGCTGTCTGGTGTAAAATGCAGACAGAAAAGAAAAAGAGAAAAGAGACCTTATGTGACTTTTCTATGGCCACAAAAACAAAATCTGATCTCATGCAGGTTATAAATTGTCCAGGAGGTAAGAGTGGTCAAGGAACTGATGAATGAATAAATGGAAGGTTAGATCAACATGACTCATCAGATATTGTAACCATTCACCCAATGTCACTTGATCTGCATAACATTAAAGCTATTATGCCCTCACTCTTATATTTCTGCCCTCCTTCCCTCTCTTTAAAGTTTAGCACTGAGCCGTCCAAGCCATACATTAAGCCTTTGGTTCCACGTCATTTAAGTTCTGTTCTTTCTCTTATGAGACTGAAATGTGAAGAGAGCCTTATAATGCTAGCTGGTAGATTTTGACCATATGACCTTTTCTTTCTTTCCTTCTTTTTTTCTTTTCTTTTTTTTTTTTTTTTCTTTTCCCTTTTTTAAGGCTGGAAGCAATATCTAAAAGCAAACATGAAGCATTTTGATGCAAAAGAGTTTTGCCAGATTAAAATGAAATTGAAAGATAAGTTCAGTGTAGCATGTAGCTGTTGTGAAATCTTTTTGTTTTGATTGAAGTTACATTACCTCAGGACTTAAATCTGCAGCTTATGTAATATTAACTGTTCTTCAATCCGGAGCTCGTGCTGGCTGAGAGGGGAGCTCATGATGTGAGGTGTAACTGCTCAGTCATAGGGAGGCAAAAATCCTGGAACCTGTCCTTTTGGCTGGGTTAGACCACACTGCTCACATGGGACGAGAAGCACCAAAAGCATGCAGAAATGAAAGTTCTGGTCCTCTGACTGGAATCTGGTAACTGATGAAAGCTAACAAAGAGAGAGGGTGGAAAATCACATAATATTTTCTAACAGCTCAATTTTTATTAAATTAGGAAAGTAGTAGCATGGGATGTCCAATCTTGATTAAACTCCTGGATGAATATGGCAATTGTACAAACAATTTGTTACAGCACTAGTGCTTGGGTAGGTGATGAATACACCATTTACTGTGGTTCACTCTCTCCTGATCAGTCTGTGGTGGGCCATGTGGGCCTGCTTGCACTTGTTTGCTGAATGCAAATGTTTATAGGCAATTAACCTGCAATTTTTGATTCATACTTTGAAAGGTTGGAAGGTTGCTTTTTCCTTTTTTTTTTTTTCCCTGGGGTTTTCTAAGTCTCTAATAGGCCTGCGTCTTTCAAGTCTCTTCGAATGTGCAACTGCAGCATGGATTTAGAAAAATGGTCTCATTTCTTGAGAAATCCATTAATAGTAACGTACTGAAAGACTCTTACATTGATCTTCTCTCTGATAGCCATGTTGTAATAATTATTCTTTTAATGTTTGCATCAATCTAAATGTTTTCTTCTTTGTGCTAGCTCCTACTTGGATCTCCCTATATGACAATCACAGCACTTTGACATCTTGCATTACTTTAATACCAGTGATTCAAAACAAAGCAGTGCCAAAGGGAACAAAAGTTCTGTCAAGCCATTAAAATCTTCTTTGCCATTAACACAATTAAATTGATGCATGAACATTTAAAGTTATTAGCAAGTGCTGCCAGCAGAAGCTGGTTGTGATTGCATAATATATAGTGGGCTTTATTAAAGTAGAATGGTATGTTTATTATTATCATCATCATTAGTTCTGGAGTAACATAAACTTAAACAGGGCTGTGGGTTGGGAGAGCTCTGTGAAGCAAGTAAGAGCGTGGTCTGCCCTGTGTTCAGGCCGTGGCACAATTATGACATTTTTAAACAAAGGAATACACACGGTGTTGGGGCTAACCATTGAAAATGGCACGTGTAACAGGAGGGAGGAGAGAGATGTAAAGAGAGGGCTGCTGTACCTCTGCTGCTCTCATTTTTCCCAGTCTGACCACCTCAGCTGGATTTTGAGCTGCTCCTGTTACTGCTGTGAGAGATTTTGTGGTTGGTGTGTATGCTGTGAGCTTGTTGGGGGAATACTTGTTTTGTTTTCTCATATTCCAACATACTAATTTTTCAATGAAAAAATATCAGGAGTGTATTAGAGACATATGTACTTCTGTTATCCCACTACACATTGCAGTAATACCCATGTTTGCTAATCTGAGGGATATTTTATTTAACTGTATTTCTCTCTGAAAGGGAAGTTATATATGAGGTATGGAAAACACAGATTAGCAAAGAACTTAGAGACATTGAGAGGAAAAAAAGTGATTTAAGGAAAATTTAATTGAGTGTATCAAGGGAGGGACAATGAAGTGCTGGAATACCAAGAAATGCAGTATGAAGGAGGAATCCATGCCTATGGCAGTTAATGCTGACCGTCCACTGGAAGCTTTCAGCCTAGGGTTGTTGGGTAGAATTTGAGTAGAGTAAAAACTGGGACAAAAGATAAGTCTCTTTCTTTCTTTGGATGAGTGTTTTTAAATGGCATTATGGAAAATGATAATCTGTACTTGCTGACAATCACTGATATTCCTCCAGGGTGGTCATGTTCACTTCAGTACATCTTTTTCTAGATATTGATGAACTGTTGGAAATTCAGAAAACAGTGGAGAAATAAGCCCAGGGAATGGAAAATCTTATTGGGAAAGAAGCTAAAAGTTGAACATAAAATATTCAGAAAAAGCAGACTATAATTCTACATATCTATGCATGGTGTAAGTGAAAAGGGAAGTAAGTAGTTGGAAGGGCTCTACAGACAGGCTGAGGTGACTCTGAAAGCAGAGCTTTAACTAGTTATCACAAAAAGGGGCCAAATAGATTAAAACACTACTCCACATTTTATTAAATGAAGGAATAGGAGATCCATTTCCCTACAGATTTTGAGTTAGACTAGACATAGTACTAGAAAATATGGGGAAAGTGTGCTACAGTAGTAGGGAATGAACGTGGTGACCTAATAGATCTTCTTGGTCTTTGACTTTTGTAGCTGTAGGAATTCATTCTTGAAGAGTAATGCTAGTTGAAATCTAGGAGGAAAGACATGGTCATGTTTTGGTCAAGCTCTGTAGCAGATTAGGATGACAGGGATTAATTTAAGTCATGAGTGTCCATCACCAAGCTACTCACCAAGGGGTGGAAAAGCCTTACTCAATATTTATACTTGTTTTTTGGTACTTCCCCCCCAGGTATTGTCTCTTCCTCCCCTGCTCCACGGCCATGATAGCAATCCATTGTAAATAGCTGCACATACTGCAAAATGGTTGCACATACAGGTCATGTCTGTCAGTTGTTTACATAATTGTTCACAGTATTTAGAGCTTTTGTGCTGTTTAATAACCTTGCAGTGAGGGATTGTGGCAAATGCTATAGCTACCATTTAAATGAGTATATTAAATTGGAAGAAGTTAAGGGCAGCATTGTGTGTGTGCATGAGTCTGGTTGTGCACATCAGCATAACGCGTCTTTCTAAGGGGAGAAGGGATATCTGTCAAGCCTCTTGAGCTGGATTCCTGTGTGCTGTTCAGCCTTTACATGATACTTAACCTGGAACAGGCCAATGAAGTGAGGGACAACAAAATCAGCAGCTGCCCTTATAGTCCAACCAGTATTTTACTACAGTATGTGTTCAAGTTTTAAGAGCCGTCTTGGCTGTTAGCGTATTAAACTGTAGGATAAGATAGTTGATGATAACAGCTTTCTCCTAAGTGTTACCACCTCTGTCCTTCACCGCAGCCTGCTGCACGTTAAACCAAGCCTCGTGTTTTCTCTGAAGGTTGCTGATAGGAGTAACAGTGGGATCTTCTTCAATTACTGAAGTTTCAGGCATTTCTTGTGCCAGTTCTCAACTGTGAGGAAATCAGAGTACTTTATTGCTTCAAAAGTGTCATTCCTAGCACAAAGCACTGCAAAAGAAAAAAAACAAAAAACACCCAAGTGTCAAAATGAGTCCTGCTGATGATTTTTGTTGATCTGAACGGGAAAATTTGGTAGGCAGCAAGCATGGATACAGCAGTCTTCAAACAGAGGAAGTTTCTTGTTAGCTCTTCACCTGTATAGTTAGCCACTGAACTTTGCATCCAGTGCCTGACTAAACATTTCTTTTTTTCTTTAAACCTAGGTTACCCTTCCCAATGACTCCAGCTGTGTGGAAGAAATATTGCGGGTGAGTAATGCTCTTTGCTTTTGTGTCTTTTTAATAATTGTAGTGCTCTTATTTCATCTTTCACGGAGAAGCGTTATATGGCTGTCTTTAACAGTGTAGTTAAATAATAACACTTTAGTGGGTTGGTATGAAAAAGACATGGTCTTGTAGGCTCAGACTGCTCCATACTGCTTAAGGTCAGTTCTAATATTCCTTCTCCCAGTACATCTGCAACTTGTCTTGGTCAACATTTACACCCCTTTCTGTGCTTTTTTTTAAGCTCTCAGTCTGTCTTCTATCCAGAATGCATTTCTCTCCCGCCCTGAGGTGGAGTTGCCTTAATTCTCCTATACTGGCCTACAATTGTCCTTCCTCCCCCCCCCACCCCCCGCAGTGTCCCAGCACTCATGGGTTTGTTAAGACCTTCTTTGCTGGGAGCTCTGGTTAGTGCTTGAATATAGGAAATGAAAACAGGCACTGCAAACTGAGCAGGTTTTTTGCAGTTAATTGCAAGAACATATAACAAGGAGTGTGGACAATGAGTTGTATATGTGTAAATCTGCCTTACCGTAAGAGTAAGATGGGCTTTTCCCCAAACACCCAAAATATGGGGTCCCCTGATATAGGTCCCCTGATACCAGTGAGATTTTGTCTGTGTGTAGGTTTGCAACCCACCAGTTCCTATCTGGGTTTTAGGGTTTTATCCTCATGGTATGAGTTTCCCATTTGTTAGAACTGCCTTCCTGGGATTACCGGCCCACCTGATGGTTTCAGTGTAAAGGGGATAAAATTTCATCAGGAATTTGTGGTGGCCATATACTTTTCAATAAGAGCAATTGGTGCAAACTCACCCAGACGTTAAGAGAAGTGCAGCAGTTGTGTCAAACACGCTAACAAAGACATGGACATATTCTTGCTCATAACATGAAGTAGGCTTTGCAGTGTTCATTGCAATCCTCAGTACAATTGTTTATGTGGAAACTTGCTCCTGTTTTGTATACACGCATTATCTCAGGATGGTGTTGATGTCCTTACGAGTTGTCAGTGTTTCTGCAGAAGTCAAAGCAGCAGGCGAGCATGCACATGCAGACCTGTAGTAACAGAGGAATATGTGTCTGTGTGCACACCCAGCAGCAACGAATGTGAGGAAATAAATAAAGTTTAGTTTCAGCGTTCAAAGTGAGCAGCAGTTTATTACTTACAGAACACTAAGGGAGCAAAAGGAAAAAAAAAATGTTGAAAGGCAGTGTGAAATACGTGGTACATTTAAAGTATCTTCTTCTGTTTATATAATTCAATTAGGCTCATTACTATAGTTGTAATGAATGACTTGTTAGCTGGGGAAAGCAGTTGTTTTCAGTAGGCAGCATCAAAAGGAAATGTGATGTAGCAAATTTCAGGAATCAATCATCCAGGTGACAGTTTTAATGTGGGAACAGTGCATATAAATCACAGGAAGCAGAAATGTCTTTTTTCTAATCAAGAGGAGGTGATCCTGTTTCCTACCCCACGACTATAATTTGAGTCAACAAACAGGGACAGAATTTCCCAGGCTTCCCTCTGAAACCTGCCGGGATTGGCACAAGGCTTTGTATCATCTTCAGCAGGTTTGGATCAACTGCAGAGTCCCTGCTGCCACAGACAGCACCTCCCGCCATCAGTAGACTGTTAAACTCGGGGGTATTTGGGGAGGACAGAGCAGGGATTTGGCAGGTCTCCACAAATCCGGGAGCTGCAGAGGGCAAGTAGTGGGCACCTGTAAGAGGGATACAGCATGGCAGATCCTTCTTGACTACCGGGTGCGGGTGCTGCCCAACCTTGCCACCCAGACTTGGTTCAAACCTGTTGGCCACAGCTGCGGGCATAGCCAGAAGCCTTCTCGAGGAGCATATGAAGCCGTCCATGGCAGAGAGCAGCGATGGGCTCGGCACACTGTGGGTACTCAGCCACGGCTTGCCTGGGGCACATGCTGCCTTGCCCCATGCACTTCTGGGCTTTGAGTGCCACGATGCGGTGAGGGCGGCCTAGTGTGGCATTGGCATGGCATCAGGCAGCTCTGGGCGCTGACAGGCTGTCTGCAGGCTCCTTGTAACCAGCCTGCAAGCAGGCTGCCAGCGAGACCCTGGGTGTGCGAAAGCTGCTGATCACAGAGCTGCTTCTGTGACTGCCCGTCAAAGGCTGAGCAAGGCCCAGCTCTGACCGGCTGCCTTCGATGGCAGCGTTTCAGGCTTTCAGCTTTGTGTGGTGCTGAAACACACGTGCTATAGAAGTACCTGAGTTTTGTTGATGGCTTTGTTCTTGTCAAATGTATACTGCAGAATAAGCTAGTAGGAAATGTGCTTTGGCTGCACTCAGAGCATCATAATATTGTACTCAATAGGCCACAGCAAAAAAAAAAAAAAAAAAAAAAAAAAGAGAGAGAGAAGGTGATGCTCAGCAGTGGTCAAAATCCAGTCTGTGGGCTTCCTGTGGAAGGCCTGTGTCAGGAGACTCAGGCTGAAAGGACAACCCCTGGTTGCAGCAGCAATTTTTCCTTTGAGAACCTGGATTAAGTTTCCAGCCCTGACAGATATTTTCTGGCTTACTCTGGCCATTTACTTAGGCTCTGAAAAGCCTTTGGGAATGTGGGCCTTAGCTCTCTGGTGGCATCTTCCCCAGGTTTAAAAAAATTAAATAAAATAAAATAATAAAATAAAATAATAAAATAAAATAATAAAATAAAATAAAATAAAATAAAATAAAATAAAATAAAATAAAATAAAATAAAATAAAATAAAATAAAATAAAAATGTATTATAATTTCTGTCCCTGTCAGAGATGCCGCAGAGATAAACACAAGAAGGATTACAAGGCAGTGATGTCCCAAAGGTAAATGGGTAGGGGTGTAACAGTGTGCATTCCGGGCCAACTGTTTGAGTTTAAGTAAATGCCTCAACATCGCTTGCACAATAGCACTCACGACCATGCAACAGAAAAGAGAGTTCAGCCCCAAACATCTGGCTGCGTTACGCATTCACGTACGCAGCATTTAATCCAAAGTGACACCATTGTACTCGGTGTCACTCCTGCAGCTGCTTAGCAAGCAGCTGGCAAGGACTGGCAATTTCTGCTCCCGACCATGTCTGCTGCTGAGCTGCCTACCCCAAGAGCCTGCTTCTACACTGCCCTGGCATTGCATGCCCTGAAGTTTGGGTTTCTTTTCTTTTTTTTTTTTCAGTCAGGAAATTAAGTGGCTTAATTCAATTTTACCCCTCAGAAAGGCATAGTAACTCTTGCAGGTTTTTTTTCTAGACTTTACAAGAGGGACCTAAGCTAAGCTCTGACCTCTGATTTTACAGAGCTTTTTTTTCAAGCTGAACTTGATTAATCGCTTCTGTAATTGTAGAGGTTTGCAATTCCTAATCTCTGTCTTTTTTATTTCTCTTAAAAAAAAAAAAAAGAAGCCAAACCAACCAACCAAAAAAGAAAAAAAAAAAAAAAGTGTTTAATTGGGTTTATGGTAAAAACTTTCCAGCTGAGCGAGGGGGAAAGGTCTTGAGTCCACTCAGACCCCTGAGTCTTAAGAGACAAAATTTCACAGTCCTTCAGATTTCCTGAAACACTTAGCCACTTATGTCATCTTGTGTAACTGCTTTAAGGACTGTTCATGATATTACAACCAAAGGTTAATGGCAGTCCAGTCTCCTGTTGATTTTGCTTTTCTAACAAGGATGTCTGAGAATGTTGTTAAAAATTAAAACAAAATGCAATAAGATAAATTAAAATCTTGGTTGTACAGCTAAGGCCAAGCTATAAGCATTGGACAGGAGCTCTGCATCCAACACAGGTTGCTAACACCAAATTAAAAGATGAAGCTGAATGATGGCCAGTATACTTCTTTTTTTTGTTCCAAATGTGGCTTATTTTTGAAACCAACATAATGGCTTTGAACATGTGGCTAACATGGAAGATAGGCAATCAACAGTGGGTGCGTGCGTAACTCGTCTTTTATTAATATAGATTTAAATTAAGTTGTCACTTGTTATGTGCAGCTACTGAAAGATGAATTCATTGAAATGTTGTGATACCAAGTGCAGATGGGGAGGAAGAACTGACATTTTAAACCAATATTCTAGAGCTGTTACTTGTGCTGGTTATATCTGTGCTCTGTATCAGTGTGCCTTGCTGTCGGCGCGCATTACTTGAAGGTGTGCTGATGCGGACGTAGGGGTGTGCGTAGTATACGGCTGTGTGACACTGGGTGCAAATTAGCAGGACCCTTTTTCTGCCTACAGAGAGCACGGAAGGGACCTCCCTTAGCATTGCTTTGCCTCTGGGTGAAGAGGGGATAAGCGTACACCACTGCAAAGAAAAGAAAGGAAATCTTTTGAATAAAATTTCTTGAGGGCTTGTAGTGTGAATTGAAAATTTGGGTTAGGTGTTTGGGCAGTTGTTTAGATGTAAGCCTGCAGAAGTGAGGCTGTGGTCTGTGTACATGAAGCTATCGTGTCTGTGTTGCTAACCATCTGGGCAGGCACTTCTGTCTGAAAATCTGTCCCTGCTTAGAGGAACAAAAGAATTCTTGTAGGTACATATTCGCTGTAGTAAGGCATCAAGTGACTTGGTGGACTTCTGATGGTATGTGGACAGCTGTGATATTAATTAAAAGCTTTCTAGTCTGGAAGTAAAACAAATCCTAGATATAATTTAGATTGTAATTAGAATAAAAAAGACTGAAGTCAAATGAGCAAAGTCTATAATTTGTATGGTCCTCTATTCTTCTGATGACTAGCTCCTGTCTAATGACATTGGAGAATATGTAAATTGATCAGCAGGTGAGAATGCCCTTGACTGGGTAAATTATGTGTAGTATTACCTTCCTCATGCCAATTGAAAGCACTAATGGATTTAATATGTATCATCCATAGCTGAGGTGAGCTGTTCACAGGGCAAAATTAGACTGTAACAGATATAGCCCATTATTTGCCCCTCAGTAATTGTTTTCTCTTCTAAAATGCAAACCGACATTGAAGAACGTTGCTAAACATAATTATAATAATTGTAATTTGAAAAATACAGGTATGCTGTCCGGTGTGGTTACAAATGCACTTAGTAGCTGACAAGCAGTTTAAATATTTTCAAGTGGAATCTGGGGGCTTGCTGGGGAGGACATGATGTGAATTTAAAATGATTATCCAGACGTCATTGGACAAGTGAATAACGAGCTGACTGGCCTAGTAAATCATGTGAACCTGTCAAATGTGGGAACACGTTGGGGAGGAGATGATGTCAAGTAACAGTAACTTAGCAACCTGGCATTTAGCTGTCCAGAGAATGAGTAAGAGTAGCCACTTTTAAATAGCTGAGTAAATAAATGAATCCCTATATGTCTTAGGTGTGCTATAAAAATAGCCCGGCACCGTATGTTTTGTGTCAAGCTGCTTCTTTCTCCAGGATAAGGTGATTTATTATTTCTGTTGAAATGAAAAAATGGATTGAAAAGTTAACCCACGTGTAAATGTGTATCTGTGGCCTTTGTCCCTTGTCTGGCATGCAGCCTTTGGAAGCGTGCAAGGAACAGGTAATAGCCTGCTTTGAAAAAGGCAATGGGTTACAAGTGTAGCTTTTATTTCTTTTTTCTTTAGACATTGCTTATGCACAGAAAGATTTGGATGGATAAAAACTATTAATTTCTTAGCAATTGCCAAGCCAGTGCTTTTTCAGCTTTTTACCAGCATTTTCTGAATGGATGCAGAAACAGTTTCTGCTCTTACACCGAAATAAATCAAGGGGTAATTCCACTGACCTCTGATCTCATTTGAGTTCATTAAATTCTTCTTCCTCCCACACTGGTATGAATTGGCAGCAACTCCATCTATGTTGCTGATGTTGTTATAAAATAAAAAGGAGTTATCCCGCATTACTTTGTGCATACACGAGAGCAGCAACCAGTCCTTTGCTCTGATGACCCTCTCGATGCATTTCTACTCCAGAAAAATGGAAATGCTGAGTAGTTCTTTGGAGCAGCTCTTTCCTGGATCGGTCAATGAGCAGCTGAGTTCTCATCTCAGTGCTACCATAAGTGTTCATCAACAATTCCAGGAAGGTCAAAAGAAGCTTTTTCCCAGCATTTTTTTGCATTGTCTAGCCGTATACACACAGGCACACTGAGATCAATACTTGAAGTCATTTGAAGACAGCCTGGTATAGTCTTAAAGAGCAAAAGGTTCTTTGGGAGCTGGAAGCCTTTAGGTCCTCCCAGCCTAGAGCAGACCCTCAGCATGGAGGTTCATCTTGGCCACCGCAACTTGAACCCAAACACAGCAGCACAGGATTATTCAAACTTTTGGCCGTCCACTGTCACAGTGACAGCATGATGATGTCACCCATGAGAAAGGCATCTCAGAAGCATTATCCCCAGGCTGTCTGTATTAACTTGAGGTACATGATGTAGAAACATCAGAGCTAACTTTAAGCTAGCTGAGTAGGAGGTTGGCATGAGTCAGTGCTCAAGTACTTAGCTCCTTCGGTAGGTTTTGTGAGCCACAGCTGCACTGCTGGCATGGCACAGGCAGGGTGTGCGAGGAGTTCACTTGTGATGTAGATGCATATTAGAAACCCACTTTGTACTGCCAGATAAATGCAAAGCAGACTTCATGCTGTTGGGGATGGGGTGGAAAGAAAAGGTTGACTGATCTGACAAATGCATGTGGGTGTGCAGTGTTTCTGTATTCGAAAGGTGGTATTTTGCACCTGCATGGTATAGGGTAAGTGCCTCTTCAAGATGTAAGGCAGCAAAAGATTAGACCTTTGTCAGAACAGACAAGCAAGATCTGATTCCAGCCTGCAGGAAAAAGGGTTTATTTTCATAGCAGTGTTAAAGAAATTATTTAGTGAAGAACTTCAAAATGTAAAATCTGATCATTATGTGGGTCTATTGCAGCATGTCCGCACTGTAACAAAAAAAAAAAATGCATATATTACAAAAGGTATTCAGGAAAGGAGAGGGAGACTGCAGTGCACCTATGCCGAACTCAGTATTCCATTTTCTTGTCTCCTTAAACATAATGTTTTATCATATTTTTTGTAGTGCCAAATTGAAATATCACTGATTTTGGTAGTATTACATAGTTCTGCTATCACTGCCAGATTTACCATTGCTATTAAAATTACTCTAAAGTGAACTGACACTGCGGACATTTGGACATGTGTTGTTGCTCCTGCAGAGAATGAAAGGACTGTCATCTCCTTCTACTAAATGCAAACCCGTTAATTCTCTCCTGCTGTCCAAGGTCTCCAGCATCTCTTGCACCGAACCCAAGCCCTTCTAGTTTCTCTTCATTGACAATCACCTCAAAAATAATCCAATATGTATGGCAGCATGTTACACGCTCGACAAGTTCACTCTGATTCAGTGCTCTGTTATGATGAAAATATAAAAAATAACATTCAAAAACTCAGTTCAGAACAAGAGCATGATTCAAGCACAGTCACTGTCTTGGAGGCAAAGATGATAGTAAGTTTCACAGCTTCTGCAGAAGATCAGGTGGCACTTAGAATCTGTGGCACTTAAAAGTTTTGGTAACTTCATGTGCTACCTTTTCAAATACTTCCAACTTTTGTAATTCCAGAAATAACTAGGAGTGAAAAAGACAAAAAAAAAAAAAAAAAAAAGTGGGAAAAACATTTGATGGGACCTTGTAGTTTGGTAAGTATCATAGAACTACAGAGCCATAAGATTTCTACTTCAGATTTGTGGACCCATGGGACCTGACTTCCTGTCCCTTTTCATCATTGTAAATAAAGAGTAACTCCTTTATCTTTGAGTTAAAGGGCGAGAGAAAACAGACCCGAGGAATCTGGATTTCCGATGAAGTTTGACCTTTTGTATGCTCCCATGAAGAAAAAAAAAGGACCAAACTGGTGAACTCAGTGGAAAATATTAAGCACTTCTGCACTGTTTTAGTGTTTGGCTCTATCTGTACTGGGTATCCTCCCTCAAGGACCTTGTGGTCTGCATTAATTTATGTTATTTAAAAACATGATAAGGAACTTCAGGGCCTTCTGTGTGCCTGTCCTGGAGTACTGCTGCAGATTCTGAAATGAACAGGAACAACAAATACTGGCACGGCATCCAGTGAGGTCAAGCAGAAAAGCCACCTGAAGCTCGTATGCTCCACTTACAGATCTTATTGCCAAAGTATTAGGCACAAAAATCAAGTCCTATTTTGAAATATAGGTAGTAGAATATTCCTCTGGTCTCAGATTAATCATTTCTGTTATTTCATCTTGTCCTGTCAAAATGAAACATGGTTAAATATGGGCACTGAGTGTTTAAACTGCTAGCAATGTTACCTTTCATTTAAGTAGATTAATAATGTGTACTCTACATAACAAATTGCTCTAGGCACAGAATGAAGACATTGAAAACATATTAAAATCGAGTTAGGCTTTCTGGAATGAGTGCATGCTTTAGAAACAATTTTGGTGTGAAATGACAAAGCCTGTAGTGTCTTCTTTGAGCCCTTTATCTCATTTGCCTAGGGGCAAGTATTGCAGATCTAAGGGCTGGGTGGGAGGCCTCCCGTAAGTCAGCACTGCTGAAGAAGCTGGTGGCGCTCGTGGAGGCTAAATTATGCATTTGTGGTTAGCCGACAGAAACAGAGGTGTAGGATAAGGCTAGACAGGAAGGTGAAGGAAACAGGACAGGAAAGAAAATGCATGGAGTAGTTCTGAAGTTAAAGTTTTGAATCTCATTGTTGATCTTATATTAAATGGATGGGAAGTGTTCTGTTATAGCAGATATCCAGGATTTTTGTTGCCATTGCCTTTACCTACTGCAGTCTAAATTTAACCCAAGTCACTCCTGATCTCTTCTTCTTAGTCAAGACTACAGACACCGTTTGAGACACAGGCCAAAATGTATTTTTTATCTCTGGAGAGACCCCCCTGGGTGAGCAGGTGGACTTCTCCTTTGGACGAGTGCTATGGTTACACACTGTTGGCTTTGCCAGCTTCCATGGGGTTTGCAAAACCAACATGGGAAGGCCATCCTTCAGACATCTTAACTTCAAGTTGTTCCATGACCAGTATGGAAAACAACTCTGGACGTCACCTTTTTAATACAGGAGTAACTTATTTCTTTGCTATTTGCTATTAATCTGTAGGTTTTAAGACATTTCTGCAGCATAGTCAGCTTTCTGAAGACGTCTTCCTTCATACTCGTGGAGATTGTTTCAGCTGGCAAAGTCTGCAGAGCACACCACTTCACCCCTGCCAGTGAAAGACTGATATGGTCCATCTTTCCATCTCTTTGAACATCCTCTCGATAAATGTTTGACTATATACACTCCGATAAAACATTATACCTTTAACCTTTCTGTATAACATTGAGATGCTCCTTCAATGAAATGGGGAAGCAGGACCTCACCCATGCTGTCATTGCACAGGGAAGTTAAATTAGTTCCTAGCAAGATGCACAGAGGTCTTCAGTTGGAATTATTGGTGTTTTAACTGTGCAAAAGCCAGGCTCAATCAGATATTTAAAATTATACTGTTACTGAGGCTTATCCATTTCTATAGAGAATTTCTAACATTTCTTTAAGGAAAGTGTGTCATTGAATTTAATGTTCTGAGAAACCTCATGAACTTCCAATCTATTTGAGCTATATATTTCAAATTGTACTTATAATTGTGTTTTTTATTGAATATGTAAGTTCCTTAATACAGTACATGGCTTTTAATAAGCATTTGAGAAGAATGCACACTGTGGATGGGAGGCACTTTTGAGCATTTTCAAATTGTCACATTAAAATTGTCACATTTGTTTAATTAGCCTGTAGATCCTGCCACATTGATTTATGTCAGCTGGGTAACAATTTCTTTGGATAGCTAGAGAATCTGACCAGAATGCTATATGTACATATATATATATATATATATATATATTTTTTTTTTTTCTCTCAAGGAATTTCTCACATTTCTTTTTGATTTAAAAGCAGTCATCCAGGCACCCAGCCTTGCAAAAAGTCATCTGAAGAAAATGTCAGCCTGTAGTATTAGGAAGGAAGATGGTTTTATTATTTCAAAGCATCTAGGTGTTTGTTGACCATTGTTCAGAGGCAAGAGATAAAAACTGACTACAAACATGAATGTGAAGTTCAGAGTTAGGTGCCCAGGTTTGGGTTTGTTCAACATTCTGCATGCCCTGTTTATTCTGCTGGCTGTAAGTGTTACTCTTTTGCTTACCGGGGCTCCTGGAGCGAGGTCACTAGAAACCCTGTTTTCAACAATTTACAGCTCTTCTTTAAAGATTTCCTCTACTGGAGCCAATCTGGAAAGTTGGGGTACTGCCTCTTGTGAGGAATGCTTTGAGATCTTCCGCTGGAATTTATTATACAAGCACTGAGTGTTAAAGGCCCCTTTAGGCTTTGTAGTCCATGAATTTCTTTTCCATGAGTACATCCTGTTAAAGAATATGTTTGCATCCCACACCCCAAGGTACAGTAACCTTTAACAGTATTCTCCTGAGCTTCAGAAAAAAAGACTCGGTGTTTGGTTTGTAGCAAAACAGTCCCAGTAGTGATTTTTTTTTAAAATTTAGCCAATTAATCCCTTCCCACTTATTCCTGTATTTTATCGTTTCTAACCTCTTGAGTCCCTAATCTATTCAATAAGAGGCCTGAGCTGCCAGTTTATCTGAAAAAGGAGTGTTTTACCAATGAAATGAAAACTGGTGCTTGGATTTTTTATTTTATTTTTTGAAGAGCAGCCTCTTGTTGTTCCTGAGTTCAGGAAAAAACAACACAGCTTCAGCACTGAGCCATTCACTGGAGGCTTCTTTCCATGAAAATATTTATCACTCTTCTTTTTTCCTTGGCAATTGAGTTATTGTTGCTTTTAAAAGAAGTTGTCATAATCTCCTCATTACCATTTTTCTTAATGTGATAAGTGTAAACTACAAGAAAGCTATCATGTTTGAAAGGATACAGGAACCCTTAGGAATGTTATACTAACTGCTTGTTCTCTTTGAAAAGGCTTAGACTGGGAATTTCACTAAATGTATCATTCTGTCTCCTTTTGAGCAGCATTGTCATTTTATAGTGTCTTTCACTTAATACACAAGTTAATCTTCAAAAAGAAAGCCACGTTACTGCATCTAGCCTTTGCATCCCGTCAGCAAAGTGAGATCAACAACTCCGTTTGGTAATTGCTCAAACATGATAATAAATGGCATGTTGTACTGGAAAAAAAAATAAAAAAAAAATAGTTTTCTTTGGCAGGTTTATTCCAGTTTGACTTTGTATGATAACTGGTAATTGTCACTGTTTGACACCAGCTGGAGTTGCAAATAGCACTAACTGCTCAGAGCTGACTAGCAGCCATGGGTCTACTGGGTGGTCTTTTCTTGGGGTTGCTCCAAGTTTATTCCAGATTGCTCATATGACCCCTGATAAACTATTACTAATGAACAGTTTGCTATTCCTTTTTGGCCAGCTAGAAGCAACAAAGACAATGCATGTCATTGTCTAGTAATGTAGATACACAATTTTCAAATGCTGGAGCACCAAACTTACTGCCTTTTAGTGCTTTTCTGGCCTTTTAACTAGCTTTCCGGGGGCAGGAGGAGCGGGACATAATGTTTGGAGGCAGGAAGTTTATGGACTCTGCTGGTTATCTGCCCAGTTATTAGGAGTTAGTCTGTGTCAGTGTAGTTTGTTATCGGATGGTTTTTAAAAATATAGGCATGGAAAGCAATCCTGAAGGAGGTTTGGTCCCACACAGGGGACCCACAGAGACCAAGCATCACCCCCGGCTGTCATATGTCGTAGTGGCGGTTCTGAGTGTTTACCATTTCCAACCTCAGCCACATTAGCTTTGTAAGAAAGAATGAGCTGGGAAATGAGCAATCAAATGCATGCATGTGACAGTGGGAATCTGTCTACCAGAAATACTCTGGAGCCTCCATACCTTAAGGCAGATTAAAAAAAAGCTCAGCTAGTTTTGGCTTCAGTTTTCTTCTTGAAGCTGGCTTATTTGGGTAAGGCTGACACGCCAAAAAAAAGTGTATGTTGTATCAAAACATCTTCTATAACATACGTACATTTTTGCTACACCTGTTGGCTTAGCAGGAGCGGATCAAAGGGTAGTGTTGGCATGATTTACAGGACACACAGATGTAGGAACAGACCTGCTTCAAGGCACAAGTGAGGAGAAGGAAATCAAGACTAAACTGTATGTTCTTTTCCAAAGACTAAAATTTCTGCAATAAGTGCCAGGCAGTATGGTGGGGTTTCAGGTGATCGCTTAGGTCTTTCTGTAAGAGAAAAGAATTAAAGGGTTGAGTGTGATAGGCAGCAAGGACTCTCCCTCTCTGTTACAGGTGAGAGCCTATGGTTTATTCTTGGCAAACATGCTAAGCTTTTGGCCTTATAAAAAAATGCAGTGCCAAACTAGACAATATGATGATCAGGCTTCAGTGTGAACTTTTCTGGCCATCCAGGGCTTGCTGAATGCCGATCAAGGTATCCACCCACGACTGTCCAGCCAATATTCACTGTGAAGTTTCACCACTGTCCTGGACATTGCATAAGACAAAAATAATGAGATAATCATTGTCCCCAGCACATTTGCAGTCTCTGATGTAGGCACTGGGAAGGTAATCGTGCTATAGGGGAGAGGGCGTTCTTCATATTCTATGGGAGAACCAAGTCTTCAGTGGGGACATACGGAGGGCTGGCAGCGAGAGCAAGCATCACACAGGCTAAGAAAATATGATAGTGAAAAAGGAGAGCTTCTGTAAGGGCAGGTTTGAACTTTTCTGGGTAATCACTGCATCTTCACTTCAGCCTCAGACCGCTGTTCTTTAATGGCATTCCAGTTGAGGTGTTAGTGAATCAAGTCAGAGGAAAACAACGCTAAAAAGAAACACTTCTCTGGCACAGCCCCTCAGGAAAACCCATGCTGCAATACTGCTTGTGTGGCAGAATAAAAGAGATCTGGCAGAGTCTGGATTTTGAAGGAAAAAAAAAAAAAAGCAGCTTTTGTAAACGATTTCAATGAGTATTGTACAGCAGTGTGTGATAGCTTCATTTCTTTGTATTTGATGAGTAGCGACTTGGAGTCCAATTTTAATGAAAGCGAATCATGGCTTATGCAAAAGAATTTGGCTTTAAGCTCAAAAGAGTTGCCTATCCTGGTTTCTTCATTTCCCCATATATGCTATTTCAGATAATTGATGCTCCTGTTTTAAGACTAAAGCTGGTGTCTTCTGGCACAAGTTGATGCTTTCAAATTCCGGAGGATTTTTAGACTGAATTTCATCATATTGTCAGGATGTGGGTTATAAACTGGCTACATGGGACTAAAACATAGTGCTCAACATAAAAGTTTTCTGTGCTAAATCTACAAAACAAGATGTTTTGTAGTTTAACCATTTAATTTTTCCTGATGCTGAATTAGGAGATGTTATTTTTTCACTAGGTTGGTGTAAGTGGCTCCAGAAATTAAATGCTTTTTGTAATAAATTACATGGATAAAGCATTGTCATGTGACTACATAATTCACTGCTGCTGTTCGTATGAAAAAAACATGAATTGATTATATCTGGCAACGTAAAGGAGATGGTGTAATGTGTTGTATAAATGTGCACAGTGGAGCGCCTCAGGGTAGGTGCAGTCTTGTTTTGTAACTGTAAATTATAGTTCTGTTCTCCTCTTGGTGTGAACCCTAAGTTTCAGAGAAGAAAACAGGCAATTCAAGACATGCTTTTTTGCTTGTGAAGCTCAGGATGGATGGAACAAATTACCAGATTCCCTTAAACAAGTGCCAGCAGTGAATAGTTTCAAAACACAGTTGGTTATTTACTTGGAGAAATGTTGCCAATGTTTTTTAAATTGCAAAGATGAAATTATATGTTGGTATTAGTAACTTTTAAAAGAATTAGCTTTTTATTACTTATTGTGCCTTTGTTTATATTATACAGTTGTACTGCCAGGATGTTATGTTGTATTTAACAGTTCAGTGCATACTTCCTATCTCTTGGGGCCCTCATGAAAATTAGATGTGCCATCCCTGGAGATGGCTACAAGTAAGTATCATTTTGAATAAATAAAATCAATGGGATATGGCTATGCGTCTCAGTGGGGATGAGAAGCTGTTGAGAACAGGAGGTATTGCATGGCACTACTGTCCACAATGAGACTTGATACTATGGAAAGGGCAATGGAGTCATGAGTGTAGTCACCAAGAACGGCAGAAGAAAGATGCCTGACTCTTCAGCTCTAACAGACAAAAGGTACAGCTCTGAACACCCCTCCACCAGCATTCCCGATGAGCTGGACCACAGTGCTCTGGCAGTTCCATGATGCTGACCCACCAATAGGTCTGTCCAGAAGAACAGTTACATGGAAATATGTGTGTGAAAATACATATATATATGTGCATAGCCCAGCATCTCACATGTGCTTGGCAAAACTTCAAAGCTTTGACAATTCTCTCTTTGCATGCTGCTGTTACAGCCTATCCTTAACAAATCTTAACAAAACCCCGAACTGTTGTGTTGCAGTCCCCCATAATGGTGTTTTTATAGTAGGACCCTTAGGAAGTTGTGCTGCATGTTCCTGAAAACATTAAGAATGAACAAGAAGGTGCTTGAGGAAAAAAAAAAAATTGAATTGAAGGGCTGTCCTGTGCAGTGTGAGCCAAATTCAGGGTAGTTTTTGACCATATAATCTTCCTGAGGTGGGTTCTGAAGAAAATTATCCTGATCCCCTTGGAGGGAAGTATCCGACCTGTTCCAGAGAGGAGCCTGGGAATGGAGTAGTGTATGCACAGTGTGAACTGCTGGGGACTCAGGACGCAGCAGAGAGACAAATGGTTTGACAATGTTGACACACTATCATATAGGCTCTGTTTAGTTTTAGGCATGTGTAAGACTTGCTAAAATGGAAAGCCAGTGGTGTGTTCATGTGGGGTAGCTTCATTGCTCTCCCCCTAAAACAGGCTCTTGAACCACAGTACCTTCTCCGTGTAACAGAGCGTTGTTTTACTTCTCCTACACAAGATTGGTTAGAGCAGTAAGTACATCAATCATGATTTGCTATATTTTATTGTCTTCTAAATGCTCTAAGCAAAGAATATGAGTGTTATTAGTTATAAAAGCTACAGTATGAGGAAAACATATTGAAAAATGTGAAGTGTACAGGAGACAGAGAGTATGGGAAAGCTCAACAGAAAAAGAAAATGTCCATGCTGCTATCATGTTCTTTGTGTAACCAGTTCCCAAATGTTAGCAAATTAGGAAAGGAAAACATATGCTGTAATGTTTATAGTCAACCCCTATTAGCTTCCAAAGCACTTTTTATATTCATTTTCATTGAATATTATTTTTGTCTGTCCTTCCCGTCCTTGTTAATGTGGAAAGGAATAGCTCTTTACCAGGGAAGGCTATGGAATGCATCCCATTCCCCAGCCGAGCACAGGGAATTATTTGTTGTCATGGAGAAAATCCACAAGGTGAACACCGTGTTTTCAGATTACGGTCAGGGAAATGGCTGCTTTTTGCAGAATAAACTCTAGCTTTTTAATAAGAAACTCGTGCGTCTGTGCACTGTATTTTCAAATGGCTTTCTAGTACTTTTTGGTACAGCAGCAAGATAAATTCTAGTATGACAGAGGCATCGTTGCAGATGCTGCCACATTGTTCCTCCAAAAATATGTGCTGGGCACTTACCACTGGTAATAAATTTACTAAAATATTTGCATGAGTAAAATGGTTTCTGCCATAATACTCACCCCAAGAAAGCTGACTTTCTCTTGGAGGTCACTAGGCTATCACTGAAAGCTTCTATTTATTTATTTATTTATTTAATCTATTTACTTATTTGTTTTCCCTACAGGGAAAAATATTTGGAATCTCTTTGATGCAGAGAAGTTTTCAAAGTACTGAAACATGATAATCAAATACATATCTGTGAACTTATCTGTCCTCTCTCTACCAGTAATGTCCTAATGTCCTAAATACCTTCCTCAGGAAGCCTTTGGCCCAGTATAAAGCAGGACAGGTGACTGGTCAGGATATTCCCAAATGCTTGTGTAAATTTTCCACTCCTTCATAAAGAATATGTATGAAAAACAACCCTTAGTTTTATTGCCTTTGTGATCTTTTAGGCTTTAGTGTCAGTTGCTTATACATATATAAATATATATATATATATTTCTTTCTTTCCGTAGCCTTTCCCCAAAGATGAAACAGGTTGACATAGTTTTTAATCCAGTATGCATCACACACACAAAATGTGGCTGCCCCTCATGTATTACTGGCTTCCCAGCAGAGAGAGTTTGATCAGGTTTGTATAAATGCAGGAAGGAGAAAGATACTGTGAAACAAGACACACTTTTTATTAAGATCACATTGATAAATAGTTAATAAAACATTAATAAATCATTAATAGAGGCCCTAATAAATGGTAACTCACTTGGTTATCTTTATTCCATCAAGGCAGTAGGTTGCTTAGCACCAGCTGTAACATTAAGTTTGTAATAGCCTTGGAACATCTACTCATCATATATTAATTTTTTTTCTGAACACAACTTTAACATGCTGTGTAACCAAAAATGGGAGAAAGTTTAAAGGAGCAGATTTAGCTAAGAGCTAAAACAACCAGCTAAGGCAGTTGACAGAGAGAATACCAGAGATAAGGTCTTTCTAGCAGCAGCAGCCACCGAGTGCATTTATTGCTAGCTATGCATGCCAGGCTGCTCCTGCTCCTCCTCCCTGCTCCTCCGGCTGCCCACCAATGAAATGGGCAGAGTGTTGGTGCCGAAACTGCCTTTGTGTGTGCTAATGCTGGAGAAGAGAGAGCAGCCGGGACTGTTGCTTTCTTCTCCTTTTTGTGAACCTGCCATCCACAAGAGGCAGTAAGGGTAGCCAAGAGAGATCAAACTAAGGAATGGGCAAGAGGGCTGGGGAGGGTCTTAGAAATCCCATCATCTGCTACCCATCCCTGTGCCAGTGCAGGAATCAGTTCTGCCTGAGCCATTCCCAAGTGATGTGTGCTAATCTGTTCTTAAATGTGCCCCTCCAAAGACGGAGTCTGTGTGCCTGAGCAATCTGTTACAGTGCTACAAAGTCCTCACCATTAGAAAGCTTTTTCTTGTGTCTAACTGGAATCCTTCTGGCCACAGTTTAAGTTCATATCCGCCGTAAAACTAGAGAACAGATTATTCTCTTCTTTTGCAACAGTCCTCTCAGTAATTGAAGACTGTTCTCAAGTCTCCCCTCGATTCTCCCAAGGGAAGTGGCATGGGTCTTATATCTTGGGAGACTTCAAATTAGATCAGGCTAAGCAGTTTAAAGTGCACTGTAGGAAGGGAAGCTGCCTCAGAGCAGACACAGAGTATATGGTCTAGCTGCTCTTTTCCATAATGACCTCTTAGAGCCCGGCTCAATGCTTTTATCTGTATTTAAAAACATGGCACTTTCATTTGAACAAGGAGGAAATGATGGAAAAATAAAATGCAGAGAAAGGAAATAAATCTGGAAGGTGGCTATTAATTTTAGGCACTGGTTTTGTAAAGCTATTTGCCATCTTCATATCCCCTGTGCTCAGTTCTCTCGCTGTGGCCCATTCCTTAGGAACACGCAGGTTTAAATCCTTCCCCAGTCCTCTCCTTTCTTTTAAATCCTGATTTGGCCCTGTACCTCTGCTGCCCTTAAGAAGTTTGCTGTTAGTAGTTGTATTTTTGGTGATTCATTAGGCCTCTTCTGCATGTGTACTTCTTAGTTACTTACCTGAGGGCTTTTATAGCTGAAGAAAGCAGACTGAGCTGAAGAGACGAGCGTGCCGAGCTCTAATAAATAAAACACATGGATTCAATTAAAACAATGTTTAAATAATTTTCAGAAAGAAGGATGCTTGATGTTACTACATCAGAGGACCACAGTGACTTTCAAGCCAACAAACTGTGCAGGTTTACTTTCTCGTTTAATCTCCAGGTCTGTAAAAAAATGCATGCTTCCACAGCAGTCATCTGCCCACTCCAACAGTTAACATGATTTTGGAATTATTTTAAGTCCAAACCATGTGAAAATAAATCCTAACTTGATTTTGTGGAATTACTTTGTTTCCATTAAATTCCTCTTTAAAGCATTTCATATGCTCAGTTGTGTTATTGTTACTTCCAGGAATTTCTAAATACTTCCAAATTTGGATTGATTAAACTTTTTTTTTTTTTTTTTTTTAAAAAAAAAAAAAAAAGAAAAGAAAAGAAAAACTTTTCCTGGAAAAAAAAAATAAAATATATATATATATATATATATGGTTTCTTGCCTATTTTCCCAGGTGTTTACAAACCCAGATGTGTATATATACATGTAAACAATGCATACATAACACACACACTTCAAATAAGTGGTTCTTTACCATCATAACATATTAGAAGGTAGATGTATCAGCTTTCACAAGTTAAACAGAACAGGACTTTGCAAGTACTTAAAGATGAGGGACCTCCAGAAGAAATCAGGGCATTGCAAAGGACGCTGAAGTCATTAATTAAACAAATGACATGCTGATTAAACAAATGGCCTGGTTTCTTCTAGGATCCCGATTCTGCAAAATAATGTGTGTGTGCTTAAGGAACAAAGCAGGAGAGAGTTAAGCAGCCGGTCACATCTCTGCAGGATGTGGGCCTGAGGTTCTGACCCTAGACTGAAGGCAGCGCAGAGCCATTGCTGTGTGTCACTCTGGAGCTCGGGGGTGTCCTGTGCGGCTCTGTGGGGCTGCTGGGGTGTTTTAAAGGACGGTTCTCATAAGAGTAAACTCGAAACTTTATCTGTGATCATTCAAGATTCTTTGGTCATCTCTCTGTAGGTAGACGTAGGTATGTCTCTGTATATAACTAATACCTCCTCAGCACTTCCACACATATAAAGGTTCTTTATATGCTGACCTTTAAATCTGGTGCTGTTTTGCATGTGATCCTATGTGAAATTTTCTATCCAGTAATTGAAGGGAAATGCTTTTGTCACAGCTAGCTCGTACCTTTGCGATACACTTTGATGCTCATAAGGTCACTTGGTAAACATACGGATTAGACAGTCCTAATCTCACCAAAGCTGTCTTTTGCTTTTGACTTTAGTGGAGTCAGGATCTCTTAACTTATAATTGAATTTCCTCAAATAATAGCAGGCTCATTTTTAACTTGTCTCGTGGCTTTATGTTTGGGTGTCCCCTAACAGGGAGACAGGTAGATTTGCTTACAGTTCAACCCATTGGTACTCAGCAGATACCAGATGCATTTTGACAATAGATGTTCCAAAATGTTTGCTGGCATCACCTTCCCATGAACCCTAGGCTCTCTGTCCAGCCCTCTATGCCTGGGTAAGAAGAGACTGAGGTCAAGCCAATAATTGCAATTCTAGAATATGCTTCATTTCTGCCTTCAGTCCGGCTGCCTGCCTGTCCCTCTTGTAATTACATGATATGGTCTCTGTGTCATCATTTTGCTATGAGATTTGCCACAAAGCAGTCTCTATGGCATAGATTTGGCAGAGGCATACAGGATTTGGGTTACATTATCTCACAGAAAAGTTGACCAGATGCTTCAATCTTTTTCTGCCTTCCTCTGTGCAGAGGTCAAGCAATCGGTGCAGTACAATTATTCACTTCTCATCACCCCTCTGAGCTGCTGCAGCCTCACCCAGTGGGAGGGACGAGCTGTTCACAAGCTGCCCCTTTCTGGTTGCAACCGTTTGAGCTTTGGGCAACAAAAACAGGCCCCAGCAGGGCTAGCAACCCACCAGGCCCAGCAGCCTGGCCTCCTGCCTCCAGGGAGGGTTCCTCCCCAACAGGGTCATCCCGGGCCCTGCTGTTTCAGTAGCAGCATCACTAAGGGTACAAATCTGATGGGCTTTGATAAAATAGCAGTGCCTTAGAGGAGTGTGGGAGAAGGTTACGTATCAACCTGTTCGATTGAGGACTGCGGTGCATAGTTTTTCCTTTTCTTTTCCACATGACAGTGAATTCGCGAGGGACAACCAGATTGTTGCTGGCTGTATCTTCAGTGAAATACACACTAGCATCACATCCTGTTGCTGCACAGGCCATGTCTTTAGCCCAGATGCAACAACCATTTTACCCTTTTGACAACACCTTTTTTTTTTCTTTCTTTCCTTCTTTTTATTTTTTTTTTGTTGTTGTTTTGTTTTGTTTTTCAGTTGAATTGATTGTATTATGTTACACTTTTACTTGTGGAGTATTCACAGTGGTTGTCAGAAACTCTGTACTCAGAAATTTTGTTGTGACCTGTCCTAGGCTTGACCAGTGTGAAATAGCAGCTAGGAAGTTTGGTTTACTTCAGTAAGGATCATGGCTATTGCATGAAGAATTTTCTCGATCAGATCCTCTTTTATAGTTTGTCTCCCTTGTCTTAAAAAAGAATCAGCTCCGAGCTTTATAGACAAAAAAAACAACCAAGACAAATATAACATCACCAGAGACAAGTATTATTGCCTGTCTGAATATTTATTAAATAAATAATAATTAAAAAAAAAAAAAAGATAAGAGAGAATGGAGTGGCATCCACAATAAAACACACTCATTACAAGGGCATTTACAAGCTTTGCCTAAAACAACGTAGTTGCATTTTCTGCATTTAACTGATTTTCCCCCATTCTGAACATAAGTCCTGTTCTGCTCGCACTGAGCTCAGTGGGGTGACAGTTTTGGGCCTCGATGTAAAAAGCCTGGTGTGCAGTTTCTCTTCTGTTTGCATTTCATAGCCACAGGCACCCACGTGCTTTCTCTGAAGACAGCTGGAACATGTGTGTACAAACGATAAATCAACAGATTGATCAGAAAAAGGGCATGTTGGTTAGGTGGTCTGGTAATCAGGTTTTCACCCGAGATTCGGATTTCCTAGTAAAGGATGGGCTTTCTGTGCAACTCCATGCAAGTCACCCAATTCCCTTTCCAGATCCCTTTCCTGTTTGGGCTTTGCAGGTAAAACCCTCTTCTCTGCCTATGATGACTTCATCCATACAGCTTGAGAGCCTAACTAGGAAAGTGGAATCAGGTGCAGCCTGATGAAGACACAAGTGGCCAAAACTCTTATGACTAAAACCTGTCATCACCCTTTTTACCAGAAGTGCTGCCTGTTGGGTAGTTCAGATGTTCACCTACCATAGGAGGATGAGTGGTGATGCTTCCTACGCAATTACATCCCCTGGGCTCTGGAGCATACGTGATCATTTTTTCCTCTCTTTCTTCTTTACTTACATGAATTTGTTTTCAAAAGCATGTTTTTTTCTTCCCTAGGAGATGACCCATTCCTGGCCTCCTCCTCTTACCGCTATTCACACTCCTGGCAAGGCTGAGCAGACCAAGTTTTCTATCCCAAGCAAGGTACAAGTAAGTTATTACCAGTGACCTGATTAACATTCTGTTCTGTTGAGTGTTCTTCAGTGGAAAGTTTATTTTTTTTAACTGGTTCCATTTTAAAGAATTTCTAAGACTATTTTTAGTTGGAAATTCCCTATCAGACTGTTGTTACTAGTAAGGCTGCTTATTTAAAGCTGCAGAAGTTACAGTGGAGGCAAAGTGAACTTTATATCTCTTGTTATGAAAGTCATTCTACATCCACTGCAATATTTTTTGTTTGGTTTTAATCATTATTTGTGTAACACGATAGCTGATAGGGCATTCTATGTCTTTGTGATTGATTGCATGATGACGTTTAGGCTGCATGATCAAATTGTGGTGACTTGAAATGCTTCTGCCTGTGAACAGTGCTAGGGCATCTGTCTCCATGCGCATTCCAACAGCACACAGCTACGTAATGCAGTGCCTGGTGTTGCCCTTCTGAGAGCGTGCACTCAGCAGTTGCCACATCAGAAGCACCTGGCTGGAGAGTACCTGCAGTTCACCTGTCATGCAGTGAATTGTTAAGCTGTATGATTTCAACATGCCTTTAGCCCGAATTCTGGTGTTGCCTTCTAGCTGTGATTCTGCTAATACAGTTAGAGATCAAGCCTGCACCCAAAGCAAGCATTGCTAGAGGTATCTTTTGCTGGGACCTGAAAACCAGTGAGCTGGTGATTTCTGGGGAAGGGTGGACTTCCCTAGGGTAGGACTTGTACACCAGTCTGACATGAAGCCACGTACATTCTAAAGGCAGGACCTTGGAAAATAGCTTTTAAAGCTGTACTGGTACTGCTTGATATTATGGTTCAACCAATCTCACCCTTCTTTAGAAGTTGGAATGTGATTTTCCTCTTACTGATTTTATCTGTTTGGCAGATACTCCCGTCTGAAATGCAGCCGCCATACTTAATTGGAAATAATATGAAATTAGCAGTATCTGTGGCTCCTTAAAAATAACAAAGCCGGTGCCCAGAATGTCTTATTTTAATGGAATGTGATTGTTACTCTTCCAGCACTGCCAATGTCAGTGCAGTTGACTGCTACAGCAATAAGTATCATAAATCATAATCATACCAGAGTATAATCCTCTCCATAAATTTGGTTAAATTCTGTTGAACCCACTTAGGTGAAAGTAGATTCCTATCTGTTTGAATACATATACAAGTATGTGAGAATAAAGTTTTTGCCCACTGGAAATTGTTTTTTATTTTATGCAATCTCTTAAATTAGTGCTCCGTTTTTGATGGGCCCCACAGTCCTGCAGATTTCTGCTATCTCCACTGAGAGCAGTACTAGAATAGGTTCAGAGAAGATAAAATTTTGTTTTGCTCTTCTTTTCCTATTGTTTGCTTTGAACTTTTAAGATCCAAATCAAAGTTAATGATTTCTGGGCAAGTTAAATGTTGATTCTAAAATTCTTGACCATATCACTTTAATATAAATCATAAATTAGATTTTTTGAGCTAGCATTTCAGGAAATAAGCACATAAATGTTAGCTAGTTTTACTTCAAAAAAAAAACAACAGCATTGTCTTTTCAGAACATCACCCTAAATCAATTATAGCTAGCCAAATTATAGATCTTAGACATAACATGGCTAGATTTTGCAGCCATATAAACCAGAGACAGGCACTATTAGAAGTTCTCACTTTAACTACAAAACTAAGAATCCTCATGAGAAACATATATAAAAAATGTGATAACAAAGACGGAACCTATCAGACCAATTTATCCCTTTGACATTCAGATTTAAAGTGCCATGTTTACTCTTAGGGCATGATTTACTTCACAAGGGACTGACTGACAGCACAGTACAATATTAGGAACTAATAATGCCCTAAGAGGAAGTGCAGTGAGGGCTTTAATGACTTTAACATCCTACAGAACTAACACTCCCAGCAAAGTAGTGCCTGGCTGTAAGACGATGTTGTAAATAACACCTTAATTTCAAATGATCAAACTCTGCTTGGAAGGAAAACTGATTACAATCACTGTGGACTGTAAAGCCTAGAGAAAAACTAAGGAAGAAAGCACTGTGACATTAAGGGAGCAGCTTAGCTATTGTAAGCCAACAAAAATCCCTGCATTAGCATTCTCGGAGTCACAAGCCAGATTCTTTGCTGGTGTAACGCTGTATTTCCATCGATTTTTGTATGGATTTGGACCAATGTCCATCAGGTGAAGAAATGCCACCTGCGTCTTTATCAAATCCTATGCGTCACAGCCCAAATAAAAACGCTGTTACTATCAGTAAAAGGTTACTGTATTTTCAAGCAATGAGATCAAAAAAGAAAGGCAGTGGTGCTAAATTTAATGCTTTTAAATTTTACATCGTAGATGCCCTATACACACATCCATGGCCAAGCCTGGAACTGGGTAGACCTTTCTTGGTATAAACCATCACATTGACTTTATTTTAAAAAATAGGGGGGAGTGGGGGCATGTAGATTTACAGCAGAAGAAAACAAGCTCTTGGCTGAACTATGAAATTGTCCCTCAGTGGTGCTCTGTCTCCACAGTTGTTTGTGTTTTGTTTTTTTTTTTAAACTAATGTCACTGGTGTTGCCTTAACAATCACATGATTCCTCCCCTGTATCATCTCCTTCCCTGCTTATTTAATGCTAGTGCCCTTCATCTGGCAAGCTCAGATGTATTTTACCTTCTTCATCTCATTTAACTAATGCTGACATTCTGTGTGTTCTTTTTTGTAGGACTCCCAACATCTGACCTCAGGATACAATGTACAAAGTAGGTCTTTATCATCCTGGTCCTAACAGTCAGGGTTGTGTTTTTTTTTTTTCCTGTTTAACATCATTAAAACAAAGGCTAAAAAAAAAATTAATTTCTATGGTGCTAAAGCAGATCAGTTCCATTTTTTATTACATGTTATGCATCATGGCATGTTGTGAAACCAAGTATAATTAGATGGGCTGACAGCTTTGGGTGCATTTTAATTCTACAGTAATCTTTTGACATTTGAAAATGTGTTTCCTTTGTTTGCAGAGTGGAGCGATCCAGCAGGGAAAGTTGCAACTAAGTCAGTGCCACAAAAGTCGTAAGTATTATTATTTCCAGCTTTAAATCTTGTTTTAAATTTATCATAAAGAATGAGCTTATTTCTCCAAAGGTAACTAAAATCTAGCTCCCCTCATAATCTTGTCTTGGTGTTCAGGTGTTCTCAGTAGTCCTTAAAAATTAGCCATAAACCAGTTTTATATCTTCAGTGCCTATTACTGTTTCTTCTTTTTAAGCATTAGCTAAAGAGATATGTATGAAAGATGAGTTTATTAAGCAGAAATAATGCTGATTTTAGTTGTACAACTTGCCAAAATTAAATCACTTTTATGCTTCTCTCATCAGATACTAAGCCTCTTACAATAGAAAATGCAACCCAATGAACAGATGATGCAGGAATTTTAGCATTTATACAGTGAGGAAAAGTTAAATACATAGTACAGAATGATACTACTGGCTGGTGTTGAAAAGTGGGTCTTGAGTTTCATACATTTTGAAACAGCTGAAAATCACAGATGGTCTATAAATATGACAGTTGAAAATTGTGGAAGAGCTAATTCTCCACTGTGATAAACCATTTTTCTTTGGTGCTTCTCTGGTGTTAGACTGCAATAATGTGGCAGTGGGTTGAGGCTGCACTGTTTTCCTACTTCTACCCCAGCATCTCAAAATAATTTACAAGTAGAAATTAATTACTTCGAAAATTAGGTTGTTTTTATACTTACTAAAATATGTGGGTCGGATTTCAATTCAGAGCTGCTATTTTATTTTAGTGTTCAAGAGTCTTAAACTACCAAATGTAGAACTGTAGTAGCTTAACTGAAGTTTGTGTAAATACAATATGTTCATTTACAATGACTTCAAACTGTTTCTGGTGGTTCCTCTTTAATCCAGTAGGGACGTGATTTTAAGTAAAGCCCTATATGGGAAGAAAACTCAATGAGGAGATAGCTACTTCTTTTTTATTTATTTATTTCAATACATGACTTTTTAGTGCAAGTTCATGTACAGTAGAAAGCTTGCTGGAATTCAGTGATGTCTCTGTGACCATGTAAGAGATCTCGGACTAGACTGTGGGTGCCCAGTACATTGATACGTTCACCAGGCTCTGAAGGTCCAGTTCTTTACTCAAAGTCAGTTCATGGAAGTACTCATTCAAATAAGGTTAGTTCCTTGCACAAAGCATTACAAAACTATGTTTAAACAGTTAAATCAGTCTACAATTAGATCTTTTATTATTAAGGTCAAATAAGAATTGGGTAGGAATGCTAGGAATAATTTGCATGAAAAGCATTTGTTTATGAAACTCAGTATGTAATTAGTATCTCCCTTTTGCTATTTTGATTTCTAGTAAGGATTGCTTTTTTTTTTTTTTTTAAAGAAGCTAGCCAAACTAGACCCACTGTTCTTCATAGAAGAATAGCTGCATTCATGTTTCAGAAGATCTAAGTGATCCAAATCTAACATCAAGCACATTCTCTAGTAAAAAAAATAAAAAATATAAAAAAATATTATTACATCTTAAACTGATTTTTCTCCTAAAGCAAGTGTATTTGGACTCCACTGTGAAAAATATTTTAGTGAGTATACTATAAAATACAATATTTCAATAGTTTGTAACCAACAGTAATAGACTTGTCAATCATGGTTTATAGTTATAAGCTGAATTTCAGAAGAACAGTGCTTCAGAGCTCAGTGGTATATAGTGCATTTAATGGGACCAAAGCTCTCTATAGGAAGCCTGATATAAAACCCGAAGACACTGAGTACATTTTATGAACCAGTTGCTCTCTGTTCTGCTGCTTGATCTAAAGTTCCAGTACTATCAATCAGATTTCTGCTGCAATGAACTGCCTTCTTATGGTAGGTGATAGATTTTACACATGAGAGATCAGAGCTGCAATAAAGCTACTTTTATTTTTAGCTTCCAAATGAAGATCAGCTAACCCATTACTATCACTTTTTCTCTTTTACTGCAGAAAAATTGTTAAGGCAGCTTCCAAGAATTTCCATAGGGCTTTGTGAGGTTAGAAGGCAGTCCACTGTGAGACTTGGTATTACGAGGCCAATTTGTTTCTTTAGATCTGCGTGTGCAGTCACCACCATGTTCAATGGGAATTATTGTACTTTATAATGAAATTAAAGCAGAAAGTGGGGCAGAAAGAAATAATGGTGTTAAGTAGTTAGGGCTGGATAATGTGATCCAAATAAACCCTGATAGATTGACAACTCCTGCAGTAATTGTGTATTTTAATAATTTAGTATTTATCAGAATGCAGTTGTATTAGAAAGGGTTTAATCTTTCTAACATTGGGTCATTTCAGGGACATCAGAGTGTATTTGTAAAATTACAGTCCAACTGATCCCCAGTAACATTTTTTGCTACACTGTCAGCCACTCGGCATGATCTCACGGATTTCAAAACTGTATCCCCCACCAATTCCTCATGTGTTTCCTCAATAGGAGGCTGAGATAGTTGGGGTTGTTTGGCCCAGAGATGAGAAAGCTCTGGGGAGACCGAATTTCAACCTTCCAATACGTAAAGGGGGCCTACAAGAAAGATGGAGAAAGACTCTTTGCCATGCTATGTAGCGATAGGACAAGGAATAAATGTTTTAAACTAAAAGAGAGTAAATGTAGATTATATGTAAGGAAGAAATTCTTCACTATGAGGGTGGTTAGACAGTGTAACAGGTTGCCTTGAGAGGTTGTGGATGCCCACCCCTGAAAAAGTTCAAAGTAAGGTTGGATGGGACCTTAAGCAACCTGATCTCCTGGAAGGTGTCCCAGCCCATCACAGGGATTTTGGAACTAGATGACCTTTAGAGGTCCCTTTCAATCCAAACCACTGGGTTTGCTCATCTATATCTATTGTTAGACGTCTTTTTAACATGAACGTTTTCCTAGATATTTTCTAACTTTTTAAGTTTACGTTCAATTCCAGTGAAACTTAACTTATATCGTCTATTTACAGTGACAATCTTATAGATTCCATTGGCAGGATTAGAAATCTGTAGATTCTAGAAAACTCTACAAATTAGAAATTAGTACTAATGTGCTTACGTTCACCGTATTACTGAGTTATGCCACGACTAGTTGAGGCATGTGTGAAGAACAAAGATGCTTTGCCTCCACTATGTATTCTGCTCCAGCAGCCAAGCTGCCTGTACCTCATTATAAATTCAAGTGTAGACACATTGACATCCTGAAAGATCAGGCCAAAGGGATGATGTTGGGATTGCACTGAAGTTCTGCACCTACATTGTACATGAGTGATCAGGAATATTTTAAATAATTCATGTAACTAATATCAGATCTTAATTTCTACTCGAAAGTCTTGAAAATGAGATTTTGAACCACTGGTGTGTATGTAGAGTGTGGTGAATTTCTGTAGCTGAAATAGGTCTGTGTGAAAATATGGCACTCGGCTTCCTTTTTCTCTTTTTTCTTTTTTTAATTTCAAATTCACTGTAAGACTCCATTGGCTGCTGTGCAGTCAGTTTTCATCCAGTCTACTCTGATTAGCTTGTTATGAAGCATAGCAAGTAGGAACAGATAAGGTGTGCAACCAATTGCACTGAGAAGGATTTTCTGTCAACTTCCATGAATTCGAGGGTACATACTTAGCTTGCAACTTAAGTTTCTGTTATATAATTACCACTGCGAGGATGTCATCCTCAAACATCCAGTTCTTTTGTTCTGTTTGGTAGTTAGCATTTGGCCTCAGTCCAGTTGGAAACTACCCAGAACCTTTTTAATCAAGCACATCCTGTGTTTCAAAATCATACTGCAGAGTAGTCTTGGGTAGTTTCCATAAAAGCCTAGCTAAAAAGAAGAATGTAATCATAATGGTATTCTTCCCCTGTCATAAAATGACTTCCTATACTTACTGTATTAATACAGTATTAAAAGGCCCTTCTCATAGGCTCAGAGAACTACCGGAAACCATTAAAAACTTAGAGCAACAAATTTTTATGGATCAGACAAAAACAACTTATTTTATCTTTATAAGGTTTTTGTGATCCATCATACTTAATGATACACAACCTGTGTGGGGGCTAGAGGACAGCTAAATACAGTCGGCTGAAAACCAAAACAAGCAGCTAAAACCTTTTATGTGATATTTCAGCAAGGATTTTTCAAAGGGAGCACACCACTGGCTTCAGCTGGGCCAGGATTTCACTTCACAGCTTTAAAAACATTTCAGTAAATACCAATACTTTTCTAATCCCAAAGATTATCATAGTACTTGATGGAAGTCTGTTTGAAAATGGAAGTATGCTTCTTGACATCTAACTACTTTTCCTAAGTATCTAATGGCTTTTTGGAAGTTCTCCACTGTGTCAGGGATAGCCACCTGGGAACATGCAAACCAAAATTTGGCAGCATGTTCAAGCTATGAATTAAAGGTAATTCACGGTTTGAAATGAATCAGCATGAGGTCCTTATGAAGAGTAATCAGACATCAAGAGGATTTTACACCAAGGATTGTATATTGGATAATGCGACAACGCATAATGTTGTTATTCAGAACGTTCCAATCAAGAAGCACTGATGAATTCTTAACCTTGAAAGGATTCAGTTTTAAAAACCTGGGATGCATTCAATGTTGATGCATTATTTCCCATTCAATAAGATGAACCAAAAACTTGTAAAATTCATCTCCAAGTAGAATTGGAAGAACGTTTCTATTTATGTTTCAACCCTATATATGAGATCCAGTCACAATCCAGCCCAGATGTAACACACTGAAGGAGCTGAGATTTTAGTATTTCTAATTACAGTTTTTAATCGATTGTATTAAAGCACAAGAGTGTCAATTGATCCCACCAGTGTTGATAGCCTGCTTTTTTTTATAGTGTACATTCATTTTCACTTAGTAAGTGTGGCAAGCTTTAATCACTAGACTAAGTACTGCCTGTTTGTTAGAAGTGGGAAGTTCCAAGGATATTCCCTCTGGGTAAACTGGGAAGTCATGAATACAAGCGACTTACACTGCCGTGGACAAATTATGATAAGTGAAACAACACTGGCATGTAATTGGAACTCCATTAATCTTTAGAGAGCTACAGTGCACCATATTAACGGGACAAATAGAAAATGAAAATAGAAGGTCTGTCTGATAAGACATCATTCATCTTTCGTATTTAGTATTTTGTTTTGCTGTTTAGAAGTTAGCTTTGCATCCTCTTGCCCTGATAAGTTCTTACATATTATCACCTGGGACTTGGAGCAATGATAACCAGTCACAACTGTATCATTTTGTTCTTCAGTGCCACAGGCTTCTACTTTTGAGCAAAGTACTAAGTAATTGGAACTAAAACATACAAGCATTTCCTATGGCCAGTTACTTGTAGCAAACTTTCAAGACATTTCAGCTGCTGTTAAATATTTTAAAATCCAGTGTCGTAATTAAAAGCCCTGTATCCTTGAAGATAAGCCCATTACTCAAAATAATTTCTAAATTAGACTTTTAATTTGTTTTCATTATTTAGCTGGCTCACATACAGTTTAACCGCCCTGTCAAAATAAAGTTATTTCCTAATACATTCTTCTCCATGATCTCTTTCTCCTGACATGTTTATAAATCTGTTTAAAAGATTATGTGAACAGAACTAAATTAATTCACTCATATTTTGCTGATCAATGTTGAATAGTTTTTCTTGACTATCACAGACATATAATTACTGCCCTTAAGAATTCCTGAAACAAGCTACCCAACTGCAGTATTGCCAGCATTGATGATTGCAACTCAAATAAGCATTGAAGCATTTCAATTTCTTTTGATGCTATATAAACCCTCATTTAAAAAAAAATAATAAATTTGCCCTAAAAATTGAAATACTTTGTTCTCAAGTAGGATGCATCACAGCCAAATACTATCACTGAACTGTGACCACCAAAGTGTCAGTATTAATAAAGACAGGTAAATGACATACATTTATATGTTTGGGTTCAGGATGCATTTCCCTGTCTGGTAAGTATCAGTTACCATTTTGGAAACCAGTAAGACTGAAAATCTGCCACAAGTTTCCCTGCAGTTAGAGTTTTTCCACAGGCAGCAGCATATGTTGTGCCTTCATGGCTTAAGGCCAGTCTGAAACCGACCTCCCAATTTACATTTCTGTGGGATGGAATCACTTCCGAACTTCAGTGCAACTTCAAACATTCATCTTGAAAAAAAACAAATGCGCTTGGTAAATCTGAACATGTAAATCAGGATAGAGCAGAGAAAGCCACCACAGCCTATACCTCTCCCACCCATTTGTCTTCTGAGCTTCATGCCTGCTGATAAAATGCACATAAACTAATTTCTTGCTTGCTTTCTGGTCACCTTAGTTTGGACATTTTGTTTTAACTCTGCCCTGCCAGTATACCTCAGGTTCAGAATGCAGCTGTTTCTCACTTTTTCTTCCTGTCGCTCTTTCCTCTAGTCACTTTAATTCTTACTTTAATATCTTAGTAGCCTGAGACAAACTGAGAAAAGTGTCACCCAGGTTCATCTGCACCATACTAAAAAATAGTTGTAATCGGAAACGGGTGATAAGCTTGAAAGAAGAATGGGTTTTGCCAGGAAACTTGGCATTTATAATACCAGAATGGGCTTGAAACTCTCAATTTGTGTCCTAAATATCCTAGGTAAGACTAACAACCACTTCTTGTAATATCACAACTTAATCCTTTGCATCTTTCCTCTGAATTCCTCTGACAACCCCAATAATCCACCACATTTTTCTCAGCTTTACACTGCCTATCCAGAGCAACTTATATTGCTACCATTATCCTTTGGACGGAGGGCTCTGCAGGGCTCCAAACCCTATCAATTTTCTGGCCAGAGGGCTTATTTTTTATGAAGTAAAGTTCTCACAACACCCCATGGGGCTAGGCCACACTCACTGCATTATCCAGTCTTGGATAGCCCTCAGAGCCACAGATTCAGAATGTATTTACCTTACAACATATAGGCAAATGACAAAAAATAAAATATTCCACACTGCTGTGCTAATTACTGTTCTGAGTTCCTGGAGGAAGAGCTGCTTCTCTTGCCTGTGCCCGTGCACCTTGGAAAAACACATTTTGAGACTTTCCTAATGCTGCTACCATGGCTTCATGAAGATATGATGTAGCCCTTGAGGAAGAGAAAGATCTCTATAGCCTTACCCCAGCAGGTGCAAACTGATTGTTTAATTGAAATCCATGTTGCAAAGAACATGGGATGGGTCTAGAAAACTGGCAAATCTAAAGTTATTTCTTAATTTCCACAGGAGCTTTTTATCCTTCAAGATACAAATAGCATAATAATAATAATAATAATAATAATAATAATAATAATAATAATAATAATAATAATAATAATAATAATAATGTGAAGGTAGTTGAGCTTAGCTTTCAGGAAGTTGTCCCTTACTGAAAGTCTTGTTTACTCAAAAAAAATTCACAAAAAGATCTTCCCAGAATTTGAAAGAAAGATGTTGACTCATGTACCTTGTATCGACAAGGAAGGCTTCAGTGCAGCTGTCAGGCTCATCTGAGTCTGTAAAAGTAGTAAATACCTCCAGTAATGAGGGGATTGCTTTCACAACTACCTGCCTACCTGTTACACTTGATTTGAGTGTTTGCTTCTTCGATATCCCTGATAAGTTACATACACTGAACTGCGTTTTGAGGACATACATGTGCTTTTCTGAAGAGAAGAACGTGAATCTGTGCTGCCCATTTTTGATTTAGCATGAATTTCAATAGCTCCAAAAAAAATTGGAAGGCTTATACAAATCATATAGCTTCAGGTCTGACTGTGTGCTAGACTGGAATTTTTGGTTAGGTCAGACCTTTATCTCAACTTCTTTTTGTGGCTCTTTATGGGGAGATTGAAGAGGAACTGAAACTGGTGACCTGTCTTGACCTTTAGTACTGGATTAAAATTCCAACTTGCTGCCATGGCAACGGGGCCTTGAAAATTAGATCCTGACAGAAGCAGGGAGAAACTTAAAACTGCAACTGCGGCACTGAACTGAAGAAAGGTTGCTTACAATTGTCAGTGACAGGCTCTTAATTGAAATAATCTGCTTTTCCTTGTACTTAACGAAAAAATAAGGAAGAGTGAAATGAGAAGAACAGAAAATTGTCTTGATTGTTTTAGGCAAAAATCTGCTGCGATACAAGGCCAAGCACATGCTGCAGCATCCAGCACCACCAGGCTCTGATATCAGAGGTGGCAGCAATCGAACCTATGTGGTAAGAAGGGACCCAGACATGCACTCATAAAGGGCTAAACCACCCAGACCAGACCGCTAGCAGGAGCCAGACAGTGGCCAGTGTTAAATCACAGGTTAACTTTCTTTCTTTTCTCCTTTAACCTGACACCAGAGATCAAAAGAGACATCACAGTGTTGTGTCTGACTCCCAGGATCCATGCAATTATCTGTTCTGTAAATGTTAAGGAATAAACATAAGCCAAATAGTGCTATTTCAGATCAAGTGTGATAAAAGTTACTCATTTTCCAATCTAATCAATGCAACAGTCAGACAGAGATAATAATGCAAGTCTTCACTGCGAAAGGAGGTTGTTTTTCTTCCCATAAAGAGCAAAATGCAGTTGTAACCTGAAGGGAGAAGGTGCTAAGGGTCACATAAGGGATTTCCTGCTCCTTTTGCACTTGATCCAGGAATCCTCCTCATCCTCAAACCTAATAATCTTGAATATTGGGTTGTAGCACCTTCCTGTGTCAACCTGTGGCTTTGCCAAAACACTGGAGGATCCTGAGGATGCTCCAAGGCCCCTGCTCCCCTTCTCATGGTGAGGAGTGACCAGACACAGGGGCATGATGCCTCCTACCAGCCCCTCTCCGTAAAGTCCCTGTAGGAATTGCCATCTTCTTTATTAAAAAATAAAAAATAATATTAAAAAAATCTCATAGAAGTGCATAGGTTTTACATACCAGATAAAGGAGTTTTTTAATGGGCAAATAGGGTTGAATTAGATTAGATCTCTGTATAGCTAGAAAACTGCTGCAGAATCAGAATGGATTATATAGCTACTGTGTGTAGGGCTAACAACTATAGGTAGATGGCATTAAATTTTTGGAAGAGATAGTTTTGTCAAAGCTTAATTTCCACATACTGCAAAATCCTAAAACTGTGTTTAGAGTCTGAGTTCAAGTAGAAGGCATGCACATAAAAATAATTCCTTTAGTTTTCTTTAGACTGTACTACCAATGTATTAGATTTTTTGCATATTGGTGTATTGTGTGATTATAGGATCAGAGGAAAAATTACAGGTGTTCACAACCACAAAATTTTGGTTAATATGTTTTTGTAACATTTATTGTGTGGTTTAGAGATAATGGTTATCGCTAATACTTTCCATTTTCAAGAGCAGATGACCATTAGCTAAGTGCAGGTTGCATTGAAATAATACATTATAATCTCATCTTAACAAAACACTGATTTCTGGAGTAGACTATTGACATGATACATAGTAGAAAGCAGGTGGGTAGATGAGCAATGTTCTAACAAAGGGAAATAAAATCCACTTAACATTTCCCAGCCTCTGAGTTATGTGTTTCAGTAATGTCAGACAGTTAAAAATAGAGGCCATTCATTTGAAATTTCAAGTGTCAAATTAGTTCCTAGAGTAAGTTAGTTATTTCAATGGAGTTACAGTCAGAGATGAATTTGGCCCATCCCAGTGTACACTTGCCACTGTTACCATTTCTTACAAAAGCACCACTAATTCTGCCTTTAATTACTGTCAGACTGTAATATAGAGCCCTAGAGTATCTGGCAATAAACTTGTTTTGCCAGGGGGGAAGGTAAAGAAACATTTAAATAGGTTTTTAAAATAAGCATGAAGTCTCTGAAGATGTACTGTTGTAGTATAAGCTGTATATCAAAATATATAAGCATCTAGTTGTAACAATGGCTTTGTAAACACATTACCGAGCAAACTATGAAAAGTAATCCACCAAGGGGCTGTTTCCCTAACTCATAAGCACTAAGTTAAGAGACCAGTGCCATAAAGTAGATATGTGCTGTTAAAAAATACTTCCTTTTTTTTGTGAGATTATTTTGTTTTAAGCCCAATGGATGATTCCCTTTTATTTTTAGATGTGTATATTTTTATGCTTGGAAATACCTGTATTTAAGGAAAAAAGTCAGACATTCTTGTAAAGGCCATGAATAATTCATTAATATGTGAACAGGGTGCAAATGATGTTAAAGGGTGGCTGGCATCATAGTGCTGACATGCACCTCACATGGGCAGAGTGGCAGTGGTGTCATGCAGTCCTACCACAACTACTCCCAAGCTGTTTGTGCAATTACCATATTGTTGTGTATAATGAAAAAGTCTTCATACTGTCATTGCTTTCAGCAGCCTGCAGGCATGGCCCGAGGAGCAATTGGAGCCCACCTCCCAGGGCATGCAGAGCCTCCTTGCTCCCAAGACCTATGATGGCTTGGTGAGCTTCCAGCTGCTGCAGGGCAGCCTCACCACAGCAGGGCTGCAGGCTGCTTACCCAGGCTGCATGCATGCTTAGGTACTACAGCAGTTTTGGAGGCCATGTTTTCCAAATAATCCTGGCACAGCTGTCGATCAAATGTGCACATCGCATGCCTCTGTGTCCCCACCCCAAACCAGTTCAGAGCAGCCTGCTGCAATATAGAGAAGGCATGAGGTAAGCCATCGCATGGTATGAGTCCTTCTGATCTCATGTTTGCATCTTGCCTCATGCCTGGCTAAGAAGCCTTCCCACCGTGCCATGTTCCTGGATAATGTCAAGAAGGGAAGGGGGATCACAACCAGAGTGTGATCTGAATTCTGGGTTGATGAGGTTTTTTGCATTTACCCACTGCATCTTCAAAGCAAACAGCAATATTGCTGATGACTACAAGGGGAGTTTGCTCAGACAGTGTGCAGCTTACTCTCGGAGGGATTTTATTCAGGAAATTGCAAAACTTGAGTAAGAGAAGGTGTTAAGTGAATTATATACAAACTGGATATGGAATTAATCTGCCAGAGCCAAAAACCAGTAAAAGCACATGTATTGCCAATTGCCATCATTTTTTGCAATTTTGCAAATTGTGCAGCTATACAAATATTGAGCTAAAAAAAACAGTGTTACATTCGTTTTCCAAAATACAGAATTTGTTATGCTAGTTTGCTTTAGTTGGTGTTGCAAGCTATTGTTATTATTATTAATGGACTAGTGAATTAAAAAAAACTACCCAGAGATTGATATAGCTTAGATCCTTGGTAATATATGGTACACAACTCAGACTGATTAATATCAGTGAGAGAGCATTCATTGATTTTGTTCGCTTCATCTCAACCAGTAGAAATAGTAACTGTTTAGGGGACCGGTGAAAATTTGTGTAGTTGAAATCTCAGTTATGACTGGTCATGGTGCTGTTCTAAGATATAACAGGAGATTGAGGCGGTTCAGAAGAATGAGCACTGTGCCTGGGTATGAAGATTTTGAAGGATTCATTTATTAGTATAACAACTTGGCATTTCAGCATTGTTGTTTATTTTGTAAAGATTTAAGGCTTTAATAAGCAGCTGTTCATGTGTAGTAACTTTTTTAAAAAGTCCATTCTGCTAGGTAAAATGTCTTCACGTGTTGTCTATACAACACGCACCATGCATCATATTAAAAGAAGAATAAAGCAAACACAATGAATCTGTTAAATCGTAATGGCTCCCAATCGTGACAAATTTGCAGATTAAAGCTCATTGAATACACATTTAAATGATAGATGATAATGGCTTGGAAAGAGCCATTATGATCTGTTTCATCAATAATCCACATTTTTTTGCCTTGTAACTACACCAAGGATGAACATAATGGATAGTGCCTGATGAAAAAAATATTTTGTTTATGGAAGAGAATCAGAGAAAAGAAATTCTCAGATTAACAAATTTAAGTGGTTGTTACTGTTTGTTTATATTGTTTATACATGACAGGTTTTTCCCATTATTAATATTAATCATTTACAGCTCCAGAGTTTGTACTCAGAAAAAAAGCATGTTTAGTCTTAATATCCCTCAAACTGCAGTTTATTTCACTGAGTTTTGGAAAGAGTAAGTAAACAGAATGAAGAAAGGATGTCAAATGCTTAAGGTTTTCTGCTGTGGATTGTTCAGCACTCATGAGCACCCAGTCCCACAAAGTTGTGAGCAGCGTTCAGTGGGTTTGTGACAAACTTGTCATGTTTCCCATGCAGAAACACATGCTCATTTGCTTAATTTACTGTGTGCTGGGATTTGTTGTGCCTGCCCAGGACAGCCGACAGGGTACTCAAGCAGTTCCCAAGTGCATTCAGTTCAGTCCAGATGCTGTTGATGTGTTTCAGCACTCAAGTGCATGCACGTGTGGAAGACCTGATGGGATTTTGTTGTCAGAAACTTCAAATTGTGCTGAAACAAAAATTTCCTGCTGAAAAAAAAAAAAAAAGAAAAAAAAAAGAAAAAAAAAAGAGGAGAGATAACGGTAGACCCAAGTGTTCTATGTTACTAACTCTTAGGTGTAATCTCAGGTGCAAATGTGTGTGTGATCTCCTGTCTGGGTTAGGATTTCAGTTGTAAGTGCCTTCTAGGACTGAGTTCCTAAAGGCCATTTGTTAGGCAGCAGCAAAACACTCCTTGGTGTAAGGGATGACAAAGAGCATCTTTGTGGGTTTTGTGTTGTTTTCTTAGAGCATGGTACTAATGGAAAAAGACTATCTAGTGTTTTTTGTCTTTTTGTTGCCATGCATTCAGATCAGTCCCCAAGGCATTTAGATCATAGTCAGTGACAGTCTGACAGAAATTCTGACTGAAAATTAGAGGTTAATTTAAAGCTGAAATTTGTCAAATTAAGCCCACATTTTCATTTGCAACATTCAGAAGTTAAATCTGATGCAAATATGAACTGTGGTGGATTCATTTGTTTTACTGTGTTTCTGGACAAATTGAATGATTTAACAGTAGAGTGCGATCCTAGTGTACTTACCCGCAATAAGTCATCCCAGTCAAGTAACTAGGGTCATTTATCTGAAGGACATGAAGGTCCTCTTTAAGAACCACATTCCCCAAGTACTTCTGGGCATTTTCTGTTTTCTGGTAACATACCATTGCAGCTTAGTGCGGCGGAGCCATTTAACAACAAACAAGACTGCTGGTATGTCATCTGAGAAAAAAAGAGCAAGATCCAGTTGTAGGGCTTAGATAGCCCTCTTAAAACCATCCACGATTTAGGTAGTTCTCTTCAAAAAAAAAATTACTTGTTATTTCGATCTTTGATGTGTAGCACACAACTCCCACCATCCACCCTAGCTATTTTCACTAGGAGCTAAACACTTCAAGTGGCTGTTATCTCTGGCATTCTCTATCTGCAACAATTCTATATTAATAGCATCCCTTACTACACAATGTTTTGAATTATAGAAGAGCAAGTAGAGGGCTTTTAACTTTGAACACATGCTTTATGTAAATACTCAAGTGAAACATAAGCTCGCAATGAATTTTTGTAGCCCTTCTCCTGAAAGCTGAATGCCAGGACGGTCCTAATGCCCATGCCAGAGCCTCTGAGGCTGGGATGATGTGCAGAAGTCCCCATGAGGGTGAGAGCTGTGAGGACAGAGGTGGTATCACCCTGCATTAGAGCTCCCTATGCTCTAATGCTGGGGAGCTGGCACATCCACACAGGCCATGGCAGAAGGCCTCTGGGGTTGCCAGTGTAATGCTCCCCAGTGCTGAAGGGCTCATGAAGCAGGGCCGAGCGCTCTGATGCCTCCTGAGCTGGCACCAGTTAGATCATCATTGTTATAAGTTGCCCCCGTAATTAATTTTCAGAGAGCATTGCATTAATAATAGAAAGGAATTTATTGAGTAAGCAACAGCAAGCAAAACAGCGCTGGGCGGCCGGGGAGTCTCAGCTCCGCCAACGGCGCGCACCTCACCCCCCCCAGGGTCCCTTTTTATATCTTGGTGATTTCAGGATTACGCAGCACGTCCGGGTATGTTCTGCGACTGCGCGCACTGTTGCTAGGGGGTCGTCTCTGTCCCTCTGGTGGTCGTGAAGATGAAGGCCGTAGTCTTCCTCGGCGTTGTGGTTCAACTTCTTTCTTTATTTGGTCATGTTGGCCCAGCGTGAGACAGGAAGGCAGGGTGTTGATACACTAGTTTAACAACTTATCAGAAAATGGTTACATGAACTTTGCAGCTGTGTTTTCTGAACAAAAGAGGCTACTGAGATGTAGAAGGAGGGAAGGGGAGAGGATTCTTTTTTTGTTACATTAAGCAATGGAATTTTCATAGTGTCTAGCTAAGCATTATACAGCTCCTTACTTCAGCAGGAAACCTTCGCAACACCTGCTCCTCAAATAAAACTCTTTGTTTTATAATACAAAGGACAATGAACAAACATCTATGGTGTATGTATTACAATCCCTCCTTTTTCTTTTAGTTACTCATTTTGTTCATTGAATCTCTGCAATGCTTGACTACTAAGAACTAATGTTTCCTCGATTTCTTCGTTAGTACTTACTGGCTCATATTTGGCACGTATAAGCATTAGATGTGCCGCTTCTAAACGACCTTTTACAATCGCAATCAATTTATTAAAAATACATGGTCCAAAAGTTAGTGCTATTATTAAGAACAACAAAGGTCCTGTTATTGTTGATAATAAAGTAGTAAGCCAAGGTGAATAATTAAACCAAGATTCGTACCAGCTCTGTCGGGCTTCATTCTCCCGTTTCCTTTTTTTTTCAACCCTTTCCTGGGTCTTGCCATTGTATCTCTTACCTCTCCAGTGTGATCAGCATACACACAGCATTCCTCTTTCGGGGCTGCACACAGCCTGTCCTGTTGTAAAAAAAATACCAAATCTAATCCCCTATGATTTTGTAACACTACCTCTGAAAGCAACCTGATAGATTTTCCAGGGCCGAGATGGATTGTTCAATTTGGGTCAGGTCCTCGTCCACAGAAGGAAGTAAATTCTTGATTTTGTTTAACCAATGAGGCTACCCTGGTTCCCACTCCAGCTCTTCCCAGGATTATTAGGGTGGCCAAAGTTAGAGCCGTGAATGGTTCCCATCTTTCCAGATGATGACTTTCCACTGTGTCTGGGTGTACATATAATCCTCAGAGTGGTATAGAATCCTTGGTATAATTATCACCTGTATACAGAAATCACGAGATGCATTAAAGAGTTTTAGTGATAGACAAGGAGTTACGCCCACTCACGAACAAACCCACCTAGCGTTGTTGGCTGAGATTAACCACTCGGCTGATTGTTTTCCATTCTCCGTGATATTGCATAGGTGACACTTCCCACTAGGAACCATGCACACACACCTACCACCTCCAGTGACTTGTGTTAGTGTTACCCTTATGTCTTTTCCCAACTGTAATGTAGAGGGCTGTTCTCGTTTGTGCGGGAGGGCTCCCCAGGATTCCCGATAGCATCATAATATGAAGGCCTTATACTAAAGCATAATCAACAATGTTTTGTTACATTTGGGTTTGTTTTGTTTAATAATTGGTAGCTGGCATTCATGACCCCCCCATATGTTATTCTCAGCTATGATATCATTCTCAGCTTTACCTGAGCTCGTAGGGCTGCCGAGGGTTGGAAGTGCAGTATTTTCCGCAGGCTGGATTCCCTGGACATTTTCTGACAATATCTCATTTGGTCCTACTGCCTGGGGCCTATCGGCATCCTCCTTTTTATTAGCACGAGTCCTCCCCTCTCTGTTCTGTGTTTGTAAAATCTGACACCTTACATTTTTCCTAGTACCCAGCTAGTATCATCCAAGTTTGTTATATTTATATATAGAACCTTGCAAATTTCTTTATTTCCATGGAAGGTTCCTGTATACCCTATACCATGCCCTCACCACCTGTAACGGGGACCTGCTTGTTGGTTACAACCTTGCGGCCCATATCCCACTTGTAAGAATTTATTCCGACCAGCCCCGAGTGTCCAGTCCATAGCAATGGTTTCACACTCCCACTATGCACAATAATACATGTTCGGGTAATTACAGTACCCCTTTCCTGGGTTAGAACTTGGGCAGAAATAAAATCCTGATCGGTTAAAGCATGGCTGCACTGACACCAGGTCACATAATGTGATGCGAAAACTGGGAGCACCCGCTGTCGTTGTTTGCTGGATGACGAATTGATCCTTCCATCTGATCAAGCTCCATTTAAAAGGCTGATGGGGATGCGCAGACCCATAGCTGACCAAAACGATGATACTGACTCCCATGTATCGTAGGAGGTGGTTGGAGCCCATCTAAATTGTCGGCCCCTCAGTCCCCCACCGTTTTCACTTCTCTGCCTCGCTTGTCAGTTCGGTTGCAGCGAACTACAAGGTATTGGTTCTTCTTGGCAGCAGCAGTGTTCTTCAGGGGAACCTACTAGGGAGCCTTTGAAACAGGGCCTCCTCCCCTTCCCACGATACACAGATAATATAAAATACTTATCAAGTCCGTCTTAGTGTCAGCTTCAAGTCGTCAGGGCCTGGAGCTGCCTCCCATTTACCTTCCCGGATTGGTCCTTTCACACGGCTGGCATGCGTCCATCCTTTCTCCGCAGTTCGAACAGCCGTTTCTGTGGTAAGCAAAACAACATAGGGGCCTTCCCCATCGTGGTGTTAAAGCAGTCTCTTTCCAAGTCTTAATTAGAATTGAGGGTGATCAAGTGGCAATTCCAAGTCATAGGGTATACCATATAGCATTTCAAAAGGAGAAATTCCTACATCAGTTCTGGGCTGTGTCCATATGTTTAACAGTGCAAGGGGTAAGCATTTTACCCAAGAAGCCTTAGTTTCCAGCACAAGTTTTGTTAGTTGTTTCTTAATTTCACCATTCATTCACTCTTCCTTTCCAGAAGAGGAGGGGTGCCAGGGGCTGTGAAAATCCCACTCAATCTCTAAGTCCTGCTTTAATCCTTGCAGTAAAGCTTTACACCCATTCAGTCACGTGGTCAATTAGGACAAACAAGTAACTCAGTAAAGTCTACCTGGATACTTTGGGAAGGTCAAAGCCCTGGCTCCCGTCCCCCTCTAGATAGGTTACAGAAGACCTTTTTATTTACCTTTTGACATATAGTACATCCTCTGCATGTGTGCTTCTCTAAAGTATATATATTCCTACATAGACATGCTTTCTTAGAACAACATCACACATTGCTTGCACCTCCCAATGACTCTTCTGATGTAAAACAGTTAATATTTGCCTCATTATCACTTTATTCAGCATTTCTCTCCCATCAGGGAGTATCGATTTTCCTTAAAATGATCCACATATTTGTAACATTAATACCTCCTTGGGAGGTTGTAATTGCTCCAAAATCTTTTTTAGAATTTACCCAAATAGATAGGTGGCCCTGTAAACTTCTGAGGTAAAATTGTCCACCTATATTGTTGCTTCCGCCTCCATTTCAGGGTCTTTCCAATCAGAGGTGAATATACATGTATGTTTGCTCTCAGGGCCAGAGAGCACTGCATTAATAACACTGTTTTTCCAGTCTAACAATTTACTAGTTGAATGCCCAATTTAATCATCAACTCCCTTCCCAACAAGTTAGTCCTTGCCTTGGATACATACAATAATTGCCCAGTGATCATTTTATCCCCTAGTCTCAGCTTGGTATCCCCCAAAAGTGGCACTGTTATCCCAGTCCCTTCTACCCCCATCACATTTAGGGTTTCATTAGTTAATTTAATCCCTGATACTTTACAAGTAACAGCAGTTGGGAGAGCGAGAAACCCCCCCGCAGACACCAAAGTCAGTGCAGAAGGAGGGGGAGGAGGCACTCCAGGCGCTGGAGCCGAAGCCCCCCTGCGGCCGCTGGAGAGGCCCCTGGTGGAGCAGGCTGTTCCCCCCTCCCCGATGCTTGGGAAACTGAACAAACACCACAGCAAATATGCAAATATACCAAAACTTCTAGACTGTTACTTAGATAATGCCTACATCACCTTTCCCTGCTCATTCAACTTCGAATACCTTTAACACTTTCAACAAACCTTTTAACACTTCCTTTATCTTTCTCTAGCCTTTACTTTTCTAATGCCAACATCAAAGGCTCAGTCAGGGGCCAACTTAATTCCATACCTTTTCCCTCCAAGATGCTGAAACAACCTCAATATACAACATTTCATCCTGTTTTCCTTCTTTCCACAAAAACAACATTGACCGTAATATGGTGTTATAATTAATACTTCCATTTAAGGGCCACTCCGCTCCATCCTCTAGTTTATAAAGTGGCCACCATTGATCACAATATTTGATAAGGGTTCTTTTACTCTCTGTACCCTCTCATCCCACTATATCCCTCCAATGTGTTAGTATACATCCTAGGAGGCTTTTCCTCAGGATTTCTTTGCTTTGAACTTTTCCTATTGTAATCTACAGTGGTTAATATTCCACCGTTTTCCTAGAAGCTCTTTACTAGTCAATCCCAATCCCTCCAAAATCCACAATATATAGATACACAAGTAAAATCAGACCACTGTAAATTAATTGCCTGTAGACAATTACACTGGAAACATTTAAACCTGATGAACCGATAATATGCCTGGGAAAATTTTGTTCCCTTAAACATACACCTCACTGGCAGTTCTTATATTTTCATATTTACATATTAACACAGGTATAAAAGAACACTTTAACAAAAATGCCCGGGCTTTTATATATACAATATGCAATGTACAGTTATTATTCCAGTTAGAATTATTCCTCAGCAGCTGGAAACATTATGCCAGTTGCCATTAAAGCTCGCTTACCCTCCTCCTGTCTTTCTTAAAATCTCGGACGTCCCCGGAGTTAATGGGGATGGCCACATATTCCTAGTCACTGGTCCCTGAACGCTAGAGTCAGAGTCGCTATCAGAGTCTCCCTGGGATTGTGGATTAGGAAGCCCGGGAGTCGGAGGGGCTGCAGATGGTGGTGGTGAAATATAGGGAGGCAGTGGGGCTGGGGTCTCTAATTCTCGGTTTTTCTTGTGCCTCCCATTCCCTCCTTTTTCTTTTAGAGGATATAAATTGGCTCGAGTTTCCGAGCTGATCCACAAATGTGCATATTCACTTTCTTCCAAACTAAAAAGTTCCTTTGAGTTTACATAAATATTTAGGGCCTGGCAAACCCAATCTTCAAAGGACCCAAATACAGGCCAGTAAAGGTGGTCTCCTCGAATCTGTTTACCACCCCAAACTTCAACACAATAATGTATCATTTTTACTTTATTGCTTCCCCGCCTAAAAGGGGAATCCTGCCAATTTTTAATCATTAATCCCAGGGTAACCTAACATCAGACGTTACCCTGCCCATGGGACCAGAAGGCTTACTCTTCTTCTGTCCCATCTTCTGGAGCGCCTTCACACACACACACACAAATCGCTTCCCCCTTTTCATGGCCCAGTCCCTCGCGGGATGTGGGAACCGCACTACCGAGGGGTCCGCACTCGCTTCGTCCGCAATTGGACGTCTCACAACGCTATGCTCCAGGATACCCAACCCCAACCGAACGGATCACCGGCCTATACTTACTCACTCCTGAGTCTTCGTTCGGTCTTCGTGCACAAAGATTACTAGGGGTTGCCGGCTTTATTTGCTTGCTGCCGAATTTAGGGTTCGTCGGTGAAGGATTTGAATGAAAGTAGTCCTAGCGAAGGCCGCTGAAATCAGCGGGGCGCCCCCTCCGAAGGTCTTTCAATCAGATTGCCTTCATCCGAGTCACGGCACCAAATTTGTTATAAGTTGCCCCCGTAATTAATTTTCAGAGAGCATTGCATTAATAATAGAAAGGAATTTATTGAGTAAGCAACAGCAAGCAAAACAGCGCTGGGCGGCCGGGGAGTCTCAGCTCCGCCAACGGCGCGCACCTCACCCCCCCCAGGGTCCCTTTTTATATCTTGGTGATTTCAGGATTACGCAGCACGTCCGGGTATGTTCTGCGACTGCGCGCACTGTTGCTAGGGGGTCGTCTCTGTCCCTCTGGTGGTCGTGAAGATGAAGGCCGTAGTCTTCCTCGGCGTTGTGGTTCAACTTCTTTCTTTATTTGGTCATGTTGGCCCAGCGTGAGACAGGAAGGCAGGGTGTTGATACACTAGTTTAACAACTTATCAGAAAATGGTTACATGAACTTTGCAGCTGTGTTTTCTGAACAAAAGAGGCTACTGAGATGTAGAAGGAGGGAAGGGGAGAGGATTCTTTTTTTGTTACATTAAGCAATGGAATTTTCATAGTGTCTAGCTAAGCATTATACAGCTCCTTACTTCAGCAGGAAACCTTCGCAACACCTGCTCCTCAAATAAAACTCTTTGTTTTATAATACAAAGGACAATGAACAAACATCTATGGTGTATGTATTACAATCATGAGCTAAAAATTACTTTACAACACACCATGACACAGTGGAGGCATGGCCTTAACTCTTTGGAGGCGTGAAGACCAAGTATGAGGCCTGCACACACTGAGAGCAGAGTTGGGCCCTGTGTTTTGATAACCTGGTCGCTCCATGTGTGGCCTGCTCCGGTCTCCCAAATCCCCCTGCAGTCACGTGGGGTGCTGTTATGGCCAGGCTAATGACTTCAAAACTTCTCATTAAATATTCCTCTTGGCAAAGTTTGGTTCGTAGATGCTCTCCAGGGGGGTCAGTCCTGAGTGTTAAAAAAACAGCTCTATTTTTAGGCTTTTTTCCATAATAAGATTTTCTCAAATGACTTGCTGCAATAAATGGGTCTTTTTAAATTTGAAAAGTTCAGTTCTAAGTTCAGAGGTAGCCCTCGGGCACTGTGGTGGAAGATCCTTGTACATATTACAGAGTGATTATTGACAGAGTTTAACTTTATTGACCCTGCTCTCCTAATTCCTAACAAATTTTCTAAATGTGCTCTTTAAAATCCCTACAGAGCACTGCAGACTTTGGGTAATTCCAGAGCTGCGTCTGAGATTATTGCTTTATTACCTTCCTGTTTTCCATTCCCTTTCCCAGGATGCCTGGTCCTCTGACATTTCTTTTTTAATATATTCTAAGCAGAATATGTGTGTTTGTCCTTCCTATATCTTTCCGCTTAGCATTTATCCAGCACATCTGATCTATTCTGTTGATTCAGGCACTTTTTTCCTCCTGCTCTAACCCGTCTCAGCAATGTACTTGCCTATGCTAAAAAAAAAAATTACTTTTTTTCAGCAATTTGATAGCTTTGCCAATGGGTTCAATGAAAACAGATGGCTTGTTTATTCCTGTATTGATGACTGAGAATGTTCTGAAAGTCGGTAAACTTTCTACCTATCTGACTCCCCCTGAGCAGACCTGTGTCTTTCTTCCCAGCACCTGCCATGAAATAGAGCTCGTTGCCGGATGGCTGACTTGACTCATTTTCCCCCACTGTCAAGCTTGCACAACAGCTGAGTAAAAACCGTACTTGAATCAGCAAAGGAAAAATGAATATTTAATTCCTCCACAGGATTCTGGTGTTGATCACTTATAGCTACTTATTGTATAAATTAAGTACAGTTTGTGCTTAAGTGCTTTTCTTGTTAGATAATAAGGTTGTTAATAGCAGGTATATTCTTTGGATTTTAGAGAAATTTACTTGCTCTCAAGTGCTTGAAAATCAAGTGACGTGTCTATCTTTAGATAGGAAATCATTCTGAAAATGAGAAGGACAATCTGTTCTTCCTTATGTAATGTTTCCACCTTCTTTGGAGATAACCATATTGCATTAATATTCACTATGCCAAGAGATTCACTAAAGTATTTTCTTAATCTCACTTTGTTGCTGTGATTGCAAATTAGGAGTTTCTTTTAAGGGTCAACCTAAGAAAAAATATGCTTTATTCATACCAAGTTTTAGAGTTCTCTCATATGTGAGTTGATAGAAGTATTGTCTGTAAAACATTACCTAAAATTTTATTTTTTGTCATAAATTTTCACAGAATGAAAATTGAAAGGAAATACTTACTTTAAGAAAAAAGATTAGTGCTTTTGGAGTCTTTATGCCCCCTTTTCCTTTTTTTCCTCTGTCAATAGAAAAACTGAAAGTGGGAAAATACGAACAAAGATTTGTAATTGGACATGTTTATAGTGGTTGGAAGGAAATTTTGCTGAAGAAAATTTGAGTTTAATGGAGCAAAAATAAAACTTTTCATAGAAATAGGTTCAATCAAAAGGTTTTTCTTCCTGGATAGATGCCAATGTAAAACGTGCAGAAACATTTTTTGCTTCATTGATATTTTTCTCTCCATCCATGGGCCTCTGATGTGTGTAGGTCTGTTTGTCTATGTCTGTTTGTGTAATGCAGAATCAGATTGTTTGGAGCTTTTGCAGGGTTTGTGTGCATGCTGCCCACTGTCAGGTTGTTTGGTGCTTCCTGTCACATGCCAAACCTCTGAACAATTTCAGACAACTGCTAATTCACACAAAATCAGGTTAATCTGAAAAACTGTCCTTCTTATTCCTTCCAAATACATATTTCTTTTCACAAAATAGTTTGTTATATCCTCATGCATCTACTCTGTCAATACCACTGTTTGTTGTGCTGTTTTCACCAGATACCCTAACAAAAGACCTTGTAATAATGTCCACATCAGTTCACAAGGTTTAAGTTAAAGTGTAAGTTTTCTGTTCAGGGTAGTAGCTTGGAATTATCTTTTGGATGACTATTTCAGTCAAAACAATATGTGTATTTCCTAGAAAAAGACTAGGGAAAAACACATCTTCTCATTGGTTTATGTTAAAACCCCACAGCTGAATAGGATTCTGCAAGAAGTGATGACTTTGGGTTGCATCATTGGCTTAAAATGCCCTCAACTTTGAGAAATCTTTGGTTAATTACACAATTTTTACCTAATTAGGTCAAAGTAGAGTCTGTAGCAGGAGACACAGAAGTACTCAAAGAAGCTTCTCTGGCTGGTGGCCTTGTGTCAGTTTGGATGTGGCGATGCAGGAGGTATGGCTGTTGCCTGTATAATGCGTTCTCACGTGTATCATTGTGAGTCCGAAGATGTGTAGAGAATAAAGCAGGGGAAAGGAGGAAAGAAAACTAAATAAAAACAACTCAACTCTGCCCCTTCAGCATCAGCCCTGTTGCTGTTTCTATGACAAGTTTCTGTGGGGCTAAAGAATTGGGAGTGAGTTTATGAGGTTGGTTGCTATTTGTGCAAAACATAACTCTCACTGGCCCACTGAGTGCATGACCTGGTAATCTTACTTGTACTTCTAACAGATTTATTTGTCCACGTGTGTAGTTTGTGTTCGATGCTTTAAATAAAGATGGGTACTAATCGTGGTGCTTGCAATACTAATGAGAGATATTTAAATGGTATAAGGATGAGCTTGGAGTATAGTAGATAAAGAAAAACACATGAGGGGGCAGGAGAGAGAGAGAGAAATTTGTTATTAAGACACTAAATAGGTGCTCAGAAGAACTTGATATTAATTTTAGCTCTAACAGGGACTTCCTGTATGACCTTTCGGAAACTATGTCTTGGTTTTCAGTCTGTAAATACCAGTGTTTTTTCCTATCCCCTATCCTTTCCATTTAGATGGTGTAGTTGCTACAGCAAGGACTCTCATAATTTGTCTTTGTACTGACCTAAGGCAAGGGACACGGGACTTTGTTCTCTCTGAGTGCTGTGGTATATGTATGAGATGACACAATGCTGTGGTTAGAGAGGAGGAAAGAAATGTAAAAGTACAGAATAGGTATATATGTCATTGGTTCAGAACTTATGGAATTTTATATAGTATGCTTGGGATAAACCTAATGAAAACATTGTCTATTAGAGGCTATAGATTTTTTTGTAATGTCTGTGAACCACCGTATTGTAACAGACTTCTGTAAAAAAAACATTAGCTTAATCTCTGGTAAACTCTAATAGGACTTTTTACGTAAGCTGTTTTTTAGCATGCATTTGAGATGAGTGCATTACCCATGAGTAGTGAACTCACAAGTGAGTTATGTGGGTAATCCCCAACAAGTGCCAATAAAATTTTTATAACACATAGCATCATTATGGAATTTGTTTATGCCACATATTTTATGGGAGAAAAAAACTATGTTAGTCATATATTAGAAGTATATTAGAAGGCTAATACTTTTTTTTTTTTTTTTTTTTTCCTACTGATGCTGTTTTTCACATCCCTCTGCCTCAAAAGCCAGGCCAAGTGAACACCAGCAATCCTAGAAGGAAGGGAAAATTAAAACGAACACATTTTTGAGATCTCTCTGGAAATGAAACAAGGCCAGATTCTAATCACCTTACTCATACCAAACACCACCTTACTCCTTGAATAGCCCCCTAGATTTCTTAGGGACCATTTGTCAAGTGAAGTGTTATTTGACAAGTGTGGCAATACCCCAAATTGGCTCAATCTAAACTAGCTTTTCCCATTTAAGCCCTCCAAAGCTTGCTGTCTTCAGTGGTTAGAAACACATTTATTTTCTTTTTAATCCCATCAAAAAAAAAAAAAAAAAAAAAAAAAAGAATTCTCATGCTGGTCTGAGGGCTTGTTTCAGCCCTTTATTACCAGCCTTGGGTGATATGAACCAGAATCCCAGCACTTTCATGAAAGGCTAGATAGAGAAAAGCCCTCCTAAAAGGATGGCTGCCACAGAGAGCGCACTGCTTCCCACCCCATTTGACAGGTCATGTTTGGGCAGCAGAGATTGAGGAAATTGGGCCTTTTCCACTTTCACGAGCTGGAATCGGCAGCATCACAAACTCCACCTTGTACCACCAATACAGCAGATAAAAAGCCTGTAACACTGTTGTAAAACCTTCTCCCCATCCCTTCAGCATATTAGCTGCCATGTCCCATATCCAGTTTTCCTTCTCTTGGGAGCAGTTATTTCACCTTATAGACTTGTATTGCATATCCTCCATAGTACAAGCACAGTGCGTTGTAAGAGAGAATTTTTGTCTTTTTTTTCTCCTGCTCTCTTTGAGCTGGTAGGCATACGTCAATGGCAGAACTTGACTTGGCTTTATTGAGAGCTGGATCAGGCCATAAATGTCCTGGGTTTGTTCTTTTGTCTCACATAAAATAACTCCACCGATAACATGCCCGGTCTGCTGATGGCTAATCATGGGTTGCTGCTTTAAGCTCCGCACATAACTCCGCACATAACCTAGCTATCTCCACATTAACCTCCTCCTTTCATTTCCTTGGTTATGTTGAATAGGAAACAGTTATTGAACTGCATTTATGTTCATAGAAACCATTTGATTAATTGACTGTGCTTTGAACTCTTGTGACCCGACATTGAAATATAGCTCAGACAAAAGTGACAGAAGCCCAGCAATGAGATGGGGCTATAAAAGAGCACCAGTAAACTGTCCGTGGGCAGCCTGCGTTCATGTTCGTGTTTATCCTTGTGGAACTTGCTAAAAGTAAAGACAGATGTCCAGCTTATCTCATGGAGTCAATAGCAATAATATGTACGGATGCTGCTCACTGCGAGTTGAGCCTACTCCTGCTGTCACTATGTCTTTATGTGTCCACAGGGAGAAAACCTGGAAGGCAGGGGGAAAAAAATATAAGTATTGCCAGAAATCCCTGTAGGCTATCTGAGAAGGAGCGGATGTGTAAAGCATTTCTTTCTGCATAAACATTTAGAAATCAAGCTCTCATAAGTCAGGGATCCACCAAATGTGGTGTGAAGAGGCAGATGAAGCCTGCCTTCTGGCATGCCAGCATTTGCTGATTGATTTGGAATGCAGAAGGGCCCTTTTTATTTTTATTTTAAAATTTGAACCACATCTTAATACAAATCAGGTGAAAAATAAATTGAAAAATAGCAAGCCTGAGATTACAGATGTGCCAGTTTCATATTGTTCAGTTTAGCTGAGGTCATAGTCAAACCCATCAAGTTCACATCATTTAGAGTATGTCCACTGAGGTAATATTCAAACAAAAGAAAAGCAGTCAGAATACTGATATTCTCCTACTTTGCCAGCTGGCCTCATTCAGCTGTACAAAGCACACTGGCTACAGCTACGCAAGGAACTCTAAATCAGCAAGGAATACAGGTTTTTAAAAGGATATTCTGTTCCAAACATCCCATTCATGCTCCAGCTCTCTGACTTCAGATCAGTCATAAAGAGGAAATACCTCTCCTAATATTCAGTGTCATATTCTGAAATTTAAAATGTAAAAGCTATGCTAATGATGAGACAGTTAATTTAGAGGAAATTTTCAATGGAGGACATTTGTATTGTGCTCAGTGGTTTAGAAAAAGCTTGAGTTTCCTAGAAAGCCTACAAGTAGAATTACTGGCATCCATTCCTCCTCCATACTGGTGATGTTACTATGCTGGTTCCCTGCACGCAGGTATAGATTTATGTAGATTAATTTGGTATAGTACAGTGAATTGCCACTATGATATATATTTTAGAATTACTTCCTAGCACAGCCTAATGGCTGGAATCAAATAAAACATAAAAGTAGATTTATATAGATTGCTGTATAAATCAGATAAAGCTTTATGTTACCTAGCATTGGTAATGGAAGCTTTTCCTGCAAATAATATAGAAGTTGTTCATGTAATATTTTCATTATTTCAGTGAGAGTAAAGCAACAAAAAAGAAGAAAAGAAATAAACAAGTCTATCGGGCTTAGCCACCATTAAACATCATTAACTATAATTTTGCCTGACAAGTTCTCTCATCTGATGATGGGTGAAATGGTAGGAAAGTAGACTGAACAATTGCATAAACCCAAATGAAATATGCCCTTGTATTCTAAGTGTGCACAGTTCAGTCAGTTAAAATAGAGCCATTTATTATACTTTAGCAGCTAGTGCTTAATCTGGTTTTAAATAGACCTTTTTTTCTTTTAACTTCTTGCTGAGATTTAACTGGTTTGAGAAGATGCATGACATAGTGTTGCACAATAACTCTCTCTCTCTCACCAGTTTACTTTGAAATAACTTTATTAGAGCACTGATGATGAAAATAACTCACAGGAAATGTAGATGCGCCTTTAAACAACAATGAATATATTTGTTTTGTTTGAAATGAGTGGATAAAGCCTTAATGAAAGAGACAAGAATACAGGGCAGAGAAGAGGGAGGGTGGTGTAACAGGCAGAGCAGTGAGCAGTGCCCTCCTGGGGGCTCTGGGAACTCGCCCAGACAGTGGTGGGTGCCGTGGGGCATCCCCTTTTCATCAGCTTCTCCAGGCTAATAGCTCTCAGCATTTTGGGGGCAGCCTGTCTAATTTCTTACTGGGCACTTTTAATGTGAAACTTGTCGTGAACCAGTATGAAACACTTCAGCCAGCCATTGCCAAAATAAGTTGGGAATTTATAGCAAAATCACCTCACATAATGCAGTCAAAACTCTCACCTGGCTGTATTCAAAGATTCTTCTAGGTGGGAATGTCTGACCTCTACCTGGGGGAATATTTGGACTGTAGATGTTTCGTTTGATATTATCCTGCAGTTTTCCACTTAGTCATTAGATCCCTCAGCTCTTGTTTTTCACATGTAATTCTGTAATTATGCCAGCTGTGATAAACACTTTCTTGAAATCTTACCTCTGGAAGAAATTTAGCTCGGTCCTTTTGCATATGAAGGGAAATAAGCATCTCGCTTAGTGTTTGCACCACTGATTGATTCTAGCTACATGGGTTACCTGTGGGTTTACATCATGTCCCACAGAAATGGAAAGGGAAGTTTTTTCAAGAAATGATGCCTTTGTGTGTGCAAGAAGTTCAGAGCCCAAGTGACACCAAATTTGTCTTATAACTGTGCCTCGCTGGCACAGGCTGCGCTAACAATAGAAGGATGGACCCTTTCACCTGCAGGTTACCAGTTCAAATTCAAAGCAGGATTGTAGTGAACAAAAGTCATTATACTCCCAGAGCTATTCAGTGCCCTGTGTGAAATGAATTGAAGGTCTCAGTCCAGGTCTAATGGACATGTGTCCAAATCCAGAAGCTATAATTTTAATTGGCACTCCTGTTGATAGAGGCAGCATAGAGGCCAAGGATTGAATGGGCATACAGATTGAATTTACTCTGCTTGCTCAGACCTGGGTTAAAAAACAGTAGAGTAGAGCACCAGATGCTTGTGTAACTGCCACACAATATGAACATTTTCTGGACTGAGAAAGAACTGTAAACTTCAAAAGCATTTATGGAGTCTTAAGTCTCCCCAAAAGCCCCAACTATTTTTTTATTTAGAGAAAAAAAAAATGCTAGCAGTGTTCATTGAGAAGTCTGAAGCTTTGAGGTGTCTTAAATAAAAAAAGAAGGGGAAAAATGTTCCAATTAAAAGTAACAGAATACCAGGAAAATCAGTTAAGAGACTGTATGTACTGTGCCTTCATATGAATGACTGACTGTTTAAAAAGAACCAGATTCACTGGTTTTAAGAAAAAAAAATATTTTTCCTAAAAAGAAAGATGTTGTTTCCTAATAGAAAGGAAAAAGAATAACTCCCTCCTTCCCTTCTCCCCACCTCCCCCCCCAAAAAAAAGAGAATATGCCCCCAGCGGACTGCCTGAAGTGCTCTGTGACCATGAGTATGCATTGTGTTCAGAGACCATATATTGCTAAAACTCCTTGATGGAATGAGTTTTAATTTGGTTTACAGAAAGCTTTAGGGGATATGGCTCTCTACAAATTAGACCACAGGAGCTATAAAATGAAGGATGTCCTCCCTAATTAGAAACAGTGGAGAGGCCTGGTGTTCTTCCTAGTTATAGCCTCGTGGGTACCCTCGCACATTTAAACTGGGCAGTAGATGTTTCTCTGTAACTGTTTTCTAGCTTTTTTTCCTGGAATTTATCTGTTGTCCGATTTTCTGTCTCCAGTTTTGAACGCACCTTTCTTCATAGTTTAAAGCCTTACCTGAAGTTTTAAATGGCATCTGCAAAACAAACATTTATTTGTGCGTTGCTTGGTGATCAGCCACCCCTAGCAGAGTAGCTAATTTATTTTAAATACTAGAAAATGGTTTTCAAATTTAGGTGAACGTGGCAGTCAGTTTAGCAGGGCTTGTGGCTGCACTAACTCTGTTTTCTCATTCCTCTTCTTTTGAAGTTAATGAGAGCTCTAAGGATAGGAATATAGATGGATTGAAATAAATTATGTTTTATGGTAATCAAATTCCATTTTCCAGACACATTTTTTAACAAGAAAGTGTTCATCAGACTGGGATCCAGGATTTTGGACAAGAAAATAATACAGTTATTTAACTACGGCTGGAAAAAAAAAAAAGTGATGCCGGCAAATCTAATAGTGGGATGTCTACGACTTGTCATTTGTGCCAAATTATAAAACCAAATTTAAGCATAAATGCACAACAACACTAGGCAGAAATGCACAACAGAAAAGATTCAGCTACAACTGTATTTCCAAACTGCCTGGGAGTGGAGAGCTGAGTGTGGGGATGAGTTGGGAGCTATTCTGTGCTAAGGCAGCGGTAATTTTATGTTTTTAATTGTCTGTGAGAGACGACATCCAGGCTCTTAATTCATCCGCATGTTTTCATGTAGACTTATGCGGAACAGGACCAGTGACTGGCCCAATGAAATCTTTAATTTACTTGTGACATATTGTTTCCACTAGGAGTTGTTGTAGGTCAATTTGAGAACAATTGCTAGGTGAATAAAAGAGAGGAAAAACGTCAAACATTGATCTGGAATATAAGTAAAAAATGGAAATTTAAAATCAATCAAAATATTTATTTTACTGTCCAGCATAGAGTATTACAGACAGGAAAAGGCTGTATTTTTAAGCATGATTGCTGCTTAGATTTTACCAGAATATATAACTGAGCATGTCTCACGGCCGTCTTATTTTTGTGTAGTATTTCATCCTCTGGCTTTGTGGGGGAACTTTATGCCAGGAGAACTCACTGGAGACTGAGTGACAGATCAGGCTGTTGTCCCACATTCCCTTTCTACTAAATCACAGTTTTCTTTAGATGGAAGGTGGCTATTGTGAAGCTGTCAAACTGAGGAAAGTTAAATGGGCTGAAGTGAAGGCTCGTGTTAACAATAGCAGCTATCTCTGTCAAATGAAAGCTCAGCAGACAGTTACAAGGCAATTCGGCACTGATGGGTGGTCGATTAAAAACAACAAAAGGCAAGATGAATGAAAGGGGAAAATCCCTATTACTTCATGGTAGGAGCAAGGGGAAAACCAAAAATAAAATAAAAAGCCCACCTCACCCAACCCTATAGCAATTCGAACAGACTTGTAGTTAGCATGACCTTCATAATCTCAGATATGACACAATAAAACTGACAAGATTATTTTCTCTTCAAGCAGTGCTGAAGTATTTTCAAAGTATTTTCATTGGCAAAAAATCTGGAAAAGTAAAATAAATGCAGAGTTCAAGGCAATTGAAGAATTCTTGAATCTGATAACAGCTGGAACATAGTGCCACCAGGAAAAATAGCCAGGTTTTGTGCTAAAAAAATTATGACTTGATCATTTTTTTTACAGTGTCATATCTGAGATTTTGAAGGTTACACTGTAGACAACCAGAAGAGGATTAGAGAGAAATTATCTTTGAGCTCAAGGGAGCACCAATTTAAATTGGATTTGAGATATAACTTTTGCATTACCTTAGGAGATGAAAGGTAGTGTTGCATCCTGATAGTTACCCGACTACCTAACCATATGTATCAACTGGACTAATCTGTAGATTAACAGCTTTTGCACCAAGTGCAAGGTGTATCATGCAATTTCCTCTTCGTGGGACTCATCCTGTTCCCACTGAGCTAAGATCAAAACGCAGCAGAAGCTGGGGAGGGCCTTACAGCTTGTATGTCAGGCATAAGCTAAAGGTATGCACTCAGATGATAATTAGCACTAAGATTTTGAGTTTCAACAGCAAGCACATAAAGTAAGATGAGAAAGTAAAAGATTAATAGTAAAGAAAAAAGCAATTTATTGCTTGTAACTATCTTTATCAGAAGTTAAGTTTTGAAATCCTAGTGAAATTTGGTAGGAGTCAAGCACCTACACCCACTTAGATCCTATGAAATTCCCGTTCCTTTTCTTACAATATAAATGCAAGGAAGCATTTCATTCAGAACGCCAAGGAAAGCAAACATGTTCTTACACAGCACACAATTAGGGCTCAGGTTGCTGCCAACAGCAGAGCCAGGGTTCAAAAAGATTCTGAAAAAAGATTGGAATAAAAAATTTGGGAGACATGTGCTCCACGGGCATGAGGAACCAACATTTACTTCCAGTTATATTAGGACAAATTCTGTGCCAACAAATTGTCGCATTGAACCATCTCCCGTGACAAGATGCAGACTTAGATGTACCATGGGCCTGATCCAGTCTGACAATTTTGATTTATTGTAGTATTATTTGTCTCTGTAATGCTGTGACATTATTAGAGTTTATCAATAAAATTTAGTCTGCATCACTTCTAGGTTTTGTCCTAGAGGAAAAGATTTAGTATCCGTTTATCAATTTTATGTACTAATACTTTTGTTTATTTGTTTTATAATATCATCAAGATAGCCTATTCATGGCCAAAGAAACAGGGTGCCAGGCCTAGTGTAAATGTACAAAAGAGGAGGAAAAAAAAAATCAATATTTGGGATTTTTCTTTTCTATAATGTTTTTATCACTGAGGACCATGTTATGATTTTCTTTTTTTTCTTTTTTCTTTTTTTTTTATGGTGTCATGAATTTCATCTAATAACTAATTTGGGAATATGAAAACAATATTTACCTACCTGTCAGAGAATCAACCGAGATGTATTCTTTAAAAACGTTGTGATAAAGTGATGACGTCGGGAGACAGTTGTTATATCTCCTTGCTAGAAGGAGGTCATCTTTCTCCTGCTCTTGGAAATGACAGTGTGTGTCATGTTCTCACTAGGATCAATACCATGACAGTAATTTGCAGGGTTTGCTATGAGTAATTAGGTATAAACAGTGGCTGTGGATATCTTTAACGTACCCTTTTAAACCAATAACTGAATATTCTTTTCTTGGTTCCTCCCAGCTTCATCCTTCTAACACTGGAGAGGGTTCCTCAAGCGCAGATTAGCAGATAGTTCAAAAGTAACCTGGGCTTCCTGGGGAATATGAAGAACAGAGAATATCTGTATGTGGGGTGTGTGTGAACGTGGGGAAATGCTAGGTTTTCCAGAGTTACACTATTTGCAACGATACTGAAAAAAAAAATAAATAATAACCTCTGTAGATTTCAGACCAAAGTGTGGTTTAAGCATGTGGTATAATTTATAGGGTAAACAAACTTTCAGTAAGAGCTAACTATATCAGGAAACTTGTTTAACATGCACAGAAGGCACTGTTAAATTATTTCAGTGCCATAATTCAAAATGCTGGGGAAAATTCTCCTGTATTATAGCCAGTGCAAGATTGGGTCTGCAGCCAAGTACATCGACATAAATGTTCAACTGTCTGGGGAAATACAAGTCTTACACTGTTACTTAGGGGAAAATGTGCACAGACATGGTGGAGCCCCTTATGAAACAATCCTCATTTTGTTAAACAATAGGATCAAATTTTCAATCAGGTTATCAAGCATATTGCATTCTTCGAGCTTGCCAAGCAAAGAGAAAGTATCAGCATGAAGACTGATATATTTTTACAGAATTAATGATGTATGAAACCTGGAAGTGGAAACATACATTTTCATTTTATCCTCTAATTTTTCTTTTTACGTTAAAAGTGAAAGGAAATGCTTGGAAGTATTTGCAGTTATTCATATCTGTTTATCTTAGAGTGATTATCAGAGCAAACAGTGTCAGGCATTGTGTTTGGATCTGAGCCTGAAAAATAATGCTTGCAGGAGCAAGGATTACTTCCATGAGTCAGTGTTTTCAGAACTGTGCCTGGTACTTGATTTCTATCATGCATATTCAGTGCCTTATAAATCATCCCGATTCAGAAATAATTTACGTATTTTTTTCATTTATTCCCTCTATTTGTATTACTTCTAGTACGTGCTAGGTTCACTCCATTTATACATTTTTAGATTGATCCTCAGGATGTTCATTTAAGGATAAACGTGAACTGTCTTACTGAAGATTCATTTCTCTTTGCAAAGTTTGTATTGGATCTATGGGGTAGGTGTTGTGACTTTGGGATGTGGGATTTTGCAGCTACAGTAGAATTGGCTTTCAAAACTGATCAGAAATTTAATGCAGTGAAAATAAAACTCATCTTCCTCAAGATCATCTTATCTTTACTTTCTATAGGGATTTTTTTCCTGATTGATGAGCCCTGAACACCCTTGTGTACTAGGCAGAGTTCAGCAGTATATTTATAAAGCTGTAATGAGTTTGCAGCACTGAAAACCCCAGGCAGTTCTCTCATGCACTCATAATAAGCCCTGGGCACTTGTTCATCTTCTTCATGCCTGACCCTGGCTCTTTACTCACCCTGCACCATCAGCATGCCAGCACACAGGACTTCATGCCCTCTTGGAATCCTGCTTTGGTAATGCACACCCCTGAAAATATCTCTTCAAGCCAAGTGCTAAGCTTAAAGCACTCTCAAAAAATCTGTCACGTGACAAGTTTCGCTTTCCTCTGTATGAACAAACACTGTTTCCAAACCAAAACTGCAATTCTCCATAGCCTAACACATCACCAAAAGCCATGGCGTGGCTGCTTTGCATTGCCTTTGCAGTTTCTGCCACTGGAAGTCCTTCCTTTACAAGTCTTTATTAAACACCTTGAGTCTTCCTCTCAAACAACCAAAGAAATACTCTTCAGTTTTATGAAGTTGTTGTTCATTTGCACTGAAATGAAGCAGCCAGACCCCTTTATTGAGTTACAGGACACTCACCCACAATTCATTCATGAGGACAAATTGACAGGGATCTCAGGTTGAGAGGTTTTTGAATCCCTGGGGTCATAGTCTGTTGGCATTCTTCCACTCATCTGATTAGTTAGGGTCCACTCACACTGAACTATTTAAAATAGAAGCACATTGTTCACACTGCTGCTTTTTTAGAGGCCAGTGTTGTCAAAGAAGTTGGCAGGTTTTGCCTTCAGCTTGCTCCTTGCCAAATATTCTTTATCCTTTCTGTGAAGGGATGAGTAGATGAGCAGTGTATGAGCTTTAGAGGCTTTCCTGAGTTCTGTTAAAGGAGTTTGCAAGCTTCTTCAAATTAGGAAGCACTATAATTTCAGTAGTCCAATGGTCAGTAATGGCAATGGTCATTTAAAAATGGTGTTTCTAACAGAGGAAAATCTGCTTTGTATTCAGAAGAAGAGACCATGCATCTACTCCTTTCCTATCCCTTCCATTCATCTTCCAAAGCAAGGCTGGCACAAGTGTACACGTATATCCTACAAAAGCACAGTAAGATATTTTTTTATTTAGTGAGTCTTTAGCATTTTCTGCCTGTGAGTCTTTCATGTCTGCTTTCTCTCTTTTCCACTTTTTACTACTGTTTTTAATGGATTTTCTTTCTCTGTTCACACTTAGTTCATTTTGTCCCTGTCATTCCCCAAGGAATGAACCTAATGGCATCATGTTAGAACTGGAAAACTCTGTTGGGCCTAATACTTGACAGAAAATAGTTTTTCCCTTCTATGCATACATAAGTTAGGAGAATTGAGGGAAAAAAAGGCAAAAAAAAAAAAAAAAAAAAAAAAAAGCAGGAGGTGAAGTGTCTGCATTGAGAAACATTAACTAAGCTGTGCCCTTTTGCAGAGCTGTGTTTGGTTTCAGTTTATAAACATATATTGGCTATGAACACTGTTCAAAGAGCTTGTTAAGGAAAGGGGACTGGAAGGAAATAGCTCTCATGTTAATTTTAGTCAAGAGGTTGTTGGGCCTTGCTATGGCTAAAAGGGTTTAAAGTAGGGAAATGGTTTGTGGACTGGGGATAAATTGTCCTGTTTAGTTTATTTACTTGATACCTTGTACTCAGCACCCAGGGTCCAGGCAGCTGCTTTGATTTGCTCACTCAGAGTTTTCTTTGCATCTCTTTTGGATTCCAGATCCACCCTTACACCTGAAGGGTGGATCAAGTCAACTAACCTTGTGGAGGAAGACTGCAAAGCCACCCCATCCTCCCAAGTTCCTGCTGCAGAAATGTGCCAGAGCAGTAAGAAAGAAGCAGAGGACCCCTTGTGCATGTTGTGCTGTGTATTGGAGGCATAGGACACCCATTGGCCTCAGCAGCTACTGCAAATGGGCTGCAGAATGGGCAGATACTGGCCCCAACGTCATACAGCTGGTGTGGACAGGCTGTGGCTGCCAGTGGAGCTCACAGGTTGGAACAGACTAGAGCTGTGGATGAGCTGTGCCCTGTAGCAGGCCCTGGGGGAGTTTCCCTACCTCATCACCCTGCTCTCCAGTTCCTCACAGTCCTAGTACCTATGCTGGAGAGGGACTGAGTTCATCTCAGTCCATATGCCCTCTGTAAAGCGCCTTGAGGGCTTGCTGTCATTCTTATCACTGACACCGAATTGCAGTCTCTCTCCATGACACTGAACTCTGCAGACAGCATTTTGGAATTAGAGGCAAATAGTTCAAGCAGCAGAAACGATTTTATGTGTTTAAGTAGAGTTCAGAGCTGCAAAAAAATGCATCAATATAGAGGTTTTAATGAACACAATAGCTGCTTCCACTCCAGACCAGGTTATTGAAGCTTAAGATTTCCAGACACAACTCATTTCCAATCTGCAGAAACAAAAGGACTCTACTCTTCAGATACAAGATTAGTCAATGTAAGTGGAAAACAGTGCACACAGAAAGATTTGTGAATGTCATGTTGGTACTGACAGCTCATCAAACAGCTCCTTGAAGGAGCTTTGCTACCAGATTAAAAATGGAATAAAATAAAAGATAAAAGAACATAATCAGTGAATTAAATTAATGCCCTTCCATATGCACTGTAGAGCATTGGATAGACGAGGCAGTCTTATGTTATTTGTTCCCTGGTGAACAACTCTTTTTAATATATTTTCTGGTATGATTTTTTAAAGTCACCTTTGCAAGTTGCTATGGAATTATCAATCATTGTTTAACTGTGTGCTAAGTTCCCAAAGCCTTTGTGTGTAAATATGCCAGCTGAAGGCTTGTTTACCAGAGGAAATACTGGTGCTCTGGCTAGGAGACAGTTTTAATCAAATATGGTTGCAGTAAGCAGGTGTTTTTCATGCGGAATGTATTGGAAATGAGTATGTATCACAGAAATGGCTCTTGGACTATATATTCTTCTTGGTAAATAGCAGAACCTGAAATTGTATCCGTTGTTGTGCTTGTGCAGATGGAAAATAGGAGAAGCTTTGTGCACGCTAGCAGAATATGGCACACTAGAAAAGGTGGGGGTCCTCATTTTATTCTTCAAAAACTTCAAAAAGAGTACAAATTTCACGCAGGAGTTTTTAGAAACTGTGATTAGTCCTCCCCTTTATTGTTCCTGGAGCTATGCTTTTCTTTGTTCTTGTCTCCTTTCTTCTTAATTTTTTTTCCATTTTTCTTCATGATACATCCTTCTGAGGCCTTTCCAAATGGGAGCATGTGATACTGAGGAGTCCTTGCGCACTGAGGGAGTCACAATGTAACAGAGATTGCAGTTTTCTAGACAGAAGGCATAAAGGCAAGAATATCAACACACCCCCTTGAATCAAAAAGATACTGCTTTTCTTGACTTTTTAAACTAATCATGCTATTCAACTATTTTGCTCCAATCCTGTTCCCAGGGAAAATTTCCAATAGAATGGACCTCAGTAACAGTGCGAGTCAGGAAATTATTGGGTATGCTACAACATTATTCATGCTAAACATCTCCATCTATGTTAATGTACAGATCAAATTTGGAAGCAGGTTTCTCCCTCCTCCCAAAGTTCTTGTCTTGGCTTTAATGAAAAGCAAAATGCCTGTCAACAGAGCAGTTGTTGCAATGCACTTAGTAGCAACTTAATATTTTAGTTGCCTGTAAGAGATTTTTTATGCATGAAGATTAATGGATGGCTAGATAAAGAAATTCTTCTGCTGAAAGAATTCATTTTGCTTAATCCTTTTGAAATTAAGAGATGATATGGAGAGGTGAGTAATGAAGTGCACTCTCTGATTGTGAGGTACCTAATAGATAACCACGGGGGTTACTTTTCTCTCACCAGCTGTAATTACACTAATTACTGATATGGTGCCAGAAACACTAAGGCAGACTGAGTGTGACAACACAAAATGGAGTGTTTCTTAGCGAGACATCTTTCTCCATCAGCTGGACCAGAGGGAGGCTGACCGTGTTATGAGGCTAATGTGTGCCTTCTCCTGTGGGAGGAAAGAGACCAGGTACCTCTATCGCTCATAGGCTTTTTGGCAGTTGAGACACGAAAGATGACTTCAGTTCTTTCTAAAGGGAGGCAATTTCAGGCCAGAGGCTGAGGATCTGATCTATTCTTCAAGCAAATTGGTTCTAATCAGGCCACTGAAGCTACTCAGATGAGTAGAAGTTACACCTGTGAGTAAGAGCTTACCACACTGAGCTTGTCATTGACCAGAATGTAATGAAGGAGAATGCTGGATAAGGAGAAGGAAAAATTAATAAACTACATTTAAGTATATATAAAATCACTGGACAAGTGGCCCTGAATATTAAGGTAAATGGTGCTTGTAAATTCCATTTAATCTTCTGAGATTTCCTTTTACCGTAACTCTTATACTATCTCAGAGGAAATATTTTAAAGATGACTTGCACATTTCAGCAAAAGAATGAGTATCAGGTTTCAAGATTTATAGATGGAATATTTTAAAACAAAAGATCTTCTTTTTTCCTTTGGTATTACTCTACCATTTATTTTCATTTCCCCAGGTTCTTTGTCCACTGTATTATGAACTTCTCGGGGGAAATCTATTGTTAGATGTTTTCACACATGTAGTTCCCCTTCCTCCCCCTTGATGAATGATAAAATTGTGCTCCAGTGTGTGCAACACATTCTTGAAATACATCTGAATTCCATTATACAGTTTGTCATTTGCATGATACCTTTTGAGTTACCACTCTCAGAGAAGTCCTATATACTACAGAGAAACACACTAGGAAAATGAAAAACAAGTTCAATATATTTCCAGAGGGTAAACTGGCATAGCTTGTGTTGATCTGATGGCCTTATTTCCATGAAAGTTCAGGAGTAGAAAAGGTTGCACGTCAGTGCCAGTCACTAGTTGCACAGACAGTGTTCCCTCCACAGAAGGATTGCAGCAAACAAGTTTAACAAGGGCTTTGTAGCTCAAGTTGGTAAAACGTTACTTTTTTCACCTCAAAGATGTGTCTTTGATTCCTGCCTTTTCTGGATTTAAGTCGTATTAAGTATCACAAGGGAAATTTGCAATAACAGTCTACACTCTCTTTTTAATATTGAACAGTGTAACTAGTTGTAGCACATGCATCTCCAATCTGAGTCATACAAACCTTCCTTTTAGTGTCCATTTGTATCAGTGGAAGGCTGAAGCAAGAGGGAACTGCTCTCCTTGGAGAGCTCCCAGTGTCATTTGTATGCTTCCTTGCACCTACAACTGCTTCTCCTGATCAGAGCTTTGCTGTGTCTCTTGTGTCAATAGGCTTTGTTTCATCCTTGCCTTTTCTTGTCAGCCAAAATTAAGTGGTACATCCTCCACTAATGGGACAGAAGCATGGTTTACCCGTTGTGGTTGGAAGGACAGTATTACAGATTTACAAAATAAAAGCTGAGTATTTTTGAAAAGCAAGAATCTTAAATATGTATTTAAGACGCTTGTGTTTGTTGTGGTATGATCCAGATGTGATATGCATTCTGTAGAAATGTGGTTTGATGTGAGCAAGTTAATTTTCTGGGCAGCTCAGGATTAGGGAATTTCCCAGTATTCTCTTCACTGTGTGCTTGCAACCCCCTCTTCCCTTTCCTCCATCCTTTCCATTCCCACAAGGCTTTTTTTACACGTGAATAGAGCTCCAGTGCAGTGGTGAACTGATCTGAGAGCAAATTAGAAGTGCAGAACCTGGATCCTATATTTAGGCTGCATTTCAAGCACCTCTTCTTCCCTGATGAAGCTGTCTCATGAAACCTACAGCATCTTATAAACGCAGTGTTCTCCCAGCATGGCCCTTCACAAGCAGAGCAGGAAGAAATGCATAGTGTTCTCAGAAGCTTGCTGACAATACGGACCTTATTCACTTGGAAAAAAGCATTTAAATAAGTTATACCTGAAACCAACGAAAAGACGTTGAGCTGTGAATGTACTCCTTTAAGAAGTTATAATGCTCTATAAAGTACCTGGAATTAAAGCGTACCGTGATGGTGCTTTTTCAGGGAGGAGAATATTTCACATCTCCCATTCAAATCTTGACTTACTTATTCACAGGATCCCAAACCAGCAAATGTGGTGTGCACAAAACACCTGCTGAACCCTGCAGTAGGGATGGCTACAAGTGCCTGTCACACACAGTTTCAGTGTGTATGTAGCTGACCTTGGTGGCACCCCACTAAGTTACAGCCCAGACCCTGGAGCTGAATTTGGGGTTCTGCTGTTTTTGCTCCTCCCTGGATAGATGGGTGGGAAAGCCCATTTTGGTGACCCCAAATATCCCATTAAACCCTAGGTCATCTTGCTCTGCAGCTTTGGTCTCTCACTATTCATGACTTCTTTGAGCAGTTCAAAAAGGGTGCCCAGGTTTATATTGTAACTGAGCAACCCATGTTGTAAGGAGTGGACTCCATGACTTTCGTGTTGAAAATGAACAAGAAAAAAGGTGTAAAATGAAGTCTTGCCTGCTGAGAAACAGAAGCCATGGTGGGACTTCCATAAACTTTTAATATTGTCTGTTAATAGAACAGCCATAGAGGGTTTTCAGATTAATACACTTTTAAACCGTTATCCAGCATTTTTTTTATTTTTTTTTTTTTGAATTATACTTTGGACAACATGTGTAGAGTCAAAGAAAAGATAAAAATTTAGCTTGCTGTGCCAAAATCATCATAAACAGATCTAAAAATAGCTCACTGATTTCAGTTCATCTCATCTTATTTTCATGTCCATTGCAAGTTGAAGTCTGCTAAAAAAAATATTTCATTGCTACAATATCTGGTAAGACTTTTACAGAAGACATCCTAATAAAGCCCTCATTCAGACATTTGTCTAGTTAAATTTGTAATGTAAGAACAATCTGCTTTGGGAGCTGGTTCATCCCTGGAGGAAGTGGGTATTGTAGTCAGTCAATGAGATTGCCCCTACTTACACCACAGATAAATGTGTTGCTTGTCACGATGTTTCTGCTTTGCAGTAATTTCACATTCCAAATTACAAACCTCTGAAAATTGTAGATTATAATAAATATGCTGACACAACTTCAACTGATAGAGTAAATAGCAATGCTCTAATAATGAAATCAAAAATCCTACTTAATCCCACTCTTTCCCTAAAGTGGTGTTTTGCATTAGCTATGGATGAAAAGACAAACAAGTACATGTATATTCAATAATAATGTCAGCTGGGTCAGAGAAGAATAGGAAATAAAATGAATTCGTAACACCTCTGGAGATAGCTTTTTGATACAGGCAGTTTTCTCTTTGAATTGCCCTCATTGATGGTATTCGTTGTAACTTTAACATATCCACCAAATTGGCCTTTATTAATGGCTGGCCTGATCTTAATAACAAATGTACACTGTAATCTCCAGTCTGCCTGTCTTCTGAGGTTAACAGGTACATAGAGCAGAATAGATAACGTGTATTTACAGGAATCTCTCCCTCAAGAGGGCCTGATTTCATGTTCAAACCAACCAGATAGTGTTTGAGAGAGCTATAGATACAGAGCACTTCTGGCTCAGTGCTTTGAAGCTGAAGTGGGTTACCTCTGTAGGTGTGACAGTGAAATAGTCACCTTGGATTAAGGTTGCTGACAGTCTTAAAAAGCCCTTACTGAGCTTTGAGTGTGATCAGATGCTACTTGCTTATAAATGAGAGTTAATGGAAACATTAAATGGTACAAGCTACTATGACCCATGTCTTCAGAATATTAAGCACGGTTTAAAATTGTGGAAGACCATCTAGACCTCTACTTTTTGTAAAATATTACCTCTTCTAGCCTGCTCTGGGAGCAGGTTATTTGAACTCTTCAGCATCCTACTTTCATTTGCACATACTGTGTATTTTTAATTTATCCCCTCACTTCACTCCCTACCATCTATTTGTTGTTGATACCACACTTGGTTTCTCTTTAATTATTCCATCTGCCAGAAGAGTGTGATGCATTTTAGAAGCTGTGTGGTTTAGTTGTTTAACCTTTGAGTTTTGTAACTGAATGAGATGACATATTCTTCATTTAGCGGAACTGGCTAAGAAGAATTATATACTCCAAGTGATAAGCTTGAAACTGCTAAAGAAATACCAAAAACCAATTTTTTTCCTCTCTCTAGTCATCTAAACATCCATTAGTCCCTTGAAGGGAACTCATAAATCCTGCAAATTTAGTTTATCTGAAACCAACTCTAACAGTTGTCCTTCCTACTAATCATGTTTTATATCCATTTTATATTTTTCAATATTCAATAAACATGTCTTGTGCTTACTGTACTTGTTGGAAAGTATCTGCAGCGTAGGCTGTATAAGGACAGTTATTAATCAGCCATTTCAGATGACTGTTTGGTTAGTTTAGTAAGTGTACTCATTTATCTTTTTTATTTTTTTTTCTTTGTTCTTTCCATCTATCTAATGTGGAATTTCTTTTGTCCTTTTTGGTTTATTTCAACCAGAATATGTCAAAAAGGAACTTAACATGTATCAAAAGGGAAAAAAAAAATCTGATAGCTGGAAAGAGGAAAAAAAAAAAACACCTTTTGGGCTTCATTCATGAAACGATCCTTTGCATTATGTCCTCTTAGATCTGCATTAAAAAATAATAATAGAGCACATTATCTAGCAGTGTGGCTCTGAAGCAGTAGATAATTTACACATTAAAGTGAGATGTAGGTTTAAAACTGGGAGTGTAGAAACGAATAAGAGTCAGAATGATATAGTCCTGTATTAAGTTGGTCTCAGTTTCCTGGGGGTATTGTCCTTCTGGTGTGTAATGAGACTTGCAGATAACAATCTGGGGCTGCGGATAGATCGAGGTAGGGCAGCATGTTGAGAACAGCACGGCAAGTAATGACGCTGGGGAAACAAATGAATGTGTCTGCTAGATAAACAGCATAAAAAGTTCCCGTTCATCACCAAAATCCAGGCCTCTAAAGATTAATATTTCCTGAAGAATTCTTACTTTTAGAAGATTTTTTATCAACGCTACAGTCTCACTTTTATGGGTTCACATATTACAGGGAGGCATCTACCATTTATCAAGAGGTTAATGACTGGTAGTTATATGTCCAGATACTGTGTAACCACGGAGCTGCCCGACAACAGAGGTCACTGAAAGACAGATGACTTACAAACTGGTTTAAAGATCTCCTTGCACTTTCTCTTTTTATAAGAGCACCAGCAGGGCTTCGAACCTTTAGATATTTCCCCATTGGGATTATTGTCCCCTCTTTAAAATTCCATATGCCAGGAGGCTTCCATGATTTACTGGCAGTCCTCAAACAACAACAGAAAAACTTCCTAACAGGACATCCATTGATTGCTACAGTTATTTAAAGGATAACAATAAAAAATCATAGACTTTGGTCTCCATCAAAGCAGCAAGGAAACAGTAATTGCAATTTGCTGGTCTCCTGCAGTGGGTAAAGGAGATCAGCCTGGGAGAAAGGAAGCTCAGCACTTTCAGTGGCTGGCACAGCAGATCTGGGTGAGATGTGCTGATTCATTCATACGTCATCCTGTGAGAAAAGACTTTGTCAAGGTGAAAAGATGGGTGTGAGGTCCAAAGGAATATCAGCTCTGAGGAGGACCACCAGATAAAAGTGTGGATATGGGGGAAGCTGTAGGGGAGAGTATATGATGGCTGCTATATGTGTTTCTCTTGGTAGACAGACCCTGAAAGAAGAGATCTTTTCTGCAGAGTTGTAACGACAAATAATATGGCTTCTTACCTGGTATGTTTCAACATACCCAAATCTTGCATTTAAATAAATAAATAAATGTATAAGATTAATATTAGCATAGTAGCATGCATTATTGAACTCTTTCTTGTGTCAAGGGAAAGGAAGGAGACTTTGGGACAGCCAAATCTGTTAGGAGTTTCCTTTCCCTTTAAACAAGGGCAAGGAGCAGTAACATGAGATTTCCCTGTAGGAAAGAAAAAAAAAAAAAGGAAGGAAAAAAAAGAATATGAATTAGCAGATTCCTACTTTTTGCTCTGCCTTCAGATACTAGCAACTGTGATGTCCCATCAGACCTCAGAGGAGCTCCTCTTCTTGATTTTCCTCATTCTGCACTCTCGGTTTGGTAAGGTGGGATTGGTGCAGGCCTCTACAAAGATCAGTAATACCCTAGACCAAGAATGAAACACAGAGGATTTCTCAGCTTTTAGCAGTCTCAGGGCTGAATTTCCTTTCCCCCTTCTGATTTAGAAATACACATAGATGTCTGTGGACTAATCACTGTGACATAATGTACAAATAAAGGAAGACATGAAGGAGGAACTGCCTACTAAACTTTATGATGGATGAATTTGAAAGTCATTTGTTCTTACCTAGCATCTCAGAAGAACTAATAACATACATACACAGAGTATTCATCAGTTCTGATCCTGCTGTTGTTGAATTGAAAAGCAGATTTACCTCTGACTTTGGTGAAAGTGAGATTTGGCCCATTTTATTTAACTTTAATTCACAAAGTGTAATTCTGTTTTGTCCTCTCCTTGTTTTTTTCAGAATGCTTGAGGATGATCTGAAACTCAGCAGTGACGAAGATGACAATGAACAGGTAAAATACATTTAAGTTCATGTTGAATGTGTTTGTGTGCAAAAACATTTCGGGGTGCTGCAGAATCCATTATTTTAGGTTTTACCTGCAAGTAAAACAACTTCTGAATCTTTTACAGTTATTCCTAAGTCCGCCTTAGGGTGGAGAAACTTTTTTCTTGAATAAGAATATGTTTTGTCAGTTTTGCTAAATTAACTTAGTGAAATTGAACTAAACCAAAACATGACTAGCCTTGGACTAAAAGAACACATATGTCATCATCAGGGAATAGTTAACGTGCTCTGAGTTTCTATCTTCCATTGTACCCAATTAACTGTGGAACGGCCTCCACTTGTTTCACACTCAATTTCTGAAGTTGATGACCTGTTTGGAAGTGAGTGTAAAATAACCACATCAGACCACTGTCATAACTGCAGCGTTGTTTTGCACTTTGCAATTCATTTGTAGGATTGCACCCATGAAGTTGGATCTGTAAGTTTTGTTCCAGTAAGTGAGTAAAGGGATGGGAGCCCATAGCCAGTAATTCAGAGATTCCCATTTGTGAGAGGTAAAATCTTCAGTGTGTAGTTGTAAATCAATACTGAAAGTCTCTCAGCCTTACTTGGGACGTTAATGAAGAATCATTTTCAGAAAATTGTCTGATGTCATTCTTTATCCTTCCCGCTTTATAAATATTTATGGGTAATGCTGGGAAATAAGGCCGGTGAAATTCATATTCTCAACATTCTTATCAGAAAAAAATTGAGACTTAGAGTTAAATTCATCCTTCATGTTACTTTATATATGGAATAGGCTTAAATATGTAAACTTGTGCAGTAAAGAGAAAAGTAATACTATAACAGCATAAGATCATCATAGTCTGTTCAGCTGGGTAATGTTATTTATAAGTGAATCTTTCTTTCTTATTTATTTTTAAACCATCTGAATGTTCTCCTTTAACCCACCTAATCCATCCTTTAGGATCATGCCAGGAAAGATTTACCTTCTGGTGTAAGTTGACCCCTTAGTCATACAAGCCAGTACTTTTTGCACCAAGACAGACTGGCACCCTCATCTGAAGCCAAAGGATCAAAAGCCCGTACTTATGCAATGCACTATTGTACAAACACATTGGCTTATGAAACTAGCAGGTTTCTTTAATCTATTGGAAATTTGCCCGTATACTCCCATGAGATGGCATTGTGATACTGAGATGCCCAACATTTAGAAAAGGTAATATGTTATCAGGCGGGAGTTACTTTTGTTTTCTTACTGTACTGATTTTCCATCGATTTCGGTAGAATTGCTCCAGATTTACACACTTTACACTGACTTGAATAGGTGCCATCTCTGATGTCAGTCCCATGCAGGAAGGCCACAGTTACATCTGCACTGCACAGTGTTGTGTTTATAGCCCTCAAAGTATTACTGCAGTCGTATGGTACATGCAAGCCTTTTACCCAAAGGTAGGGTCATGCTGGGGAGCAGTGTCACATTGCCCCCAGTTCAGAGGCTGCAGGGTGAGCCCCTGTGCAATGTGACTGAGCTGTAGGAATCCTCAGACTGCACCAAAGCTCTGTGAGACTTTCCAGTAATACCATTGGCAGCATAAGCTGTAGACAGGCAAGAGACCACAATAAGGAACATTCATGGAGTTTCTCAAAAATTTATAGTACGTAGAACATACTTTTCCTTTTGGCAATGCAAGTTTCATGTCACTCTAAGTGATTAGAATTGATTCAAGTCTCCTAAGATCTCCCAAACATCTTATAAAGAAACAGTTTATGGTCTGTGTATTTAGGGATTCCAAACATGAATGCATCCTATCACGCAGAAAATAAATGAACTGTCTGGACAGTAAGCATGCTGATCATATTTCTTAAATGTCCAGCACTTAATGGCTGGACCTTTCCTTTTCTTCACCTTTCCTCTGTACCCTCACAAATGTGTGGTTGCATCTCTTTGAGGTACCTCATGAATAGAAGATAAAGACAGTGTTATTTACATTACAGGAAAGAATCCCATAGCTTTTTAGGTTTCCCAAAAACATGAGTATATGTGTCCATCCTTGAGATTCTTGTCACACACTGCATCCTCGAGTAAGGCCTTGAAAAGCTGAGCAGCTTGGCTCTGCTGCATCACTCAAGCATTACCCTGGCCGTGCCTTCACACTTAGCAGCTTCTGCCGTGTCTCTTTCAAATAAAGAGAGGGGACTGGATATGGAAATAAAGGTTGATCTGGCTCACCAGTCAGGCACATAAACATCAACAAAGTAACTGGAATGGTTTTTGACTGCAAATATTATGTCCCAAAAATATGTAAAATATTCATTCATGAGGGACAGATCAAGATGATTACAATATACAAGTTACATGATGTTGAATGTTCAGCTGTGGGATCCAAAGTTATAAAATATATTTTTTTTAACATAAAGATTTTGCACGCAAATGACAACTGTAACTCAGCTGTATACATGTGCGCACTCTGACAGGGAAATAAAAGATTAAAACTCTTGGCTCAAAACCCTTCTAACAGTTTATGCAACGTTGCTGTAAAGAAGGATTCTCATTGCGATCTTTCTTTTTTTTTTTTTTTTTTTGCTATAGGCTTACAGCCAACGTGAAGCATGAGCTAGCATTTACTCATTTTTATTAATTAAAAAGCAATATGTCAAAAAAAAAATCTGGATAAATTGAGAGCTATCAGTTTGAAGTCAGTGTAAGGCATTTAGTCTGTAGATACATGTATTATTAGCAGGGCTGCTACTGAACACACTGTCCACTTTTTAACATTACCTTTTTAACCAGGATTTTGAATAACTGGAAGTGGTTCCTAAGAGCTATAAACATGATCTGGAGAACCCTTCTTAATATGAGCGTTACAACTTCTTGATTTGGCCAGAAAGAGGCTAAGTGTGCGTTATGATGGCCTAGCAGTGTATCACCAAGAAAAAGATTCTTGAAAGGAGGCTGCTCTCTGTAATTTCATTCCAGAGGGCTTAAGAGGCTCCAGTAAGTGAGAGGTGACTGGAAATCCAAACTAGTAGTGCCAAACTGCTGCAAATTGCAAGGAAACCTTGTGGTTTCCCTCTCCTTTTAGGCTTCCTTTCTGCATGCTCTGACAGTTGTAGGCTTGATGTAAAAGTTGTTGAGTGGAGCTCTTCAGGCTGTGACACACAGGAGGCCCAATGTGATGATCGTTGCAGGTTCCTTCTGACTTCAGATCTGTAAATCTTTGAACCATATTGATCATTGCTATAGATCATGAAGCAAGCTGCAAGTTACTCCACCCCAGTTGCAAACTCCAGTCATCATTTTCTGGGCCTCACTTTGAGAGACTGCAGTTATCACCTAAATCTAACACGTGTAAACACATCCCACAGCATCTTCAGTGTAGACACTTTGGAGCTGGCCACATGACACATGCTTTGTCCCTTAGACAAAATGCTGATTCTTATGTCTTTCATTGTGGGTGATTTGGGATTAAAGACACACAGAAAACGACAGGTTAGATCTGGAATCAATTTTCATTTACAGCTGAGAAGCAGTTATTGATGCTGTGCTCACAGTTCAATAAAAGATCTGAAGATATAGACCTTGCGTTTCTTTTTCAATATAAGCAGCATAATCAGTCTCAAATGTTTTTACAAAGAAAATTGTATTGACAGTTTTATTAAAATTGCTGTCTTTAAAGTTTCAAGTTATCCACAATTTGACCTACTTGAATGGTTTTTAATATGCACACTGACCAACCCAATGGATTTTTATGTCACATATTTATAATACAAGGTACACATCTGTTTAATGCATTATTTGAGAGGTATTGTTACATCTAAGCATTGCCTGGGTTTTAAACTCTTGTAGTATTGGCACAGAAAAGAACATTGGCATATACATCCATATTGCATTCAGAGGTCCTGTTGCAAAATATTTTTAGATTGGCCACGACAGGTAGAGTCAAGGCAGATGACAGACATGTTCTTAGTTCTTAGACGTGTAATTAGGTGACTAGGCATTTCTGATATGCTCTTAATGCTCTTCTGTAAGGAAAGGAAGTACTTTTAGATGGCTTTATTATTCTGTTAAAAAATATAAATCAGAAATTAGAAAGAATACTGAAGATTTTTAATTAGTAGCTTGATGCAGGTAAAAGAGCTTTGATAAAACACAGGTTAATATTTTTGTTCTTTAAAGCACCTCTGTATAACTCAAATTAGCTTCGAGCTCAAAGGTATCCAAATGAGTTGTGCCTGGATACAATATTTTAAGTAGCTGTAGTGTACCCAATTTTCTTTAACCAGCTCCTCTTTGTTCTTCTGCCTAAGGAATAGTCCTGTTAACCTTTGAAATGCGTACTTAATTTAAAGCACATTGCTAGCAATCTGTGTGTTTTTTAACCAAAGAAACTTGGATACTACTTACAGACCTGCTCCATTATTTTCAGTATTTCATGTATATAGTATTTTTGGCAGAACAAATCAATGAGATGTTTTTCTTTTATATTTTTTTCCTTCTTCACTTAATGATTGCCATCTTATGTGCACTTCTCTGATAACCATATAAACACAAGACATACGTATAATCCATGGCCTTGGCCTATCTTCTGTATTTTACACAAACACATTACTTTCTTCTAGGTTACTATTAGGTAATTGCCGACAAAACGTTTGCCTTTGTAGCGCCATCCAAAAAGGTGATCAGCCATAGCCCAAGCTTTGAATTCTTACAATGCATTCTGAACTTTCAAAGCTTTTACTCAAGTTAAATTTTTTTAAATCTATGAAATGCAAAGATGCATGATGCTTTCATCATGTAACACTTTGAAAGAGGTCACTATATCACTTTAAATTGTAACAATAGATATCCTTTCCTGTTGTCATTTATCCCATTTTTTATCTGGATCCTGAACAAGCTGTTTACCTCCCTAAGGTTTCTCTACATTTCCATTTACTTTGTTATCAGCAGAAAGGCTGAAGAACAGCTCTTCAGTAATGACATCAATACTGCACACACAGTGAGAGAGGTCATCTTGTCAAAGCTATAGAAAAATCAGATGGATTAGGATGAAACTAGGTGCAAAATAACTTTGATAGAGTCTTTAATGTAAACAGTTTATCTGCCATTGGGTTCTATTGAAATCCCAGAGTGATGCAGCATTGGTTGTAGCCACAGCAGAGTGTGTTTTGATAAAAAGCCCACATCTCAGTGTTTAAGATCTGCAGTCATGTTTTATAATTGTAAAGAAATGTTTTCATTGAGACATTAATGAAAACAGAAGCTATTAGGATAATGCAGTCATTCTCCAACCTTGTCAATCTATAACCGTGAAAAATCCTTTCATGAAGACATATCTCTTCTTGCTACCTCAGTCCATTTTAATTGATACTCAAATTATTTTATTCTGCACAACACTAGTTGAGACAGCCATATATCATCAACTATGCAAAATGAATACTCTAGCTTCCGTTAAACAAATCTTTGGAAATAAGAGATTTGATGGCTGACATGTCTGAGGTAATAATTCACACAATAATCACATAGGTTCCTATCATAGCATTTGTTCATTATCAGCAAAAGCTTTCAGTAACTGCTGTGAGATCTGGGGTGACTATGGTGCAGTTATGAGCAAAAACCATGGCATACCACTGAAATACATGGTGTTATCAAAGGCTTTTAACTTGTTCAGATTCACAGAATCTCGTGTAATTGTTTCTGCACGTGTTATTATTGTGGAGGTCATCCATCAGTGAGGAAGGGGATTAATACAACCCTTAGGACAAATGGTTGCTGTAGACTGCACAGTTTTACAGCTCGACAAGGATAAGTTTGCCCCTGCAGGTTGCAGCCATGGCCTTATAATGGCTCTGGGGCACCAGCTGCATGGACCAGCACAGAATCTGGAGGAGCCCCATCCCTCGTGCCTTTTCCATGGGCTGCCTGGTATTCCCTGGCAGCTCGGTGTCTCAATATCCCTCCACCCCAGCAGAGAAAATAACACAGGAAAATAAAATACCAGAAGACAGGCAGCCCTAGCGAAGGGCTGAAATGCCTTAGTTGGACAGATGGAAAAATACAGCTGCAAGAAGTCCTCTCCTCACATTTCCACAAATAAGCAGGCACTTCATATCCCCTCAGTGCTCTCTTAAGCAGGTGCTTCTCTTAGGATTAGTTTTTCATGCCACCAGCCTGAAGCAGCCAGGCTCTGCCGGCCATACCACGAGACATCATTCACCTGAAGGAGAAGCTTTAAACACAGACCTGGTGCCTCTATCACTAATTAAATAGAGGTGGAAAGGCCATTTGTTCATGAGCACAGCCATAAGGACCAGACCTTGGAGATCTGCCAGCCTCCGTGGGGTGGGAGGGAGGAAGGAGATGCAGCTTTCAGTCCTCGGGATGGATCTTGTACTCCATGTGTGTGTGCATGCCTGTGCACACATGTTTTACAGAGAAGTCTTTATTATAAGAATGTAGGAAAAATACATTTCCCCAGTTCCTTTGGCATACACATGACACTTATGCAAAAGCCTTGTATTGTTTTGACAGCAAGCGGAGGCAGCAGCAGGTGAGATAATTGATTGACACCAGTACTGTTGTTGTTAAGAGAAAAGCCAGACTTGGCCATACTGTCCTGTAAAAATAAATCTGAGGACTGTGGTATCTGTGGGCCACCTCGGTGCTCAGCACTCACTAATCCAACCACATAGGAAACATTTATCTTCTTTTTCTCCTGAAAAGGAGAGTGTGATTTTTATCACGCATGCCTTGAGAACCATTTTGGTAAAGAAATTGTCTGGCTTTCTTATGCTGGCCATCTGCAGCATTGCTCTTATTTAAAAGCCCAAGCAACCGTCTGTGAACTTCAAAATCTAAATTTTGGGGAGATTTTCAGGCTGGTAGAGTGTAGTGCTAGTATTGGCTTAGGGGCTGGGGGGCTGCAAATATCTCAACAGAGGGACTCATAGGTGGCCAGAACAAGTGTAGAAGTAGGTGATGAAAAGGGCATGATAAATCCAGTAATTAGCTTCTGTCAGCCAGAATAAGGGGAGAAGAAGTGAAAGTTGATCTCCCCTGGAGGAATTCCAGAAGGAGAACAGTAATGAGAATGAAACACCTTAATTTTTCTTACGATAAATGCATCTGCCACTGCAAGGTTTGCTGGGGTTAGAGGTGCTTCATTTTGTACCAGCAGGATGAATCTTCCCACAACAGACCTCCTGCCCACTTGTAGGGACAGGTTCAGAGCACAGTGTGACAGTGCAATTGATTTGGGCAGGGTTCTCACTCAGAGCACGCGTGATTTACAAAACTACCAATTTCACGGCAATTTATGTGTAATTTTCAGGGTGCAACACAGTGATTGGCTAAGTCATCAGAGCAATATACTAAACCAGACCAAGGGCAGCAAAGTTATTTTGTGTGTGTTTACATCTGCTGCCTGTTTGTAATGGATTTAATATTCAGTGTAGATTTAATGTTCAGTATAAATTAAAATCCTTTAAGTCTTTAGTCCTGCATAGGAAATAAATGGGTGGCATGAACAATAGCAACATCAATTCACAGCTTCCCAGAAGTGCCACTGCTGGTACCATTTGGCTGTGCCCTTTTGCTTCACATGTCTAGGAAACTATTCACTGATTTAGAGTACGGAAGAGACTAAGGATGGGTTGGGATCCAGGAGGAATGAGATAAAGGCCTTTGCCACAAAGCAGGATCTGAGGGCATAAACTGCAAGTGAACAAGGGGATGAGGGGCTGCTCCTTCCCATTTTGATGCAGCAAGTTGTAGCCCATGTGAATGCTGCAAAGGTAGCAATTAAACATTGCACACTAAAAGTACACCTCATAATAAGACCTCAAAACATCAGCACTGTTCCGGTAAGTCTCAGATGGAGATACAAAGAATTACTCTCCTTTTGTTAGAACTGGACAGTTGAGGAATACACAAATTGTGGAGACTGTCTGTAGCTGCACAGTGAAGTACCAGGGAATTATTTAAATATAGCCTTTTTCTCCTACTTTCTTTAGGGAATTTTAAAGAAGACTTTTTTTTTTTTTTTTTTTTTTTTTGCTTCTCTTGTAAATGTTTCTTGACCTTTTCTCTGTTTCTTTTGCCACCTCTAAATTTTTTATCGTGTGATTAGAATGTTGAAACATGGCTATGGAGTAAGCCCAACAAATAAAGGATTTTTTGATTTATTAGCCATCTGGAGGGTTGAACCAAGCACACATTCTAGAAGAAGTCATCTTTAAATAAGAAGACAATAATTACTGAGCTTTATTCCCAGTTAAATGTTTTATATTTTCACAGTAGGATTATCATCTGCTAAGCCTGGGACATTTGCAATGAATTTGTAACAAATTGTTTGCTAAGAGGTGTTGTTTCAAACCACAATTTCAATTCAGATTTTTTTTTTCTTAAAAAATGGACTATTCAGTAGAGTTTTTCCAACTTTGTCTCCAGGGCTGGATATTTGTTTTTCAAATAGAACAATTTTAATAAAAAATCAGGCCTAACTCTAGTCAGGAGTTCAGTTCACTGCCACAGAACTTTACAATGACCAAATTGGTATTGTCAGAGCATTTAAATGTACTGGACCTCAAGAGACATTCTGAGCGTTCATTAGCATTTGTAAAGGAACTTGAAAATGTCTTAGAATATAGTCTAACAAAAGTTGAATTCTTAGAATTTGTAATGTCATATTAGAATTTCTCCTCAGTTGGATGGATAAAGGTATCAAAATTAGTACAATTAGCAAATTCTGTTGAAAGAAAAAAAAAAATTTTTTTTTTGAAAGAATCCAGCATATATCAGAATAACTGGGGAAGGGAGACACTGTTTCAAGCTTCGTCTGTCAAGTCTTACTGGTGTTAATGTACCAGCTTTTTTAAAAATGGACTAGTCTGTCAGGAATGAGAAGTGTCCATGTTTTTCATTAAACACTTCTTTAGTTTGATTTCCACCACTGGCCTAATGTAAACGTAGAGATTTTGGGAAGAATGCTGGCAGAGGCCCAAACATGTCTGTGGTGTTGTTCAGTTAAAAGCAGTTCCCTTCCATCAGGGATGAAGGTTACTCCTAACCCACAGACAAACTTTTTTAGACTTGATCACTTAAACTCTGTTTTCCATTTTACCCAGCCTCCACTGCACCAACTGAAATTAAATTTCTGACTGGTAAAATTTCACCCTCAGCATCCTTGAGCATCTCTCTGTAAAACCATGAAGGTTACTGCATTGCTCAAAGCAATGATGAGAAGTTCTCTGTGGTTCTGCTGCTTAGAAACTGAGAGATGACTGTAAGGTGGATTTGCAGCAGCTCTGAGAAAAAGTTAAAGCATGGAGGTCTTCCTCCTTCTGCTAACATATTTGATGGCTTGAAGTGCCATCTGTCTCAGCCTAAGAGACACTTCAAGGTTCAGCAGTTGTCTTCTTAGGTGGCTGATCAGTGCTTCTGAATCAAGAGTGTGAGGAGGCATTCTTAAAAAATGCTGACTTATTTTCAGACCTCATTTCCTCAAAATCAAATGTTCCCCTGAAAATCTTGGATATTCAGTTGTGCAATGAAAAATGTTAATTTTATTCAGACAGCAGACACTTCCCCTTTAAAACTTGACTGAAAATCTAATTTGCCTACTGCAGATGCCAGTTATTTTACATTGATATTTTTGAGCTGGCCTTGTCTGAATTTATTCTCCTCAGGTCTTTGTGATGTAGGAAAGTTGTTCTGACTGGAGTACTTTTTTCTGGTTCTTTCTATCCAAAAATCAGTCTGGTAACTGATGATCATGAAGAAAAGCATCATTTTTCACATTCTGTGGTCCTTGTGCACAACCTAGAATCAGATAGGGCTTGTTTCCTTCCTAGTTCTTTTGTGTAATAGTTAAATATCTCTTAATGAAATAAGTCTGTGGATATATCCACACTACAGATTAAATAAAGCACAATGCAGATGGCTCCTGAACTAGAGCTAAAACAACTAATGTCAAAATCAGGAGTAATGCAACATATGAAGTAGAAGTCTTTCACGGTTGTAAAAGTCATAGGAAAACATCCCTGGGCAAATATGCTCTGATGGATGACCCTCTGTATCTGACTACCTTTGATTTATTCCTCACTTCTTTCTTTTACTCACCGCTAGAGTCAGCTGTTGAAATAAGGTCTTACAGAGTAGAGACACAATTACAGAAAGGCCATAACCGGAGGAAAAAAAAAAAATCAGGAGAAAATTGCAAATTAAAGTGGAATGATTGTCTAGTTCATTCTGGCTTCCATTTTCTAATCATCCTAAATTATTTTAAAGCATATTTTCAAGCTCAAAATTAGCAAAGGTCCCATGATGTAATTCTCCTAACAACCATTGAATTTTACATTATACCAGTCCAATTTCATTCCAATCTTTTGCAGCATCATCTCCCACTCAGGGCACATGTATCATGATTTAGGGAGGCCCTACCTGCCCTATTTCTAGATAGTACTTTTAGTACATGAAGTTTAGGAATCATTGTGGAGTTAAAACCAGTTTCTTATTTGTAAAGGCCTAGGAATATAAGATAAAAAAATAACTCTTAAAACATGTTTGTCTTTGAAATATCTTAAATTAATAATCAAAGCTTGCATCAAGTCTAAAACAAATCAAACTCAGTCATGAAGATGAGAAATGGGAATTATTAACTGAGTAGCGAGGCTGATGGAGGCTCAATGAGATCATTTTGTTCAAAGATTAAAGGCGATGAACACTGAAATAGTTGAGTAGGATGGCTATGAACACATCTGACTAGAGCTGCTAAATTCAGTAATGATCAAAAGTTAATTATCAAAGCAGAGAGAACTACTCAACACAGACAATTTGAGTCAATAGCTAAGCAGCCCAGCAAAAAAGTAATTTGGGAGAAGTATTTTCCTATAATGAAGTTATATAAAAGACGTACATTTCAAAGAAACCTGCCTAAAACAAGATTGCATTCTTCCTGATCAGAGAAAAATAATTAGCTCTAATTGACAGACCTGCTGCACACCAAATATTTTCAAACAATATGTTTCTGCATCAAAGCTTAATGTGTAGAGTTACTCAATGTCACTTTGATTTTGCCTTTCTTTATCTTCTGCCACTGGGCATGCTCATGATATCGCAACAAATGCGCTTTGAAAAATGAATGAGCAACACCTACAAGATAAATAAAAGCAGAAGGCCAGATCCTGCGTTTCTTTCTCAGACAGAATCCCTGCCACATTCTGTGCTGTGTTTAACATTGTCATTTCCCACTCAGAGACAAACTGAATCATTTGTAATAGGAAATGACCAGTTGCTTTATCATCCAACATTAAACTAGGCTAGTATGCGTATTAACTTGAGAACTTGCAATATTTTTTTCTAAATCTCTGTATGAGCGAAGAACACTCTCCCCCCAGCAGGTGCCATTTCTTACGAGTTAGGAAAGTGCCTTCTCTCAGGAAAAAAAGGGGAAAATTCTCCATGTAAAAATCTAAGATGTGATATGTGCTAGAATGTTCATAGTCCTGGAAAATAAAACACAGCTGTAATTCTTTGTTCTTAAAGCGACCACGTTTCTTTCAGAGTAAACATCAACACAGCTAAGTATTCCAAAATCAAATGCCCAGTTTAGACTCTGCTTTTTAATATTCCATGACTTTGACATTGCCTGTTCTCACTCTCTGAAATATCTTCATCTTCTTTAATCTTTCATGCAAACAGTTTAGCTCACACCATCACACACACGCTCTCTGGAATATCTTCTGCTTTACCTCATATTAGAATTGACTGCATTATTTACTTCTGATCCTAGACACTCTTCACTCTTCTGTTTTCTTTTCCTTAACTGTATTTTGATATCCATTTTTTGTGTAGCGATTTTTGAATAATTTAGAGGGGAAAAAAAACTTATCTGAGATTTAGATGCAAGTTTCACATGCCAGAATTCAGAATTATTATAGTCCAGCTATTTGGTGCATAAGTGTCAAATGAAATATCACTGTACAGTCAAAAAATCTTCTGCCATGGTGGACAGTGGTATGTAAACTTTGAAAATAATTCTAGTTCTTTGCAGGATGGGACTGAGACTTGGTATTTAATGGCAGGCTTCAGAAACTGAAATGTAATTTTCAATGGTATTTTAATCTATTTTAAATAAGGTGTTTGTATGTTGTTACATGTAGTTTATTACTTAAATTTCATCATAACATGTTTTTGACTTTGAGCATGCATGTGGCAGCTAAAAAAAGGGGAGATTTAGGAGAGTATCATTGGAAGGAGGCACAACTCACATTATTTTGCTAATGAGGTAGAGACTCCATTTTATCATAGGCTTGTTTGAGCGATCATAATTAGGTTTGGGTGTGTAATACTTACTCGTGCAATTTTAACTTCAGGATTTCCTGGAGTTTAAGTGTTTTATTTAGCAACCCTACTGTACAATTACTATAATCGTTTCCTATCATGCATTCATTGATTTATTCTTTAGGTGGAAAATGTAATCCAAATGAAACAAATGCATTTTTCTTCACACACTGGGAGCCAGCCCAGAGTGTTGCCATTGCCCTGTGTCAGCTCTCACAAGCTTTAATTCTTTCTCCCAGATTTTAACTTATTACTAGGGATTTCCATGGATTTAAACAAAGAGTTTGTCTTTGCTATGATTGGAGGCAAGGGCCAAAACAGTAGGTATTTTGAAAAACTTGTCCCGTTATAGAGCCCAAAGGAGAACTCATTCTGGCAAAATATGGAACCCAGTTGTGCAGGTCCCAAAGGTTTAAAAAGTTAGCCAATTTTCGTAGAGAATTTAATTCCTTATGGGTTTATATGTGCATTTTTCAGGACCACTAATATTAGCAGTTCCTGTGTGGGAACCATATTCTTCCCATCACTAAACATACCAGGGGTTAAAGTTCCTCACCAAAGTCCTTCTCTCCAGTTTTGGTAGGCTTTACAAAAATAACTCCAAAGGTAATTAAGCGCTGAAACTTTCCTTTGTGTAATAGGTTTATGGATCAGTTGTCTTAATTCTGCCTTTCACTGCTCTCTGTATTATAATCTCACTAACCATCTGACCGCTTTCCACATTTAAATCTATTATAGCCAGGTTCTGTGAATGCTAGAAGGAACTCTATAAAATTATGTGAAACACCAGTTTATCTGAAGGTGCTATTTCAGTCCCTCCTGCATTAAAGCACTGTTTACCTATTCTGAAAAAATTCAGAGAGGATACAAGGTTGGTTCGGATTACATAATTATGCTACAGAAGCATTAAAAAAAAAAAACAAAAAAAAAAAAAACAAAAAAAAACTCCACTAAAATCTCGAGCAGCTTAACCAGTGTGATAGACTGGCGCGGCCCTGCCATCGGTGCCCCCAGCTGTGTTGCTTAGCAACATTTTAATTCAAGAAGAATCGAAGGAGATGAAATCCCCATGGAGAGGGAAACAGAAATAAGAGGGCCGTTGACAGATGATCTGAGTTGTTTCTTCTAATATACTGTGAAGATCACTGGCTCTTTTCATGAATGATAAATGGACTGTACACAGATCAATGGGTTCAGCAATAAACTGGAACCAGGCTCCATGTCTGAGGTGGTGCAGGCCGAGAGGCCCAAAGATTTACTCATTTAGATGATTTGGAGTGTGTTTTCTCAAAGGTTTCACAAGAGGAAATTGATCTGAACATTTGGTCATCCCTTGCCCTTTTCTGTTGCTGGCGAATAAAAACTGTTTTGGAAGCGGAGTCCGTTCTTCCCTTTATTTTTTCCTGTTGTTGTTCCTGTTCCAGATAGGGACAGATAGGCAGTGACAAAGGGGGCCAGACCTCAGAGCGGGAAATGAAGTAATGAGCAGTTCCTAAATGCTCATAGCCATTAAAAATAAACAAACCACATTGATATCACAAACCGGGGCAGGCGTATTTAAAACTTGTAACGCTATCTCTCTGGAAGGGTCCAGCTACTGCAGACGTGTTCCCTCTGCCCCGGTTGTGGCCGGCTGCCCCGGTGCGCCCTTCTGAAGAGCATCCAGTAGTTGGCTTTGTTGTGGCTTGGCTGTGCTGAGGCATGTTGTTTAATTCTTTGTCTCTCCCACCCCTCTTCTGTTTACAGGCTGCTGAAAAGACAAAATTGAGAAACATTCCTGTAAAGTAAGTTCTTTTTATATCCATTTTGAAATGTAACTTTAATGAACTTTTTGAGTACAGTCACTAAAAAGACTGGGACAGTGAGAAGGGCGATAAAAGAGAAAACAGAGTTCAAGTTGCCCCTAATAATAGCTTTAAAAAGGTCAGTATTGCTGAAGAAAGCTTTTGATTTCTCGTGTGTCCCTAATGATTGCACTCCCCAAGTTTCATCCAGTTTCCATAAATTAATGTGTTGTCTATGAATAGCTGCCAAATAATATCACAATCATACTCAATACATAGTGCTCCTAGCCTTGGGGAGGTTTGTACATGCTAAAAAGATTATGATTTTTAATTGCAATCCTTGAGAAGGTCTGACAGGGGGGAAATAACTAGGAATGTGCCAAATGATTTCTAGACACATGGGAATATTTTGCACCTATGTATCAAGGTTTTGCCATCCTGTTGATTAAGAGCTCTCTCACTCAGTACGTGCATCTCTCTCACACCACACACACATACATGTTTCGGCTCCTTGCAGTTGGGCTCTGTGAAGGATGAGCAAGCTACCAGGGAGCAATTTCCAGGGCATTTTATGAGAAGTTCTTAAATCTTAGGGCACTAGCAGCAAGACTCAACCATATATCATTGAATTAAGAAAGTTGCTATATAGATGTCCTGGCTCTTGAGAAAAGCCATTTTCAGTTAAAGCTACCAACATCAGTGATTCTCTTTAAATAATGAATACTCCAGTCTTAATGGGCTCTTCTGTACCAATAAAACACGTATTTTTAGCTTCAGTAGGTGATCATTGGAGTTTAACTAAGTCTCAGTAACTGTATATTCCTGTTACAGACAGAGGAAATGTTCTTGTTTTCATAGTAGTTTGCTGATCATGCTGCCTTTTGGACTAGAGTGGTTTTGTATTTGTAAGTACATGCGCCGACAGGAGTCGCAAATCATTGTATTTTAGCACATATAACAAAAGAATACAGTTCTACTTCTCACTTGGTTTCCGTCATGTATAGTCATTTACATCTTATAAAGTGAACGCAAAATGTGTACGAACACTCCTTGGAGTGATTAGGCAAGATGCAAGATAGTCATAAATCACCCTCTCTTTATGTTTCATTTAATCTGATAAAAATTAGAAATAGGATCCAGCAGGGACCTGATAGCACATGAAACTTCTAATAAGACAAGAGACCTTTCTTGCCTGTAGGGCTAGTTCAAATTCAGTGCAAGCTGAATTAAAGTCATTGTTACCTGGTGGTTGTTTAATAGAGAGTATGAAATGAGCTGTGATTTCACTTCACCTTCCAGAGGATCCAGGAGCTGCAAGGTGATGAGAGTCTTGGGGAACAACTCCAAAATAATCATTTTCATTCGTTCTCTTTTTTAATATTTTGGGCCAAATTCTCAGGAAGGGCTCAAATAAATTAAGTTTTCCCATGTGTGACAGAGATATTGAGCTTTGCAGTCATTAAGCAGCACGTTTGTGACACTGATGCCCAATTACTTCACCAGTAAGGTTTGAGAGTGGGGGAGAGGGTGATTTAGGTTAAATCATTCTTTTATGGGGCTTGAATGAGTGTAACAGTTTGGAATGGAAGAAGGCCAGATGGACAGTCTCGCTCTTTCCACCTACATGTGCATATTTCACCCTGTCATTTCCCCCAACTGGTTGTTTAACTTCTCTCTGACTACGTTCATGGTTGCAGCTTCAATTAGTACCCTAGGGAATCCATTATACATATTAATTACACTCTGTATAATGAACAGCTGATAAATCTGCCTAATATTTTTCAGTGAAATGTAACTATTTAAGGTACCTGTATGCAATTATGATTTTATGCTAGAATATTACCTCTCAGGGCAAAAGTAAGAATGCTATTTCCAAGATAGCAGTTGTAGATATGGATCGCATTTATATAAGCATCACAGCCACACTTAGTATACCTCAAGCCTGCCTAGCTTTTAGTGCTGTTGCTTTTGTAGCTCTCAAATGTCAAAGAGAATTTTGCTTGAATTTTAATGTTCTTCAGCTATGCAAAATAAAGTTAGTAGCTTCCATTGTCATAAGGGCTGAAAGCTGTACAGATTCCTTCTACCATATGTGACTTATCACATACATTTTTAAAAACACATTTCTGTTATTAAGACATATGTGATAGTACACTTCTGCAAATGTGAATTGCTTTTGGCTAAAAGCCATGCACTAATAAGTTGAGTTGAAACTAACTGCATTTGACATCTGTTACAATATATATATGTAAAAATATATATAAAATATTCGCAGTTGTCATTAGCATAAAAAAAATATCCATGTTTATATGTTGTGCTGACATAGCTCTTGTGTCCCCAAATTGAAATCGGAAATAACTCCCTTGTACAGACTGTGGTTTACATGGAATCCTTGGACCAGGCCTAATAGTGCCATTGTTCAACACGTTACTTAAGGAGCTTGACAAAGATTTCTGTAGAAATGGTCTGTTTACTTTTGATTGCTCAGTTTATTAATGAATTTTAGTTAGTTCCATGTTCAGGAGGAAGTTTGCTGTTCCTTTTTGTTCTGCTGAATCCCTCTAACTCTTAACACTTCTGGAGGAGAAAAAGAAATAAACAAACAAACAAGGGACTTTTTTTTTTTACTACAGTTCAGCTGTTTTATAGGTGTTTAGACTAACTGGTATGAACTTCCTGAGGGCCAAGGTAATGCAGGTAGCATTTGACTCCTTCAAAAGACATGGTCTCAGTTCCATGTTGCTTGTAGCACTGCAAGAAAGCACTGCATTTGCAGAGGAACTCATATTTATGTATTGGTAGCATCATCTGACATACTTTTACTGTAAAGAAGCACACGGAATATAGCTAAGAAGTCTCCATTCTTGCTGAACTGATTTTTTTGGTGGAAATACTGGAGTTACTTTTCCAAAAATGTAAAACCTTCTTGTGGCACCAAAGTGGCCCCGGAACTGCAGATTCCATTACCTTTAACTTACTTATCCTCCTCTGCTCACGACATACAAGGAGCACTTGTTGTCCCCCTCTGGTTTTATCCCTATTTACATTGAAAGTCAGTAGCAGAGAAAAAAAAATCTTGGATGCAAAATCCTAGATACTTGCTCACTTATTTGCTGGTCCTTATCATGCTGTTCCCACCCCTGAGTCTGAAGGAGGTAACAGTACTTAACCAAGTTTACCCTGTGGAGGCTTTCTAAAGCACTGTTACATGAGGAATGGTTTTGACTTAGGACACATCTAGTCTTTTATGAAAATGGCCAGAGGGAATTCTTGGGAAAATGTGGGAAGGTGAAAAAATGATTTAGCTAAAACCTGATTTCATCTAGCACTGCAGAACGGAACAGTTTTGTAAGAGAGAAATCAGGTATTTACAATGGAAAATGAATGTTTTAAGAGCGGCCTGTGTCCTCCATGAATTGCTGTAGAACTGTGAGAATATTCTAATTGACTTCTTGTTTCATGGAAGAAAACATTGGCTTCCTTGAGTGTCCTTTATCCCTTCTTCTTTTATAGTGCCTTAGAATCTTCAATAGAAAGCACTGACATTTCCCCCAAACACCTGCATATGTTTAAATTTGCTGTAGGCTTAATGACTTCCAGATACATGTTTTGGGATTACAGCTTGTGTTAAAATACCACTGCTTTTTATATTTTCAAAATATATTTGTTTTCCATCACTGACAAGGCCAGCCACAAGTTTGTTAACCAGGAAGACTTCTGGTGTTTATTGTCTTTTCCTGCCATAAAACTCATCTTCTCCTCAGAAGGGCATCCGACTTGACTTGGTATGGTTTTCTGTCCCAACCATCATTGGAATTGCGAACTATTAACATTTGATATCTTGACATTTCAATTGACCTCTCATTTGCAAAGCGCAGTGGTATTTTTCATGGCCTTTTCATCCTTGATTATACATGGAATAAGAGTGACTGTTTCTACTGACTGCACTTTAAAAATATCTTTGTTTTACCAGCTGGAGTGGCACCTTGTTTTTTGCTCCCCGGGTAGACCTTATTCTGCATGGAAGGTCTGAGGTCTGAGGTCTAAGCGAGCCATGCAGAGCCAGAGGATTTTCTTACTGACTCAGTAAGCGGGAGGGCAAGCAGGTCAGACTCTGAGGGTCAGTTAATGTGTGCTGTAATAGCAGTAACCATAAACAGATCTTTTGCTCCCATTGGCAAAAGTGGAGGCCAGTGGGCTAGGTCTGACAGTTTGTTCATTTTTTACTGGTCAGATCAGGCACTTGTAACCAACAGAGGTATAAAAGTGGTGGTGTGCCTTTGGTAGTCCTGCTCAGCAATTCCTGTTGCAAGGTATCTGCTGTCCTGTATTTAAAAAATAAAATAATAATAATAAATAAATAAATAAATAAATAAAGATGAAGAAGAAGATTAAGAAGAAAATCATGTCATGCCTAGGTTGAAAAAACCTCCCAATTAACGATTATAGTATATAAGAATATCTATATATACACATGTATGTTTATGCATATATGCATATCTGCGTTGGCATATCTATATATAATACACATGTATTTGTATATGTATAGATTAATCAAAGGCCATTTGCTAAAGAACTTAAAATCAAACCACTTTTGAAGAAACAAAAAGGCCAAACTTGCTATAAATCTCATTTGCAGTAAAAGTCCCAGGCAATTTATGCAGCACTACCTGTTAGTCTCTGCTTCTAAACCTTCCTTCCCGTTGTTTCTCCTCTGACTATTTCTGTCTACCTACTAAATCAGCCAGCACCAATTCAATTAGTACTAAAAATCCATTACAACACAGGACCTGAACTGCCTGCCCACATTCATTTCTCAAAGAAATCCATTCATATTTATGTTTTAATACTTTAAGTCTAGCATGCGAAAGCACTCAAATCCCCGGTAGAAATCCAGGAAAAAGCCTGCTTACGGGCAATTATAGACAATGTTCTTTACTCCCTGATCCTCCTAGTCTGTCCACTTAGGCATCTGCACAGTTGCAGAGTTCGGTCAATTGGATCAGTTTATTGCACCACCAGAAATTCAGCGAACCCCAGCTGCTGATGATTCTGCAAGTTGGACCACAAGGTTGCATCTGCACTGATGTGCAACGCTCACAGTGCAGTTGGCACCTGGTGTAGCACTATGAAAACCAATCCTCATAGGCTACTGTTGGTTTTCAGTGAGTTTTATTTAGGGGGGCTACGCTTCCTCAGCAGAATGTGAACTCTAGAAATGTTGCGAAGGATTATTTTACTCTTACAAGTTAAAGGTTAGTGTTGGAAATGGATTATAAAACTGCCGCTTTTAAACTGTTTGCAAAGAAACGCACATATTAAATCCTTTTTGATGATATCGCACTAATCCCTAAATGCTGATTTTTATGTAAATTTTGACTCTTGCAAAGCTCTGACAATTCAGCTATCCCCATGTGGTTTTATCAGAGCTCAATTGCTCCTTTAGATCTTTTTTCCTTTTTGCAGAACCTTTTGCTTTATTCCAAAGTCATCACGGCAGCTGGAAGATGTAGTACTTTAGACATAAAATAATCACTCTATTTAATATTTTACCTTTATTTTCTGAATTTGTTCCTCTGACACATCTTGTTAGATATATTTTTATCAGTCCAAAGGATAACCACAGTAGGGCTATTTTTATTTCTAGGGAAATGATGCATGATAACTACTGGCAGGGCCCAAAACAGTAAATCAGTCCTGTTCCAACCACAGAATGTATTAAAAGTCTGTAGCCTGTGGTAATAAGTTATAATTTAGTTGACTAGCAGTTTGTTTGAACTTAAAACTGTACAAATGAGTCACATTGGCTAAGACCTGAAATATAAAATACTTTGTGCTTTATTAAGGTATTCGGCTACCACCACAACAGGTACCTGGAGAGAACACACATTTTTCAGATGGGCACAATACATTTTTATAGTGAAATGCTTTTGACTTGATTGTATAATTTATAGTGGATGGTTAAATTACCACACATCCTGTGTAGTGCACAATGTTTGCTTACAAGACAATGAGATGAACAGACTCTGAGAGCTCATTCATCTAATCTCTTACAAATCCAAGCACGCACCATCAATACCAAGCATTGCTGGCTGGATCCAGCCACAAGGCACCCCTCAGCTCCCAAGCCAGGCATGTTGCCCAGGAGCCACCACAGCACTTGAGACAGATAGATAGGTAAAACTTTTGTATATTTTTATTCAGAGATGTGCAAATTGCAGTTGACCAAAGCTACTCATGCATTTTTGTAAAATTTGCCAGGACTTTTGCGACTTGGCAAAAATAAGTATTTTCATTTTAGATGGGTCGTTTCTGTTATTTTTCAAAACAATATTTTTACAATGTCATTGTGATACAGCTTGTCAAGATTAAATGTAGGTCAACTTTTAGAAGAAAACAAAGAAGAAAACAAAACAAAACAAAACTTGAAAGGAAAGGTTGAGCCAAAAATAGCCTTTTTTTTTTTAGGAATCATAACCCGATTTCTTCTTTTGATGGAAAGCAAAATCAGTTAAGGTCAATATTTTTTCCAGTTTTAGCATTTATCTGTTGTTGATCAAAAGAGGTTGGACTAGGTGATCTTGGAGGTCTCTTCCAACCTAGATGATTCTGTGAGTCTGTGAAAAGAGGACCTGTTCTTCTCTCCTGTTTCATGCTATCATTTTAGGCATGATATTTGTCTTCCTCATTATTATTTTTAATTTTTAAGTCACTTGGCATTTATTCAAACAATTATTCTAACTGTTTGCTTTGGGCATTGTAGTAACAGCTGGTAGAAACTACCTGTGATCTTTGCAAAATTAATGTTTTAAAAATGTGTTTCTAAGCAATTAAGATATTGCAACTAAGCAACAAATGCCAACAAAATTGAAGAAAATTCCCTGATCCTGGTATAAATGGGAGCACTTGTTCTGCTGGTTTCAGGGTAGCTGCCTGAATCCACATACACATACACTCCTGAATCTCACTGCTGTGCCATTTTTGTCCTGCTGGAAGATAAATAACCAGAGCAAAACTGTAAATAGTGCTAGTGTACTTATATGAGTATTCAATTTATTTAGGGTCTAGTACATTCTAGACCGTCTCCAAATGAAGATCCCTGCCTTGGGGAGCCTTGTAAGAGGCAGTGGATAAAGCTACCAGGAAGTGGGATTTGACTGAGACCGTCAACAACATTTTTGAAATCTGAAGGCCTTTGTCTGCTCTCTAGTTTCACTGTCATTTTTCCTAACTTTACCTTGGTGTGTAAGGGGAAAATGAAGTTTCCTTGGTCTTTCTGGCTTGTGGTCTGTTGGTAATACATCTTGTAGGTTTCCTCTAGCTTGTGGAGTCATTAAAATAGGATAGAATAAAGGATCCTTTGCTATCACAAGGATCCCCCTTGCTATCCTTGTTTTAATACATCCAAGAAAAAGAGCCTGCCACACAGTAAACAGTCCTTTACTTTGTCAGTAATATAAGTGAATAAAAAGAAAAACAGTTGTCTTTCAAAGATTTATTTTTTTTAAATACAAGTACAAAAAAAAAAAAATAATGATCTTCTGCTAGGCGAAAGAAGCAGAAAAAAAAATCCAGTCATTTAGGATCGATGAATACAAAAGAAAGGCAAAAGCTAGATAATGTTTCAGGAAATAACACTGCTACAAGGTTAATTTTGCCTAGTACAACATTTCCTAGTATTGAATTGCCTGATATACTCCCTCAGGGATTGCTCCTGTGTTTGCAATAATCGAGGCTGATTTTATTGGAAAATCACCTCTGGATGAGAGACATACTCTGGAGAGAACTTTGCATGGGTACAAATAGGTTTTTGGTGCCAGTGCCATGTTGCCCAGGCCAGCACAGTTATAGTTCCCAATCTGTCTGTGCATTCAAGCAGCAAATTCATTAGCAACCCTTCTGGCAGGATAGAAAAATAGACATATTAGGGAAATTTACTTTGAATTGTTTTCAGGATTTGTTGGATAACAGTTCAGTAATCAAATTGCGCCTCCTAACAAGAGTATTAAATATTTTTATTAATAGTGGCAGGGAGGCTGCAGATACTCCTTTAAGTGCAGAGCATTTCATCATAACACTATGTGACTCGCTAAGATCATGGACAAAAGAAGAGATTAGCATAGTAGGGGTGGGGGTGCTAGTAATGTCTGAGAAGATTTTTATTTTGTGTTGTATGGCGAGTTGCGTGGAGTCATGTAACTCTCACAGTGCAGATGTACCGTGTGTTCGAGTATCGGCTCATCCATCAGCCTCTGCCAGCTTGCTGCCTCTTTTTAATTGTAGAAGCGGGCCGAGTCTCGACAGCACTGTCCCCTCTCTAACTATGGGATGTAGGTTTAGATATATGCAGTGGCTTCCAGTCCTTGTCAAGTGGAAACGGAGCATATTGCAAACAGAGCGCGTTTTGCCTGCAGCCAGGAGGAGGGAGACGCGGAGCGCCCACGTACCGGGGCACTCCGCTGACCTTGCAGCGACTTTCACTGTGGAGAGGCTGGAAGAGAGCTGGGAAAAGGCTGATTCAGAGAGACAGGTGAGCAAGGAAGAAAAATCAAGGAGATTGGCACAAGGACGGTGAAGAGAAATCTTTCTAATGAAAGCAGAACAAAATTTACACTCAAGGCCGATGCTGAGCCTTTATAATCAAGTTCGTCTGGCCGCAAAGCGACAGTGGTGAAAGGAAAAATACTGAATGCAGCTTGCAAGCTCGGGTCTGTACAGAGGGTAGTGATCTGCTGGGGAAAAAAAGAGCATGCAGTGAATTTATTGAAGAATACATTATATGGAGCTCCAGGAACTGACAGGGTTAAAAATTAGGATTGTAAAAAATAATCTCTGTACTCTGTTTCCTAATTCCTGTTGTCTTGATGATTGTTTCACTGTGAAGAGGAGAGCCATCCTCGGTATCAATCACAGTAAGCTATTTAGACACAGAAAGAAGTGGCATATGGCTTAGTACTTTTGGGTCTAGCAATCAAGTAGCAACCTTCTGCAATACAACTGTAGCTTGGTTCCCAATGGGCTTCACTTTGATGATTAGATATATTGAGTTCCTCGTGTCATTCAAAGACAGCAGAATTTCATACAAGTTGGTGTTAGGTTCCTCTCACTTCATTTCAATTTTCAATAACTGGTGTCATCACATGTAACAGTTTCTTCGTAATGGAACTTCATGTCGAATCAGATTTGTCTTTCGAGTGAAAGAGCACAGTGAAAAGTCTTCTGAAATACAGATCTATGGAAAAATCCTTACCACAGTGAAAACAGGGATACGTTATTTATTTATTTCTCCCAAAGACTGGGAGAAATGTGGATTGATTCCATAAACATTCAGGAATACTCAGAAAAATAAAAATAAATATAAATATAAAAATCATTAGTATTGCATTTGGGGATGGCATTAGTAGTCTTACAAGACTTACCCCAGCTGCTTGCTCCAGTCATTGTTGTGATAAGTAAACAGAAAATATTTGTTCAGTCATATTTGAAACCAAAACTGTGGTATTTAAAGCCAAGTTCTGTGTAAGTGGTGTTACATCAGAAGACAATTTGGACTTCAGATGCTGACTGATCCCTCTGTATTTCAACACAGCAGCTGTTAAATGCTAACAGGCTTCACTGACACAAAGTTGCTCCTTTCCTGGTTCTTACCTTCTCTCTGTCAGCTCAGCCCTGATCCCATCAGTGCGGGCAGATGGAGAGGGCTGAGCGCCTTGCCCATTCGAGGATGCAGGCACAAGCCGTGATGGAGTACAGAGAGGGAATGGGGAGGCTCAGGGAGTAAATGCTGCCCGTCCAGAGCATGCACCATGATGAGCATAGGCCTGCACTCAGGTACCACAGTCAAGGATCTGTCAGTTCAGTCAGGATATCCCTGCAAATCTGCTATCTTGGAGGACTTTCTGCCCCGCCACTGTTTGAAGCTATATTCTTCCCAAAGGGCTGCAGTCTCACTTTCTTTGGTGCCCATTCTCTGTGAAATTTCCAAAATGGAGGAATTCTTTGAAGGTCCACTTGTGTCACACAACCCCTACACTGAGATCCACCTGCCAGCTTACCATATATCATCTCCCACTCGTATTGATTGCAGCAGATACCATGACAGCTCAAGCACTATTTTAAAAGCGAGCTCTGTGTCACACATGCACGACGAAGCGCTCGCTGCAATTCACAATTAGCCTTGACACGCTGCAAGAAGAGTGACTGCATATGAATGTGTCACAGCTTTATAAATCCAGCATTTACAAGCTCCAAAGGCGATATGGGGCTCTGTATCACATATCCAAGACTGCCCATCCCATAGTTTTATTTCTTGGCAGTTTCCTACAATTCTGTGAAATATTTTTTTAATGTGACAAAGTCACTTCAATTACACAGTCATTATAAGTTTTGCCAAGGTCGACTATGGATCGTTTTGTGTTCATTAGAGCACAAAATTAGAATTTTCATTGCAGCAACTGTAAACAGTATTGGCTCAAAGGAGTCAAGCTTTTTCCCCCATAAAATCTGGGATAAGCTATAATTGAGGGATTCCATGTTTTTTTTTGACAGATTTATTTTTTAACTGCCTTCCGGGTAATTTGTTGTTTTTGTTGTTGTTTTGGTTTGTTCTTTTCTTCTTTTTCCTAACCCTTGATATATTTATTTTGGTCTAGAGGCTGTATAACTGGTTCACTTCAAAACTGCCACACTGTTCTTTAACAAGCAGGTGTAGTCAGTGTTTTGTAAGGCTGAATATATTATTTTTCCAGCTTCTTCTGTTATCGGTTGCTGCTTGTCACTTTAGAACCAGTCGGGGTTGTAAAACCCTTAAATGGTCTTCAGGAAATAACCCTGCTTCAGAAAGTACTTCATCATCTGCTTAAGTCCCACTGAGCCCCATTAAGCTTTCACTTAAGTAATTTCGGTGTTTATTGCTTAAGTAATAATCAGAGTTTCTATTTAATATTCTCTTGAATTTATGGAAATATATGATTGAGTTTGCTCTTCATGCTGATGTAAATGTAAAGAAATTACATCAAAACAAATCATTTCATATATGCAAAAATTAAGCAAATAGGAAATAAATCCAGCACAGAGTGTTTCAAGCAATGGAGAAAAATCACAACGATTTCCAGTAGAGTCCAGGCTTTCAAAAGCTGCCTGGAACAGATAAAGAATTGGACTAGCTCTTTTCTGTGTTTAGAAAAATAAATAAGATCCAGAAAAGCATCTTGGAGAGAAGGAGGTTGCATATATTTTATTTGTTTTTTAATTGTAGTTTCTTTTAGGTTCATTTAACCTTTTTATTGCTGAGTTAGCTCACTAGAAACAATAATATAGTACATAGTGGGAGACTGCTTAGTAGGAAATAAAAGCAAAATGTCTCATCTGCTAGTTGTTTGGGCTCAAGGTGAACCCACACTGCCCTACCTTCCTTGTCTGTCTCTTAGGATTAGGGAGTCTGCTCTGCTCCTCACTTGTGCTTCACTTGGAGGACTTTCCAGGCTTTGTTTTTAACCTAATGTGTATTTACAAGCAAGGAGAGAAGACAGAGGCTATTAAGAAAGTAGCAAAGAAATTCAACAGACATCTCTGTCAGAGCTTGCACAGCAGCAATCCTCTGTGTTACTTTTACAAATCCACAGTGTGGGTTTCTCTTGGCATGTGGCACCCTCGTGTCTTGCCAATGGGATGCCCAGTCCTTAGCAATTTTTTTTTAGATATAATGTGCCATGATAATGTCATTCAGGATAAGATATGTCAGCAAATGCCCTAACAGGCTTTATCAGCTTATACCTCTTAGCAAAACCCAGAGCTAGAGTGAATGGGGACAGCAGACATATATAGCAAAGGCATATCTCTTCCTCTTAAAAGAAATGTGTTTAACAAGATTATGAACTATTTGCATTCCAAATTCGCAATTAGCACCCCATGAACACACAATGAAATCATCCAAGTGGCAGATAATGTGTTAGATGTATATAGTTAAATTTTGTAGATTAAACAGACTATTAAGTATGTAGTAGCGCAGCTACAATAATAAATTTTATAGAAATCGGTGTAATCTGAATAGTACGAGAGCTCATTGAAATATGGGTCTTTTATTAAAACTGTGAAGTGTGTATGTTTGTGAATGTGTATGTGTGCATGCAGGCGTGCAAATTACTAAGTGGAAAGATTAGCAAATTGTGGATTGGGGAAGTCCTACTGCATACAGGATAATTTCTTCCTTCAGAACACATATAAAGGTTTGGTTCTGCAACTTTATTCTGAGCTCTGTAATTTTACACTAGCTGGCATAAATTAGCAAGCTAAAATATATGTGTATGAAATGCCTCGCAAAAGAAATAACAAGATGAATGCACATGGTGAAACAGGAGTACTATGTGTAAAATATCAGTATACTTTTCTGCACATACATAGGTTAAATTTAAATCAGGGAAAGGAAAGAGAAATCCTTCAACTTCTGCAGTTTATCTGTGTTGTTTGTAGTCTGGAGTTCTCTGAATACATTTCTTTTTAACTTCAAGGACTTTCAGTCTGTAAGGAAACTGGCAGCGCCAAGTGTTCCTGCTCTACCAAATGTGATCATTTCTGAATCCAGACAGTGGCTTACTTGCATTAATGTGCTCAGTGGTCTGGTGGAAATCAGTAAAATGATGAGGCGCAGTGAAGGGGGAAGGCGGGCCTTCCACATTTATTTATTCTGGATAAATGGTGCCCATTAATCTATCCTGAAAATATGGAATTAGCAGGGAAGAAACCACAGTTGCAAATTTGGCAGATGCTAGCATGCACAGATGGTCTTTCAGTGTTTTAAGGTTTTCCAGTCTTTTGATATTGATACCAGAATTGAAAAGTAGCTCATGTATTGCTAATGTTTATCTAGAATATCCTTAGAAAAATAACATTACATATTTTGGATTGTTCAATCTGCTCTTAGCATATTTGTATAAAGTTCTTCAATCTTAAAGGTAAACTTTTTATGCTCTGTCTGTCTTTGGTTATTTTAAGAAACATAATTAGAGAATGATTTCCTAAAATAAGGGAGATCTCATTTAACCACTCTAACCAGACAAAGGCATTAGGAATGAAGAGGCTCTTACATGTGAATTGTTGAACAAAGATGGGAGGTTGGTTGTCAGAATGGCTTTCCTACTGTTACAAATCACATGGGTCTTGGTGAAGTGGTATTCTGAAAAACAGGTTGTCGAGTCCCCTCCTTGATACAGTGTAGAGGGTTGTTTGCCATGTATTTTGCTAGCACAGATTGAATTTCACTCACTGTTACTCCCTGTAGCTGTACTGAAGCTGGGAATCTGGCCCTGGCAGCCTCTCCATGTGTAGAAGCTCAGGGCATGAAGGCAAAGGGGAAGGATAATGTCATCTGCTTGTTTGCTACGGGAATGTTTGGTTAAGTCTTTAAAGATTTTGTTGAAATACTTCACAGGGGAAATCACAGAATAATTCTTGCTAACTTTACTTTGAGTTTACTCTCAGCTGACCCTGAGGATACAGTCCCTATCCAGAGGATACAGTCCCTCAATGACATTGCTCTAAAATGCGCCCTCTGAAGCCCTGTAGTTGTGTACACAGCCCACATGTGCACAAAAGAAAAGAAGGAAAAAAAAAGAAATATCTCTCAGTGCACAGAAAATTGTAATCTGGTGAAAAAGGATCTGAGAAGCAAAAGTAAGGTGAAAGTTCTAGATGTGTGACAGAAACACTGTGCACCGCTATCTCCAGTGTATCCAGGTGTACAGGGCTCCTTTACATAGATCTGTCTGAAGACACATACACAGACAGATGGTCAGGCAGGCAGACAGACAATTGAACATCTAGATACAGGTATGCCAAAGCTGTACGATGTTAGGACATACAGGTATACTTATAATGGTGGTTTGTTTGTTGTGATCTTTTTTCTGGTCATTAGGAGTCTTGTGTTTTTGCTGGGGAATTTTCCTGACACACTGTAGTATTTTGCAGTTGTCCACACTGAATTTTATCCTGTTTCTTCAAATCTTCTCTCCAGTTCATCAGGATCATTTTGTATTCTGATCCATTCTCTAAAATACTTGCAGACCTTCTCACATGGGTGTTATTCGCTAATTTAACAAGCATACTCCCAATTCTCTCATCCAGAATGTTAACTGTATTCTGAAATGTACAGGTCTATCATATAACTACTGTGACAGTAGTTAGACTTTTGTCTTGATGGATATTTCTTGCCAGATCTACAATAAAAATGAGATATAGTAAGGATGATGATTTGGGCAATTTATGTGATCTATGTCGGATAGCTAACCAGAATGGATCAAGAATTTAAAATCTTGAAATGGCTGCACAAGTTACAGGACTTGTTAGGGAAGTCTAAAGATCCTGGAGGGTATGCACTTTTCAGCTTTCTTGCACGTATGTGAAGCTTTCATTTAGCAAGACACAAAATTGCACAAAAAACCTCACATTTCAAAGTCCCTCACCAGCAATTAAAGGCTCTGCAGCCCTGATTGTCTATTTGCTAACTGACTGCATATGAATTTCTTGAAATACTGCCCACTGTCAATGCTCTTGCAGCACTGGCAGTTCTTTAGTTTTATATGCTCCAATTTTGTCATGAAAACTGCATTGAGGAAAACCCCAGATTTCATTCTACTCTACCTGACATTTAAAATAGTAGTGCAAATCCTACAGCACAGGGGGATAGAGATGCAAAAACAAAACAAAGGAAGAAGATGGAAGTGGCTGAAAGCAGAAAGAAAAAAAAGTCAGATGTGAAGCTAGACTTAGAAATGAGCATTAAAAGTTCTTGTTTTTATTTTTAAGTGAAATCCGACCCTGCTCAGCAATAACTAGTGTTATCTTCACTTATTCCAAATATTGCTAGAGGAATTTCTTCATTTGTTTAATATCAACAAGCAATTCGTCTGGACTTCACTCAGCAGTCATACACGATCATATCATCACTCATGCACACATTTCAAGAATAAAGCCATGCATCTAATATATGCAGGAGATTGTCCAGGACAAAATACTCTAGCACATTTATTTCAGTTTCTTTATTAAAAAGAGTTATTTTAAATTCATTTTTTTAACATACAATTGTGTTACAGACAAAAGATCTATTTGCTGCTGTAAAAGTCTTGGTAGCGGGGCAAAGGATTCCCTGCTCCCTTTGTCCTGTGTCAGCCACAGCAGTGAATTTCCTAGTTCCTCTCTCTAATTTGCCCAGATACAGGCATATAGAGACCTAAATACAGCCCATGTTCCAGAAACTCCCAGACCCTCACTCTCCTGCTTTTGCACCTTCCTACAAGAGCTCTCTAGCGTTTGGGGAGTCCTAGCAAAATTGTGTTTGTTTGGGCACATGTGCAATGCTGTTCAAACACAGAGCATTTATTTTCTCCCCCTTCTCTCCTGAACAAAATGTCCTGAAGGTCAGCTCCCAGGCTGTCAGGGCATTCATCTGCTTTTTGCGTGTTCCTCACTGCAGTTGTGCATGCCTGGTTGTTTTATTCTGCTTTTATTCTGCTTTGATGGCGTTACCCAGGTCCATCTCTTAATTTCATTGCATTTGCCAGAGTAAAGGCAGAGTCATGGGGTTGCGATTTGGCCCAATAAATATTAAGTGTCATTCTCTTCATAAAAGCATTTCTGACTCATTTTTATGCTATAACTCCATCAAAGATGATTTTTTCTTGGCCCACATCCATTATAAAATGATCAGTCTTTTAAAGAAAAATGCTTATCTCCAACACCAAAGCCCAAAGACATTAGTTTTGTTGTCAGTTTTCTAGTGCACCCGGGAGAAAATCTATCCTCTGACAGCCTTGTAAGTGAGGACTCAGGGAACAATTTCACGTGCATTTCTCTGTTTAGGTTCCCAAGTGCCTTTGTCTATTTGGTCTGACCTTATGTTGGAAGGAGTTACAAGTCATCTTCTCATCTTCTCCGTATTTTTCTGTGACTGTAATTCAGTGTAATGGAAACATTCCAAGGCAATTAGAAATGCAGCCCATACAGCACCCTGCACTCCAAAATTTAGTGTAAAACACTAACCTACTTTAAAGAGGCAAACCCCATCAAGAAGATGGGGTTATTGAAAGTCCTGAATCTGTTCTTCATAAGCTTTACACTTTGTTCATATACTAGACTGCATCTTAAATATAAACCTATCATCAGGTTTAGCAAATCAATACCGTAAGAGTGTGAAATGGTCCCCAGAAATCTCCAGAATGCCATTTCACAGTAAAAGCAATTGAAAAAGAAGCTGCAGTGGAATATCTTATGAGATAGCCATTTAGATCACAAAAGGATCATAAAAGTCAGAAGCAGTTTGTTTGAAGCAAGGTTCATAATATAACCATACAGAGTTTGCTGGGAAGAAAGAGGAAAATTGCAAACCAATTTGTGGTTACGGCTTTTTCTGTCAATTCTACAGGGATTTAAAACTTGTAAAAGGTGGAACTTCTGCCATCTTACATTGCTCAACTAGAAAGAGATCGCTATAATCATAGTAGCTAAACAAACACCAATTATTGAAAGCCAATATAGTCTTTATTAACTTCAAAGCAATTAGCGCTTCTTTAGTTCATTTACTATTGAGCACGACGGTATCAGACAGTGGCATTTGTCACTAATAATCTGAGCATCTTTTGAGGTTTGCCTTCCTCATTATTCTCCTAATATTTGTCAGTGAGGTTTGGATACTTTCTCTTTACATGCAGTAAAGGCACTAATGAAAGGATTAAAAGGAATGCTTCGATGAGCAAACACCACCTGAGTGTGCCACCCTATTTCAAACACTTTGTATCACATAACTACATATTTTTTAAAAGACCATTGTGTCCCAGTGCAGGGTAGGAGGAGCAGAGCATTCTGGATGCACTGCTGTGTCACAAAGTAAAACCATACCATAAATATCTCCATGCATTTTGTCATGTCCATGCAAATCTACAGGTGTCTCATACACACCCTTTGAATTAATATGTAATCTTTGCTCTTTGCTAAGAGCTAACAGATCCCCTGGATACAACTTCTCAGGTGGGATTTAAATGAATCCCTCCAATCATTGGAAACTGTATTAGACTGCAGTTGCAAATCTTTAACTTTTTTTTTTTTTATCTCTATGATTCATGGCTGATTACAAGCTAATATGGAGCCAGTCTACCATTGTCCTTGCTTCCTTTTTTTTTTTTCCTTTTCCTTTTTTTTTTTTTAAATCTAGATGGTAAAAATAGTTTCTGTTTTTTCTTCTGCTAACATTTCTCTTTAAAGAGTGGCACTGCTTTAATAAAGATATAGGAAATGAAATTTCAGCCATGTTGCACTCAATCAGATTACTTCGGACAAATGAAAAGTAATACTGCCTCCTTTAATGCCATTAGAAGAATTGATATTGCAGAATTCTCTTCAGATTGGAGCGCACCAACGATTAGAAGCATGTTTCAGTTCACCCTTTGGTGGCACCCATGTGCTGTGTCGCTGGGAAATGTCTCGGTGGTGAGTCGGAGACGCGGGAAGTGCAGAGCTGACCTGCTGCAATGTGCTGCTCAGGCCAAAGCCCAGGGCACCAAGCACAGTCAGGGGTTCGGGGAGAGCAAGGGGAGTGCGTACAGAAGTAACTCAGGCCCAGGGAATGGGGAAGGGATCCTCTCATCAGTGTTCTTCATAGCCTGGGGCACAGCCCCTGACTCCCCATGAAGTCCTGCACCTCTCCACAGCCCGGGAGATTAGGCAGGATTTTTCAGTTAGCCAGCACCAGCTCCTGATTACAGTGTCTTTATGCTGTGGTACCCCTAAAGATTTCACATCTGTATAATGAAATGAAAGCAGAGGCTGCATTTTTTCTGCTACCTACTGGACAGCTGGTGCTGGTGCAAGGGAGCCTGGCTAGCCAGCCTTAGGGGGACCATGTGGCTGGCTGTTAGTGGCAGCACAGCAGGGTTCTGCTGCCTGCCTCTGTGTAGTATTGCCAAAGAGTGCCTTCCTCACACAGATTCACAACCACTGTCATGCTGGGGCTCCTAGGGTGCCAAGTGTGAAGCAGAACAGGCCTCCGACTGCTTTGCAGTGGGCCATGCCGTTGCCCCAGGATCAGGCTCACATCAAGTTGCACTCTTATTTCCTAAGCTACCGCTGTTCTTTCTTCAGCAGCTAAAGTCCTGGGCTGTGGAGTGTTAAATGAGTGCTTGAAGTGATTAGGCATTATTTATGTACAGTTATGAACAATGCATTTCATTCATGTCATCATTTGTTGCTCATATTGGGAAAGTTATTGGGCTCTTTGGGCGATTTCTTTTCCAGGAAGGAAGTGTGGCTTTTTTTTTTTTTTTTTGTCTTACATAACCCAGCATTTATCTCCCAGTTCTTTCTGAATCACTTTTTTTTTCTTTTTTTTTTTTTTTCAGTTTTACATGTATTCTTGTGTCTGAAACAATGAGAAAAAAATGCGCATTAAAACATCTGTTCTAATCCATTTATCAGAGGGACAATTACAAATAGCACTTTACCAATTAATTAGTAACCTTATTCATTGTATAAACTCAAATCATGCTAAGCCAGCTTCTCTTCCTTTGCATGATTTGCACCATTTTTATCATCTTACACGACTGACGCTACTGAAATAAATTTCTCAACATGGCTCAGAAAGACAAAAGCAAATTATCTCTTTCCCCATGTGAGTGTTAATGAACAGGAGGCTGGAGTGCATCATCGCCACCACTTATTGCGGTGTCCCTTGTTGCAGGCTGGAAAAAAGGAAATCTTAATTATTAAATGCCACTTGAAAATCCTTTGTCTTTGTGGGTAGCCAGAGCGCTCTCCTAGCACAGGGCCATTGGTCTCTCTTAGCCACATCAGGAGCAAGGTCAGTTCACTACTGCAACCAGTGAGCTGGCTGGGCTAACCAGCAGGTAGGAGAACGTCACAGCATTTAATAACAAAAGCAAAAACACCTGACAACTTAAAATCACCTGCAGGCTGGAAGCAAAGGGATACAGATGCTACTGGTAGCTATTCTGTTGTTACAGACGGAATGCACAGCCCTCAGCTAGTGTAAAGCAGCATATCTCCATTTACTTCATTAGATCAGCATCATTTTATACCAGTGAAGGCTTTGTCCCATGAATCAAAACCTCTTCTGGCATATCTCTATTGATTTCTTTGGAGTTACCCCAGCACAGAATTTGGCTCCGAAGCATTGCAGCAATAGAGAAAGCTGACAAGATGAGAGGAGGCCTAACAGCTGAAGCCATGAGGTATGAGACATACAGAGAAGACAGTTTGTTGCTTTAGGTAAGCAAGCTAATTGTCAAGATGAAAGATATGTATATATATATTAATCCTACTTTTTAAATAGATTGTAAGTAAATACTTGTCTTACATAACTAAGCTTATCACAGCATTAAACTCTGAGTAGGAACAGGTTCAGTTCTGAGACGCCATGATGTAAATCCAAAGCAATTCAACTTTAGTGAAGGAAATAGCTATCAAATTAAGAAAAACAAGATCTATTTCTTTCTAGCTCAATGTTAGGACTTGCAGTCAAAACAGATTTTATTACTAACATTTGCTTTAAAAAACACTATCAGTGATGAGCAATGGGACTAAGAGACTCCATCAGTGACATGCAGCTCTTGCTCATCTTTAGGAGTGAAGGTCAGCCATTTTATTGCCACCAGAAAAGACTTGGGAGATCATGTCATAAAGCTGTGAATACTTTCACTAAAGCTGAACGGAAAGAAGAGTATGATGTTTCCCTATGAAGTTGTGGAAGTTGGGTGTTTTTTCATTGCTTTTTTTGTGCTTCACAGCAGTAGCACTTTGGGGATGTGGTTTAGAATTGGCTTCAGCTCTCAGTCAAGTTAATGGGAGCTGGATCAATTCCTCCAAGACACGCAGTTGTAGTCAAGTTCTATGTGGAAACAAGCAAATGTGATTGAACACATGCCTACGCTCATCGCATGTCCCAGACAGCTGCTGAGGGGCCTTCACACTTCTCATTTTGCAAAATGCAGCTCCTCAAGCAGCATGTAAAAAAGTCTTTAAAATATGAAGCGAGTCTAACTGATATAGAAATGTCTGTCTGGCTTGTGAATAGCCTGGAATTACTCTTTTTTGGGGTGCAAACAGTACTATTCGGTGTGACGGGGACTGATAGATGATGGGGCTGCTTCAACACCTGGTACCCAAACAGTCAGCATGGTGAGAAAGAAGGGAACATCTCTCAAGGTAATGCAGTGTTGGCATTTATAGGGTGAATTCCCCCTATGCAATGAGCAGTGGATCTATGAAAAAGTACCAGTATGGAAGATGTGTGTGGGAGAGTTGGACATGAACATGTGCAGGCATTTAACGAGATATAAATAAATGGCATCCTGCATGTCCCTGGTTGTATTCTGCTGCAGCAGGGTCCTGCATTTAGAAAGCTGGAGAAACTGCTCTAGTAAAGTCTAGTCCAGTGGCCTAAAAGCAAGACCTTGAAATAAGAATCCTAATTTTCCATGCTTGATTTTTCTCCCCAGAATCTTTGTGGTATTGGTCAGACAATTCAGAACTTTCCAGCCTGGTTGCCAAGACTGAGACATCCTAAAAATCCTCCCAGAAACAAGAAGTACTAAAAGTTTTGCTTGGAATTTAGTTAATTGTTGTGGGAAATGCATGGGAACTTGGAAAAAGATGTTTTATTGAAGACTTCATATAATGAATAAACATACTAGGCATTCTCATATATGTGTAATATATACATCCTAGAGGGCATGCAAGTGTGCAGGAAAAAATCACTCACATAATTACATGAACAGAAAACCCAGATGTGGAGGAGAGCTTGCAAACTCTTAGCAGATTCTCCTTGGTCTTTTTGTGAACATATGTGAAGAGAAAAGAAAAAAAAAAGAAAAAAAAAAAACAGATAGTTGTTGGTCATGCAGAAGAATGAGGAAAATTCTACTGTAGTCTGAAAAATTGGCCATTTTGTTTTACAGAAAAGAAATGGAAACATATGTATTCAGCTATATAAACTGCTTTTTCATAACTATCTCCAATCAAATAAAATATTTTGACAGTCTTGAAAACAACATACCTTTATTAACTTGATTGAAAGGTTCCATTGGCTTTGCATTGCACTGTGCGAGACACATCCCTCATAGACAGGATGCAGCCAACTTAAAGCTCTCAGCAGGGACTGCACTCTGGGCTTAACTGATTACATAAAACATCTTAAGTCAATTTGATAAAACAAAATATTTCATTGTGGATGAAATTAACTCAAAATGTTTTATTTGAATTTTCCCAACAGAAAAGTGTTGCTTTGGAGGGGAGTTTGAAGTTTTCTTGCAGGTAGCAATGCCAATTCTAATGAGAATTTGTTTTTGTCAGATTATCCTGGGGGGAAAATTCTAAAAGCTTGGCTATCTTTTCCATAGAAGAGCTAATTAGGATTGCACTTCTCAAGTCCCACTGTGGGTTAGACCTGGAGTACAGCTTTGCATCTCCACTGGAATGCTAAACCCTCCAAACAAGTTAGAGGAGATTACAGTGCCAGACAGGATCAGGCCGTGGGCCTCTGTAGGGTTGTACGTGGAGCGGTACCTCCAGGAGTTTTAGTTTTGCCAGCAGCAGAGGGGTGAAGGGCACTGCAGACACTCAGCTGCTGTTCAGCAAAGGCACCTGGAGCTGATGTGACTGAATAAAGAGGATTTCTTTCAAGCCCATTGGGCCCAAGGTGATTACTGAACACTACAATCAGGGTCTTTTTTTTTTTTTTTTTTTTTTTTTTTTTTTTTTTTCCCCAAGTTTGATTGCCCTCACATGAGACTGGAAGGCAGAGAAAGGGCTGTGGCAGTACAGATTCCTATGATCTCCCCTTGCCATGTAATCAGAAGAGCTCTGCAATTGAATATTTCACAATAATCACTGCATTTTCAATAGGGATGATATAAAAGCAAATATCAAGGCCTCTGGCTGACAAAAGCAGAATACAGAGGGAAAATATGAAAATAGCAACTTACTTCAGCAATAAAGAGAGTATATTTTATACTGCAGTTTTTCTTTTTGTTAAATCATGACTTTCTAGTAAATGACATCCCAGAAGATATTTATCAAAGCAGGAAAGCACTAGAAAGGAGCACCCTGCATTCACTTTAATATTTCTCCTTTTCTTCTGACATTTTCTTGCCTAGAGATCTAATTCCATTAAATATGTACATTTTTGACTGGAAGACTTCTTCATGTATCTTTCAGATGAATCTTAAAAGTACATAAGGTCTGTAGGGCAGGTTTTTTTAAGTGCAAATGAGGTGCACAGTAGAATATAGTCTATGAGGCTTTTCAAATTATTTATATTCCTGCAGTGCTTTACCTTTCTCTTTCTGTGATAATGATAAGGAAGAAGTGAGACTCCAATGCACCTTCTGTGGAACACTGTCAAACAACATTAGTCATATTTAATATCTGACATACAGGAACTTACTTTGGCTGATCTCCATTTTTATTGGGTTTATTAGATGTTATCATGTCTGTAACTTGCTCTGATCCACGTAGCGCATCAAAGTGTTAAAACCCATTAGACCCATGATTGGTCAGTGTTAGAGCCCTATAATGCTCTTGTGGATGGATATAAATTAACATTCCCTCATTAAGCCTACTTTGTAGTACATGTGAATCTGCTATAGGAATAATGACAGCTAAATGCTCTGCTGGCCCCGAGCCATGCCCACTTGTGCTATTTTCCTCCAGCCTTCTTCTGAATTGGTGTAGAGCCGGCCTGTACCAGTGGTTGGATAGACGTACTCTCCAGGTCACTTGGGTGCTGTAGAAAGTGGTATGGGGGCTAATTAGGTGGCTGTTTTCACCATGCCAGCTTTGAAACAATGACCTCATGTTGTATCGGAGGCCTCTGTGCTGTACGAGGTGCTGCTTCAGATTTGGTATAAAACAAAGGTCCTGGCCATTTGCAGTCATTAATGGTTTCATGGCTTTCTCATACGAATTTGAGTTAAAAGTATTAATCCTGATGTCCGAGCCAAATTGCTACTTGAGTAATTATAATCTGCCTAAGTGTCTGCCTGCACTGCTGCTAGTGTCATCCTCCTTGCATTATCTCTGAACATCTCAGGCCATATTTCAGATCCCACAGCTGAATAACTTATCCCACAGTTGTGCGGTGGACATAGCTGTACTGCAACAAGAAATATACAGAGCTATGCTGGTATAAAGATTGGGAGAGTAAGGCTTTATTTTCTCCAGTTGTGTTGAGAAGACATTTAGTAAAATAAAATTATGCAGAGGAGTAGGTTCATCAGGAGTAAGAAATGACAGAATGATCTATTAAGCCTCTGTAGGAGAAGTTTCAGAGCTCAGTAAGTCTTTCCAAACCTTTTGCTGGGCCAGATACTTACACCTCCAATAGCATTACCTAGCTATAATACCTCCAAAAATTCATGTGGTCAAGGGCTATATGAAATTTAAGGCCATATCCAGTCCACAGACTCTGGGCCACTCATTTGGATTCTTACCAAAACTGATAAATTGTTCAACAGAACCTCTCTGTTTCTTGCTTTGGCTGCAGCTATTCACATGTTCTCATATCTCCTCAGGTCTCCCCCCAAGACTTCCCAGTTCTTCCATCCTACCACAAACCTACTCCCAGAGACTTAGAAATATTTCTCTCAGACCTGATGCTTAGCTTCTTACAGAAATTTAGTTTACTGTCGGCTTACAAATTGCAGAATATAAATAAACCTAATTTACAGTCACCACTAAAAAAAAAACTAAACCCCAAATAATTGACACCCATGTATTAAGACATGGCATGCTCCCAGTGAAATACAGTACCTGTATACAAACTGTAGCTTTGTGGTTGCTCTTGGAGTTAGCTCCATGTTGGGCTTGGAATTTGAAAGCATGCACATAATTTTGGTGTCCACCTTCTCCAACAAAACTCCTCTTGTTTCTCGTCTTTGCATGTGTTGTTTTTGCAGTTGGACTTAATTCAACATTTAGTCTGGTATGATAATATTGCCTTCCCCTTAAGTTCCTAAAGTGTTTTTGGACTGATGAGTGTTCTCAGCTTCCTTCTCCTCCTCTTTCTCCTTCTCCTTTTCCCCCTTTCCATTTCTAGGTGTATGGCTACTTAGGCCCATATCTGGAAGGAAATGAAGATTTCCTATGTCCCTCAGTGCCAGCTCAACCCTCTTTAGAAGTCTCTAGGTTTGTCCCTTGTGAATATGGTCTTCTCTAGTGTCACCAGCCAGTTTCTAATGTAGGAACAAAGCAGCCCATTGAGATCCTAAGCCTTCTTGCATGTCATTTTTTCACTGAAGTTTTCCCTTCCTGAGTCTTAATTTGGCTTTCATGTGGCACTAATATCTGCACACAACTTTTGACAGGGTTAAATTCAACGAATAAACCATCTAACTTTGGTTGCTACAAGTTTTGAAAAATCGTGGTGCAGATGTTGAATAATATCTGAATCTTTTACCTGCTCAATGAGTTCTGGTGCCTGCTGACTTCTGCAAAGTGTTATCTGATAGCATCTCCCATCAGCCTGATGTTTTCCCAGAAGTACCTGAACTTTGGCAGTTTTAGTTGCACTGCAATCACTATCAGAAAAAAAATAATAATAATATAAAAAAAAATTGTCTTTGAGTTTAGCACTAAGATTGCAAGAACTTCTCTGTGATTTCTTCCTTTGGGCTGCCTGGCTGCTGCTCTCCACATACACACTCCATCCCCAGATGTTTTGATAGCATCTCTGCTGATAAGTACCAGCAATACCTCAACAAATAAAAGTGTAAAGTAAATAATCACTGTCAGCAGAAATATATAGTTGAGACAGCATGTTTTGAAATACACAGAGGTTAGAGTCTGTGATCCCTTGAAGAGCCAGGACCCATGTGCACACTGCCATATGGCTACAGACACCTATGGGATCCACTAAAAAGATCTGTCAGCAGTTTTTAATTTGATGCATGCATCTCTCCATGTCTTACATGGGAAATATCTGAAGAAAAGACAATGGATGAGACATTAGCAAGATACATGTATGGCTAAGCCCCAAAGAGAGAACACAGATTTGTGCTAAGAAAAATATACATATACTTTATGCTTAACTGTCTACCACAGGAAAATGGTTGAGAAAGGGAACGGCACTAAGTATGAGCAGTTGCTTCTTTCCTCACAAGATGTTCTCTGCCTGAATCTCATCAAGCCTAAAAGAACTCCTCTAAGGCTTCTTGTCCCCACTACAACAGATAATTGTTACATCCTCATTTTCTTTTGTTCCTATTTCCACCATTGATAGCAGCCTGAGAGAAGAGGGGTGGGGAAATATGTAGCTCCTGCAAAATCATTGTAGGAAGAATAGCCAGAACATAAATGATACTGTTTTGGCTTCAAAAGGGTAAGCAGGTGTCTTAGGAGTCCCAGAAGAGCAATGTGCAAGCTTGTACAAACAACCTCCGAATCACGCCTGTTTGTTATTCACACAAACAGAGTTGAAACCATTTGAATTCCTCAGTTCCCAGAATTCAGATGGCGCACAATGGCCCATAATGAACAGCACCTGTGCTTACCTCAATTACTACACAGAGTTGAACAACAGCAAGAAGGGCTTTCAAGAATATTTTTTCAATAATAGATTTAGTTATGTCTTTCATAATTGGATTCAAAAGCTCAAAATTTCATTTTGCAACTTGTTCATGAAATTTGTATGAAAAAGTCTGGCGTTTATTCAAAAGAAATACTCTATGAACAAGAAATTGCAAAACAGCCAACTGCTGGTAACTAAGCAGCCAAATTATAGTCCAAGCACTTGGCAAATACACCGTCTTTTTTATTATTTCAGTAATTGAATTTCTGTTAAAGCGTGGAGCATAATTTAACATCAGGAATTTATTTATAATACAATAGTGTTTCAGTAATAAATGCATTATTATTGTCACTTTTAATGGAGTCTTATGTATTCCCTCAGAGACTGTGTGGCAGACTCTGAGACAACCACTGCATCAGTGTTGTTTGTAGACAATTGAATTAATTGGAGACAGGGTCATTAACTCGACCTGAATACCTCTGATTGCTTCTGTAAATAAGGTTAGAGAGCAAATGGCTAATCTTTGTTGTCATTATAGATTCTTTTTACATTTTCACACTGCCTTGTATATTAAGATCATTTTGCTAAGCAGCTTTTCAGGCTGTCGTCGTGTTTACAGTATTGTCTTGCATGGCATACAACCGTAATTGTATCAGACTTACATTTCATTTCCCATATCTGTATAAAACATGATACTAGAGAGAGACCTATTCTGAATTGCAGCACATAAAAACCATTGGACCAACAAATTAATAAACCAAAATGAATAAACTGTAGCATTAAAAAATAATCAAATCACAAAACAAAAGTTGATTTTGTTTGCTTTTGTTTGAAAATTCCAACCTGCGAGACTTGCCAGGGATAATATAGTGAGTCCATTACTCAGTTGGGAACATGACCCACAAGGCCAGCTCCGTGTATACCAGCCTGTGAGTTAAATGTTATCTGGACTTTTGGCATGCACTCACTTGGAAAATGAACAGCAGGCTGTCATTTAAGCACAGATAGAACACAGATATTTTTCAAGGGGGGATCCAAAAAAGGGTTGTGAGCACACTGTTCCATTTCTCAACAAACTTAATAAAGAATGTAGCCTGAGAGGTCTAGGAAGGCATGTGTCAGGAACAAGAGGCACCCTAAACTTGAGAATGAGGTCAGGTTCACATTGAACTCAGGGATACCAACTTGTCATCACTCCCATATTCCACCACATACTAAAAAAAAAACATTGCTTTCTCAGAAACGGTCTTGTAAGTAGAAGAAAACAGCTGGCAGTGTCTTATAATATGCCTGGTATTTGCATGTATTTCTTTCATTCTAAATTTATATTCAAGATGGGCTTGAACCCAAACCCCAGATATGCAGCGTGAGTTATCCAAACTCTGGAGCCAAGTGTGGGATCCTGAGTCCATCTGTAACCTAGATGCTAAGTGATGTTTTATGAATTCAGATGCAAAAATAACAGCCTCTCCACTTCAAAACTAGCAAGTACAGCTTTCAGCTTCAAAACCGTGCCCATGTCAAACTCCCATTGACAACCTGTCGGTGCAGGAACCCAGCCTGCCTTGAGCGCGGTGGGAGGAACATGCTGCCACACCCCTGTCTTCTCTCAGCAGCTCTGCTAACTCACTTATATGAACATTTGGGGATGTTGCTTCATTTAAAAAGCAGACGAGGAAACATAGCATTGGTTAGGATAGTAAATTGCTCCAGGGTTTTGAAGGAATTATGTGGACTTAGAGTCTGGCTCCCCTAGCTGGTAGGTTTTGCTCTGCCAAAAGAGAGAGATCAGCCAAGCTGTTATTAATGAGCAGGATCCTGCTCGGTTCTGATCTGAAATTCAGCGTGAGCCTTTTACGTCTGGGACATGTCTGTGTCTTTCCCTGAGCATTTTCAGAGGCTGCAGACACCAAAGGTGTTCATCTTGGACACCTACTACAGAATCGTACAATCCTGCTCAGCATCCTGTCCACTTGCCCTCCCTTCTCTTTTGAGGGCTGGCTTTTGAGCTCTGTCCTTTATTATCCCAAATACTGCAGGCAAAATGAGAGAGGGTTTTTTGTTGTGGTGGGGAAGTCTTTATTTTGTTTTGGTTTTGGTGGTGGTGGTAATTTTTGTTCACTTGCTTGTTTTAATTCTAATGCAGAAAATAAATATGTCAATACTTCTCTACTTCCCTGCTGGTAGAGCGACACCCCGCTCCTGGTTTTTGTCATTAACGAGCAAGAGAGCTTCAGGTCTCTATAACAGGCAATTAGCCACCATGCCACATCAGGCATTAGGAGACTGTCTGGGCAGATGTGTGAAGAACACATTTGCACCTTATGAAAGGAATGATTATCGAGTTAAAAACAATAAGAAGTTCAAGAGAGATTGAACTTTGCTTATTTACCTCTGTACCCAGGAGGAGCTTGGATCTTCCTGACCTTTGCTTGTCAGCAGACCTTCAACAAATTGCTGAAACAATAACGCTTCATCAGGCTGAGGAAAAATAGATGCTGATGTTGAAAAATCCATTTATTGTAACTCGGGCACATAAGTGTTCAGAATGAAAGCATCTTAGCTGGAACGATTTTAAGAAGAAATAATTTAAGTAATCCTAAGGATCTAGATTATTTTGTTCATATTGAAAAAATAGACAAGCTGTTGCCTTTTTCAGCACCCCATTGCCAAAATCCGCTTTTTCCCCAGGATTGTGGCCACTCTGATTATCTTTTCCTCAGCCCCTCTTGGGGAACACGATGTTTGCCCACAGTCCTTTCCATGTCGGTTGGTAGCTGGCTCTGCCAGGCGTCCCTGTTTCTCTCAGTCTGGATTAAGCAAACAGGTAGAGTTACAAAGGGGATAAAGTACTGAGCAGCACTTCTGGAAGGCATCCAGTGCTGCGACTGTTACTTCTGGGGGTCCCAGTTAGGCTTTCCCATTTAAATCAGCTGGCTCCAAAGGTTCCGTGCAATCCTTTGCTTTGCAGTGTTTTGACTTGACGCCCACAGAGCTCCATCCTGATGGTGCTGAGCTCCCCCTGGAAGAAACAGCAACTGTTTGCACACAAAATCCCAGCAAAAGGATCTCGCCTTTATTTTGGTGTTGATGAAAAAGGCTTGAAAGGCAAGATTTTCAGCTAGATAAGGTTAAAGAATTAAAGATTCTCTGTTTCCTTTTGCTGTCATTCAAAATAACAGGCATAGAAAATTCTGTTTAAAATAGCTGAGCCTTTTGACTTAAAGGGTTTTCATGTAGAAGATTTAAGATGTCAGGTTTAAACATGACACTGATGGTATTAGGCAAAGTATGAGAGCAGATACTTGTAGTAACTGTCATTTTTTTGACTGTTTATTAATGGTCTTTTGTGATTTATAGTGAATGTTGTGAAGAATCTTCAGGTCCATTTATCACTAAAAGAAGCACCTTTTTTTCTTAATACCTACATATGTCATAATTAGCAGTGGATGCTGCTTAAAGATACAGATCTGTTCTAACATAAAATCCTTTGAGATGTTACTTAGTCCTAAATAGATTGATTTTTTTGTTTGTTTTGTTTTGCTTTTGTTTGTTTGCTTTGCTTTTTAATCAGTAAAGCAGTGTAGCCATGTATTCTGTAACTGGCAAAAAGCAGCATTAACAGGGGCTCATGTGAGGTAAAAATATAGAGAAAGTTCATATTTTCCACTCCAAATAGAGGTTTTCACCCCATTTTAAAATAAATTTTAACACCTATGTTTCAACATTCAGCTCTATTAATATTTTACTTGAAAGGTTTCCGCCTGTTCAAAAACCAAGTTGTATGCTGGAGACCATCTTTATATCCATGAAAGGCTCTGATGGTGTACCATAAATTCATCATGTGTGTGTAGGAATACTTAATACTTAAAATCTATTTCAACGTAATCGCCCATTATTAATAATGTTGATTCCTTTTTAGCATTATGGCAGTAGCAGTGAAACTGTCTGCTTGCAGTTTTCATTAGCGCCCATGTACTTCTGTGGCCCCTGCTATCTGATAACTCTGATGAACGTAAATATGCTTGGAGTCTCACAATGTGATTTGAATTAAAAACAGGGAAGAAGTGCCAGGAATTGAATTGTTTGGGCCATGAAATCCCAGGGAGACACAAGAACTGAACGAGCTTTTGAAAGTCTCAAGCCAGTGCTGTTACCACAGGGTTGTCCTTAAAACAGTGTAGTAGGAATTCCTGTCCCCAGTTCTTCCTCTTTGCTCTGGTCTGGACGTGGTTGTGCTGATGATTTGTTCCCAGGGAATTCACCTGGAGAGTAAATCCTCAGGTAGTTTCCTGAGCTGACATTGTGCCACTTGTACACAGCGCACAGGTGGGAATGACTGCTGTAAGGCTGTGGAAAATCGGGATATGCATTTTGGCACCATTTCAAGCTCAGAGGTGTTGTCTTACGAATGGAGAAGAAAAGCGAACAAAAAAAAAAAAAGACCTTCTTTCTCATGTTTTCTGACTGCTTGGTTGCTCAGGATAGTAAAATGAGCATTCCTGAGATAGCAGATGTGACTGGAGGTTTTGGGGATTCAGAGACTTCGTGTGGATCCATCTGCACCAGCGTGTCTTGGTCCCATAGCTCCCATTGCTGTTCCCAGTAGGCCCTGTACACTGAATTCTGTTTTCAGTTGGAACTGAAGTAGAACTGAGTTAGAACCGAACAGTGTAGTTAATTTACAACATTATTTTTGCAAGTTTCTGCCATACATGAATGAGAAAAAAAGCCAACACTTCGCTTTAAGAGGTTCACTTTGGATTTTTTTTTTTTTATCATGACCACACTTGGACTTTCTGCTGAAATAAGAAAAAGTACAAATAAGTGACTCAGTTAAATAGCTATGTGTGTGTATATATATACATATATATGTTAACTTCAAATTATAAATAATTAGAGGAATGAATACGTACCTGTTAACTTTCAAAGAAGATTCACAAGGTGTACTGAAAAATACAGTATTCCACATTTCCTTTGTGGAAAATAAATAAGTTTCTACATATCAATACTCATATCTAGCTTGATTCAGTGGGGCAATATTGATATAATAAAATAGTTCCATTTACATCAAATGGGGCCCTTTGGAGTCTCACAGTAAGAGATAATATTCTTGTTCTTCCGCATGCCAGACACACAGTAGCACATCAGGGCATAGTACAAATAATACTCTCTGACACGTGAATCCATTCACTAAAATATCGTACATCAAAAACTCTACATACATTGCATTCTCTGAATGATATCATGCTCACAAGATTGTTTTCAAACTCTGAGGTGAGCGGGGTGACGCACACACAAATCATGGACACAATATTGCTTTTAATATGCAAAATCCCCTTCCCTTCCACATCAAGTGAGTATAAGAAAGCTGTGAAATTGGAAGGAGGGTGATTACCATACCAATAGTTCAGAAAGTTTTTTATGTGCACCAACAGGGATGTGTCATTAAAATTCCTCCTCTTCTGCTGTTTTCTATAATTTCATGGATGGTTTGATATGTTACACCTGTTCTTCATCACAGGTGTGATAAAGAGGCAGAACTTACTATGGCCCAGGAAGAAACCCAGGAAAATGGTCAGAATAAGACAGTAGAAACAGTAGCATGGTTAAAGTCACATTGCAGATATATACACACAGTTCCACCTAGGATTTGTGGCTAATGTAATTCTTTATTGGAAGGCTTTGACCTTGTTACGGATTCTTGGCAGCTTTTCCCCACTCTATTCATTACTAATGCAAGCTGTCAATCACTTTAGTTCTGCTTTGACATAGATTGTGGCTCATAGGAGTTAGCTCTGTCATTCTTTTTATTTCTTTCATCTTTACTATCCTTTTTTATGGTCTTTAAAGCTGGAAGTATAAAAGGGTTATATGGGTATGAAAAAAATCTGTTTCAGTAACTCTATCAACCTTGTTATAAACAGTCTTTGATTAAAACAGTTACTTTTGAACACAGTAAAATGAGAATGTGGCTTTTTACATACGACATCTTGTAAACTAGCCTCCCCCTCAAAATAAATCAGAAGTCCTATTTGCATTACAGTGTTCAGGATTGATACAGTCAGATCAGCTGCCACGTACTGAATAGCGCACTGTAGAGGTTTTTGCTTTCCGTGTGTTTTGACATGAGAGAGCCGTCATAAGTGATGTCTTACTGTGTGTGCTAATGGTAGCTGAAGTAACAATTTTCACACCTTATTTCATTCCATTGACCTGGGTGGTGATTAATATTTAAAAAGGGCTTGATACAGGTTTTCAGTTCCTGTGTCAACTTGATCTTTGGAAGTTTAGATTTGAATCCTACCAGCCTGGTGATAAATAATTTAATACTAACCAATGGAAAGGCAGTGAACAAATCATTCAGAGCAATCCTTTTCTTCAAAAAGCAATCTAATGGCAGTCATATATAAATTTGAAGATATAGATATGAACAATTTATTTTAAAAAAATGGCAGCTCGCTTTCAAATTAGAATAGAATATTACTTCCTGATAATCGCGTAAGAATAGAAAAGAAATAAAATTTTGTTATTGAACAGTTATGGTATTAAATTCTGACACTAAATATTAATCTTCTAGGTGCTACTCTATTATTATCTGTTAGAATAATGAAGCAGGCTTTTTTCTGAACATTTACACAGAATTAGACAGCCTAAAAAGCCCCTCAGTTTCCTTGTGTTTTTCTGTAGCAATAGGCTGGTTGGGCTAGCTTCTGAAAAGATGAAGACAGTTTGTTCCTCCAGCTCTTCTCTCCAAATACAGCATAGTGAGTGGGAGAACAGTACTCCCCCATGAGTGAGTGCTACAGTCCACTCTGCTAGAGGATGTGTTGTGGTTGTAGTGCACCCAAATCTTGCTCAGAACTGGGTGCCTACTTATCAGTGCCCTGTGCAATCAGAGTCTTTGTTCTGAAGAACATCTACATTTAGACAAGTCAAATTGAGGATAGGCACCACAGTCTCCCTTCTACTTAGCAGTAAGTGATGCACAGAAATAAATATTTCTCATACTCACAGCAAAATTCATCCAGAACCCTACCCAATGCCTTAACGGGAAAATCAACAGTTCTGTCCAGTCTGCAGTCACTTTTGCCAGTAAAGACCTTCTCCTTTCCGGATTTCATTGGTTGCATTTTCCCTAAAAATACCCTGTGCAGTAAAACAACCTTTGTGGAGTGATGCTTCTTGGTGGAAATACACCGCCAGCGTTGATGCACTGTTGACTTACTGGTCAGTTCCCATCTACATTTTCCCACTGCCCAGCAGCGCTCTGCTTTCTCCAAGCTTATGTTTTGATTTCTGGGTAGAGCAATGGAACAAGTGGCCAATTCATCATTGCCCTAAAAAGGAAGGGTTGAAATGAATAACGCTATTGTTTGAGGGCACCGTCAATTTGCCAAATTCTCTTCACAGCAATTAGCATGACTACATCTAATTGGTGAAAAGTTCGGGGAAATATCTAAGGAGTTGTTAGGAATTTTTGTTCCTTGATGAGTTATACGGCAGTGGTATGAATTATTCAACATTTTTTACCTGTAAATTTACAGGGTAAAATGTTGATTGTTTTTCTTATTAGAGGTTAATGAAGTTTAGTATTTCATATTATTTTTGTTTTAACTACCAAGTCTAATCTCAAAGGCTATTTATTACATCAGTACTGTAAATGATGTGTTGAAAATAAAGTAATAATGGTCTAGATGATAACAACTACTAAAGAAGTATAAGTTGAAGTTGCATGTTGGGTCTTCTCTTCTCTAGGCAGCATAAAAACCCAGACATATACAAATGCTATACCTGCTTTCTTTGGCTTTGGAAAAAGACTTCATAAATTAGAAAGAAAAAAAAAAGGGGGGGGGGGGGGGGCAAGCTGAAAGGAGACATTTTAAATTTAGGCAGATCATCCATACCAGTCAACCACAGTGAATGAAAGACTGTTGGTGTGTTTGATAAATCTGATGCAATTCCCCACCATGAACCATAAGCAGCTGGGTCTAGTGCCTGCTCTTGACAGATGCCACACACCTGCAAGCCTCAGCTTCTCTGACTTGAAGCTGGATTTCATCAACAAGTGCTGAAAACCACTGCCAGATACTAGTGATATTGGTGTTTATCCTCTCCTCCAAGACATTTCTCATCTCGTACTTTGTGCCCACACTGTGCCCAATCCTGCTGCCAAGCAGCAAGGGACAGGGGGAGTGCCACGTGTTGCAAAAGCAGCAGAAGGGATATAGGTAAAAGTTCTGCAGAAGAGCAAAATTGCTTCCAGATGTGCAAGTCTGTTCTGTCTGCTTCATTTCTTGATGGCAGGGAGGCAACCAGAAATGCTTTCCAGCCTGCAGGCAGTTAGAGACATTATCATGATGACCTTTGCAAAGGATGGAGAGTTGGTTCTCCTCCACTTGCAGTATGGCAGTACTTGCAGTACTCAGAGTACTGATCCAGCAGCTCTCATCTCCGTGGTGCAAGAAAAGCAGCTTCAGAGAAGGATAAGCAGACACTGATCTAGCTGGCCTGAGGAATGGGGAGCCGTGTTGCTGAGTCACATGTGTGTTTTTTCTCCCAAATAGTACCCTTGTGGCACAGCTCTGGGAGAGCGTTGAGCACATCTGACTGCCCTGCAGGGTTCAGCTCATGTGCTGAGCACACAGCTGGGAAAATGTGGAGCACAAAGTAAAAAGGGGGTCAGAACTGATGTTTCCATTAACTGCAGAGGGGCTTCATGCTCACAGAATTTGTCAGGCCTGCACTGAGTCCGAGGGTGATTGTAATACCTCTGATGTTTGCTTTGTGTGTTTGGATTGCAAGCTCTTTGGCCCAAGGACTGTGTCTCATCATGTATTTACACAGATCCTGGCACAGCAGGTCACTGGGCTCAGTAGGGGCCTCCAATCTCAAGTGATAATAATGAACTGGCTTTCTTCTAAGTGTTATTTACCCAAACAATACTGTGTTCCATTGTGAAGCATTGTTTTTATTAATTTTTTTTTTCAGTTCAAATGAAATAAAAACATTGTTCCTCAGTGTTTGAGTGGACAATATGAGTGTTCATCTCCTGCTGAGAAATAAAAATTCAAGAGTTTCAAATACCAGTGCTTCCTGCCCCCTTTAGTCACTCTGAGGACTTGCGTCTGATGATAAAATGCTTTAAATCCATTTTAAATCTTGTCCAGGCTGGCATTCCTTGTTTGGATCTTAGCAACACAACAAAGCTTGCTTTGAAAGTCTTTTACAGAGGCAACCCTGAGTTCATGTAGTTGATAGTTATGTGAAGAAGCCCAATTTATTCATGTAACAGCTGCTTGAATGCACATTTGCAGAATCTATCCAAGCATCTTTTAAAGCATGTGATTTAGCTTTAAAGCTAAAGAAGTCTTTGGGAAGAGTGCAAACCAACCTGTTCTTCTGAACTACAAGATCCATTTTATTTAAGAAAAAAAAAAAAAAAAAAAAACAAGCAAACAAACAAGCAAGCACAGAAAACAGCACAGATTTTTTTCCATGCACTTGTATGTGAAAGGTCTGTATATTTTCTTTTGTTCCGTTGATCAACATCATTAGAAGATGACTGTGCATGTAGCTGTGTGCAAGATCTCTCTAGTACTGCAAGATCCTAGGAAAGGCATTTCAGGTCTTATCTGATTGTTTTGCAATGCATACAGACAGGGCTACTCTCAGCTCAAACTACATGATGAAAAGTGAGTGCTTCTGCCTTAAAAATGTAGATCAGCAATGATGTCTTCAGCATGAAGCCTCCTGATGTAGCCAAGGCATAATTTTATTATCCCAGATGAAAGACAAATATGACCTCATTGTGTTTCGTATGAAAAAACATTATTTTGAGTCTGTCTGGTTCCTGCAAGCTTGCTGAGCTATGTTATTCAGTAATCTTTGGCATATGATAACTTTCTTTTCTGAGACTGGTGTGCAGAAAGAGAGGAAATCAGGCCAGGTTGCAGCTGCCATCTATTTCTATGGTCTTGGTCTTGCCCTTTGAGTTCTTTGTCAGACAGTTGCAGTCTGCTATAGTATAACTCCAGTTGTTTTGTGTAAGCACACCCCAGCTACAGTGTCAGTTCTCTTCCAGAGTGCTAAATGATGTAGGTTGTATCTACAGGCTGGAAAGGTACAGGCCTTACCTGCTAGGATACTGGCTTTTTCTTCTTTGATCCATTATGAAAGGCGATATTCTCAAATCAGTGATGATTCTTAAATCAGTGATCCTTAATGAGGGCAAACTTGCAAGCACTGACAACAGAGCATTTTGGGGGGTATACCTGCATAAATAGGTGTGAGCAGACCCACGTTGCCTTGACATAAGCCACCCCCAGACACAAAGCTTTGTCCCTACAAGAGGCTGGTGCAGGTTTCTACACCCTGCCTAAAGGCGCGGTAAATCCCTGCAGGTGGTTGGTGCCCCACCAGCTCTGTGCACTCATGGCCCTGCTGCTCTCTGCACAACCACTCCGTGCCACACTGCCTGATGCTCCGACCCATGCTCTCAGAGCAGCTGCTGGTGGTTAAACATTTCTTTGTCTTTGCAGACAGCTCTCTGCTAGGGAGGTGGGAACTGGGGCTTTCAGCTAGGATGAAATGTTAATATTGCCGTGCTCACTTCCATTTTGGAGTGAAAAGAGGAAATAGAAGTGAAACAGATGAAGCTTACAGATTTAGGGGAAAAGCTATTTCTGATTTACAACGTCTTTGTTCGGATAACTGTAAATAACACTTCTTTCAAGGTTGATGTTGCATTTTGTTATTTTAGAACAGAAGTGTCATGTTGTCCTACTCAAAGTAGGAATCCTTGTAATGTTTTTTTGTTTGTTTGTTTTGCTTTTTTTTCTTATTCCTTTTTGTGAACAATTGTAATAAAGCAGGAAAAGTCAGTTCTCATCTACTTGCAGTGTTTCCCAAACAGAAAATGTAAAACCAAAACTACAAGATATTGAATTGCAAGTCAAATTCCCCCACAATCACGTTCACTTTTACCCCACTGTTGTTTCCTTATTTACTGTAAAAAAAGAAGTGAAAAAGTTATTTCCCTACACTTTCATGTGCTTCATTGAAAAGATGAGTTAAAGAAAGAAAAACAAGTGCACAAGTGGTTTCTAAAAGTTGAAATTAAATACAAACTTAAGATCAATTTTGTAATGTATCTATGTTTAATTACTGGTATTTCCAAAAGTATTATATATTTTTTTAAAGTATCTGTTCTTTATATTTACCTGTTACTTCCAGCTGAAATTTGGTAACTAGCTCTACTAGAGTCACTTGAGCCTCTAGAAGAGGAAAAAAAAAATGTATATGCACTTAATGAGCAACAAAGTTAGTGATCTGTAGCAATTACCCAAGTGAGTAATTTCATTTCATTAATGCACCCTAAAGCACCAAGCTGGTTTTGTCAATGGGCACTGCAGGGCCATTGCAATGCTCAAAGAGACAGTTATGTTACCAACCACAGTGTAAGGGATAGGTTTACCAACAAGGAAGGAGAGGGAAAGTAGCTTAGCATGAGAAGAAAATTAAAGACCATTTATTATTGTCATGGAAGTCAATGGCAATACTTTTGAAGACTCTAGTGGAGCAGGATCAGTTTCCTTCTGGCTCTCCTTACTTCCAGTTTCTTGGTTACTGTGTTTTTTAAGAGGGTATCTTAATGCACATAGCATCTCTGAAAGGTGAAGGAGGGCATGTGCCTGGCTTATATGAATCCTTCTCACAGAAAAGTACAAAAGCAGATAGCAGAAATGAAGGGAAAGCAGCATTATAACTTCAGGGCTTCTCTGGATCACTCAACATGGGACACACACAGCATATGATATATTAAGGTGAGGTATTGAATATCCATAAAAGAGTACTAGCAAATGGTGTCAATTTTCAAACTTTGCTTTGTCAGCTTCACAAATTTAAGATCAGTCATCAAAAAGTCTCTACATAGATCAGCTGAAGAGACATAAAACCTTACAGTTATTTCCCTGACCAAAAAAATAATAATAATAATTTGAAATTAAAGATGAGTTTATAAAAACTCAGACTGGCAGTGCTAAAACTGGGGTCATCCAACCTCTAAGTTTAGAAATAAATGCTGAATGAAAACAATGAGACCCAGCTCACTGCTAATGAATACATCTCGGAGGACAGTTGAACGCATAGAAAAATAGATTTCACAGAGAGACTTATTTTCAGCTTGAACACCATTTTCTCACTACATTACCATAAAGAAATCATCTCGTGAGAGAAAAAACAGCTATAAATAAAAAAGTGTTGGGCAGTCCCTAGAGAGTTGTCAAAAATGTGTAGTTTTTGTACACCACAGTGTAAAAGTATTCATTAAAATGAATTTTTAAAATGCCCTGTCCAATATTAGTTGCCTGATGTCCTTCCTGTGTTCATAAATTATAAATGAACCAGCAAAAAATGAAGAAAGCATGATTTCATTAATAAATTATTTAAGTACAATTGTTAGTTTTTGCAATCATTGGGCTAAAAAGCTCAAGCTTGTGATCATATAATCACAGATGGCTCAGGTTGGAAGGGACCTTAAAGCCCACCCAGCTCCACCCCCTGCCATGGGCAGGGATGCCACCCACCAGACCAGGTTGCCCAGTGCCCCATCCAGCCTGGCCTTGAACACCTCCAGAGGTGGGGTTCCACAGTTCCATCCTCAGCTCCTCTGGGCAGCCTGTTCAGTGCCTCACCACCCTCTGAGAAAAGAATTTCCTCCTAACATCTAAGCTAAATCTCCCCTCTTTAAGTTTAAAACCGTTCCCCCTTGTCCTATCATTATCTGCCTGTGTAAAGAGTCTCTCTAAGTGAAACTAAAGTGCTTCTCACTTGAGCATGATGATGATGATGATAATGTTATTAACACCATTATCAGTGTGCCCAATGAAGCATAAACCCAGCCGGCTCCCTTGGTCCCTACGTGGTGCCATGGTCTCTGGAGCTTCCTTCGGGGCTGTACTGAGTGAGCGGGAGCCGATGCTGAGGACAGTCGGTGTGAGCAGGGTTCGCTGGGTGGCTCCCCCCTGGTCAACACTTCAAAATCTGAATGACGAGCAGCATACTGACCCAAGGGGATCTTCTCCCCACAGCGGCCTGCCGGTGCCAGCAGCACATGCGGCTGGCTTGGCCCATTCCAGCGGCGGCTCTGGGAGCTCCAGCGAGTCCGAGAGCAGCTCTGAGTCTGACTCCGACAGTGAAAGCAGCTCCAGTGACAGCGAGTGCAATGAGGAGTCACGCAGTGCCACACCGGAGGTAAAAATACCTTTGCAGATATCCCCTGGCAGATGTTTGGAGGGGGGAAGCATCGAAGATAGAGAAATCCTACTCCCTGTTAGGAAAATGTTGGGATTTTGCGCGGCTTGGTGCTGTTGACTTTTTTCTCCCTTTACAGTTGATGTGTATGACCCACATACTCATTCTAGCTTTTGGAAGAATCCTTCCGGCCTACATTTGAAGTGCTTTAAAGAAATATTTAGATTTTTTGCCAGTAGCTAGAGAAGATTTTATTGACACAGTATTCAGCTGGGACTAAGGAAAGGCAACATGACAAAACTATATCTTCAGGGACCAGCTAAACTTTTTAGTTGTATTAAATTTCTTCAGGGCCACATTGTAAACCAGATAAGGAAGCCTAATTAAGCATAAATACTCCATAAATACCCCCATAAAAGTAGCAGTCACCACTAGTTGACTGAAATAAAAGGGTGTGTTAAAAAGTTTTCACTTAAAGGGAAAAGCATTGCTTCTGTCTGAGATTTGTTCCTTGTTCTTCAAATTGCAGCCTGAACCCCCTTCGACAAACAAATGGCAGCTGGATAAATGGCTAAATAAAGTGAACCCCCACAACAAGACCATCATCAACAATCAAAATGAGCCTCACAGCGAGACCAGCTCCCAGCCACAGAGCAGCCAGCAGGCTGAAGGGCAAAACAAAGGGAAGCTCAACAACAGCCTGCCCCCAACCGATTCCAAAGACCGGGCAATCCTCAGTCCCATCCGAGAGAAAGCCAAACCGCGGGTTGCCCAGAAAACCCCAGAGGCAAAAAGCTCCAAGCAGAAGTCACCAGCTCATAATGAGCCAACTTCACAAAGGACTACTGGGAAAAAGCAACCCAAAAAGGTAGAAAGGACTTCCAGTGTAGAAGAGTATAACTGGCCCAAACCAAATAATACCAGCAACACTCCCAAAGAAAAAGACCCGCAGGAACCCCCCGAGCAGCCAAAGGTTCGAACTAAAGCAGCAGTTGGGAAGACCGCTCCAAGGAAGGAACCACGAACGAGCACAGGTCTCACTTCGGAGAAGAAAAAGTACAGAGGCCCCAGCAAAATTGTCCCCAAGTCCCGGGAATTTATTGAAACTGATTCGTCTACTTCTGACTCAAATACAGACCAGGAGGAGAGCTTGCAGGCTAAGATACTGCCAGCTTGCAGTGGGCCGGCGAATGGCATCAAAGTGAAGGACTCTGGCAGTAACATCCTCAGTGTAAGTAGCTTAACTAGCAATGGCAGCAACACGTCCATCGACCAGACCAGCAATGACTTGGAGGAGCAGCTCTTTTCTCCCATCCCAATCGTACAAAATGAACTTTTGTCCCCACTGAGAGAATATGAAGAACTCAAATCTCTTTGGGTGAAAATAGATCTTAGTTTACTCTCTAGGATACCTGGGCAAGAGCCTTTTGAGACCACATCTGTGAAAACTGAACCAAGAGAGGCAAATGTGAAACACAGACGACCATCTCGAGAGTCCCCTACCCCAGCAGCTGAAAAACCACCCACAAAATCCAAAAGGAAACACAAGGTAAGTCACTTCCATCGTTCAGAGGAAGTGAACATTGAATTTCTGTGCATCCTTGAGGTCAGGACTGCAGTCACTGACTCCTCACTGCACCTGCAGCAGGGCTGTAAGGGGGCATCATACCACTAAGGCTTCATTATTTTTACAAAGGATGTCCATTTTCCAGTACATTACAAACTAACATCAGAAATGAGTAAAAAAAAAAAAAAACTAACTCCAGCTGTCAAAATCAACAATGTTTTTTTGAGATTTATCATACAACCTTTTTAGCTGTATTTGCTCACTTGCCCAGTAATTTGCAGTGTTCTGTAATCTGCAGCACTCCCGATGACAAGTGCATATTACTAAGGATTCAGCCATACTCAGAAAATGTGACTTCTGTTTGGAAGGCAGAGTTTTATTGTCTGCGGAATTAATGCATTTTCACCACTGGCTTAAACAGGCATAACTTCATTAAAGTCAATGGAATGGTGCTTGCTTATGCTTCTGGTGAATTTAGTCTCTGTATTGTTTTGTTATACAAATGAATTTGATTCATAGAAATATCATTTGCTTAACTAGCTGCTCCCTGTATGCAGCTACCTGGAAAAGCAAATATGTTTTGTCTTAAGGCATCACGTTTTATCATGTGTTTTATGTTATTTATGCCCAAGGGTATCCTATCTTGTGGGATATGACAATGCACTTTAAACTAAATGTGTTTTCAGAAAAGAAACTGGGGTTTTATATCATAAATGAATTTTTGTAGTCATTTTTTTTTCCAGCTGAAATGGTTGTGCTCTGGTCTCCCTGTGAGAAGTCATCATTGTGTATTTTTTATACCCCAAATTTTATAAATCATTGTGAATGTGACTTCAGCTGTCTGTTCTGGCAAACTTCCGAACAATATTGAAATGCTGAGTTTGAGCAGGCCCGTGGTACGAGAGAGTTAATGCAAGACAAAGTCAGACAATGCCAGGCAGACACAGGGTCTGCACCCCTGCCTACATGAGTCACTGCACTGGCTCCTTCCCTGTTGAATTAAGTGGAAATAATCACATGAGTAAACTCAGCAGGTTTTTATTCAATTTATATTCTAGCTGTACGCTGAAGGCAGAGAGGTAAGAGGGAAGGAGACAAGAAAGAGGAAAGGGATGTATAAATGTCATTGTTTATATGTATTTACAATAGCTTACAGTGGGTATACTAATTATTAAAACAGTGGTGCATTAGTATGATGGCTAAAACAAGAATATGGTACTGGCAAATAAACATAGGACTCCCAGAAAAAAATAAAGGGGGTGGGGGGGGGGGGGGGGGATGGAAGGTTATATGAAAGCTGGAACCTTGGAACTTCGTTAGCTGAAGGTAGCAACATGAGGAATCTCACTCTGGGATTGCACAAACATAAGCTACACTCTGAAACAGCCTTTTCAGTTGCTGTGTGACTGTTCGGTGCTACCCAAGAGAAAACAAACCAATTACAATGGCTTTAGGGTATATCAACAGTTAAAACAGGATAGGAAGAGCCTGATTTGGATTTCTAAATCATGCTATTAAAAGACGTATTTTAGCCATCTACTAATGGGCTTGAAGGATGATACGAAGGTTCCAGTGATGGAGCAGTGATCAGCTTTGTTTGCACCATCCTAGTTCAGGCACAGAAGTCATGCATCAGGGAATCTTTCAAACAAATTTTTAATCAGCTATCACTGTTGATGACTGCCACCTTAGAGCTCAGTCCTGTGAGGAATAGTAGTCTTTCAGTCCTGTGAGGAATACTTACTCAGGGAAGTTTTCACAGTGACTTCCATTAAGTCAGTGAGTAAAAGCTATTTACTTGAGTAACATTTGGTGCTATCAAGTCATTCTGTCTGAATTATTAATTAAATTCCAATGTTACAGTATAGTTACAGAAGATAACTATAGCACATGAGATGTTTTGCTTCCTAATTATCTGGCTGTGTCACTTATTATATAACTTCTGGTCATGTGTTTGGAGCACTTTTAGCCCTGATTTCAGGTGACCTCCACTTCTTTTAGAACAGTATTTTAACTGCTGCTTCTGTAAAGGAAATACACTGAGATTCCTGAGCTCCTCTTAATGGCAAGTGAAACTGTGCATAGATGCGTGATCTTTCAAGCTCTGCATTTTTTGTTAAAGCAGTCGGAAAACCTGGATACCTTTGTTGAAACCAAGAAGCAGCGCCTGGAGGACCCTTCAGCTTCATGCTTGCTCCCACCTTGTATTTCTCCAATACCGAATCACAGATTAACCAGCACTAAAGAGTAAGTTTTTTTTGTATTATTTTATTTTCTTTCCCATTGAATTATGAGGGATTTCACAGTACTATTCTACAGATGTCTTAGATGGGAAAGCATAAGTGACCAGGCATTGCTATTCCCATCCATTAGGATGAGGGTCCGCATGGTTTTGAATGAGATTCATTCAGCCTTCTGATGGGTTACTGGAAATTAGAGTCTCATCACAATCCTGAAATACTCTTCTTCCACCATATTGAATTCTCTCAAGGTTCTTTCTCGCTCCCATCATCCTTCCCCTCTATGGCCAGAATGGGATCCATTTGATCATCTGGAAATTATTTTTAAAATTGTTTTCCTATGAGACAGTTCTCAGTTTTCTTGAATGAAATAATGACTTTTCCATTCACTTATTCTTTAACTGTGTATACAGCAATGCCAGGGGTGAGACCCTAAATGATTCAGACACACATGCATTGTATTTCAGCAGACATGTAATCAAATAGTTTGTGCCTTTCAGTGTCTTTGAGATACGGCTATAATGCTTCAGCAAACAGGCACCATGTAAATAATGATTCTGATTATTATAATCACCAGATTAACATTCTATAAATAACCAAAGAACCCAATTCCCTTCTGTCATCAATTTTGTGCTTTTATGTTTTTGAGATGAGGCACTGTTTTCTGCTTCGCAATAGGACAAGCAAAGAATCAAATGCACGGTATGCTTCTGAAAACAATTTGATTGTATTAGTATCTAAATTCAGATAAAGCTCAAAAATCACTTATGAAATAGTACACAGATTTTAAAATCCATAAAGAAGGTTGAGCATTTATTTGTGCTGTTCTAATTACAGAGGGACTTCAGTCCTTGAACTAACCCCTCATTATACCACCGAGAAGATCAGAGTTTGACTCTGGAAAAGGCAGATGATTTGAAAGTTACAGTGTGATCAGTAATATGCTGCAGATTTGATAAACATCATGATGGGTGTTGCCTGGTTGTCATTGCTAGAAATACAGTTAGTAGAGATATATTGCAGAGAGGATGAAGGATTAGCCATCCCCAACACCTCCACAATCCATTAAAAAAAATCTTTCGAATCTTGTCTCCAGCAAGCCCAAAGGATCCACCCCCAACCTGATGTTTCTTAATTTGAGCTTGTTTTCCAGGTCATTAATTTGATTCTTCAGAGATTTCAAGCCTTTGGTATTCTGTGTTAAAATATAATTGTGTTCATCAATAGTTATTTCCATATGGTATCTTTTCCTCTCACCTTCCTCAAGTTTTGAAATAAAATTTTCTGACTTCTTTTCAACTGCAGAGGCCTGGATCACATTACCTTTATTATTGGTGTCTTCTGAGTTCATCTGAAACAAATGCAATATTATTTGATAATTCGGATCTTCAGCTCCCACTGATAGGCATCTGAACATAGATCAATATATATCCCAGAAGATTAGGGAGCTGACTGAACTGTGTGACAACACATTTGTGGACCGCCCCAGGTTGTATTTAAGCATTCAGGAGTGGTTCTGTTTTCCACAGGGTTAAGTAGAATTTTAAGAGGAGGAAGAAGAAAGGGGAATCTAAACCTGTGCACTGTTCAAAGGCGTGGGGAAAAATAACACTTCAGTGGTGAATGGTTGAAAGATAGGCTTTGCCATTTAAACCCTCTTTACTCCCAAAGGTCCAACATTTTCATTCAGAACTCTCTACAAAAGGACTTTGAGAAATAAGGATGATTCAGCTACAGCTGACAATGAAGTTGACCCGTTAGGAAGGTGTTACGTCTCCTGGTGGATGTTCTCTCTCTCGGGAAGAATGGCAGATCTCTCCTGTTAGAATATGGTCCCTTTGCCGACAAGCCGAGTACCCCAAGGCAGACTTTGGAGACTCCCACTGGGCTCTTTTATAGGTGCAAGAATGTTTTGACAGAAAGAACACAAATCTCTGGACTAAAATTTGGAGGCATTCAGGGAGGAATTAGTGGAAGATAGGTACACCTGTGTTTTTGCAGCTCCAATTAGCTGCCTGTGTTTGGTTTTGGCACTTAAATATCTTTCTCTCATAACCTGTTCCTGAATGCAAGGATGCACAATTGAGTTTTAAAGGATTACATGTCTAATATGGGCAGTTATATGTCTAATTTCTGCAAGTTCCTATCACTTACATATACAATTTGAGTGTAGAAATTTGAAATGGTCAGTTGTGAACTTAAAGGCCATTTGCCCAACCAAATAGCCATTCTGTTGTATGTAGTCATTGTTCAAACCAATAGTTATCACTCTTGTTCCTTCCCTCACACAGTCTGGGTCTCATGCCTTTTCCTAAATCTAATGTGACATTTAAAATACAGTTATTCAAACAATCATCACTGTATTTTCCCTGTGTCTAATATTTCATAGCATACGAAGAAATAAACAATACTGTTTTGTGCCCAAGTAATTCATAGTAATAACTTGAAACACTGCTGTGAGTCAGATTTTTGTCAGATCAGCTACCCACTTTGCAGCAGAGGATTGTTTGTGCTTTTACTTGCTTGCCAGAGCAATTTTAATTTAAGCATTAATTGTATGTGCTGCTGAATACCATTTATATCTAAATACCTGATTGGTAGACCCAGTCCAGACAGAGCTCTATTTGCCAACATTTGGCAGTTTGTAACAACACAGAGAGTTATGTGCTGATGCAAACTGTGAGTCTGAATTTCATACCAGGGAAACATGCCTGCCGTCTAGCAGGCATGCTAGACGTATGTCTGAGGCAAACATTTCAGGCTGGTTTTGAAGATTTCCTCTTCACTTTTGTTTGACCTTTGGATAAAGATGCACCTGTACGTGGCAACATATTAGCTGATCCTTTGGGCAGTCACAACGGCGTTCGTTGCAGTTCATTCAAGGCAGAGGCAGCCTTCTACATCTATGACAATGACTTCAGCTTCATTCACTCGCTGCCATATGGTCCAAGCTAATGTGGGAGTGACCTTTCCCTGCTAACCCCCTGCAGAAAATCAGATACACTGTCAATGTGCAGCAGTTCATTGTGGACAGGAAGAGTAGAGGCAAAGGAAACCAAGTGATCGGTACAGACAATGGCTTTATCTCACTAATAGGCCAGAGATACCACTGCATACCACAAGGAGTGGATAAAGAGAGGGTAAAGAAAAGCAGCTTGAAATGTAAGAGTAGATGGCAATTCCCTCACACGGACTTCTTGTTGCCTGCTTGCTTGCTTTCAGCCCTAAAAAAAAAAAAACAGCCTGGAAAAAAAAAAAAAAAAAAAAAAGCAGATGGGGAGACTTTTCGTTCCTTGATAATTGGCCTTCTCAGACACAAAAATTAAACCCTGCAGCCAGAAGACCATCAGTTCTGCTTGTGTTTTTCCTTCCACTTTTATTGTCTTTCTCCGTAGATTTTAAATATAGTTTAACTAACAATCATGTCAGCCAATTAAACCATTGAGTCTCAGTAATTATTGTAATAAATTCATTCAAAATTAGTGATTACTGCAATCAAAGACCAGTTTCTTAGCCCATTAGCAGCCCAAAGCAAAGTGACAATCTGGTTAACTGCTGGTAACAACTTATTTCATGGAGGTTATTGTTAACATAAATGCTTTGGTGTAAATCTGAGGAAGGTAACATTGCTAAATAAATTATCAGTGTAATTCCTGTGAAAATTTATAGGATTAAGTAGGCAACAGAAAAGAAAAGAAAAGAAAAGAAAAGAAAAGAAAAGAAAAGAAAAGAAAAGAAAAGAAAAGAAAAGAAAAGAAAAGAAAAGAAAAGAAAAGAAAAGAAAAGAAAAGAAAAGAAAAGAAAAGAAAAGAAGAAAAGAAAAATGCTTATAGCCATTAAGTATTGCTGTTGGGTTTGAATTTTAGTTATGCAGAAAAAATATGTCCTCAAGTGCATTTTCGGTCGTGGTTACATGTTCTCACCTTCAGAATTACTTCTATAGCTTGGTTTGCTCTATCTTGTGCATGAGCCCGAAGGTGAGGTGAACAGGGGAAGTCTTACGCAGTGCCCAAAAGGGAGGTCAGGCCTCTGAATATGATGCCTCTTCTGGAATGTGTAAATGTCATTCAGCTGGAGAAGAGGCTTCTAGCACGGTACCTGCAGCCTTCTTCCTTTTCTTGTACTGCTCTCCCATCTCCACGTAGCAGCTGAGGAACATTGTTTAGATTGCTGTGTGTGTGCTTAAATTTCACCATGTAGTGACAGACTCCATGCAAGTGCTGAAGTCTTGTTTTAGCTCTGGAAACAGCCACAGAACCTCGCTAGTGGTTCCTAAAGGGCTTAGCTCATCTTCAGATGACAATGAGGATGACAATGGCTCCTCTTCAGTTTTTCTTCAGACACTTTAGAGGTAAAACTGCCAGACTTGGTTGCTGTTCCCATTGCAAAGCTGTACCAGGGTGAAGGAAGAGCTCCACACCTCAGTGCCCCTCTCTGGTCTCATCCATACGTGTTTGTTAGACAACCCACTGAACGGCACACTCAGGGTAGTCCTGTTTAGGACACTGGCTCGGAAGGCAGAGGGTTTGGATTCTGCTCCTGGGTATTTCATTAATTGTGTCTGCTTTGCCTCTGTACAATCCAGTCACACATGCGTGCTTTCTTGGGGCAGTGCTTGCTTTTCTTTGGAAAACTTTCCTCTGGAAAAAGTTCAGAGTGTTATTGTGCTATAGCTATGGTAACTTGTCTCAGTTCCAAAATGCCCTTTGGTGGTAAGAAGCTAACAGATGGGGCTTTGAGTGAGAACTTTTTGGAGGACATGCTTGCAGGACCACATGTGCATGAAATCAGTCTTTGCAAAGAACTGCCAGTCTCCTCCGACCTGCTTGCTTTCCTTTGATCTTCAGGCCCATGTGTTTTCCAAACAGGACAGCATCCATACCCGTCCTACTGTAAGGCAATATGAATTCTCTGCTGCTTTTATTTCTGCAGTCTGAGGATCTTTAACATTAGAGAATCTCGAAGTTATTTTTAGCTCTGCTTCAGTTGAATTAAAATAGTTTTGAGTAGAAGAGCTGTAAAACCTGAAACGCAGGGGTTTTGTTTGATATCACTTTGTTATGAAAACAGGCTGAAATATTTTTGTACCACCAAGGGCCCAAAGTAGGGGGAATGATCAAAGCAGGTGTTTGATCTGTTGGTCATTGATCATTGATTGATGTTGTTGGGGAAACTGAAAAAGAGGCTGGCCTGGAGTGAGAGGGTGCTGTTACCCTGCATGGTGCCAGAACGAGGAGCAAAGAAACCTGGGTTGCACTCTCCTCTTTCACCGGCTACTTTGCTGCAAAGTAAATCTATAATTCCTGACACTGACTGAAAGCGACTAGGAATGAAACATAAATTCTTGTTGACTTAATTTGCTATTGAAATTTTAGTCAATAATCATGAAAAGTAAATGATTGTGTAGTGCAATATCAGATGTCTAACAAAACATTAAAATTCAGGTTATCTTCATTGACTGGGTTAGAACAGTGCCTAAAATAAAAATCTATCAGTAGACTGATATGTTAAACAGTGGTAGGGTGTTGTGTTTTTTTTCTTGATGGATTTGAGGGGAGAAAGGTCTAGCATGTGTTTTTTCTTTTTGTTTGTTTTAACTGTGTATCCCAGCTGCCATTTCCAGCCAGCTAACAATTTCTGTACATAAAACAGACAATAGATTATCATATTACTTGAGCTTTCATGTCAAAACCACATTCATTTTCTGAATCACGTTCAATTCATCAACCAATATTTGCTCAAGGGCTTTTGCCAGCTACAATGTATCATTTTAATATAGTGTTGAACATTGGTTTTATTCTAGAGGTCAAATAATTATTATCTTGTTATTGTTATGGTTATCATTTTGTACTTATAAGTTGTTTTTTTTTGTTCACGTGGCATGTGCTATTACATGTTTTTGCAAAGGTTGCTTATGTGGGCCCTAATGCACCTCTTAAAAAATGCTTAATGTTAAACACGTAAATAGCCATCCTTGATGTCAAAGGAACTAACCCTGGGCATAAAACTTTTCAGCACTTTGCTGAGTCAGAACCTCTCTGACCTCTCAAATGAAGACTGACTCAAATTAGCATTTAAAGTGGGTGCAATTTGTACTAATGCACTGGAAGTCGTCCTCCAAAGTAGGAGGTTTCTGCAGCCATTGAAAAGGCCGAAAAGGCATGGGTGGCTCTTTTCTGTCTGCCTCTCTCCTTTTGACTTTGCTTCTAGGACATGGGGGATCACGGCACGTATCTGAGGGTAGAGCTGGCTTTTCAGTAAATAAAATCTAGAGCTTTGTGCTGTGGAGGATTAACCACGATTGAAATGGTTCTTATCTGTGTCCCAGGAACAGCAGTAGCTCAGTGAAGAAGGTGGCAAAGAAAAGAGAAGAGAAGCTGTTCCCTCCTCCGTTATCCCCCCTCTTGGATGAGCCTGTGCACCGGCGGCACAGCAGTGACAACAGCTCCTTCAGCCAAGAGACCAACATCACAAACACCTCTCAGACCAGCAGCTCTTCCTCCTCTGTTTCTAAACACAGAAAGAATGAAAATAAATCCTCTTCTAACCCCAAAGGAGTCTGTGTAAGTAACAGACCTCAGTTGCTGGAAGTGAACAAGATAAAATAAAATTAACTTAGCTTTGTTCTGTTTGAATTTTTTTCCCTGTATCTATTTTTAAATCCTTATGTAGTTTTGCTCTAAAGCAGCAAGGAGTGAGATCTTTGCAGAGCTTTTTAGGTCAGCATTAGGCATCTACATGGTGTTGCGTATCGCTCTCTGAAACACCCGGGGTCCCTGAGCCTCAGAAGAAAGCCTTTGCAGCCACTGCCTGGTTGTAATTATTTGCCCAACTCTGTAGATACAACAAGTATATTTTGCAAGTAAAACATCGAGATTTTTTTATATCTTTCTCATGAATCATTACCACAAATTATCAGGCAAAATTAAGCAGTATAGTTATACTGAATGTTGTGGCCTAAACTGAACAGAAAATAAAAATCTAACAAAAATATACCTAATCTAACAAAACACCTAATCTAACAAATATACCTAATCTAACAACAATATACCAAAAATATACTCAACACAGAAATGTCTTCTTGCAGGTTTGCAGCCTCCCAGCTATTAGTGGTGAGGTGTATTTGCACCTAATTTCCATGAATTTTGTAATAACTGTTAGATATCACATAAAGATAATTTTTTGCCCCCCAGAAAACACCATTCTGTTACGGCCATGTCCCTACCAAACATTTTCATATAGATATTACTTTCTTTCTTGCCTTTCACCAGATTCAGATGATTTTTTTTATTTTTTTTTTAGCTAAAAATATATGAAAAAGAGACAAAGCTAGAAGCTGCATAGCAAACTAATTAAAAAAAATCACATCAGTTGGTCATCCTCTTCAAAAAATAAAGAGGGAAACCTTAGTTTTCTGGCCCATTTTCAAAAATAATCCTCCCACTAGAATTTCAAAGGTATCACTTAGGATCGAACTGTATTTTAGTATCACTGTCAGAATTAAAAGACAAGAAGGGAATTCAGCCACAGAAAAGGACAAGTGTAGCCCCATTTTTCACAGTTCGCCGCTTTGTGAGAGGTTGTTGCCATGCTCTGTAATAGTAAAACTCAGAAGTTGCATTGGAACATAGGTGACAAATCGCTTCACCTTATTCATTCATCCCTGTTGCTTTCTGATACCGTTGTGTCACTTCAAGCTGCGAGAGTAATACACACACCTTCAACTGAAATCAATGCCAAAATGAACTGCGTATGTCAGCAAATAAAATATGCTATGTAAACAGCAGGGCCACTTCCTCTCACTCCCAGCACCTCCAGTCAGATTTATCCTTGGTGTATCTATTATCCTGGTACCCAAAATATTTGTCTTCTAAAATAAGCTAGAATTGTTTTATTAGTTCACTGGTTCATCTTTAATATAGTTTATCTGTTGCGGACATAGCATGAAAGTTGCAATTGCCTGATTTAAGTGCTTCTGTTATGCTTCTGTTTTTAATCAATACGGAGTCACAACTCTTGACTTCTGCTTTCCATTCTTCTCCCTGTTCTGTGTAACAAGGGTGAGGATACTGCTCCTTGCTGAAAGCTGATCAGAGTTTACAGACACCTTGCAGTTACCTACAAATTCTATAGAAAAAGGTGACAATAATGTGATCCACCTCAAATGAAGTCATTTACATCCAGCCCTTCTGCATTAGATTTCCCCATGCTGGCTTTAACGAGTGCCTCCAGTCAGAAGTACTGTGTAACCTAGGCTGGCTTTCACCTTGGAGTGTAGGGAGATGAGTTTAGGTGAGGGGTCAGTGGTGCAGTCACAATGCTTACTTAATCTAATAGGCTCATTAGAAAGGATGGAAGGCGGTTTCTTGAGGTTTCCAGGATGCACTTGGCTACATATGCATGCTACTTTGCACCTTAGTTTTTTCATGTGTCTATATGTTTTGAATCATGAAGAATTAACAGCAGTCCTTTTTTTCTAGGAGGAAGAATCCCACAATGCACCAACAGCCAATGCTCTTCTTGATACCAGCCATCTAGAAACAGACATCTGGTCTGCGATGCCAACTCTTTCTAATGGGAATTCTGAGCCCAGAAGACCTAAAATTACATTTGATGATGTGTAAGTACTATTGGATCTGTGCTAGTTGCATGTTAGATACTTAGGATTTTCGTACAAGTAGAGCTCCCAGTGAAAGACCTTATCCTTGGTTTTAATGCTAACACTGGGCACCTGCGTGGATAGTGCTGCACAGTGGCACATACAGTTTTAATCTTTACAAATGAACTGTTGTCACTGATTAATGAAGTCTCTGTTGATAAATGTTTTCAGATCATGAATGTTGGCTCACAGTAATTCTTCTTCATTTTTTTTTAATTAGTATAAACTATTTTTCCTTTTCCTCTGTTCAGCACATGTTAATGGCTCCTCTGGGTGGCCAGTTTTCACAGCTAGTTATTTTGCATTCAGGTCACCCATCAAAACTTTGCATACAGTAACTTCAGATTAATATCAGGTTAAGATTGAAAGAGATAAGTGGGTGTATATATCTAAATTGTTCTTGGAAGCAGTCAGCATTTTTTTCAAACAATGTTTGTCCAACTGTATGAAAACAAAGACTTGAAATAATTGATTCTGTCTCTTAAGGCTCCACAACGCAGATTATTACATGCAAGAGGCTAAGAAGCTAAAGCATAAAGCAGACGCATTGGTAAGATTTCAAGGCTTTTTTGTCCTTTTCCACTCTGGAACTGGGTATTACAAAAATGTGTCTTCTGAATCTCATCTAAAGCCTCAGAAACCAAGAGGAACTCTGCTATTGACTGAAGTATATTTCAGACTGAACTCTATAAACAAACTGTTTGCAACCATTTGACCATCAGGCCAAAGCCTGAGCACCATTCCTAGACTTTAATGTGTCATTCCCCAAAAAAAGAAACTTTTTGCAATATCTGGTATCTCTTCTGGGGAGAAGCAACAGTCATGCTGTGTGCAAAGGATGTAAGATAATATCTAAAATATTATGTGTTTTTGAAATTTGTCTTCATACTCACTTTGAGCCCAAACCAAAAGTGTTGAAATACTCTGTAACAGAAAGCTAAGAAAGGCAAATCACCCTCCACCCCATAATCAACTGGCAAAACTATTTGATATTTCAAATCCAATTGTTTAAAATTTACGGGAATTGATTTTTAAATGATGCACTCATTTTTATTGCATGCTATTAGGCTGGTAAATAAAGACTCAACAGGCTTTTTTTTTTTATTCCCCCAAAAAAAAATCTTGCAGTGAGGTAATTCAATGCTGGGAAAGATTTTTCCCTCGTTTTGGCCCAGCTGAAATTCCAGTAAGATTGACCTAATTTTGCAAAGGGTTTTGATAGAACTACCTAATCTGCCAGATTGCAGTTCTGTCATAGTTTATTCAATCCAAGATATTGCTAGTGCTGAAGTGCCATTTATGGCCACTTGTTTTGCAATAAGAGCCTTGCCCCTCTAAGCTACACAAAGCGCAGAACAACAGCTCATTTATGCAGGCTAAGTGGAGCTTGGCTCACCTATTTATTTAAACTAAGACATCTAAAACAGAGTGTGGCTATTCATTTCACCCCTCCAATTCTTTTTCAGCTGTAATTTGGGTGATTATTCACCTCTCACTTTATTATTTGGAGGTTTTGTGTATGCATATTACGTCATTCCACAGCAGAGATTTTTGTAGCTGGGAAGAAGTGTTTGTCAAAAAAGAAAACAATAGCATGCTAAGTTTTAAAAATTAAAGGAAAACTGCTCTCCCTCCTGCTCTCTGATGGGCTGAAGGAGTAAAGGAGAGTTAATATGCCAGGCTACCTGCTTCAGGTCACCAAGGTATCAGCTGTCCCTCCCAGTGCGCCTATTTGAAGGAGGTGGCCCACACTGATCCCTACTGGGCAGCTCAGAGCATGTTCAGTCGGAGCCCTGGTGCCTGCACATGGGGAAGGCTGGCAGAGGCACACTGACAACACCTCCAGCAGCTGGCTGACCTTTACAGAAAGCACACGTGGCACTGGCACAGGGCTGCCTGCTCCACGCTAGCAAATATTTACAGGTTCAGGCTCCTGGTGATGTCAACACACTATGTCAATCCGCTTCCCTCCACAGCCTGATTCACTCGGAAAGTGTTGACCTGTCTTCCATCCTCTTACCTTGGCCTATGCCTTATGGAATTAGTGGTGTTTCTCAAGCAGAACTAAGAGGAGCAGGCAAGGCACATCATGCTGCTGCCTGCAGCCCAGCCTTTTCTGTCACTAGCTGTTTGACACCCCAAGTGCTCTTACAGGAATGTGAGGCCATCCGCTACAACACAACTTGTTGGCAGACGTAAATACCCGTGAACAAGCTGGTTTTTTTCTTTTTTTTTTTTTTTTCTTTCTGTCGTTCTGGTATTTAGGTCTCAACTCCCCACCCCCATACAGCTGCACACAAATTATCTCCATGTAGCACATTTGCTGTGCAAACCCATAGTGTTAGTTGTTCTAGGGAAACAATTGCTTCTGGTTACTTGGTGCTGACATGGCAAAGATCACACAGAACTGAAAGATGTGTGGCAGTGGCTGGAAAGATAATGCACGTGACCTCAGAATGTGTCAGTAAATGAAAATGAGATGCGTGATGATGCTGTTTCTGAGCTTGTATGGAAAAGAGAGTTCTGGTGAAGGTCGGGGCATTTTGCATCACATGGGAGTGACCCCATGAAAACCTGTCCTTGTCTGGAACAGCAGTGAGGAATCAGCTGATTTGGACATCCATTTTTTTGCAGCGGCCACAAACTGTACCATATGGAAGAGATCTTGGAGACTTTGCTCTGTTCCCAGCTGTGCTGTGATGGGCTGGAGTAATTCCACCTATTCCACTAGAGTCAGTATAGAGCAAAGGGCAGGATGAAATCCTATTTCTGGCTCAAAGTGTACTAAATCTGTTCACAGTCAATTTCCTTTTTTTGTACTACATGAAGTGTTCTTTGGAAGACCTGAAGCAAGGAATTTGAAGTATATGCTTAGTAGTAGCCAGCAGAGTACAGGGAAAACATAAAAATATTTCCCCTTTTGTGATCATTCAGGTAATACCTATCAGTTGTACAAAGGCTTTGTACATAATCAGTGTGAAAGAGCAGAACTTGAAATTAAAACCTTCCAGGAATGCAGAGGGAAGTAGTTATAAGGAGAGCTTTGGAGTAGCCACAAAGCCAAATATACTGTTACCTTGAACCAATATTAAATGTTCTGCTTAATATATTGCTAGGATAGGCTTCCATTTTTGTGAATGGAAAACATATGCAGATGCATCAAAATATTTTGATAAAGACATACAAAGAAAATTTTAAATGACTTAAAGTATATTGGATCTCTTATATCAAATGCCACATTAGTAGAATTCTTACATCCAGCTATCAAAAATTGAAAATGTTAAATACTATTATAAAATACTTCCTATAAAAATGTCATATATAATATTCATTACACATAAAAAAGAAATCAGTATGTCTAAGTCAGTTTAATCACAACCATTATGAGGGCTAAAACCTTTCGCAATAAAATCCTAGTAAAATAAAATATTTAGCAGTGCTATATTTTTTCCTTTTTTTTTTTTCATTCCTCTCTTTCAATCATCACATAAGTGATGAGATTTTTTTTTGTCAGCAGTCACCACAGAGAGTGACATCTGACATATGGCATGGAGTTGTTACTTAACCCTTGCACAGCGACATACAAACTTCGTATATTGAGGAGCAATATGGATTTGTCCAAACATGCTGAGTGTCCTTCATTGCCTGTGTAAATCCATGGATGTCAATTGACTTTCCTCTGTGCACTGCCTGGCCATATATTACCTGAAAAGACTTTGCAAAAATACAGACCTTGCTTTAATTTCTGTGTGCAATTCACCCTTACCTAGTGGCATTGCCTTGCTTTCATCCTAATGCTCGTGTTGCTTTGTATTATGATCTGTCTACCTAGAAATTAAAGCTGAAGGATTTTCTTGATTGTGTCATTCCCATTTCAGCTGGAGAAGTTTGGCAAAGCAGTGAATTATGCTGATGCTGCCCTCTCCTTCATCGAGTGTGGGAACGCTATGGAGCGAGATCCATTAGAAGCTAAATCTCCATACACCATGTACTCGGAGACTGTGGAACTCATCAGGTTAATGTCCTTTCTGTGATCATTTTCATAATCTCATTTCAGTCATAATTAGAACCTGCTATGTTTTAAAAAATATCGTTTCAACGTATTAATGATTTGTCCAAGGCATCTTCATCTCAGAAGTCATCATAATTAGTTCTTGCCATTTTATTAATGTCATGGAAAATTTATAATTGATGGACACTGCTTTTATAAATTATCCCCTTTAGAGGTTATAATGTGAGTGTTATAATTTGCAATATTCATAAAATTAAAATTGAAATGTAGTGGGTGGAAGTAAAGTATAGTAATTTCACTGTTTGGCAATGACACTTGTCTTTTAAAAGGTGTAGTTTTATAATTCAAAACATTAAAGTGAGTCTATCAGGATTTCTATTACAAACCCTGTTTTTAGAGGTTTATAACTTGGCTGTTAAAAAAAGCTCTGAAGCCTGGCACTTAAGATCATAATCAAAGATGAAGCTTTGTGCATGTATTGTGTTAAATAAGTATACTTTTTAATGATAAAAGAGTGCTAAACAGCTGAATTAGTTTTAATACAGTTTTGTAAACTTGTGGGTTAGAGTACAGATGAATGAGCCTTACTAATAAAATACCCGAATCAGTATTTGGAAATCTGCTACTGTTACCTGTAGCTATTTAATAGCGTGGGCTCTGTGGAAATGATGGTCTCCTGAGTAACTAAGGTTTTGTTTGCTTTACTTGCACAAATTACCAAAGTGAAATCAAGCAGGATTAAATTTACCTGTAAGTAGAACAACAGGATTTTTCTTCAGTGTGACACATCTTTGCTTTCCCCAGTGTATGCTGGGAATATCATTGGTAAGTTGGTGTAATTACTGGCAGTATACACAAGAGGAAGAAAAGGAAGCAAATCAGACCTGTAAATGTTTGTTTTTTAATAGGACAAAGGTGGGGCTTTTTGACATACAGGATTTTGACATGCCAGATTAGCTATTAAAGACTGCCAAAAATAATACATGTTTTACATTTTGAATAAGTAGGTATTTACATAATAAAATGCATCAAATCTGAAGAAGCTCTTACTCTCAGGTAAATAATACTTCTGTTAAATATTTAAAAACGTGTTTTAACATCTTACACTTCTTTAAGAAGAAGAAAGTCTAAAGAGATTATTCAACAAAAACTGATGTTCACTCAACATTTAGATCCAAATTAAACCCTCAAGAGCAGTGGAATTAAGAAAATCTGCTTCATGGTGCTGAAACTCTTTATGCACTTTAGCAGCAGATAGCTCAATACTTTGTGTGCTGATCTACACAACTACAGTCATATGGCATGATAAACTGTAGGAATATTCTTTAAAGAAGTGAGTGCTTCTTCATGGGAAACCACATTTATTTTTATTTTTTAAGAAAACCACACAGCACAGTTGAAAACCTTGTTCTTCAGTCCAGCAGTCTGTCTATTCAGAAGTGGATGGATGGAAAATCTTCATTCATTCGAGAGCTGCAAAACGTGTGCCAGTTACCTTAGAGAGCAGCAGCCCTAGGAGTAGCTCACAAAGGGATGATCCCTGCAGCTTTTCTCCACGTGCAGTGCTGGTGCTGGATGGAGTCAGATGAGTCCATCCACAGCTGCACCTTGGAGCAACTGGCCCTCAGCCAGATCAAGGGGTTCCTGGTAGTTCCTTTATCAGCACAGTCCTACTGTGGGCTACATGATAGATGGATCTTGGCATGGAAGCAGCACCTGAACTATTTCTGAATTGCTTTTTTGAATGGCTTTTGACTGTGCAGAAATTTGGACTTTTTTTTTTAGGGTAGACCTTTTCTAGCTCCATTTATGGTGTGGAGACACACAGTGGACAAATACACAATTCTTGTGGACTACAGTGGGTGCTGAATGTACAAGCGAAGTATGCAGCTTTCTTAGCATGTCTCCTAATGTTAACGTATTTTTACTGTGGGCTATGAAACAGTAACTCCTCCCTCTGTCGGAGGCCCATTTTTTTTTCCCTCAAAGAAAGAGGAGCATCAGAGATCGGGCATATCAGAGACATGACATTCAAAGGTGTTTGGGTTAATGATAATGCTAAACTCCCTAACATAATACTGAAAATCCCAAAGAGAAATACATCGTTGTGTTTGATCAGACTCATTCAGTATGACTGAAATAACAATACCGAAGAGCAGGTGAGAGAGGACACGGAGGAAGCACATCAGGTGCTGTGCTCCAGCTGCAGGCTGGGGGCTGATGATGGGGGTAGCGGGAGGAAGGCAGCGTGAGAGCAGCACAGCTTGCCTGCACTCCATTACCTCCTTGTAAATGAGAACTCATCAAGACTGCCTGGATACCTTAAAACTTTCTTACGCAACGCTGAACCCTATTACTTATTCTAACACAAGTACCTGTGAAATTGCATTAGGGCTCAGAACAATGATTTTATGTGATGAATTGATTTTCAAGAGACTAAATGCATGGCATGAAGTGTGCTCAGTTAAAGACAAAAGAAAGAGAGAGTGAGAAGGTAGAAATACTCAATCTTTGAACATACAAATGCTGGACAGCATCAGTTCAATAGAGAGGGAAGACAAAGTATACAAGATTCAAAGTCATGGACCTAAGAACTTAAAAAGCTGTAAACATGACCTTTCCTGTATTTAAAACCACTTTCTATATAAAATACATTAAAAGCTTTGGAAAAGCATATATGAGAAGGATGAAGAAGGTATTACTCAAGGCCAAAGTATTACATGTAAAACCTTGTTACACATTACTCTACTCTTCAATACATATCGGGCCAAGATCTTACGCTTCTGTCCAGTGCTCATCAGTTCTGTTTGCAGGGCTCAGCCCAGATGGCTACATATAACACAGCTAACGTGCTCAAGAACAAGTCACCTTGTTGGCCCCGAAAATGGGTTGGCAATTTATTTTAGCCCACCAGATTTTACATGGTGCTTTCTGTTGAATTTTGTATCATCCTACTGTTATGGAACAATGTGATCATTACCCATTGTGGTTGGAGAAGTTTATCTATGTGTAGCTGTTATTTTTTCATTGTACCACCAGTAATCTCAGAAACATCTTACACGTTTCTTTTCGCTTTACCTTTTTGACAAGGTATGCCATGAGACTCAAGAATTTCACAGGCTCTTCTGCTACAGAAGGGGACAAGAAACTAGCAGTTTTATGGTAAGTCCCACTGCGACAATGAGAAGCAGCTAAAATCTTAAGGAGGACTTTAAAAGTACTGAATTACTTAAGCAGCTTACAGAAGATCATTATTCTTGTTTTCCATTAAACTATTAAAGGATAACTAATGGATTTCTTCAGCAGCTGACTAAACATTTATTCTTCTAATTTATACTCTTATCAAGATGGGATTTTAATGCTTTTTACCATTTTTTTTATTTTTCTCCATTTGCTTATATTTCAAAATCTAACCTTAGAACAGAAACTGCAAAATATAGGTCAGCTTTTTTTTTTTTCAGTTCATAGGTTTCATTAAGCAATGGAATTAACATAATCCTTTCCTAATTACCACAGCTACCGATGCTTATCGCTTCTCTACTTGAGAATGTTTAAACTAAAGAAGGACCATGCTATGAAGTACTCCAGATCTCTGATGGAATATTTTAAGGTAATCTTTATTCTGTTTAATTTATTGATGTGAAATGAAATTCATACCAGCAGTGAGAGCTCTCACAAGTATAACTGCATGGCTCAGAAGTCCCACATTTAACCTCTCCCCTGGGAAATGCAGGCAGGATGGCGGCCAGGGAGTGGGGACAGAAGTGATTTGGGGGATTTTTGGATTAGCCACTTGATTCAAAAGACCATGCTCAGCAACTCTACTAAAATAACATTATTCTCAACGCCATGTAATGTTTATACAAGTTTCTGTAAAGGAAAATGATTCTTTCAAGATTTCAATGTGCAAGTGATTATGAGCTGACCCCCAATGAACCATAATAAAGCAATTATTTAGGCTTTACTTAGTCAAATTTAGATTTAAATTCAGCTAGATAAGCTGAATCTTATTGCACACTCACAGATTTTTCAGACTCTTCTTTGACGTCATCTATCTCCAGTGTAAGTCTACTTGCTGCCTTGTAACTTCGGCTCAATAGGAGCTGCCTTTAGCACTCTCCTTTTATTTCTGAGGAACTTCAGAGTGGGGACCAAGTGACTGTTATGACTCAGTGATGTTTTCCTTTACCTTGTCAAATGCTGTTTATCCAGTGTAAGAACAAGTTCTCACCTTCTCTAATTTGGGAGAACAGAATCTTTCTGCAGTTTCCCAAGGTTTTGATATTTATATTTTACTAGCTAATGCTGTTTGAAGTATACATTAATTCTTGTACTTGATTATTATATATTATTTTGCAGTTATGTAATTGTACTGCTATGACAGCCCATGGGTCTCTTTCTTTCTTTTTTTTTTTTTTCAGCCTCTTTGAATTTGGCCCAGGTTTTGACATGTTAGTACTGCAATGCACTAAACATTGTACCACTGCAGTTTTAATATTTTCATACAAATAGTCATAAAATGGTTATTCTGTTGTAAAAGTCCAGCATGATCTCATGCTAGGAACCACCATTCAGCCCTGACTTCACCATTATTCTCAGTGTGTGCGTATGTCTGTAACTTCAGTAATATTTCTCTTCATCTTCTGCTTAAATTGAAGATGTCCTGAAGTCATTAGGTGTTCTGTTGTCTTCAGTGAGTTTTCAGTCAGGGATTTGTGCAATAAAATTTCAACTAGACACATTTATAGCCTCAGCATTTTCATGAAGTGCATTCCTTCCACTTCAGATTTTATCCAGGATGGGTATAGGCTGTCTCTTACAAAAATGATTATTAGATAAATCATTTGATAAACTTTAACTGCTGAAAGCAATGATTTCTTTTTTTTTAAAAAAAAAAAAGTGGGGTGATTTTCTGTTCCCTTAAAGCCCCTTTACTTTCTCTGACTGTGCAAAGAAAAGACTGTATGTGCAATGAAGAACATATTATTACTGTCAGCATAAGACTGTTTGACTGCATCTGCATGGAGAATCTGTTTTAATGTAAATGAAAATAAGAGGGGAAAAAAAGGTAATAAAGTAGACATACCAAAAAAGCTGATTTGGGACTTTCCAGTTGAAGCTGAGAATTTCAGCTAATGTTACTGTGCGTATGCTATGGGCCACTGTAACTCATTTGCTAGAAATAGTGTTTGAGCGTATACAATTATATGTTCAGGATCTTTTTGTAGGGAAGACATCCAAGGAGAAAAGACAAGAATGGGAGCTGTTAACTATGTATTAGTTTTGTATTGCTGCACAAAGTTCTCTGTTCATTGGCAAGAATCCGTAATACAAATTAAATGGATTAGCTATTTTAATAGAGTTGTTATTCAAAGTTTTGCACAATTTTAATTACGGAGAGCAACCCACTGTTTACAGCAAAGCTGAAGAGGAGTATTTTTATATAATTGTTTTTCATACTTTTCCTCATAGGAACTTTGTCCAAATTGAAACCATTTGGGAACAGAACTGGTTCTGATTAATTTCCAATTAAAAGTCTCAAATTGGTATTTTTGACATTTCAAAACAGAAAATAACCTTTTAATCATAAAAAATAATTTTGAAATTTAGAGAGAACTTGAGTTATAATATAGCCAAAAAGATAAATGTTTAAAATTGAAATAGAACTTTTTAAAATCAGCAGAAGTGACATCCTTTTATTCATTCCATCTATGAGTTTCAGGAAGATGTTTAAGTTTTTGGAAAATGTGTTGTCACTAGTCCTCAGCAAAAATATTTCAAACATTCTAGTTGTCAAATAACTACCTCCCATCAAGATCTAGTCTTGAGATACTCTCTCCAGACACTGTCGGGAACAATCCCCAGACAGTAGAAACTAATCTCAAAGCTGCTGCTTCATCTCTGAAGGCTTTCCAGGGGAGTTTAGCATCTCCCTCTTTCTTATGTATGAGTGGGTGGCAAAAATACACAGTACATGTGCTCTGTAGTACAGAACGTTCCAGTTCATGCTCACATCTTTCATAAAACACGGTGGCATGCTGTACAGGAACATATAACCATGGCCAGTGTTATGGTTTGGGCATTTTTTTTCTGCTTTGGTCAATCCTGTTTGGCAAATTCAGCTATGTTTTAGAAGTCGAGCATAGGATTTTACTGTCAGAGTCAGCTGCATGTCCCTTGTCTGCTCTGTGCTCCATTGGATCTCTGTGCCTCATGTGCAACGCCGTGATTATAGTAATCAAATGAGTCTTGTAATAATAACAGTAATACTTGTATTACTTGCAGAGAACTTGTAAAATTTGATTGAATTTTTACTGTGTGCTGACTTCTTTGCAAGAGAGCTCAGAGTGATTGTTTTCAGAGAGCACACACAGATAGCTTCAGCCCTGATCCTACCGCTTCTTACAGGAACTAGAAAAGATACTATCCAGTCTGAGCAAGACTGGAAAAAATCTGTGCTTTCTTGTTGCTGGGCAGTCTTTGTACTGGGTTGTACAAGGTGCCACACAGATGTGAAAGGCAGATAGAGTAAGCAGGTAAGGCAAGTCCATTTGTGCAAATAAAATACATAAAAATAAGAGCATTCAAGCAGATCCTTACTTAGAAGTTTTATTTCTATCTGAATCCCAAGCCACCTTCCCTTGTAACTTGGGAGAATTGCATTTTGGTAAGGCATCTGCAAGAGTTCCTTTTGTTTCTGATTAAAAATTGCAGGTCCCCCTAAAGATAAGGAGTCATTTGCACTCTGAAGAGCTGACTTTGTAGAATAAGTTTAAGTGGTAATTAAACCAATTCTTTGTAAACTCTGTCTGATTTTACCAAGGCTTTGCTGTATCCCCTCTTTCATCAAGTGACTTTTATGCTGCTGGTTGGAACCTACCAGTCACCCACCAGCCGTTTAATTATGAGAGTGATGTGCAGTGCTGCTGTTCTGATACACGCACTGCAGCTCTTCCTACTAAAGCACGGAGTGTTGAACCTTTAGTCATCAGTATTCATGTACTTCATCTTACATCTCCTTTATTTACCTTTTGGTTTTGTACTTGCAGAACTCTTCAAAAGCCTCACAGGCCCCCTCACCTTGGGGCGGCAATGGAAAGTGAGTATTTTTTGCTATGTATTTCTGTCTGGGACCAAGTGTTTCTGGGGAGGGAAGGGGAAATGTTTTGGTATCTCTAAAGACAAAATCCAGGCCATGATATGTGGTTTGGGAGCTACAGGTATGTTGCAAATATCCAGCAGGTAGAAAATGTTCTTCTGGGCAACAAAATTGATCTTCATGGATAATGCTCAATACAGCTGCCTTTGGCTTGTGGGGATAAGTTTCCTCTGGGCTAAATTATTAACCCGTGTAAGCCATCCACTGTGGGTGGAAAGGAAGAGCTGAAACACACCTTCTTTGTTCAAAGCTCCCGTAAGTCTAAAATCAGCTGTGGTGGGTCCGTGCTGAATTCTTTGACAGTTTGCTTCTCCAGCCAAATGAAGGCCATAAAAATATCTGTTAATTAGCTAGCAAGTACCATGTCATTTCAGGAAGCCAAAGTAAAGTTAACCTTCATTGCAATGATTTTTCAATGATTCGTTCAGTAATGAAAGACCAATGAATTTTTCATTGATATATGGTAAGTGCTGATTAATAAAACTGAAGGCATAATAGTGGTAAAAATGTTAGGGCACTTAGTCAACCAATTATCAGAGGCTTTATACTCATGTTAAAACATCCTTGCTTCAAATGTGAAACCAGAGTAATGCAGTTATGGTCTGCTGTTCAGTGAAGGCGCATTGCTGCTGCAACCTTGCCTGTATCTTGTGACATCCATTTCCACCTGGCACACATTTTTCCTGCTCCTTCTCCTGGTCACACATACAGATAAAAGAAAGGAGAAGGACTTTACCTTTATTTTCTTCTTTATTTCAGTAGTCTGAAAATGATTATTGGTAATGGTCTCTTTCTGGTGATTCATAAGAAGAAATGACTGTTAGGCACTCCTGAGGAGCCAACTACGGAAACAAAGTAATGCAACTGTAGAAGGGGTTGAAATTTAGCACACAAAGAATTGAAGTTTTCATACAGACTTTTTTCTGAATCTATGCAAAACCAAAAATTGTGAAATTTTTCTTGAAGAAAAATATTGTCTTACATAATTCAAAATATTTTTTAGTGTGCGTGTGTAGAATTAAGTATAGATTGTAATACAAACTAAAGCAAAAAAAAAAAAATGCTTTAAACAAAAACTGAAAATGTATTTTAACAGTGGAAAAGCAAGCCCTAAATTAAATCATCCAAAAATCTCTACAACCTCCTGAGGAGGAGAAGTGGAGAGAAAGGTATCATTTTTTTCTCCCTTGTAGCCAGTGATAGGAAGTGCAGGAACAGCACAAAGCTGCACCAGGGGAAGTTCAGACAGGACACTAGGAAAAATGTCTTTACCATGAGGGTGGTAACCAGAACTGGCTTCCTAGCGAGGTGGTTGATCCCCCATGCCAGTCAGCATTCAAGAGGCATTTGGATAATGCCCTCAAGAACATGTTTTAACTTTTGGTTAGCCCTGAAATGGTCAGACAGTTGGACTTGATGGTCTTTGAAGGTCCCTTCCAACTGAACTATTCCATTCTATTAAGCCAGTTGATCGAGGCTTTTAAATGTGAGTGAAACCTTGTATTGCAGTAGAAATACAGTAAGGGTCTACATCAAGTTTTAGTGCCAAAGTAGACCACTGGAACATCACACCTCTTTTGTTTCTTTAGAAATGGCTATACCCATCTTTTATTACTAGAAAGAAGCACTTAGAGGGGAAGAATAATTAATATGACAAGGTCTTGTTGTAGTGGTGTTATTAAGACACCAGTGACCCGTCCATATCCAGGCCTTCTGACCCCTCTGCCCTCCAAGTGACTCCAAGCTGCCGTATATCCCAGGTGTGTCCTAGTGGGCTCAGGGCTTGCTGTGGGCCTGATGCTGCCACTGGTAGCACGTGCTTTGCCTTCCTCAGGGCTCCTGGCTCTCCAGATCCTTTTTATTCTCCTGCAAATTTGTACCAGGTGGGAGGAGAAGTCACACTACAGAGAGACCAAACACCGTCAGGGTGTGGCTGGGGACAGAGCAGCAGCCTGGTTCAAGAAGGGGAGGCAGCAGGATATTCTTAAATCTTTTTTTGAACAAAGCAAAGCTTATCTATCGCCATGAAGTGTTGTCTGGCTCAGGATCTCACGCCATCCAAAATCTCAGCTTGGCTCGCTGGAATTTTTGTCCACTTTTGTTTGAAAGGATTGTGAACCTCTACGAAGTTGGCCCGAGTTCCAGGCTGGCAATGAAACAAGTTTTCCCTGGTTTCATTACAGAAATGTTTCCCACCTCTAGCGACAGAAAGCACAAAATAGAGAGATTTAATAGACTCACCACAGTAATAATGGCCGTGCACAACGGGGTAAATCCAATGAACAATGTGCTTTATTTGGCAGAAGTGCGTCAGCTTGTTGTAAGTGCCTCTAACAAAATACTCCTGGTCCCCTCAGATACTTATGATTTTTAACTGCTCCCAGACCTAATCGAGTAGAGTTCAGCTCTTCTGTGCATTAAAGACGCTGCGGCGTGTCAAGTAACCAGGATGCTTTGAGACTTAAAAATAAAGCGTTTGTGCCGTAGGACATGCTTAAGCTATAACACATAAGCTGTGTAAAAAGCTACTGGCTGCTGAATTAACTTGTTCTCTAGCTCTGGAGAAAGGACGTATCACATCTTGGCGAGTCTGTTGTTGAGCATAGGGAATAGCAGGGCACTGCTGGAAAACCTGCAGTAAAAGCTGTCGCCATAAATGCCTTTTAGCCCAGTGCTGTGCCATGATGGCAGAGTTTGTCCTACAGCACCTGCAGGGTGACAGCACAGCAGGTCTGTGCCTATGCTTCACGTTTAGGACCACCGAGAGCAGTTCATAAAGCCAAGAGGAGCCTTTCCATCCCATTATGGGCTTTGGATCAGGCCCATAACAACTCTGAGAGAGCTTTATGCTGTCGCACAGCGTGAGGCATTGGTGGCCACTGCTCTAGGGGAGTCCTGGTGGCTTTGCTTCATGCAGAGCACAGGGAGCATCTTGGCCCCACATTTCAAGTGTGCTCCACAGCAAAGCGAGTGCATTTGTTTAGGTAAGTGCTTCCAAAGGGGGGCAAGAGAAGAGATTTTTGGAACCCTTCATCTTGTTCTCTGAAACCAGTTTTCAAAGAGAACATCTGTATGTGAGCGCTCAGCGCCGCACAGCTCCAAACACGAGCTTGCCGTGCTGACCTCCACGCTGCCTGCAGCCAGCAGGTGATTCCTAATTGCTGGTGGTGGAATTAAAGGAAAATCTATATTAGAACATTAGTGCTGCACTAAGTAGGTAACTTAAAACACTGCTCTGTATAAAGCTGTGTGGATGAACTGTAGGCAATTAGAAACAAATCTCCATAGCCAGTCTTAAAGAATCCTATGGAGATATTCATAATCCTGCAGTACCCTCAGCTCCTAATACTGCTCTGCAGGGTGCTTTTAAGACTTGCACTTTACTTATTGTGGTGACTGTATTTGGAGCAAACTGTCATTGTGGTTTCCACAAAATGCTTTGATAATAAGCCAATATTGTACATTGAGTGTTTTCTAACTGCCATAGCAGCTTCTGGCAGCAGGTAGAAAAATCGTTACAGCTATGAGATACTTCTTTCTCTGAAAGATTGCTCTATTTTTTTGATAGATGTGTTTTTTGGTTTTGTGTTTTTTTGTTGTTTTTTTTTTTTTTGTTGTTGTTGTTTTTAAATAACAGGTTCATTTGTAGAGAGAATTAAATCACTTTTTATTTTCCATCAGTCCCAGTTTATAAGCTCTTCCCTCTCGTATAACCAGGAGATACTACTGTGCATTCTCCCCTCGCTGGGGTGTGGAGTTGAGTTTTCAAGTCCATTTAGGATGGCATCAAAGCGGTTACATGCAAGGGGGTCTCACTCCGCCTTTGTCTCTCGCAGGAGCACAGAAACGCCGTCGCCCATGTCCCTAAGCCCGTCCCCCGTCAGCTCTGCTGGAAGCAGCGCGGGCACCGCTGGCTCCTCCTCGGCAGGGACCATCACCATCCCTCAGCGCATCCACCACATGGCTGCCAGCCACGTCAACATCACCAACAACGTCCTGCGGAGCTACGAGCACTGGGACATGGCTGACAAGCTGACGAAGGAGAATAAAGGTGCCCCACATGGCTTCTTCCTTGTTCCCCCTGGCTCATCTGCTTTGGCTTTTTTTCCGTTCTCGTAGGCGTTACTGAGGGTTGGGCCCAGCACCGCCACATCTAAGAGCACAACTGCGACAGCTTGAGCAAACAGACCAAATCTGCTTGCTGGTCACTGCAGCCAAGGCGTATCTTGTCTTGTCAAGCACAGAGGGGGGATGTGTAACATGCTGAACGTGGGGTTATCAGAGCAGCTGGCAAATAATTTAGTGAGCATGAGCCCCAAGTGATGAGAGCTTTTGAGTCTGCACATTCGTTCACAGTTTCAACTCCTCATAGAGAACCAAGGTTATTTTCAGACTGCTCTGTCAACCAGTTTAAGACTATTCAAATGCTAGTTAGGATGAAAAGCAAACATTAGATGTTATGTTTATGCAGGGAGTCTGGTTAGGACATGTCCACTGAAAACCACAGCCTTGGCTCTCCTGTGGTTGGATTGCAAATATGCTTCCTTATTCCTAAAATCAAAATATAAGTCTTTACCCCAGTCGTTTCAAAGGAGTTCTGCCAAGCAGTTTGTGCATGGGTTGTATCGAGTGTAGTGGAGCTGCAGAGATGTAACTAAAGGACAAATATGGCCTATTTTTGGCCATCTGTGAACTGCCCCATGATAATGTAATTATTCAGATTCCAGCGTTGGGCTTACACAAATCGTTGACAAAGCTTTCTTTGACACTGGAGGTACAGAGCCTAACCGGGAAATATTCTCATTGTGAATTGGCTCATTCTCTTAAATTATACTGAGATCTCAGATGGCTGACTTTTCCTGACAAACGTGCTCGCTGCATGCAGTTTGATCTTACTCCCATTAATGTCAGTGGCAAATTTCCACTGATTTAGAGAAACCAAGCGTGAGATTTATAGGGTTTTATGTCTGAATGGTGGGTCATAATGATCTATCCCTGGATGAGGAACAATAATAGAAGTTCTGTCCAGTCCTCCCCACTGCTTCTTGCCTTTGTTCGCATTGGTTAATTTAGTAGCGTTTTGGATTTTTTCCATAGTTGCATCCATTTTCACAAAGTGTGAAAGTGATTCCCTGTCAAATGTACTGCAGAATATTACAGTGGGAATGCAGAAGGATGCTCTGATAGGAGAAAGATGGTGATAATCTTGTAATTAGCCCTGTGTGTTGTGGAGTTGTTAAATGTTCTGCTTGGTATTGAATCAAAATAGCTCAGGCATTCAGCCAGCAGACAGAAAATGTACCCAGCCACTGCTGTTATCAGTCCTAGAGCTGGATGAGAAAAAACCTGCTGACTCTTTCTGCCTCTTTCCCCCTGTGCACTTCTTTGTTCTCCTTTTGATTTACAATCAGATAAGCCTAATTCTGCAAAGCCATATAGGAGTAATCTTTATTCAGATGAGCAGTCCCCTTGACTTTAGTGGGACTGGCTGCATAAATAAGAGTTTCTCACACGAGCAAGATATCTAGGGTTGTGCCCTGTTCCTTCATATCTTGTTTCACAAACTGCAGCCTTGTTACAATGAATGGAAAGCTCATGTTACTTCAAATTTCATTTAAGTGTTATAATCCATTGGAGAGAGATCAGGGTTTCATACATGCTATAGTGCGTCTGCCTTTACGTTTTGTCTGAAAAGATACCTCATTTCTAATTAAATACCAGATTTAAAGTTGCATACTTAAACACAATTAAACTGCAATTCAAAAATGCATGGTGTAAGAAAAATGCATGTATAAGAATTGCTGTGATAGCCTTCATTATATCACATGATGGATTTCATTTAGAGAAGGTTATATTTAAGACATTAGTACATGAGAAATGTTAGAGTTTCATGAAACCTACCTGTAATGACATTTAGCAGTTTTTGCCTGCATCTCTCACATCATTCAAAACACCAGTATCTTGCTGGCTGGGACAGGACTCGCCTTTATCTCATGGCTACCTCTAAAGGTCTCCTGATTTCTATTTTAGGGGTTTGGGCAGTCAGTTCATCATAAAAAAATAAAAATAAAAAAATCCCTGGGAATAAAAGTGGTCCCATCTTCTATTCCCTCCTCTCCCCCCCCCTCCCCCAAATAAAATAAAATAAAAAGGAAGAACAAGAAGAAAAAGGAAAGTATTTAAGTGAAAACCAAATTTTCTATCAAAAAAACAGATCTAGTCACATTCTTTTTTTGTGGTCAACTCTCATTGTTTCTGTTGTCTTCTGAATCACAGGGGGTGTCTTGCCCAAGGACGTGTCCCTGATGAGCTAACAGAGGTTGGGAGAAAAATGTGGCCCCATCATTGTAACGTCTAAAAGCCTTTACCTCTGGGTCTCACTGCTGTCATAGATGTTTCTTAGGTCATGCCTATGCAGATACAGGAGCTCTCTTCCACATTATAGGAGCTGTGAAGCCTCCCCTTGTGCACGGCTGTCAGCTTAGGTTTTGTGCTCCTCTAAGTGTGCCTGCATGCTCCCAGTTTGGACTTGACTCCTGTCCAGCTGGCTCTGAGCAGGAGACAGAAGCCTTTCTTGTCAGACTGACAAAAGATGTGCCATTAAAATAAAAAAGCATACCAAGAGGGAGAGCAGCAGAACTGTGACCCGCCAGACTGATCTGGTTTGAAAAGGACGGCGCGTACATCCTGCCACGTACCTCTGGGTGGATTTCCCTGTGTCAGTAAGGCTCTGAATGTGAGGGAGAAGAGATGGAGTTTGTCACAAAACCTGTATCTGTAAGGCAGGCTAAACGGCAGACTTCCCAAAGCCAACCCATCTGCTGGTTCATGGTGGATCACCTAGAGTGTTGTTCACCATTTATAATGTCAAGCTCTCAGCTGACTTTACAGAATGAGATATATTTTTTAAGCTTCCAAAGATAACAGCGCTTTTTCTCTACAGGAGAAAACTATCGGCTCTTCATCACTCGAGAGCTTTTTTGAGAAGTGTTTTCAGATTGGTAAACTGAAATTAGGCTTTAAAGTGAATTTTCAGTGTTTAAAGTATTTATTATTTATTTGAGCCCAGGATGAGATCACTAGAATGCAAGCAGGACAGCATGTTATTCATCCCCTAAATTTATTGATTTCGCACTGGAGGAGGGGAATGAAAGACAGAGGAAGGAAGATGAAAAGTAACTGCTATCTGCAGCATCTGAACGCAGTGGTGATGCCCCTAAGCTTTCATTATATGCTTGCCTCCAGCCAAATCACTTTGTGCTGTGATACTGCTGTAGCTCCCACTCTGACCAGGGTCAGGCTGTCAATACTTGGATTGAAGACCTCAAAGCAGCGCTCGCTTGTTGAAGAAAGTATTGATAATATTTTTGTACCTGGCACCTGCTCTGCAGACCCGCAGCCTACACGGTGTCAGCTGGCCACGTGCCGCACGCTGGGTGTTCAATAGGGTGAGAAAGCGAGGTCTCAGCCACCGGTGGTTCGGATTGTTGGTTGTTATTTGCTACTGCTTGTGAAATCTTGGCAATACGTGTATTTCTGTACTGCTGCCCGACGCAATAACTTCTGTTTCCTGTGTATTGCAGAATTCTTTGTAGACCTGGACTCAGTGATGGGACCCTTAACGCAACACAGCAGTATGACCAATCTGGTTCGTTACGTTCGCCAAGGACTCCACTGGCTCCGCATTGAGGCTCATTTGTTGTAGTGACTGCTGCCCTGCTCATAACATCCCCATTCTTCTACCTCTACCAGCGCACAGACGATCACTGGTGGAACTCCACTCATTTCTGGAAGTTTATTCATGTAACTTCATTTTTATTGCCTTTTTTAATATCCTATCTATTGGAAGTAGAAGTCACCATAAATGGAACTTATGACTCAAGAGCAGTATGTGTTGTACCATCTAATCATTTTCGACAATTTTCTATGCCTTGTGTCTCCTGGATCCTGCCATCCTTATGTGCTTTATGGAACGGTACATTCCCTGCAGTATTGTTTTAAGTCCATGCTGCCTTCAAGTGAAAACAAAAAAGCACTTTGAGAAGATATGGATTCCTGAGAAATAGTACAAACAGTCTTAAATATTTGAGGGTATATATGATAAGCCCCTTCTGAAATAAATTAGTAGAAGTTATAGCTATTCACTCACAATCATCTTCTGAACCTGAACCAAGCTTTTCGCCACTTAATTCTGGCATCATTACCTTACACAGTATGTTGCTAAGATTTCATACTTCCTATAGGCTTAATCTCTAAAAGAGAACATTGAATATCTTACAGCTACATAATGTAAGATCACCAAAGGTGTTAAGAGGTAAAAGGTTGAAGGAATGCCTCATTAAAGAAAGATGACACACTATGCAATGAGGTTTTGATATTCCATTCTACCTGTTTATTGTTGGCTTAATAATTTCAGTAGGCAGCACAATTTATTGCAGTTTTTAGGCAATTTCAAAATATTAGCTTTCATAGTCTCATCTACCATTCCTATACTAAATCTGTGATTTTTCTTTCAGTTTTGCTGTTTAATCTCAAACAAATACTCATCCAAGATTTTTCTTCATAGAACAATCTCTTCTTGCATAGTGACTCAGTGAAAGCAGATTTTAACAGGAATGCTACACTCTAAGCATTGATGTTGTATGTAAAAATCCATTAATAAGTGTATGCAGATTCTTCATGAAATTCTCTAGAAGTTTAACTAACCAGCTACTGTTGAAACGTTATAATTCCGTGTGGCATCAATTTACACCTGTTTTGTTCATTTCGGAGCATTAGAAACAAATAGTATTACCTTGCTATCATGAAAACAATGACAAATTAAATAAAATCAACAGATTTATCCAAAAGCAATATAACATTTGTTTAATAATGGCCAGGAATACTTCAGTCAAATTACCTATTTTCTAAGCTCTGCATCTATTTACCCATGCTGTCATGTTTTGGACCATTCCTCTAATGTGTGAATAATAATGAGACAATTCAGATAGAATTTCAAAGCAATTGTGAATAAATTACACCATTTCACATTTGCTCTTTCCTCTTCTTTTTTTTTTCCTTGTTATAAACTGCACTGCTCTTCTGGTGCCACTGCAAGAAGCGCTGGTGCATGAAACAAAACAAAATGAATTTATATCAATAATTCACAAGACTTTAAATGGTCTCATCTCATTCTTGATGTAATGCCTGCATACCTTACTGAACTGTAAATTCCACTTCTATAAACAGAAAATGCTCATAGCAATGTAAATATTATTCTGTCTCATCTCATTGAAATAATACAATGTGTGTATTAAATGCCATCCAGATATTAGTTAATTGCAATTACCTTCTGCTATATAATCCTGTATATCCTTTAATCTGGTGAGTTATTGGATTCTACTCACTGGGTTGTGACCAGATAAATAGGACAAATTTGCATTTAAAAGGTTCAGACTGTTATGATTTTTAGAGCAGGCCTTGGATATTTGCAATAAGAGCAGTTTAAGGACTCTGCCCAGTGCATATTTAAGACCAACATTACTGTAGCTGATGTATATTATTTCCCTGTAAGTTACCTTTTCTTAAAAATCAATAATTGCTGATATTTTGTTCTAGAAGACTGTATTGTAACTGTAGTCAAGGTGTGTCATAAGAGGAATCATACAGTTTAGGGTTGTCTGCAAAAGCCATTTGCAGAACATGCACATCCTGTACTATCTGCACATTCCTGTTGCTGAAGTGGTTGATACCCCCTTATCTCTTCTTGGAGGGTTGTGGTGACATGGCTGAAACGTGAATCCGGCAGCGTTTGTCATGCTCATTCTGGTCCCGGTAGCTAATAAATAAGACCACAAGAACAATTAAGAAATGTAGAAGGGTGTTTTGTTTTGTTTTTTAAAAAACAAAATGTTTGAAAACCAAAACAAAACACTTCCAGAATTACTTTTGACCAGAGCGAGTACTTGAGACGTAGTGCTGGGGTGATTTTGTCACAACCCAGAGTTTTCCATTCCCTTTGCAAGATCTTGCTGATGAGATTCGGTAACTATTCAGTCTAATTAAGTGTGCTGTCATCACTGTTTCCTTTAATGTAGACTGAAACCCTAGATTGCCATGAATTTATGAAAAATAGATATGGCTTGAAACGCGATCTGCAGTCACAAGACTGTTCAAAGAATGAGTTGCAGTCACTCAGTGAAGACAGCATCTTATCTTTACGCCTGTTGCTTGCCGTAAACAGACTCTTATCTCCAAATTTACCTCGTATTCACAATCTTTTGCTTAAACAGCTTAAGGAATTATCCCACCTGATTTTGCATCCTGTGACTTAGTTTGAAATGTATGCTGAGTCAATGGCGTGATTACAGTAAGTCCAGCAGTCAGGCCTAGATCCCAAGCCAACTTACTGTTTAGCAATCTTGTTTCAAAAGCAGCTTAGAAACAAATTAAATATGGAGAGTGAATTACCTTCTTATCCCTGGGGATGATGCTTCTTTTGGGTTAGTTATTAAGGATTATTGCACTTTTACAGGCACTGCATTCATCTCATTTCAAATGCTAACATGTCATCTTTGTGGAATCATTTTACCCTTTAAAATATTATTTCCAGCAGAGTTAATCAAACGAGATTGTTTGTTTGTTTCGATCCACGGGGAAGCAGCATGTGTTTGCTTGGGCATTTGCTGTCTGCTCTTAACACTGCCCACTTCAGGCATTCAAAGTCATGAACCAAGCACCAAAAATTACAAGATTGGCTCCAAATCATGGCTTCTTTTTTTTTTTTTAATAATTTTTTTTGGTTCCTTCATTGCCTTACAGATAATGAGCTTTGAAGCTGATTTCAAGACATGTTTTCAGGCATTTTTCAAGCATGCTGAGGGCCAGAAATGACATATTTGGTTTTAATAGTGAGAGGCTGAGACTCTGATGTAATCTCTCGGTCTGCAGCTGGGCTTTAAGAAGGACACCAAGCTTCATAAAACATTGCCAGAGCTGACAAGGCTGTCATTTGTGTCCCATGCTTCAGGAGGTTTGGAGCAATATCCATAGCTCAGCAGTGAAGGGAGCATGCAAGCAGAGGGCTACACACAAGCATTTGGGAGCTCTATCAGTACAAGATGTGAGGGCAGCAAAGTCCTAAGTGCTGGAGTGAGGCATTTACATAGCACTTAACCTCCATGTCAAGAGCTGTAGCAGGTCTTAAGTGAAGTATTTGACAACGTGCAGGCAGCATGTCCTGCGTTGACTGCAGTGACTATGTGTAGCCATGAGATGCACGTTGAGAAACCTTTGTCCATGAGAGCAGGGCTCAAAGGGAAAGCCTGAGATGTTGCATCCCATATGGGCTGTGTTCCTGTTGTTCACTGGTTGCAGCTGTGCTCCATTGGCTCCTTTGGAAGGGCAAAGCACACTTCCCATTCTAGCAAACTAACAATGTTAACAGCTCACGCTGAGTTTGGATAGCTAGGTTTGGCCTAATATTTGTGCTATTTTATTTTATTTTATTGCCATTCTGGTTTAGCTTACAGCTTTTTTGATGATATTGTTGGTGGTAACCTTCCCAGCTTGCTTCTTATAGCTTCACTTCAATTTTTCTTATATGGTCTTCAGACCTTTAATTATTTAAATAGCTTCCATTAATATACTGTGTCATGATGACCTCCTTTGAAAGATAGGGCAGGTCTGTTGATTTCAGTGGTGTGCATTTTTTTGAAGAATAAAGGTCAAGATCTTGTTCCTCCTAAAGAAACAAAATCTGAGAAGATTGAATCTGGACCTTATTTTCTATGCATTTTGAATTCCACAGATTTTATGATGTTCTTCCATTATAATAGTTTAGACCCTCTGACAAGTTTTTAGGTACTTTGGAAGAAATATTTTCATTGCATTTTTATCAGTATTTAATGCTGTCTAAATCCAATGACTAATTTTGGGAGTGCAGTTTAAAATACTGAAAGAAATGGAGCCAGTAAATGATTCTGATTTCGGTATTACTAGGCTTCTTTGCTTTCAGTTCAGGAGAAACTCCACTACACACAGTATTGAGGCACACTCACATGTGTTTGCCCACATATGTGTGGATTTGGATGTGGATTTGCAACAAAAGTATGTGATCATTACTTCATAGCACAGGAGAAATGATGCAGTAGCCTTAAAGAGGAAATGCTCTTACCAGTGTTGAGTGGTGGTAGGATTATTAATGTGTTCCTCTGTGGTTTGTGTGTAGTCCTATTTGCATCTTTTGTCTCCTTGCAAGCAATGAAGGCATGACAGAAAGTAGCAACAGTTCCCTGAAGTCAGTGTCACTTCTGACTGTGCTGTCAGCGTATCATTTTTCACAAGGTTAACTCATCTGCAATAGACCAGCGACTTGAACTTTTAAGAAAGGAAAAATATTTCACAGGTCACCAAAGAAAATTAATTTGTCATTTTGAGCCAAGTGTGGAAATGCTGTACATGTGGGCAGACCCAGGGACCAAGGTGTCCGTGCAAAGGGCCTCTGCCTCCCGCAGCACCTCCCTGACCCCAGCAGAGAGCAGTGGGTGTGAGGCAGAGGGGAAGCAGGTGAGAAACCAGTCCCCTGTCCTTATGGCATCTTCCAGCTTTACGTACTGTTTTATTGGTGCAACACAAACCAGTCTTGTTAATGTTGGGAGGGCTCAATTTGTCTATTTCTAATACTTCTGTACTTCCGTGACATAGCCAGACCATGGGGCACTGCAATGCATACAGGCATTCTGTATTGTCTAATGATATAGACATATAGAGAGAGAGAAATATGTATATGTACTTATATATATATTTCACTAGATGCAGTGACATATTTTAGAGATATCACTTGATATTTTGTAGCCTATATGTATAGGCTAAAAGCTCAGTTATGCTCTTTTTTACTATTGAAACTTCCTTGCTCCTGAACACAAAGTGTTTCTGCCTGACTTACAGAGTAGCCGCCCTCTCTACAGTGTTGTGTTCCCGCCTGCCTCTTGGTAGCTTTACTTTAGCTGTTCTGTTTCCGAGATATTTCGTCTATTTCCGTTGTCTTTCACGATCAGTGATTCTGATCATCTTACACCAGCTTGAACCCATGGTGGTAGCTGTTGAAGTCAGAAGAGACTGAGTTCAGGTCTCGCGTACAGCCGGCGGGATCCCATGGCTCTGCAGATAGAAGTGAGAGCAAATTCAGATGCAGATGAGTTACTGCATAAAGCTGGTGTCAGATGAGAATCAAACTTGGCCGTGTCAGTAGGTGCTTCAACGGAAACACTATAAAGATAAGCTTTGCTCAGAGTCACAGGGTAGGTATCAACATCTCAGGCAGCTCCTTGACACTGTAATCATTTTAGGTAATAGTGAAGGTGTGAAGAGTGGTTTAAAGAAACTGGGGCAGGTTTTTGTGGGCTGGCACTAAGAGTTTAACCTGTGTGTGCTCAGGTGAAAAGGGGATTCATTACTGTTGATGTGTCCTGCAAAGTAACACTTATGCCACGGTATCATACAGAGTCTGAATATGGCACTGCCCCATCCAATTCCTTACTCTGCCTCAGGGTGCCACCACATGTCACAGAGAGCTAATGCTTGTCACTGCCCTGAAGTCACCAGAGAGTTAAACCGTTTTTCCCATACAACTTCACCAAGGACGAAGGCCAGGACCCCGCAGTCAGCTCAAGCAGTGATGTGCATGCTCAGTGTTTGGAGAGAGGCTGCAGAAGAGCCCTTGCCTACTGCAGGCTGTGGGGCAGTGCGGCTGCTCAGGGTGTTGGACAACAGGTCTGCGCAGAGGGATCCCCACCAGCCCTGCCCGCAGCACTGGTGAGCAGGAGGCACAGCAGGGGACCACCGCTGTGCCCAGGAGGACCGAGAGAGCCCAGCTCCACCGCCTGGGTACCACAGAGCTGTGGCTCTGCCTTGCTTTTAGGTTTGGTCTTCTGTGGCTGCAGACAGGACTTGGATTTGAATGCTCACTTTCACCTGCTCTGTGTGCAGAAACGTCAAGCAAGTCAACAGAAGCGATGCATGCAGCAGCATCAGAAAAACGAAGGCACCATGTGCTGAATTGCAATCGCAGTTGTAGTGTCCGCAGGACCACTTGTGCTTACAGGACTCTGTCTGAGTCCTGCTGATGCCAGTGGTCTAAGCCATGTGAGCAGATGATGCAGCTGTTTGAGACTTGTTTTCTTCTCTGATTTTCACCGAGTTCCCCTCTATGCAAGCTCTGTGCTGGATATGAGTTTACTCACAGTTGTGTGAGTATCACCCTGTTGTAATTCCATTGAAATCAATCAAGTAGAGATAGCCCTAATTTCTACTCAGTTATTTACTTCTCTGGGTTAGAAGGGAAGACAGATTGCAAAGGGAAAGTCATTGTTTTAAAGGATAACAGTAACTAAAAGGGACCAAACTTGGAGCTAAGGAAATGTAAAAGAACTTGGCTCAGTTTGTGGAATTCATTGGACCAAATTCGGCTGTTATATAGCAATTATACAAGTCTTATTGAGCTTGCCGAGCCCTGTTAATCGAAGGAGAAGCTGGCTAATAAAAGTGGCAAAGCATTATCAGAGTTAAGCTTATTGGGCCAGAACATCAATTGCATTAACCCAATTAGTTCAATGGAATTACACCCAGTTTTGTTCTGGCTGAGCTCTCACCCCACTGAAATTAAAGTTCTCCTGACTAGTGCTGGAATAACCGCCAGCGGAGTTGCTCTTCGCCCAGACCATATGTTGGCTCAGCCCTTGCTCAGGGAAACCACCACTGACTTCAGTGACAAGTAATGTGGAGTTACGAACCCGAAGAAGCTTTGACCCGCTGGCAAGAGGCATTTACCCTTGAATTTATGAACAAACTGTATAGTGGAGAACAACAGACATACTTTATTTATGGCAGAGGCAGAGTACAAGTTCCTCAACTGGTGTAAACTGGTGTAGGAGTACTGGCTTCGGTGGAGTTAATCCAATATGAGGAATCCACACGCTGAGGAGCAAACCCTTTAACCCCAGACTAATTTCTGCCAATATGTCTCTATGCAGATAAACTCCCAAAGCTTTTATCATCATGCCTTTTTTTACTGATCATGCCAATGAAATGATTAATGTACCATAATCCTTGCCTGCAAGGAAATATTGTACTTTGCAAAGCTATGCAGTATGGAGCACATCATAAAACTGCTTTAGACCACACAGTCTGGAAAAGCATTGTCAGAAACGAGACTAACGGGTAGCTTTTTATCTGATGTCGATTACACTTTCACTCTGCACTTCCACTGCTGAGGTTTTTACATATGGAGTGAATGATAGTTGGATGTTTCTGATGACTGTGGGCCAAAGCTTCAGCTGATGTGCCTCTAAGTAGCTCCATAGATGTCAGTGCTGATTTACACCAGCTGAAAAACTAGTCCTCTTCCTTTTCATACTGTGCTATATTCTCTAATGCAGCTTTATAAATACATACTGAAGCCGAGTGTATATTGAACTGTTCTGATTGAGCACCAGATAATCCTTGCTAAAAGAATTGGAGGGTAATTTCTGCCTGCCATCTAAGTTTGCCTATGTTTTGTTTTTAACTAAAAGGCATGTTGCAATTTCATTACCTCTGAGTTTAAATATTTACTGGCATCAGCATTAGCTTGCGTAGAAAAATAGCAAATAAATTCAAATGTGTCATAAATGCTCTCAGTCTAGAGATGAAATCTGTTACTTTAGTTCAAAGACATTGCAGCAGGTTAAAGTGTCTTTTCTAAGCCAAATGGGTTTTGTACATTTAAAAGTCTTGGCAAATATTTATCCACGTCCAATTCTACCATTCTTCCCTTGAGCATCTTAATCAACCAGTTGCTCCACTGAAATCCACAGGAGTAACTGTGTAAATTAGTGCTCAGCCCCCAGATTGCAGAATCGGGCTCTGAATACATCAGGTGGATGCAATCAGGAGTTTAATTTTAGCCATACATATCAGCTGAGGACACTTAAAATTATGTAGATTTTATCCAAGCTGACAGTCCGTGTAATTCCATAAACTATAGTATTATTTATTCCTGTCTGTATATTTGACATCTCTGGATTGCATATCTTCTACTGAATCTAAAATGCTGTTTCTTTAAAACCCACATTCAGAGGCCTAGGGCAAATCACAAAGTGTGAAAACGAGTCAAAAGAGCCGGTTATTTTTTTTGCTTTGGCTTTGAGCTCTCCTTTGGTTTGTGTTTGATCTTTGGCTGTAGCACTCCCAGTATTTTTAAATGGCCCAATTCTATTTGTTTCCTGTCTTCTGAAAAAAAAAAAAAAAAAAAGAAAAAAAAAAAAGAAAAAAAAGAAAAAAGAAAAAAAATTTAAAAAAGGCAAACTACGAGTAAGATTCAGGAAAAGTAACCCTGGCTAACTCAGTGGATGTTTGCTCTTTCTAGTTGTTTTTTTTTTTTTTTTAACCAAGCCATCTTGGGAGCAGTGTAGTAAGCGCGTCTACTTGCCTACCATTATCAGCTATCGTGGCAAATGCTATTTTTTTCCTTTATTTTATTTTTTCTTTTGTGTGTGTATGTGCGCATGTATAACTAACCAAAATATCAGGAAAATTTATATATGCTTTCATCTGGTTCCTGGAAACAGAGCAACATGATGACCTTATGGTCTTCCAGCAAAAGTCAGATTTAATTTCTGCATTGCAGTGCAACTTAATTAGCTATTGGAATTAGATTACAGTTTACTAGATGGCCCTTTACCTTACATTCTTACTTTTTATTTACTATTGAAGTAGCCTTCTTTTTTTTCTCATGTGTGCAAATACCATATCAATAATCATCGCGATTCCACAAGGTGTCTTTGTTCTGAACAAGCATGTTATTCTTGTAAAGTTTTAAGCATAAGTTAAGATGTTTTGTACAGACCAAGGTAACTGTTAAAATGTCAAGCAATTACTGAAATGTTGTATAGTTACAAAAGTTTGATTTCTTTTGCTTTATATGTATTAAATTGTATCTTGCCTGTTTTGCTTTGTATTTCCAACGTGTTGCACAATTATGCATTTTGTTTACATTTGTTCCTTCTTCAGAAAAAAAAAAAAAAAGGAAATAACAGTAATACTTTATGTACAAACATTTTAAATGTACTTTTGTTGTTTTTAAACACAATGTCTCTGTACAAATAATATTGGTTGAACTGGTACATTTGTGTCTCTCATAGAGGGATTAATTATACTGCCAGTGCATTGAATTATTTAAAAAAAAAAAAAAAGTAAAATAAAATTTTTATGAAAATGTAACCCATTTTATTGCTATAAATTATTCTGTCTTCTGCTATTTTCTCATTCCCCTCCCAGGGTACAATAAGTATGGTACAGTCAGTACTGTTTGTGGGAGAGTTGTTATAGGTTTTAATTTTTAATTGATGTGTTTGTGTCATTATGGAGACTTGAAATGACTCGATGTTAGAAAATAGCACGATAGTGCTGACACGAGATGAGAGGTAACAGGATCAATAGTGTTTCCCCTGTCCCTAAAAGGCCTCAGCTGGAAGACTGCAGGCTAAATCCCATCTGTCCCAAACCCAACTTAAAGAGAAAAGGAGATGGGCTTCATAGGCAGGACTTTTGGGTTGCTTGCTGACAAGCAGCCCCAGGCTCCAGCATGACCGAAGTGGTGTGAGCAGCGTGCTGAGCCCCTGCGCAAGGGTGCGCCTCTCCCCAGAGGCTTGCCGGGATGACAAAACTAGAAACACCAGCTTTTGTAGCATCCTTTCAGAAATAGCTCTAAGAGCCAGTGCCAAGAATACCAGCTCAAAAGGGATGTAAAAAGCTCTTGAGAGCTCTTGCAGAGTACATGAGGCCAAGACGTCTGAATTGGGGCACTGCCTCGGCCTGGATGCCGCCTCACTCCTCAGCAGTGTCAGGAGGGTGTTCACGAACCCAGAGCATAGACGACATTGTGGAAGGATGCCTTGAGACTCGAGCACACCAGTGGGTGTTAGTCTGGATTTCAGGCTATTTACTGTAAGGCCCTGCTTAAAACAGACCCGGTCACGGGGATCCTCTGGCTGCTCTGCACCGTTCAGAGCACATGAAGCAGCTTAAAGCTGCCCAGGCTGACTGGGCCGTGGCTTTGCTGCTGCTCTGTGTGAGTAGCTACCTGTAAGGTACATGCTAGAGAACCAGTACATCTCTTAGCTACAGGTCATTTCAGAAGAAAAGCTGGAATGGGGTATTTGGAGCCAACTTTTTACTGCATGTGCCAATAACCACATTCAGGGAGCCAGCAAACATCCCCTCAGTGCCTCAGTGAGAGCCATCTTTGGGGTCAGAGGGAGGTGGGGGGCACAGGTCGGATGCTGCATGCTCCGTTCATTCCCCGAGCCCTCAGCATCCTCTGGGTGTGCCCAAAAGCCAGCTTGAAGCGTGACTTTGGGTAGGCAGCACATCATTCCCTGTGTGGGGGACCTTGTAATCTGCTGCGAAGTGTTCTGTGAGCCCAGCTATGAATGATGAATGGCTCCAAAGAAACCTGTGCTGTGCTGCTTTATTAGAGCTCCTGCACAACTCAGGAAAAAATAAATAAATAAATAAATAATAAATAAATAAGACATTTATTCATTACCACTACCTGGGAGCCCCACAGCAGCAAAGGCCGCGGGCCTGCTGGCTGGAGGGAGAAGAAATGTCTCCTCAGAGCATGGCGGTGACAGGGGCAGGAGACGATTGTGTGTCTGGATGCTCACAATGTCACAGCGACCTCGGGCGAGGTACAAGTGGGCCTTTTCCTGCAGCCCATGAGATATCTTCCGTCCTCCCTGGGCTGTGTGGGGCTGAGGCAGAGGAGTAGGATGCTGGTAAGAGCCTTGCAAGTCTCAGGACAGGCAGAAGCACTACAATTTCTCAGCCAGCTCAGATGATTTAACTGCATGGCTCCCTCAGGGATGAATCTGGCCCTGACAAGAAGCTGTTTGAGAGAGACCACGGGATGTTTCCTTGCCAGCAGGAACGGCGCAGAGGTTATGAAGACTTATTTATATCCGAAAAGTCTGGCTGGAGCTTCCCGTGGCCTGGAGAGCTCAGGAGCAGGAAGCGCAGCCCAAATCCTGTCACTGAAAGGCCGAGACCCTCTTCAGCCCCTCCTATACAGTCCAAAAGGGAAGCAATGCACTGTCAGCTCCACGTGATGGAGAGGCATTTCACTTACCAGCTGCATTTCAAAGTGAGCTTAGATAGCCTTTTATCCCTTTGATTAAAAAAGGCACATGTGCATGGGGATTTTCAGTGTTTTTTCCCCCCATGCTGTGTCCACGCAGTAGGAAGGCCCCTATTATAGCTAATGTAAATGTGTTCAGCACACAAACCACATGTGAAGCTAATGTTAAACAGAAGTTTGTGGTCATACGAGTTATGGAAAAGTCCCTATTGGTATTTTTTCCACCATGCATGCAGACTGTCCTGCGAATGAGACACCCTCCTCACTTCTGGGACCCTGTGCACCTGTGAGCACGTGAAGAAAGCAAAATGGATGCCGCTGTGGGCCGGGCCTCAGGAGCCAGGCCATGGAAGGAGACACCACCTGGCAGCACTGGCCCGCCTTCGGCTGCCTGAAAACCTGGGTGCTGGTCTCTGTGGGATCACATCAAGATTTGCCAGAGAGCTGGCATTTTGAAAGGAAAATTTGAAAGGAAAACTAAAATCACCACCACTCCCTACCACTACCATTTGCGCCCCACTTCTCAGCCAGCTCCAGGCAGCCGGGGCTCAGCCGCGGGCCTTTTGGCTGGGGGTTTCTGCGAGGAGTGTGTGCGGTGGGTTGTGAGGCCGCCTCATACAAAGTGCTCCAACGTCTGCTCCAAAAGATTGGCTTTGCTTCCTGGGCACCCCTGTGCTGATTCTGCCACCCATTTCGGCATCCCAGTGCCACACATTCGCTTCCCACTTCTCCTCCTGCTGTGGGAAGAGCACAGCCCCACCAGGCCACGGCTGCAGGGTGATGCCCACTGCCACAAGCACTGCTGAAAACACCACGAGCCCCAAGCACCCTGCAGTGCTTGGGGCTCGTCCTTGGGCTGCACTGGGAGCCTTGCTGAGCCCCCCAGCCCAGGAATCACAGCCTCGCAGAGGCGTAGCAGACGGCAAATTCTGCAGCATTTTTTTTTCTCCTTTTTTATTTTTTTTTCTTTTATTTTTTGCTGGCAACTCTACATTCGCTGCCTATCAAGCAGGAACTAAATAAAAAGGCTGTTATTGTGCTTCAAGCCATCAATTTAAGAGCAATCACCTATGTGTTCGGGATGTGCTGGCAGGGAATTATCTGCAATGAGAAGCTGCTTGCCAATCAGCGTTGCAGAAGCCCATTGGCGTTACCTGCACCTAGCAGCGACCGCGACTCCTTCAGTTGTGTGGCAGGCAGCTCACCAATGCCCTCTGCGGTCTGGGAGCTGAAGAGTCAAGAGGGGGCTCCTCCAGGTGGGTGCATGCCCAGTCTGGCGCTGACAGAGCCCTGAGCCTGTGTTGTCCTGCGTGGCTGCACTGCCAGGCATCAGGTTTGCCTTTTGGGAACAAAAAAAAAAAAATGCTGAAAAATTATCACTGGAGTGAGAGGCATCAGAGGAGCAATGTGTCTGGGAAGCTCTGCCGTTGGCTTTGAGGAGCCGTAGGGTAACATGAAGGGAACACTTCCATGTGAACTGTTCCACAGCCAAGATGACACAATGCCTCCAAGATAACATGATGTCTCCTGCTTGACCTGAGCCGTGTCCGCAGACCTCTCCCGGCCCCAGGCAGTGAAGTGTCTCTCCCCACAGCTGCTGTGACTGAAGGTCACTCGGGTGTCCAGCGGCTGCATACAGACATTTTGGCAGAGGGCTCTTTCCTGCAGTGCTCAGCTAAATACCTCCTTGGCTCCTCAGAGCTGGTGCTGGTTCAAGGACAGCTGCACATTCTCCAGGCTGCCCCGCAGTGAAGAGCCTCGCAGAACATCTCGGTTTTGCTTCAGGCAGGAGATGCCTCCCCTGCTGCCCAGCTCAGCAGGCTGCCCCTATGTTGGAAGCGGTGTCCTTGTCACTGGTGGCATCTGGGACATGCAGATCCCCACAGCCGGGGCTGACGCAGGGCTGGGTTATCTCAGCTGCCCTGCTGGAGGGTTGGGCCTGTTCAGCCCATGGAGATCCATCCACTTGAAGCAGGACTCACCAGGCAAAGTGTGGTGACCTGCTGGTACGCGGGAGGTTGAGCTAGCATACCACTATGGCTTCAGAAAATCTATCCATTTATTAGTAGGGTCACCTGCAGTCACTTCAGTGCCTCCTGGACAGAGTCTGAGCCTATTGCTAAGTTCACACTGACTTAACGTGTCCAGCATCAAGGTAGGTAAGTGAAATCAGATTCAGGCCTACAGATTTGCTACACCAGCCTGGAAAACAAAGCAGCTGCACCAGCGATGCAGGCATAACAATGATTTCTCTGTCAAACCTGGCATCTCCCGCAGTGAGCACTGGGCTCTGTAGGCCCACGGAAATGTCACCTCCATGTCTCAGGGAGGCATTTCAATCTCTATCATCTCTGAATCAATCAATGAAAATAACACATCTATTTTAATAACAAAGCGCCAGAACTCCCATTGCCCAATATTAGGACTTCCTGTGTGCTGCCAGCCTGTGATCGAGGCCCCAACTCACTAATACCACCTCTGCCAAGCTACCAGCCCCCCCCGAAGTTGCTGCTAGCCAGTGGTTCCAGAGGGTAATAATTTATTGCCCTGACGAGCTCGACTCTTCTCTCCTATCTATCTGTATCTCCGTGCTACGTTGTTTATGTTAGCATAATCATTTCTCATGGAGAACGTCAATAAATGCTGGAGACAAAAGCAACACCACCACCAACAAAAAGCCCAACTGCTAAATAATTCCTAGAATGAGTTGTCAGAAACCTTTTATTTACTGATTCCGCGCATTTCATTTATTCCTGGCAGCAGGCCAACCTTTCTGACAGTTAAGATTTATTGATTTAATTGCCTAGGGTAACCATGCAATAAAATCATCTCAAAGATAAATTTTCATGGCACTGTGCAGCATTGAAGTAATTTTTCAAGTGCTATGGCTATATTTCTGCAGGTTACAGGTGCAAAATTTGCTTAAAGCAGAAATGCCTCATTACTGTAACCCCAGTGCATCAGTGTGGTCCCTTCTGTAAAACTCCTTTCTTTCCCTTTTTTCCCCCTCTCCTTTATTTCTCTCTATCTCTGGATCTTTCAATCCCCCCACCTTTTTTATTTTTTATTTTAAGGGGGGGACGGTGCAGGTCTCTCAGAAAAGAAGTGATATTTTCTTAATTGGTTCATATATTCAATGCCCAGGAGAAGTGAAGCTTCAGTTTAATTAGTAGTGGGCTTAGAGGTTATTTACAATGTTATACTGAAGCATTTGTCTCCAGCTGTGTGATGCTTTTTAACATAGAGGCCTCACATGGTAGATGATTGCCATTTGTGGCATTATAGTTTATTGAATCTTTAGATCTTTTTATTTACACTGTTAAAGGGCTCATTATAGTTCAGAACAAGGAGTAAATGAAAATCTCTGATTAATTCCCTGGTTAATGGCAACATTTCTGAAGTCAGAGATAATATAAACTTTTAACAATGTGAAACATTTTCTTATCTCTTATGATTTGTTTTGGGGTGGGGGATGCCGCTTGGTTTGAGCACGATATTTATCGGCCTATAGCTCTGGCAGCCCTGGCAGCTTTCTTTGCCAGACCCGAGCATTTAATTCCACTTTCCTGCCCCTCTGCGGACGTCTGGCCCCAGCCAGCTTCGAGGCTGCTACTGGCCCCCAGCTGCAGCCACCTTGGAGCATGCGAGCCATGCCGGAGAGGAGACCCATGGCCTGGGCACCAGCAGATCTGCTGGAAAACAACGCGGGCAGCTTGCTCTGCTGAGATCTCTTGTGATGTTGAGCCGGGCTCCGTGACGGTGCTCCCCAGCTGAACCACAGGACGCAGGGAGGGGGGATATGCTGAAAGTGGAGAGCCAGGTGGAATGGGGAGTCCGTGGTCTTCTGAAAAACCCAGCGTGAACACCTTAGTGCTCCTAACGACCACTTGGGTCTGTTAATTTGGGTTCACTCCAAGTCAAGCAGCGTGTGAGATGTGTAGATGTGTTTGTACCTCTTAGGGAAAATGTGCTCCCTGTTTTCAAAATCACACAGTCTGAGATGGGCAGGTTAGGGTGCCTGTTATCGCTGCCAACCAAAATGGATCAGAAGAAGGGTTTTGCAAAAGAAGCTCATTTTAATTCAAATTTTTACTAATAAAATGTGAAATTGGCTTGACGGTTCACTTTCTTCTGGTGGAAAAGAGAGCTCAGGCTTGCAGCTCTGCTCTACTGACAGATTGTTGTCTCACACTGCAAACACTGACTTTAAAGCCTCAGACCTTTACACTTGCAATTTAACCTCTTCGACCTCTACCCTTTTGACTTCAGCCTTTCATTAGGTGAAATACTGAAGCAGGTTGGATACATTAAAAGGAGTATTAGTGAGAAGAGAGGCAGTTGAATCAATAATGTCAGTAAAGGTAGACCTATTTATAGAGAAACAATGTCAGCATATGATAAACCTGTGAGTAAATTGGCTGAAAGCCCAGAGCTTTGTACTGGTTTGGAGAGCTGGAAGGGATCTGAGTAGCAACAAGCACGGTCAGTAATCCTAGGGCTCAGAAATGTCAGCCTTGCCCTCTGGGGAACTGAAAAAACAAAAAAGTGTCCTGGGCATAAAGGGAGGAAAGGAGAGAGGAAGGATGGAAGGACGGAAGGAAGGACGGAAGGACAGAAGGAAGGACAGAAGGACGGAAGGAGGGACAGAAAATAGCCATATTTTCAAGTATTGCCAGAGGGAAATGCCAAGCTCTGTTAAGGCTGGGTGGCAATAGTGAAAGCTAAGGTCCCTGTTTGCACTCTCTAAAAGGGGGCTGAGCAGGCTGTGAGCCATGCAGCCTTGCAACCAAGCATAAGCCTGAAGGCACCTAAAATCAATTGCCACCTCCAAATTCAAGGCAAAAACCTGTCCAGGTATTCACAAAAAATGTCTCAAATGTACTGACTAAAGTCATGAGTCTCTCCACTGATCACCAAGAGAAGAAACTTGGCAACTTTAGAGTCTGCTTTACCCTAACAAATCTAATCTTTGGATTTGGCTATCTTTAAGATACGAGAACACTCTAAGAAAATCAAATAGCATCTTAAGCCTGTGCTCGTAACTAACATTAACAGTGGTAGATGTAACATCTATTTCTTTTCATCAACTCTATAGAAAGCCAAGGGTTGTCTTCACTAGGGGAAAGTTGATGTTGTTGTAGACATCAGTCAGAGGACACTGGGGCCTGCCATGAAGAGTCATGTTCTCAGCATAATCCTGGCAATTATAGTTAGCTGGAAAATTTTTAATAATTTGCATTTCTCTTTCACATGAACATTTCTGCAACCTTTCTAGTTTCAAAGCAAACTGCTTTTTCTCCACAGTTGTCAAAATTCCTCTTCTCCACACCTTAAGGACCAAAATTCCAAGTTTAGGGCAATTCCTTTGTGTCCTTCCCAGAGCATGCCGACAACTTCACTTGATGATCTTAGCCCGAGTTACAAAGTGTCCTTTGTTTTCTTGATGTTGTCTTAGGTTCTGAGATGGCTGCAGAGGAGTAGGACGCACCAGATGATGTGGGTGGCTACGTTTCTGCTTAACTAACTCTTCCGCTAATTTTTTGTCTTCGCAATTCACTGCTGTTGTGGGCAGGCTGACAAGCCAGGAATGTAAGATTATATGAAACCCTATAGCCTCGTGTTTGCGTGGGAAGTTCAGAGGAGCCTTCAAACAGATAAATACCCGCTCAGAAATGCAGCCGGTAAGATCAAGCCTCTGTCCTGAGTCATGGAAAAGACGTGTAGAGCCAGATGTGTACCACACAGATGCGTGGGCATTGTAGCACGGCCACACTGCATGTTCCCGACACACAAATACAGGGGCAGAGAGCCCCAGGGGCAGGCCTGCACCAGAGTACATAAATCTTCTGAGTCCTGCCAAAAATCTACAGAATTGGGACCTACCATGGAATCTCAGTCATCATCTGAAGTGGTCAGGTACATCGGTGGCAGCATAATAAGTCCTGGGGGCAGAGAGCCTTGAGAGTGGTGGTGTCTGAGAGCCACATCCTAAACCATGCTGGGAATGGTGATTCTGTCGTGGCAGACCCAGTGTTAGCCCAGTCCTGACCACAGAGCACGTGTGCTAAATGTCCCAAACAGAAGGCACGTAAGAAGGGAAAGGGCTATCAGCTGTGTTAAGGCTCCCTGCCAATGCATCTGTGCTCCCAAACATGGAGTAAATACCTTTACATGCTTGGTTTTGAAGAATCAGAACTACGAGCCGTCTCAAAACCCCTCCACTTTATTAACATTGAGAATGTGTCCTTTGATATAAACTCTCCTAGAAATGATTCAGATGAATTAGCACAGGAAAATCTTGCTGAGTTGGAAAGCGCTGAATGGGAAGCGGTGCAGTCAGTGAATAATGAAAGTAAACCATCACTCTGAAGCATGACTAATGGTGACACGGCCTGTCTAGGAGAACAAATAACCAAAAGACATACTACTTGGCCCCAAAACTGGGCTGAACATTTTTTGAAATCACTTCACTGCTGTACGAAGACTATTAACAAAACAGGAAACCCTGCTGACTTGTGGACTACAAGTCCAAAGGGGAGATAGATGATTCACTTTGTAAAAGAGCAGGACTTATTACTCTTAGAGGCAATATTAATAGATCCATCCAAAATTGCCCGTGGAACAGATCTATCGACAGTGCCAAAAATCTTTAGCTGAAAAATGTGCAGAGAAACTTGAATCTGCAATGTAGAGCGCTGCAGTGAAGTGATTACATTTTGTGGCACCTAAAATGCTTTTATCAAAAGATGACTTGACAAGACATGGAGATAGCTAAATGCTCACGACTGAACGTCAATCAAAAACTTACCCATAGTGTTCACGGTGCAGGCTGAGCCTCAGATCAGCAAAGGGAAAAATACTAAACTAAGGCTTACGGAGAGTATGTGTGAAATAGATCGGAGACGTTTTGAATCTAAGTACATTCGTGCTGCTTCGTGAATGCATCGGGTGTGGCTTCACTGCCTGCATGGGAAATGAATTTGCCCCACAGTGTCTCACTGAGGAGCTCAGGGGTACACAAGTGGCAGGGACATGGTGTGGCCCCAGGACAGGACTGGAGAAGTTTTCAGCTCAGTGCTGGTGGCCCAGCAGCTGATGGCTGCCAGCTGTAACACGCAGTGAAACAGCCACCACCAAGAACATGTCTTTTCTTTCCAACAGGCAAGCACAGCTGAGCTGCAATTTGCCTTTAGCACAGTGACCCACCATATGCACGCTCCCACACCGAGTGCTCACCACCAGCAGGAAGGCCGCCCCTGCCCACAACTTTTATCACAGCCCAAGAGCCCCGTAACTCACCATTCAGCATCACAGCACATCTTCTTCATCACAGCACCTCGTCTTCTCTGGGGTGGCCAGGAAAAGGACAGCCCACATTTCCAGAGGTCCCCCAGGACCTAGTGATGCTTGTTTAAACGACCAGCTCTCCGTAGGCAGGCCTGGCTCCTGGCTGCATCAGTGGTCACTGACAGCACATGTGTCCTGCCCCAGAGGGGGACCTGCAGCAGAAAGCAAAATTCAGTCATTGCAAACACTTTAAGTTATTAATTTTGCTATGGAAACAAAGTAGTGGAGAAATTATGTGCCAAAGAGTCCGTGGCAGCACAGAGCTCAGGTCCAGGAAGACCCCACCGCTGGTTGCAGAGAGGAGGAGCACAAACTTCCCTTTCTGTGGCCCAGCTAAAATAAGGGACATCACCTGAGAAAAGGACAGGGTCGAATTATTGCACTGTTAAAAACAGGAGTGAAAGGAAGGTAAACAAAGCTTCATGCTTGATCTGCCATTTCCTTGCAACTGTCTAATTGCTTTCTATGCCCAAAGGCTTTGCAAAAGAAGAAGCAGAATGAAAGAGAATTGCCCTAAAGAAGTCAAATATACCTATTAAGAGGAAGAAAGCAAATTTTGCTATAGGGTATATGTATATGTATCAGTTAAACCTTTTAATGGGTAGACCTCCTTTGTGCTCCCAACACAGCACTGGCTACATTACACAACTCTATTTACTCCTTTAGTTAACTTGAACGAGCAGTTACTGCAGCAATTATTACGTTTTATGATGTACATAAAGTTTCTGATACAGTTAAGAGATAGGGTCAGTGTTCAAGCTTAGCTCAGCATTCAGCAAGCTTTCCTTCCTGGATGTTTTGATTACTTAGGAAAGCCTTAACCTCTACAACATAACGAAGGGCTGGAAAGTTGTAGGGTAATTTGTAGGAGAAGGGTGTGTATGAGGATATATGCACTATTATAAAGCTCAATAAATAATCACTTGAAATCTCTGGCATTTAGGACTCTCCAGAGAGGAGCTTTCCCAGCCAGCTCCTGATCCCTCGTGCCCTGAGTAATTCCAGATTAAATACATGGACTTTGTGGAAGTGTACCTGACATCAGAAACCCACCGTGTATTTCCAAAATTCACATTAATTGGCTCCAGACAGTGGCAAGGGGGTCGTACGTGGCTACAACTGTAGGGCTTCGGCTCCCGCGTCCCCAGCGTGGCTCAGAGGGAAAATGGTGAGAGCACAAATGGCCAGAGCTGGGGGAGTGATGGGAGATGTCTTCTGCTTGCATTTTATGGAGAGAGCCCATAAAATTCAAAATCCAGCTGTGCACAATGGTGCAGCCTGCCTATTAAGAGGGCGGCATTTTCTCATGCCTATGATTGATATGGGTTTAGGCACATCTGTGTACTCGCTTAACCCCCTTCTCTCCACCCGCTCCAGCTCAAGCCACTGTGTAGACATGAAAAGTGGGGATTTGTCTTTTGTACGTGAGGGTATAAAAGGCTTCCTGACTTCCACTGAAGGACAGTAAATGGCGGTTCACTTTGATTCCCTCTCAATGGTAATTTTACCTTGGTTTTACCCCAGGAAAACATGGCCTTCCAGCACTGGGATACTCATCCCCTTTCTTTTCTTCACCTCCAAGGCACAGGAAAGGGTAGCTTGGCAAAGCAGCCCAGGCACATTTTGCAACAGATAATCTATGGCTTTAGTAAAAATGCACGTGAAAGCATTTCAAGCCCACATTTCAGTAAACATTCTCCAGAATTTGTGGCTATTTATCAAATATGAATGCGCATTTCAGGATAAGGATCTCATTTCCCCCTGGTGTTTTTGTTCCAAAAATAATTGGAAGTGACAATACAGAGAAAGATGATGTTTCAACTTCATGTTTAAAATAAATATAAGGCTGTCATCAGAGCCGAGCTGTCTTGTGAAGATCCCTCTCACAGGAGTCAACAGGCAGCTCTACTGATAGAGAATCGTGTTCCATTATTGATTAGCTTTTAAGTTCTTGTTACATATTAGATTAGGATCACTGTATGCATAGGGAATGAATAGCCCAATTACAGTTTAAAATAGCTCATCTCAAAGTGGTTTCGAATTTTGATATAGGAAAAATTTTAAGAAAATTACAGGGTTTATTAAGAAAGCCTTCAAGGCAGATATTTACATTTTTATTGCATGGCTTTTCATGGTGGAGAGGGCAAAATCTCCCTCCTTTATTGCACAAAGGCTGGTTTTAACTCCCACACAATTATGTTTGTAAAAGTTTGGGAGGAAGGGGTTGTTGTGGCTTAACCCAGCAGGCAGCTAAGTACTACACAGCTGCTCACTCACTCCCCCCTAGTGGGACAGGGGAGAGAATAGAAAGGTAGAAGTACAAGAACTCATGGGCTGAGACAAGGACAGTTCAGTGGGAGAAAGGAAATAAACAAACAAAATAAATGATAATAATAATAATAATAATAATAATAATAATAATAATAATAATAATAATAATAATAATAATAATAATAATAATAATAAAGGGCAAGTGCTGCCCATATAATATGGAATGTCCCCTGGGCCAGCCTGGGCCTCCTGTCCTGGCCGTGTCGCCTCCCAGCTCCTGGTGCACCCCCAGCACCTCGCTGGCAGGGCAGCACGAGAAGCTGACACGTCCTTGGCTTTGTGTGAGCACTGCTCTGCGGCAGATATACCATTGGTGGGTTATCACCATTATTTTCATCAAAAATCTAACACACTGCAGCATACCAGCCACTATGAAGAAAATTAACTTTATCCCAGCCAAAGTCAGGACAGGGAGTGCTGTGTTTATTTACTTTTCTGCATAGAAAGTACAAGCAGCACCTCTGGGCTCCCCCATTTTAAAGGCAAGCACCCTGCACTGAAGCATGACCTCTCAGTGGTACACAGCTCCAGGACTTGTTCTGGAAGCAGTGATGTTTCTCAGCAGAATCAGGCAATCTGTTTCTTATTCTTTCATGCAGGAGCAAAATCTAGAGACGGTGCTAAAACAGTCACAGGTCTCTGAACCTGACACTCAAAGGCACTGAGCGTTGGCCAAAGGTAACCTAGAGCAGAGCAGCCCAGAGGTAACCTGCTCAATAACGTCCTAGCTCCCTGGAAAGGCACCAACATGAGTGGCCTTGGCTCATTGGGATGAGGGAACAGCACTCAAAATACAGCATATCTGAGAGGGATGCTTAACCTGTTTCAGTTCATATCTGCAGCAGTTTAAGAGATTTGTGCAGTCCATAACTGCAGCAATTCAAGAGATGTGTGCTTAATTTTCAATAAATCAATCAATCAATAAATAAATAAATAAAAGTTTGTTTGCTTTTGGAGGAGTTTGAATTAGCTTTGTTAAATTAGCTTTGTTTTTGTTTTTGTTTTTTAAAAAAAAAGTCCAAAACATAATCATATCTAATTGCAACATAATTTTTAACTTGGGGTAGGACAAGGAGAAGCTCAGACTCAGCATTCACTCATCACAATGCCAACAATAATTGCATTTCACGGTTTTCATTATGCATAGACCTGAATACTTTTGGTATAGAAAATAACTGCCTTTTTTTCGACAGAGAATTTCCAGCCTTCAGCAAGGTGGAACAGTTTTAAAAACTGATCTGCCTTTCCCTCAAATTTGCCTAATTAATCATTCTTCTTTGTAGGTTAATCTCCCATACGAGGCTAGCGTTGACCACATCTCCAGCAAAGCATGGAAAAGGTCAGCAGAAATAGATTTTCCGAGGCCTTAGAGGGACTCTGCGGGCAAGTGGTCACCACCACCCGACACTGCAAAAGTGTGATTAAAGGTAAACGGGAGAACCAGGTGGGAGAGTTGCATGACACCAGGATCCTTGCCAATGAAAAACAGCAGTGAAAATGCTCAGTAAGTACTCCGGGCCCACTGACTTCAGAAGGTAAAGAATGAAATCTTCCTTAGAGAAAAGTCCTGCTCACATAATTTTACATCACACACAGACTCATAGTATTCCTGCCACACAGGAAGCCCAAGTTTCCTTATTTTTGCATGGTTGCAAGCAACGTAAGCAAACTGGCAGCTTTCATTCAAGTAACCGTTTGCGTATTAGCCAATTATGTCCAAGACTTCATATATATGTGCACACAATGTCAAATGGGCTGCTTAGGTCAGATCTCTCTCTCACACCCTGCTGAAATGTATGCTAAAATATCCTCTGTAAAGTTACAGTCCCTTTCCAAATAATGACCAATTCTGCACCTTGCTGGGTACAGTAGTTCAATCCAGGGTAGTATTTCTTGAACTGAGACTGACCACGCATGTTTAAAATTAAACAGGCTCAAGAGAACTTACCTTATGCCCCACAGATGAATATTTGCTGGCTGCAAAATCCAAGACATGGTCCTAGTAGATGGCTGCTCCACTTCGTGCACATCTGCAATCCAACGGGTAAAAACATGTCTTTGTGCAGGAAACGTACAGCTGAATTTAGTAAGAAATTAGGCTGGCACAATCCCATGGGGCTGGGTACTGAACCTGGGGCTGCTCCTGTCCTGAGTGCACGGATCCTTGCTGGCTATCACCTGCCAGCAACAGGCAACAACTCCAGAACAACTCCAGACTCGAGCTTTCAGGGAAAAGCAGGGCTTATTTTCTACCCTGAAAACCACCCTGGGCAGTGGCCCATGCTGAGGCTTAGCCAAAGCTCCCAGGCCACTGCGTGCTCCAGGAGCTGCTCCATCACTTGTCAGCGTCTCTGGGCTCTGGTGTCCAAACAACCCTTTATTTAGCCTACAGCATGGATGATTTCTGTTAGCAAACAAAACTTTTACAGGCAAACAGACCAGGTTGACAAATGCATAATGGATGTGTTGAACCCTCATTAGAGCACTGTTCTCTGACAAGCTGCATGGTCCATCATCTATGTAGGATAACTTCCTAAAATGTTAAACACACGCACCATGCTTACCTAAGTGGGTAGTTACTGAGGACACAGTACTTTGCTCCTGATGGTGCAGTTTGCAGCCCATAAGCAAGGATAGAGTGCTCTCTGAAATAAAAAAATAAATTAAAAAAAATCGCTATTGTTATTACTGCTACAACCTTATAATTAGAAATGTTTCTTTGCTTTCTTTTACCTCAGTAAAACAAGAGCAATTATGTAGCCTCATCCATTTCTCTAAAGGGCTATGGAGAAATACGGCTTTCAAGAAAAAAAAAAAGTGATAATTTCATAAAAATATATAAAACAAAATACTCAAGGCGTTTTTGAGAGGCATTCTCACATATTGCTGAAATTACACGCAATGTGTGAAAATTTGCATAACAAATGTGACAAGATGGTTACTTAAGGGACTGAAACAGAAGGAATAAAATATATATTAGATACCTCAGCTCTCATTAATTATTATTCTGAATGAGAAATAATGCCAGGAGCAAGAGGGGTGCCAGAAGAAGCAGTGGGGAAATATATTATCATGTATTTAAAAACCCTTAGAAGGTATAATAATAATTAGGAAATTATTGCACTACTGATCTTTTTTAGTAGCAGAGCAACCACCTGTTCACACTTTTATTAATCGCTTGCTTGCCTCTTCCTTAAATATTGTCTGTGAAGATCATGAAAGGAAAAACTACCTGAGGAGAAAGGAGGGGACAGAATTCGTGTTATGCAAGGGAAGAAAAAAACAACTATAAAATTCATAATTTTAATTAAGAATCACATGTGAAAAGGCAGTAATATTTTGAGACCGTTTTATAGCAAAACATAATTTGGCTTCAAACAATATATGGGAGATGGGGAGTATTATTATTATTGATTTTGTTAATTTGCTCCAGACGCCCTGCCTTACCCAGCTTTGTCTTCGCAGTGCTCCCCAGAAGAGTGTGGCAGCAGCGATGTGGTGGAGGCAGCTCTGCGGGCGCCGCTCAGCACCGGGTGCTGTGAGAGCTCTGGTGCCCTGCCAAGAGCATCCCCGGGGTCAGGTCATCGCTGCGCTGGGAAACTGCAGCCCTCCTATTTCAGGAGATAGCGCCAGTTAAGGTATGAGTGAAGCATTTGTGCTTTAACCTCAAACAGAGAAACCCATTTTTCTGTTAACATCTTTCCTTAAAACCTGCCTGGAATCAGCACAGAATTTCCTATCTGCTCCTTGCTGCCATCAAATCTTGTTCTCCCATTTCCTCAAAAGTTTTGTCTTGGCCTTCTCTGGGATCGCCATCTCCCACAGTCAGCAGCATTGCTTAAATGTGAAAGTGCATGCCCATTTTCCCCATTAGTCTCCCTTATGTTTCTTTTCCCTATTCCTTCTCTTGAACTTCTTGCCCAGCTTCACCATTTTGAGGATGTTTCCTGACTGCATTATCTTGTGAAACATTTCAGAGGTCTTTTCTCCATCCAGGAGGTTTTGAACTCAAACACGAGTCCTGATGCCATGGTTTGGGCATCCCCACAATGCTCTGTCCTATGGCCTAGCCTGACCTCATGAAGGAGGTGGATTAAGTGAGCTCAGTATGGACAGAATTAGGTGGGAGAAGGAAACCTGGTCTGTGGTGGCACTCCTAGCTTGGCAAACATCTGCTACTATTCCTCATCCTTCTGGGAATAACCCCATTTCCTGATATCTCTTTTCATTTTTAAGCCCAACCCTTAGATGTTGGAGGGTAAAGGAGATGAGGAAAGAGTCAAAACACTTTGCTGTCATGGGGCAGATGTTTGCACCCTGCCACACAGGTGCCACATGACTCCATGGTGAAGGGCTGGAAAAGGAATTTCATTGCACCCCCTTCCCATACTGCACATGAATTCAGCGGTTATTAAGAGCAAAATCCATTTAAAATCATTTTAAGAGTGAAAATAAGGCCCTTTCTGGGGATATTATTTCTAAGTCATGTTTTACTCTGCCATTAATATACTTTTGGAATGCATGAGAGCTCCTTGCACCCAAGGCAGGTAATAATGGTCTATTAAAAGACACCATCTCTGTTCCCTAATGCTCTATCAAAGGTACATTGATGAAAATAGCCATCTGACTGCTCTCATCAGCTTTAAGAAATTCCATAAAAGAAAGAAATATGCTTTCCTCGTAATTGCTTTTGTCTAAGATTTATGACGATGTGAGTAACGGATAAACCAGGCACTTGCTGAACAAGGCTCAGATTTAAGACGGGCCAACGCTAACCAGGAGATGTCCCACTAAGCGATGCATTTCTTGGGAGAAACTTGGAAGTGTTTGCAGAAGCCACATTTACCACACACCTGGCTGCATTCCCTGATGGTGCAAACACACACAGGGCTCCGGTGAGGCCAGAGGTCCTGCGTTACCTTACTCTAGGGGTAAATTTGGATCTAGGAGGCCAGACGCTTGAGCAGCTCGCAGCTGAGAGCAGACTTGACAACATCTGGAAGATGTCCTGGGTGTGACTATACAGCTGAATGAATAAGCAGGAGCACGTTTTGTGCCACCTATACCCAATGAAGTTGCACGTGTAGAGCATCACATGCCTGGGGATAGGGCCTGCATGCCCGGCAAAGCTGTTCATACTGGTGACAACAGTAACGGTAATGACAGTGGGAATGGGCTGTGTCATTAGCACTGTGGGTAATTATATCCCATCTGACAGCTAGTCATTTGGTTTAAACAGGTGGAGATGCAATGGTCATTGCTGTGCCTCTTTACTGTTCTGTCAATAATGTGGCCCAAGATTACCTAAAGCACAGGACTGACACTAGGGAGATTCTTTATCTATTTTTAGCTCTGCTATTGGTTTTTGGTGCAAACATCAAGTCACTTTAATTTTTGTCCTTGTCTTTTCCATCTCCAAAAGAGGAATAATGATTCCTTGCCTGATTTCATTGCACTTTAGAAGGCAATCAGATACTACAGATGTAAGTGCCATTTAAATGCTTGTAAACACGCCCGTGTCCCTCTGTATGGTGAGGCAATCACTGCACTCTCGAGAAGTGCAAACAAATTATTCAGCTATATGTAGTGAGGGGCTACAATCGTTACTGTATGCAGACTTCTGAGATTGCTTCACTTCTGTGTGCCCACCTATATGTCCGCAGGCCTACAGCTACCCTAAATGAGTGAGACTGAGGTCATGCACCTTGAAATTAAGCAATGCCACCATAAAGATTGGCAAGACAAGGGACAACCATGTAGTAGAGGATTTAGTCTTTTCCAAAATCTTTTGCATGATGCCTGACACAAGCTGTTGTACTGTTCCTCCTCTGCACATGCTGACTTAGTCAAGCTTCTCACCCAGTCTGCAGGCAGGCACCACACTGTACATCCTCCCATCAATGTCTGGCCTGCCCAGTACCAAGCTCCCTCTCAAATCCTTGGTACCTCCTCTCATTCTTTCTAACCAGCCTGTCAACATGTCCCTTTTCCCACCTTCCAAATTGCAGCAGAGTCCTCCTGCCAGCCTGACCTCTTCTTTCTCCTCAGGCCTGGCATTTGTCCCTTCTGCTCCCAGCATCAGACCCTCCATCTCCATCACAGAGAGCTCAGAGGTCTGGTTTCTGATCCCAGAGTGAATGCTGACCTACGTCAGGCTGTGGAACAACATTTTTGGGATCCCAGCATAAGCTCGGGGATAGTCCAGTCCCACACAGAAGTGGAGAGAAGGTGGTGGGCATCATCTGGTAAGTGCTAGGTGTGACTGGTGTGGCATTGTGAGCTTTATGATTCTGAGCTGCCAAAATCTTAGTCTACGCAAACCTGCACGCTCCTTCAAGCCCTTCCTCTTTTTCTCTCTTTACATATACACACATTTTAGGACTCGTAACAGGTCTATATTTGGATATTATTTTCACCTAGAAAAAATAAATAAATAAATAGATAGATAGATAGATAAATAAATAACCAGCAAGATTCTACACCAAAGATTTGAAGCTTGTCAGAGCCACAAGTGAGAGCAGAGTATAGTAGAGGGTATGTGTCAGCCCTTTTGGTAAGAGGCAGTACTGCAGCCATGCTTTTAATACCCCAGCTATTTATTCAGCTTCTTTTTTTTTTAGCTAATTACACCAAGAAGACTTTATGGGAACAGTTGCCAAATGCTTAAATGAGAGCATTTCAGCCATTATTTCAGTCCCAGGTTCCTATAGTAAAATGCACATGCTCACCTCGTGCATTCAGTTGTGAATGTCTGACATATCAGTGATTAATTAATATTAATGGCAGAAATCACTTCAGATTTGCTTTATGCTAGAAATCACACACAATCCTGGCTCTAATCACTCGGCACATAAAGAAACTTTAATTGATAACCCAGGTTTAATATCCATCAGGAATGGATTCTGTAGGAGGAACAGAGCAATGTTCCCTATAATCATCCTAGAGGAGATAGAAAGCTTGTTCTACCAACATCAAAGAAGATTAGGCAGCAGAAGCCTGATAGTAAAGTAGCAATTATGGAGGTTTTTTTTAATTCTGTGCACCTGCTTCATCAAAATAATAGGCATCTTTTAGCAAAATAACCTGAAACTCAGTTCACTGACTTTCAATTATCTGATGCTGGGAAATGCATCTGGAGAGACATGAAAAAAGGTGATAGACACAGAGAAAAATAAAGAGAAGGGGAAAATTAGAATGAGGGAAAATATGAAGGCCTATCTAAGTGGGTGTCATAAATATCCTGCACCTCAGGCTGATTACAGAAAGGGAATATTTTTGCTGAGTTAGGATTGTGGCATTGGGCGTGTTTGACCAAATCAGTCCCTGGTGCCTATGGGCAATGCCTGTGACTGTAGTGAACAGCTTACACCAGGGATAGATTTGGCTCGTTGCTTTTAAGGAGAAATTTAGGCATCAAACCTTAACACGAGCAAGGTAAGCTCAGGGTAACTTTCCACAAATGTTTCAGGCTGCATAGTTCAAAGCAAAAATAACTATCCTCAAATTCCCCTTAATCAGGTAGTCTTGCTATACAAAAATAGGAAAAGACCCCATAATTTTATTTCAAAACTTGTCTAAAATTGGAGTGGAGCCAAGCTTTCTTGAAGCTGGGAAGGAGAAGAGAGCCCAGGCACTGTCTTGGTTTCACTTGAGGGACTGCACCCCCATTCCTGGAAAAGCACGAGGCAGACCCTGGGACACAAACTTACAAAGCTTGCTGGGGGCTCACTACAAGTCCTTGTCAGGGTCCATAGGTGGTGTTTGCTTTTTAATAAATCCCAATCTTGTGTGAAAACAGTTTTTCAGAGGACCGTGGGCAATTTGCTTAAACATTTCGTGATCTACTGTCCTGGACCCTCCACTGACAGAGCTGTTAACAGAGAAAAGCCACATTACCAACCTCATTACTGGGTAGAGTACTAATATTTTGAATCTTGCCAGGCCCAGGAGAAAATCAAGGACAGCATTTTTCTGCCTCTTTTTTTCAGCTTTACATCTTTGTTGACTTCACTGTGCTCTCTCATATACATCTCATTCCCTCCTCCATTGTATAAAGCCACCTCCAGCTCTTTCTAACTCAGAAATGAGCCCCACTTTGAGCTGGACAGGATTGCTCCTTCTCCATATTTTATCTCCAGAGCCACTGTGGCACATATTCGAGCACCCATCAACCTCTGAGAGACCCAAGGCAGGGGGAACTTACCACCACGTCCTCCTCTGCACACCTCCTCCTGGCTCGGCACTTTCCCCATCTTCAGAGCAGGTCGCCTTGTGAGATAGCCCTGTGGGTGAGTATGGGCTGAGATCACACGTAGACCTGTGCCTTTCTGATCATGGTAGGCACAAGCTGATCCTTCAGCAAGAACCACAACCACATCCCACCTCGCACATACGAGGTAGAAGCAATTCCTTTGCAATTAAGTAGAAATTTTTTGTGTGAATTCCAAATGAACCTTTGTAACATTATCATTAGTTTTCAATACATCTCTTATTTTACCTCATTAGAATTATTGGTAATAAATGGTAGTAACTGGATTGTAATTAAATAGGAATTAAAATATGACTTCTTAATGAACTACAGCAAAGCAATCACTATTTCAATATACATTAACTGCTGTTCTGTTAGGAATACAGGCAACTCATTTTTAATGAATTGTTACAAATTATTATGAATATATGGCCTAAGCCTACAAAATAGTCTCACATCAGTAACTGTGCCTGGTAGATGTCAGCCAGCTGTGCAGTGAGCAGATCTACCCGAGGAACTCGGGACTTGTAAGATGCTAATGCCAACAGAGGAAACACTGAATTATGACATTTCCACAGTAAACTTTTGTATTATTATTATTATTTTCCAGGATGTTGCAGTTAATTTACACAAAGCCTAAGCAAGGAGCCATTGGGTGTGTCATCAGGGGAAGTGGACTAAAAGGTGTGAGAACACAACAGCAATAATACATGAGACAAGTGCATTTTCATACTGTTGGTTCTTGTATGATTATAATAAAAGTGCTTTGTAATAGGTCCCAAGGTGGTAAACTGCATACTGAAAACTCCATTTTATTTATTTATTTCTCCATTTCTTTATGCCTTTCTCTCTCTGTATATAAATTTATATAAGTAAGCATATGGATGAATTAAATTTCTTTTCTAGGACTTGTGCAGATTTAAGAGCCACAGATAACATGCTTCTTTGTATTACTTTTGGAGATGTAAGAGGCACTCTGTGTAAGGATGTGCAAGCTGTATAAGTTATGTGCAAGCACATAACACTATGCACCGACTATCTAGCAGAGGTTTTGAAGCAACGTTCGGGTGGGCTTGTTCTGGTTTGATGGGATGGGTGGGGGAGTGAACCCAGAGCACGCAAGAAGTGCTGAAAGCCAGCTGTCTGCTCGCACTTGGAAACCTCCAAGGCAGAGGCAGCAGCACGCATCCCACCAAGCAGCCCCACAGCCAGGCACCTTCTGCCCCCTCAGTGACCAACGCTGCCCTGAATTCCCCAGGCGTTCACAGGCTGCAATGTCCCTCCGGCATCTACTGAGGACTTTTTCCCTCCCAGGCTCCTCATTTCTGCCCCTCCTCATTATCTCAGGCTGTTGATTTCTAAGGGTCAGGCAGCAGTTGGCACCACAGACATGGGAGAACCAGCTCCCTTGGTCACAGCGTGAGCATTCCTCACTGGTTTGATCACAAGAACTGTTTCAGAATGCTTTCACATGCCCTGAAATGTCTTAATTTCTCCATTTGTTCTCCATCTCTATCTTTTTACCTCTCGTCATCCTTCAGGGCCAGCATCTGACTCTGATATTTACAGTCCCACTGGATTTCCAGAGGAAATTCAGAACCAGGCTGAGGACGGGATCCCTGAGAACCAGAGTCCCATCGCAAGGTGCAGCTGCAGGAGAGGGCAGCGTGCTTCTTCAGTGTGTTTGTCATACCCAAATTTAAATCACAGAGATTGAACAGGGCAAGCAAACTCACTTTTTCAATTTTGTTACCTAATCAAAACTCTAAAGCTTCCTAGTGCCAGAGAGTGTTCACATATCATCCACTTTCCATATCCAATGCTGACAAAACAATAAGGCAGGAATAACATAAGTCGTGAGAAAACTAGTCTGTCTCATAAATCTTCCCAGGAAAGTGGCTGCTGTTTTATGTTATTGCAGTGTGTTGTTTCCAATGAAGTGATTACTGTTAGATGTATTTTTAAATTGGTTTTGGTATTTTTAAAAATACATGACTTTGAGAGTGATAGAAACAAGATTGAGTGGCGCTAGACAGTGCCTACAATATGATTAACTTTTTCCCAGACCAACTACTTCCAAAATTAAAGTTACCAATAGAGCTATTGTCAACTTTCACCTGTCTGAAAAGGGCTCGTTGGAGCCTGTGAAATATATGCAATTACCCAGTGCCCCCCCTAAACCCTCCTCTTGCTTCAGACACTACATCGCCTGCTTTCTGCTTCAAGATGTCTGATTAATAATCACTGGTGTTATTTTAAAGTGTGAATGTGTAAGTTTAGGCACCAGAGCTCTGTAACAGAGCCTCGAGTTACGTCCCCTTGTGACAGAGAGGTTGTGGCTTCTGTCCATGGAGGTGAGGAACAGCTTTGGGTATTAACAGGTTCAGCTGAAGGCATATATGTACACAGAAAGGCTGAGCTAGATTTACTCAGCTCCAAATCCATGTTAACCTTTTCCAGGTGAGATAAAGTTCATTTGGAAGACATTCAAAGCAATAAATATCAGGCGAGAGGCTTTCTCAGGGTTTTACAAGTCATTAAAACTCCAGGTAGATTTTACCTATCAAAGGCTTCACTTGCAGACTGCTGTGCTCACACAGACCTTTTCCTGGATATCGTCTTATCACTTCCAGCAGGTAACGAAGCCTGCAGCTACCCCAGGGCCCACCTACCGGGTTCCTCTGCCTGCTGTGTGCTGCATGGACCAGGCAGCGTGGGGTTAAACTTACCCAGACACGGGAGACTCAATAAGAGGCAAAAGGAAAATGAATTAGAGGAAAATCAACAGGCAGCAAAGGAAAAACTAAATTACATTTCATGTACACACATGCACTCCTTTGGCTGCAGGGGCCGAAAATGTAGCCAAAACTGGGCTGTTTTCATTCTAAACAGTGTATCAATCCATTGATTAATTTTACACTTTGTTCCTTATGAACCTGGGCTGGGGCCATGAATGCTGCTAAGAAAAGAAGAATATAGCCAAAAAGGAACTCTTAAAAAGTTGGCAGCTGTTTCAAGGCAATGTGTCTGGCCAGCAGGAAGGAGATGGCTCCTCCAGGGAAGTGTATGGAGCTGTAAAATCATTTGTGAACCGGCCCTGCTCAGTTTATAAGGTGTGTGACTGACTTAAAGTCAAGTTTCTTGCACAAATTTGTGACTTGTAAATCAAATGATAAAAGTAGCCTGAAGTATCATTTTTCCAAAAGGGCATTACAAGATTGGTTAAGAATGACTGTATTTCCTCACTAATACCATTAACTTCGGAATTGTTTCCATCCATTACCGAGCCGAACAAGGAGGGTTTACTGTAAATTGCTACACACTGCATGGTTCAGCTGCTCAGCTTTATGGTATAGGAAACAGAAATAAAATAAAATCAAATAAAGAAATACAGTAAAACACCATGGACCAATTTCAGTCTTGGTGTAATCAAATGCAAATGGGAATTGATGGCATTGCACTCACTCACACCAGGGCTGACACATCCCTTGGCTGCAGAGCAAGCGGAGGCAGCAAACCTCATCTCACCATGCCACATCCCAGAGCAGCCAAGGTGAGCAGGAGCAGGCTTCTATCTCATCATTTTCCTGTTACCTGCTATCTGCTGCCTAAGTGCTTCCTGTAAATCATAATTCACATCAGTATTTCTGTTCCATAAGTGGGTATTCCTTTCAGCACATTAGGAGGCTAAGGAATGATTTGGGAAATACCCCTAAAATCTCTCAGAGATAAGCCAAGTGTGACTTTGAAGTGTGACTTCTTGAGGTCTGTGTAAGATCTCAAGAAAGTGGGACGGAAAGATTGAAGAAGTGTGTCTGTGATATATCTCCTTCCTCATCCAGACCACTTTGCTCAGTGAGGGATAGGGCTACAAGTTTCCATTTACTGGAGTGTCAGGAAACCCATGATACTGCTTATCTTGTTTGCATCAGGCAAGAGATAGCAGGAATCACTCTTACTGACAGGGAAACTCCCTGTCTGTAAAAGACCAGCACAAAGCCAGGACACCCCTTAAGTGCCTTAGAAAGGGGGTCTGCAAAGGCTCAGGGTAGGCGTGGATTACCCGAAGGCAATCCAACCATTCCCTTGCTCTTCACTGTCAGCATGCACCCAGGCATGTGTCTGAGGGAAGAGTTTGGCTCTCTGGTGAATTCACCTACGTGTTCAAATTTTGCAACTACAATGAAAAAAAGTACGCTTAGGTGGGCTTCTAAACCATTGCTCACGTAAACCACAAAGCTCCTCCTGCTAGGTTGCCCGACCGTCCAACTCTCAGCCCTGCCAAGCACCCACAACTTCAGCACAAGCACTTCTTAGCAAACAAGGGGTTCAAAAATCTCTGCATAGAATGAATTCTTTCCCTTCTCGCTGCATTTCAATACTGCTAATTGCTAATTAATCACAGACTTTGCCCAGCCTCCCCCTTGCCCAAGTTTTACGGTTAAAGTTTTGTTTGAACTACGCTTCACCCAGCAGAGCAGCACTGGAGGGTCAACAGAGCTATGCCGTGTGCTATGAAAAGTGATGCTTCTGTTAAGAGGCCTCGTTATTGAAATAACTTTTGAGTTAATGCTTGGAAATAACTTTGAAATGAGGACTTGCACAGATTTGTTTTCTTAGTGCAGCAATTAGCTTCATGCGCAGTGACTGGCTGCAGTGCCTTCTGCCATGTCTGACACATTAAATAAATTATTCACTCCTACTTCATTAGCTGGAAATACAGTTTGTAATACCTGCCGAGCTGCAGGACAAGCAGCAAAGCCACAGATCATCTAAAATAGAAAAATGAAGTCAGGTTTTGCTGCTCCCACATAAACAGAAAAAAAAAAAGGGGGGGGAGGGGTTGGACAAGGTAAATAAGATACCATTTTTCCTAACACATGCCTCAGTCAGAAAACTACCCCCTGCCCTGTTTCCTTTTTAATGACCAGATTACGATTCTTTTCTTCTCAATGAGTTGGACTGCCTCAGTGAAAATCCCATTGTCTCTGGTGGAAATAACCTCAGCATTGGTTACTTTTTAATGAAAGCACAGTGTCACAGCCCCAAGAAACAGCTTATTGTTTTTACTGCCATCCTGTCTCTCTGTTGCAAGTGAGTTCTGTACAAGAATTTATTTACCAGGCTTCATGTGGGCAGGCAGTTTGTGGAAAGGTGGATGGAGGCAAGGGGAGGTGTGGGTTGTTGTTCAGGCTTGCCAGTCTCCAGCTGGCACACTGGGCCAGATCAGAGGACTGGCTGCTCCCAAGGGAGATGGGGCAAGCTGTGGAGACAGCGCCTACTGATCTAACAGCTTTCCACCCCCAACACCAACACCTTTGGAGCCTTACTCTGCTCCTCTACCCTCATCAGTCAAAGCAGGCCCTGAAACAAAGCCCAGACCCAGCCAACTTCAACTACATTCTTGAGATCAACATGTCCTCAGCCTTCAGAGGTACTGGAGCCAGTCCCTAGTAGGCACTAGTTGGGACACACCACGCAGTGAAATGAGTGGGATTCAGGCCATAATGCTGGCATGCATTTTACAAAGACAGACACCTGTAATTAAATTCCTAGGTACATATCCACGCATCAAAATGGGTGACGTGATTTTCCAGAAGTGCTAGGCAGTTATGGCAGTGGAGGCACCGAGGTGAACTCCTGTATGTGTGACAAACATGCTCACCTCCAGTGCAGCTGCCACTCTGAAGCAGGTGTGGATGACTTACGCCTTTCCCTTGCTCAATCAGATTCCCCCAGGTAGAATTAAAAGGTTTAGCCACTGCAGGCCAGCTGCACTCTCCCCAGCCACATATCCATGGATGACATAGGTCTGCTCTGCAAAAAGAAGAAAAAGTGTTGTTTAAAGAAGAAGAAAAAGGAGAGAAGAAATCTAATAAATATCCCATTATTTCCAGTGTATATTATGCAAAATTTGGCATGAAATCTTTATCTCACATAAATGTGAAGGTCACTTATTTGTTCATTAAATTCTCTTCAGTCTACATCATTATGCTCATAGTTTTTCTTATACTTAATGTATTAAGGGCCTGCCAAACTCATTAGACATCAGCTGATAAATGAATTTGAACTCACAATCTGTTAAAAATCACATAGGCACATTAGAGCAATATTTCCATGGCTTAGAGACCGTACACATTTAAATCTTCCCAGAGAGCATTCTGAGCATTTTTGATCCAGTGCAGCAGACTCAACACATAATTCAAGTCTGCTTGCTGTAAAAATTTACAGGCTGGGATCTTAGTATCACTAGTCGTAAATCAAAGCTGCACACTTAAAAATGTGGTAGTGGCAAAACTGTTGGAGAGGGTGTAAACATCTTATCAAGCTCATTGTCATGCTGCACTTGCATTGGAATAATAGGGAGAGATTGTTAAATACTGCATATATTTTCTCTCTTCTGCTGGAATTTGTCCTTATAACATATAACCCTCTGTAATTTTCAGCTTGGGCAAGTCTCTGGGTGGGGAACAGCTTCTGAAGCTGTCCCGGATTCTCCCCCTAGTGCCATGGCTCCAAATACACTTTTACATGAAATGTGGACGGAGGAGAACACGGGGCATGTTTATGCCATAGTTTATGCTTCACTTACTCGTTGCTCTTTATTGTAATTTCCCCCAACTGATGATAAAATGCTTATAAAGCATTGAGCTGATAATTTGCAGACTCTCCCGCTGCTCTGTTTGTTATAAAGCTACTCATGTCTCCAGGAGAGTCTTTCTTCCTTTTGGATTTATGAGCCTAATGAACCACTGTTATTCTCCATCACAGGAGCCAGTGATGCTGTGACATTATAGCAGGAAGATTTGAAAACTTATGAGAAAGCACTTGAAACAAACTGCTGCTCTTAATAAGTGCCTCTTGTCTTCAGTGTGGTCTGAGGAAGATCTAAGGGAGCTAATGAATGAGCAGAACAAACCGAGTCCTGCACTAACCCTGCAAATTCCACCGCGGAGTAAGCAGTGCTGGCGAGACAAATCCTCTGCTGGCATGAACTGGATTTATCAGTGGCACGGTGCTGATACGCAGCTCCACAGAAGGGCCCGCTCAGCACACGAGAAGCCCGAGTCCTCAGGACTACTTAGAGTTTCCAGATCGGGGCTGTTAGATGTATGAGACTAAATACAATTAAATCAAACTGCCACTGAAATTAATTTCCAGCTTACTGGCACCTCTTTCACTGGAGCTCAGCTGGCTGACCAGACAGCTTTTTGCTCCCCAGGCATTCTAGATTCACTCAAACATATTTTCTGGAGCCAGCCCTGTCACCAAATTCCAGTCCCTTCAAACCAAAGACATGGAGGTGGGGGAAAGGGGCCAGTCCCTGAGGCCTGGGTGCAGACTGCTGGTCACCTTGTTACTTCCAGAAAGGAGCCCATTCCTGCCTACCATGGCAGTGCACATTGAAGAGAAAGGCAGTACCGTGGCTAGGCCAGCCCCAGGCCCTTTAGGAAGTTATAGGTCATAACCAACACCTTCAGCTCCACCTGGAGACCATTAAGGAGCCCGTGTAAAGCCTGGAGCACGCAGTTCACTGGCTCCCAGTGAGGTGCCCAGAGCTAACAGCATGCCCCATTCAAAGCCCCCGTGTGCAGGCTGTTATCAAAGAGACAGCTCCTGGACCCCAAAATCGACTTCAGCTGGCCAAAGCGCGGGGAGCGAGACAGGAGCGAGTTGCCCAACGTGAAGCAGGAGCCAGCAGTGGTGCTGGGCACAGGACCCAGGCGCCTTGGCTGGGAGCACGAGCGAGACACCCGCGTGCTCTGGCAAGGTCCCTGCTGCCTTTGGCTGCCGTGCCGGGCTCCCAGAGACCAGTGGGTTGAGCCAGGCGAGCCATGCTGCCTGTTGGGGCAGAAGTTGAGCCGCCGCCAGTCCCTTCCCACCCTCAGCCTCCCTGCCTGCGAGCCAGCTGGCTCCCTGCGGCTCCAGCCACAGTGTCAGACAGCACGTAGGCAGCACGGCCAGGCAGAGCTTGCTGCGGGGCAGTGCCAAGCCACGGGCTCCTCTGATCCTCTTGACATACCCCTTCTAGCCGGGGGATGGTAGAGCTGTCTCTAAGGTACGTCTGCAGGTGAGCCATCTTGCCAAAATAACAAGACCTCCCACCACACATGATGCTTAACCACACTGTCAACTCCGCTCAGAAAAGCTCTGCTGTCTTCAGTTAATCTGTAATCATCAGATCTTTCATCATGGCACACAGATCTCAGCAATTGTGCTCATTACAAAAACCACCATGGCATAATAGGAAACAATGACGTGTTCTTTCCTTTTCCTACGATACTGTGGGGTTGAGGACTTGGTGCGACGCAGGTCATTCAGGCAGCTAAATATTAGAGGAAGATGTATGGTGACATGCCAATCAGTGCTTTGAAAAGCTCAGCCTAGGTGACTCGGTTTGTTAAAAAGTATTCAAAAGCCCCAATTACAATCAGTTAAAAGCAATAAGCATGCAAATTATTTTAAAACAAACTTTAATTAATTTCAGCATATGTTTCACTTAGGCTGATTAGTCAAATCTGATTTTCTGAAAAGAAACAATAAACATCTGCTAATGATGATTTACATATTACCGCTCACATGGCCTGCAGTGCGCTCGGTGCTGATGCAGGTTCTGCATCAGAAAAGAGATTTTGTGCTGTGCCAGCTGCCCCCAGCCTGCAGCCAGCAGGTATGGAGCACGACAAAAATAATTCTTTGCTAAAATGGCTAGAATTGCCCTAAAAGATTATGATGGTGCTTGTGTGAACAACTGTCCCACTAACAGCTTTCCTTTTCATTACACACTCTCTGGGTAAGAAACAGGTAAGGAAGCCTGAAGACTGGACCCAGAGAACTCCAAGCTGAAGCTCTCCACAGTCTGACCTTGGTTCAGACCTGTCCTCTAAGATGCCAAGTGAGAAATTATTCAGCCAGCTGCATTCAGAACAGCAAGAAGGGCTTAACAAATTGTTCAGACCCCATTTCCACTAAAATCAGTGGAAAAAAAGTATCAGCTGCTACGAGTCCCTAACGTAGCCAACACAATTGCCTATTCTCCGCTCATTATATAGAGAGACAGGATGTGATAATCCTGCATAGTCAGGAGGATAAATCCCTCTTTACGCCTGAGACTCCACTGTGGGAGGCCCGAGTACAGCCCCCTCATACCTTTGGGGCTGCAGCTCACAGTAATGTAAATATTTAAAAGTCCATGCCATTTTACATTCACGAGGCTGATAATGGAATAGTTTTAATATCCTTACAATGCCAAATCCAGATTAACACGATAATAGTGGCTCCCAAGCAGTTTATTAGCACTCGTACCCAATATGTAGTAATCCTAGAGAAAAAAAAAAAAAAAAAAAAGAAAAAAAGGGGAAAAAGAAGTCCTGCCAATGTATACTGCACACCAAGCTACAGGATGTTGTATTCCAAGAGTTATTTCAGTTGTAGAAACCATGTGGCTCCATTACTTGGCATGAAGAGAGGATAAAGAGAGAATGGTCTATGACAGGTGTTGCTTTAAATATTTTGAAGATATGCATCAGGAATAGTTCATAAAAGTGCTTCCAAAGTAGCTCTTACACCCACTGGGCTTGGCAGTCCTCACTCTTAAAAAACATGAACTTGGCGCAGCAGCCTCCTAAATCTTTTAAACTAGCTTAATCCTCGAAACGTGCACTCAGCTAGATGGGTGCATTTATCTGAAACTCACTTATTTACAAGCAACGAAAACATGAAATTGGCTGGTCCCAGAAGGCAACTTTGTACTTCCCAACTCTCCTGCTTTCATAAATCAACCCATTCAAGAGGGTGCCACATTTGTTTTTTCCATTCTCACATTCTGCCTGAACAATCGTTCCCCATTTAATGCCAAAGATGATCCTCTGGAGATGGCTCTGCATGATTCTGTGATTTCTAGCTCCTGGGGGACTAAAAGTGCATGTGTCTTGGCAGACACCAGGAGGTTTGCAAAATCTGGAGTTCTGGGAATGTTTCAAAGGAGGTTTCTTTACCAAACAATGCTTCTGCTATGTGGGTGCCTGGTGTGAGTGATAACAGTAGGATCACCACAGCTCTGCTGCTTCCCTCTCCACAGAGAGCAACCCAGAGAGTGGGAAATGGAGCTGTGCTTCAAATACATGCTCCTTTGGTACCCATACTGCTGTGGATGTGCAGGCTCAAGTGCCCAGACAGAGAGGTCTCATCGCAACCACCATGGCCAGCTATTTTCAACACTGAATTTTTAACGCTTTCTGGGTATACTAAACCTGCAGAAGGTTCTTGCATCTCCTCCATGGGAAGGGAGAGCAGTCTTCATTCGTTAGACACAAAGAATTCACTCCTCCAACTTTCTTCCCAGTTTGGTGAAATAAAGGATTCTCCAGGGTTTCTCGTTAGCATATTCACTCATGTGTCCTTCCCCCATTGTGCTGTTTCTGCATAACAAAGCGTACAGTAGCCAAGTATCACCCATATGTGCTTCAGCTTTAGGGTTCATAATTATTATCGAATCTTCTCCCTAGTGAACTCCTTCCAGAAACTACACTAACCCAGCAGAGATCACTGGTTTGTGACTGCAGGGACGTAGCCCACCTGAGGAAGGAAACAGCGGTGCAGCGAGAGATCAAGGCTCACAGCCTGTAGCTGAAAGCACCATCACTAAACTAGCCAGACCTGGGGCAATCTCACAGCCTCTCCATGCTTCTTCTGTGACCAGGAGAGGATGCCAGCTGGTTTCTACCAGAAAAAGAAAAGTAAGCAGCTATTGCAAGGTTAAAACAGTTCATGCAAAGATCGGAATTTGGTTGATTTGTGTTTTTTTTTTTCTTTTTCTTTTCTTTTTTTTTTTATAATACGGCACATAAAATCAGTGAAAAGAAAAAGGGTGCTTTTCTCATCTGCCCAGCAGAATGGCACATTCATAAATGCACTTTCATTTGCCTTTTTACACCAAATTACCACCTGTCACTGGATCATTTCAGCCCCAGGACTACTACAGGGATTTCCCTTTATTCTTCAGCTTTTAAAGATTGTCAGGTACTGGATTTAAAACCGCACAAAGAGCAGCACCGGGCTTGAGAATGCAGTCAGGCCCACAGAAATAGGAAAGAATCTGTTTCCACAGAAACTTTGAGAAAAGGAACAGCAGCTCTTCATTCATTCCTGCATCTACTTTGAGGTCTGGAGTAAAGATTTACTGAGAAAATGAGTTACATGTGAATATACCAGATGATGAGTCAGAAAAGCTCTGGGCAAGAATTCAGCAAACTTCAGTTTTACCAGTGCTCATATGCTTCTAAAACAAGATCCTAAGGAGCTTGTTGTTAGGCGCAGGGGAAAATGGGCACGCTGAATATGTGGCTTTTGTCAGCCAGCAAACTGGATATGTGTATGAGATGGAGGTGGCTTCTCACAGATCCTACTTTCCCTGAAATAAAGCGGTCCCCAAATTTTGTTGGCTTGGGAACAACTGTGAACATAAACCATCCTGCCAGAACCTCAGACATTTCTCATCCTGTCTGCATCAGTTTGAACTTTTTAATTCCCTCTTGACACAAGCAACACTGGAAGGTCTCAAAGGCAACACAAGAACCCTATGTTGTGAGAGATGGGTTCTTTTCTGACAGGTATTAAATTTAACACCTCCAAGCTCCTCTGGAAGAAGTGGAAGAGGGGAAAAGAATAAAATATACAACGTGATAGCAAAGCTCCTTGTCTTTGAAAGCAAAACTCCCGTCCTGTGCAAAGAATATGAAGGAAACAGATGTTCCCATGTGGAGTTTAATGGCTAGATTGCTAAAGGGATAACATAATTTCTCCTGTCTGTATGTGCCTTGCTCAGACTAGTACAGCAAAACTTCCTCCTCCTGAATTAATGATCCTTTATTATGGACAAGATTCCAGCCAGTTTGAAGTAAAATAAGCAGAAATACCCTCACGTCACTTCTTCCATAAGTGTCCTGCACCAGAAGCTGCAAAAATAGTCCACGTGCCCAAGGGAGCATGGACACCTCCCTCTGTAGGTGTCAATTCCTTTCTGGAAGCAGGAATGCCCTGTCCTTCCAAAGCCAGGATGGAGATGAAGAGGTTTCTGACCAGCCTCCCTTCCAGTCTAGTGACTCTATAAGCAGTTATGTTTTGGGGTTCAGAAGCTCACTTCCGTCACAAACCCCAGTTACGTAATTGAGTTTCCACCAAACTGACTTGAAGTGTCCTTACTCCACGAGAGCCAAGACTGCAAAAGCCTTACTCTGTCAGACCTCCCCAAAAGCGAAGGGTACAACACTAACCCCTCTGTGCTGTGCCATGTTTTCCTTGCTGATCTGCAAGGCATTAATGGACAGAATTTGGTCCCCAGAATTTCAAAACTGAGAATTTACCACAGCGAATATACACCTTTCTCTTGGTTTTTCACTTTAGGTTTTGAGCGATTGTATCGGGTACTTTTCAGGTCAGTTCCTTTACTCTCAAGTTAACCCTGATTTCTGTCTAACAAATAAAAGGAGAGAGCACCAAGTACATTGTTGGGAAAGTCAGTAGTTAAGAAGCACCTACGTGACCATGTTATGTCTATGAGAGCTCCTAGAAAAAAAGGTCACCGTGTATTTATCTGGCTGCACACTCCGTAGGAACCGTGCTCTATAAGAAGTGCTTTTAGCAACAGTTAACATTTTCAAGACAATATGTCAGCTAACGCTAACCTTTGAGAGGAGGGTTCGAAGAAAGGTTAAGGCAAGTTAACCTAAATAGCTTAGAGAAATAAAGAGAAGTGTTGGAGGTAATTAATACTTGAGAGGGAATAATGTAAAGGATGAGACAGACTTATTTGAGGTTGGCCAAGTGCAATGTACTACAAGAGGTAATAGCTTTAAATTAAAGAAGGGCAAGTTTAGATTAGATAACAAGAAAAAACTTTCCAAGAGGAACAGTAATTCAGCAGCATAGTGGTCTGAAGAGAGGAGCCGCGCAACCATTATCAACAGACACATTCCAGCCGACGCCAGCGAGCACTCTCAGAGGGAAAATACCTGGGATAAACCACAAGAGATCCTGGCGATTTGACTCAGCAATCTATAAAGACCATTCCAAACCCAACATCTATGATCCTGTGATTAACACACACATCACCTATTAATCTTACATGTTTCAATGGCTACCACTTCCCATTTGTAGCATACCCACCTGACATAGATGGATGGTGGGTTGCAGAACCATAATGTAGCCCTACAATGGATTATTGGTCTGATCCTCCCCTTAGCCATGCATCACGTCTCACCTCATATATGTTATTCCCTATACAGTAAATTTGCAAAGACCGACTCCCACCCCTAGAAAAGCCAGATGCAAGAACCAAGCTGGAAAAGCTAAAAATGTTTCAGGTATTCATTTAGCGGCGTGTTTAGCTGACCACAGTTTGTAAATGTGCTGAAATGTTTCAAAATGAAAATGACTGGATCTCCTAACAACATGCCATCAGCTCTTATTTTATGAGTTTATTTGCCATGATCTTTATAATTTTGAAGGATTAGTATTTCCTTCCTCAATCATCTAATTTTCCTCCTTTTTCTTCAGCCTACAGTATGATCTGTTAACCTCTTCTTTATTTGAAAGGGCAATTGTTGAACTGAATTTCAAAAAGATTTGATGACTTCTGGCAGGGAAGAGAAAATACGAGATGTTGCATAGTCTGAAAGAGGAAACAGCATAGGATCTCATCTGTCACACAGTATACCACGTAATTAGCAGAAGCATTGTTTCACTCTGATTAAAACCATATTCCAGCAGAACAGTTGTTCTGCTGTGCATGTCTCTAAACCCAGACGTTCCCTCAAGAATAAAACTTCTCAGAAAAGTGCAGGGAAGTTGAAGACATCCCACAGGAAACTAGTAACTGGGTCCAAAAGTACAACGGCTGTGCTCAGCGAGGGTATCAGTGGGGCAAAGCACTGCAGGATTAGGTCCAGATCAGCTGTCATATTTATGTGCTAAACCACCAATGAAATCTGAGAGACACTGATCCATGCCAGGATAGAAAGACTTGGTCAGAAACGGAGATGTGGAATTAGGGCTCCTGGCTTTTCTTCCCAGCTTCACCATCGACTTCCCACAAGACTGTGTGCTTAACAATAATTCAGTGCAAAGGTGACATCTATAAATCACACATATTCCCAAAAAGTTGCCAAATATATTGTCAAAAATAGTTCTTTCTAAAGTATTTATCACCCAGTCTTCTTACCTCTCTGCTTACCAGATCCAGGTATGATTTCCATCACTGAAAGGTTTGAGTAATATATCTAGCTATATTAGTCAGACCAAAAGATTAGTGGCAGGAAATTGTCCAGGGTTCAACAGCAGCATTTAATCTTACAGCTGCAATGTAAGATTCTCCCATCCCTCCTCTCAACAGGTTAATTCATGAAGGTTTATTGATGGTCACAGCGATGGTGGGCTCTGAAAAGGCAATACAAGAAAAAGGGACTTTATAGAGGAACCTTAAGAGAAAAGGAAGAGAAAAACATTGATTCCTGCAGGCCCTCAGATAGACCAAGTCTGGATGAATAGAATTCAGCTTGCAAAAAATAATAAATTGAATGAAGTTGAGTAAAAGGTAAATTTCATTTCTGCAGAGAAACTCAGAGACCACTGCTACAGGCCAAGAATATCCTAACATGGCACCTCATCGCATGTCTCTGCTAAAAAAAAATGTTGCCTTTACAACATTTATTGCCTTAGAACAGGTGTCACGTTCTGCCCGTGCCACCGTCCTGTCATTCTCTGTGGAGTGTTTCACATGCTCCACTTTGTCCTTAGAGTAACTAGAAGCCTTCACTGGAAAATGAAAGGAAAAAAATAAAAATAAATAATAATAATAATAATAATAATAATAATAATAATAATAATAATAATAATAATAATAATAATAATAATAATAATAATAATAATAATAATAAAACACCTGAGAGGTCCAAGTTCCTGTGGCAGGAACCAGACAGACTTCCCGATCTGCCCAGGGAATCAGAAATCAGTTCTAAAGCACAAGACTCTGTAAGTTAAATTAACTTTCCTTTGAGGCAAAAGAGCTGGGGAGAGTAGTAGTAAATATGGTTGTCTTCAAAGACCACATGACCACACATTTGCCAAAAGTTTAATAGAGCTGAGTTGGCTATGAAGTATGAGCTGGATATTTGACGAGGTTTCGGCTCATCAAAGGAATAAGGTATTTAGAACAGCTGTCCTACAGGGACATGAAACCATGCTCACTTTAAGGTGGAGCTTAATAAATGAATTAAAGAAATTGCAGGACTCACTTATCTGCCACCAGATCTTATTTGGGGAAAGAAAGCTTTCTTGTAAGTCATCAGTTTGCCTTCTGGCATCAGTTTCAGTGATTTCTAGCAACGGTACAAGGTGATCTGCAATTTCTAAGTCCTGCCACAGATCAGGTTAAAGGTTACCAGTAATGTAGTCTTCCAGAATAAAAGCTGTATTTCTGGTTATAATCTGTTTAGACTTTGCCTATAAGGTCGGGGTTTGTTGTTGTTTGGGTTTGTTTTTTAGCTGTTGTTCCATCATCTATCTCGAATGCTAAATGCCTTGCGCTACACTAATCAAAGGTAGGAGTCAAACAAGCATCAGATGATAACATTTCAGATTTCTTCATGAACTATCCCAGCACCAACAGCCCCCACACATCTCAACAGCCCCTTGGTGCCCCGGCCACCCACCCCACACTTCCCTACATCCGTGCCCACCACCAGTGCCATTCACCTTGCTGCTCCGACCTTGAAGCCCATGAGATGCTTTCTCCATGCCTGAACTGGGCGCTGGCTTCATTCAGCTCATCTGTCCCAGCAAAACGGTGGGAGTGACAGGACTTTTTTTAAGATCTTGTCTGCTATTGCCGCCTGTGTCTGGATGTACCTGATGTTTGCCCAGGGCCCTGGCGACTTCATCGTGGGTGTCTGTGTATCTGCGTGCCTTGCAGGGTACGGCCAGGGCATTGCAGACGTCTGTTTCAGGAGAAGAAAAAAAAATCAGCAAAATCACCTCTATCTGTAGCTGTTGGGAGCAACTGTACATCACACACACATACATCTGCATGTATAATTTCTCTAGACGAGTGTGACATTTTGCCTGCTCGGCTGCACGAGCCCTTGCCAGTCACGCCACGAGGAGCTGCCTGCAGGAAGCTGAGATCAAAACCCACCCGCTGCCTTTCGTCCCTCGTCAGACACCAAAGGCATTCCCACTCCAGAACGGCTTTCTACAAGCCTTTTATTAATCCTGCGCAGTTCTCGGGTGACTGAAATTACTCAGTTTCTAGCTTGCTGTCTCACAATTCGCGGGAGCTTATTATTAATGGCCCAGTAAAACAATGTACAGCCTGTTGTATCTTAATTCAATAGTCAGTAATGACCAACTTAGAGAGATCGTTTTAGACCTATGGGTTTTCTAAGGCCTTTTGAAGGTAATGGCAGTAAAATATGCATATCTTAATGTTACTTGTGGAAGGCAAAATATAGTGGCAGTATAAGCAATAATACTGCACCGTGTAATAAAAATTGAAAATTCTTTTCCCTAAGTGTAAATATAAAATACCTCTGGGGGACATATCTAAAGGAAGAGTGTTTCAATAACACATAGTTAAACTTAAAATTATATTTTTCAAAGCTATCCAAGTATAGTCTAATAAATAAACCATAAAATAAAACAACATTTTACGAGGAAGACTCATACTGTATTTCAAGCTTTTTGCCACTCTTAAAATCATTATTTAATATGGACAGTTTTAGTCACAAAATTTCAAGAGTTTATTCAATATCTTTTATGTGCTTTACAAGGTTATTAGAGAATTTATTTTCTCTTTCCCTTACAGATTGGAAGGTGGGCAGTGATATATGAGCTTTCACATTTTATTTATTCACCAAACTGTTCCAGATGTGATCCCATCATTTATCCACTGACACATCAAACCTGCTGCGTGACCTTTACAGTGACCTCTTTACAACATTTGCTTTCATGCTCTTAAAGTTATAGCAGCTTAACAGTGCTTGCTTCAGTGGGAAGACAAGAGAACTGATACTGGGGGGGGGAGGGGAGAGAGATGTGGCTATAATTTAAAAATAATAAAAATTTAATTCATCTCCTACAATATGAAAACTAAGTCCAGGTGGTAAACTATCCAGTGGAGTTATATTCCCAGAAACGTTTCAATCATATTTTACTCCAAACAGTATTTCACTCCATGGACTTTGGATGTACTGGATTTGCACAAGCTAAATTTAGCAGGCACTGAGTCTTTCTCCATTTTTGTGATTCGTCACAGCAATAAGCATTCTTGGGGTGATACGCCTTTCATTACCATACATCAGCAAACAGAATGAGGGCCCATCAGCAGTTTTCCTTCTTAAAGGGAAAAAATTACTTACAGTGCATCCAAATTTTCCATTAACTAAAAAAAATCTGCATCATTATGACCTTACCATTATGAAAAAAATAAAAATAAAAAAAAGAATTTTGGCATCATGTCTCGGGGAGTCAGTGAGTATGAGAAATTATTTCAGGTATAGATCATCCATTCCAGCCAGCTCCCAAAGACCAGACCTGGCCAGCTGGGAGTTTCTAAGTCTGGTGAACTTTTCCTCGGTATTTTTTTGTTTTATGTACTTCCACTTTTGGGCTGATACCAGCACTAGACATGCCTCCGTTGTGGTTCATGCAATATTTATGGCCCAAGAGGTAGCAGAGAGTAGCAAGAAGCAAGCACACATGCACACAGCCGCACACACCCTCGTGTCTGAATCCAGGAGAGTTCCAGCCAAAGGATGAAGACTTGAGAGCGTAAAAAAGATGCTGTGCACCACCTAACTACCAACTCCCCCAGCCCACACTTTAATTCCAGTTAGAAAAATTCTCACTGACTTAAACAGAAGTGTTCAAACAATGTGTAAGTAAGAAATAAGTAAAACCTGGAAAAAACTGTAGTGAGAACTTATGGATGGCCTCTGGCTTCCCATGTGTTCAGCTCTTTGCTCTACCCACACCCACAGCAGATTCATTTCACAAGAATGCCTGAATTTTTGGATTCTTATCAAAGCAAAACCTGAATTGCCAAACGCTAAAGAACCCCCAACCTTTTCCCTGCCCTCTTCTCCCTCCCCTCTCTGCACTGCCTTGGCCTCTGCCTCGCAGCCAAGTGTGGCTGGAAAGGACTTTCTGCAGCCTCCTGCAGCTCTGTGTTGCTGGAGGAGTGCTCACTGCCCAGCCGGTGCCAACATCCCCATCAGAATTGCAGAGGTGATCGGGTCACCACCAGACCAGCCCGAGGTAGCAGGTACATGTGCCCACACTGCAGAATCTTAACCCAAACATCAGCTTCGGTTTCAGTGACTTTTAACACAGACCTAAAGCACTGGGCCGAAGCTGAGCCTGTACGATTTACACTCAAGGTAGAAAATCAGATTTGCTCCTGCCATATTTTTTTCCCTCTAATACCATTTTGAAACCATTGTGGTTTTTTGTTTTGTTTTGTTTTGTTTTTGTTTTGTTTTGTATGTGTTGTGTGTGTGTCTTGTTTGTTTCAGGATTCTTGGTGTTTTGTTTTTTTTGTAGAAGTAAGGAGGTTTCAGAATAAGATCTTAAACCTATTTTTTTTTTTTTTTGGAATGTTAGTTCATCAATAATCAAAAAATGACATCAAAGAAAATGCACTTGTTTCTTTAGGCATAAAGCAAAACACAAAGCTAAGCCAGTAGAAAGACAATGCATTAACCTAATGTTCTTTGAAAACCAATGAACAGTACAAATACTAGATCTGAAGATGCCAGCAGGAGAATATTATGAAGATAGCTGGAAGTACAGCTTCCAGGTTAAGCGATCACAGGAAGATTACAGTAACACCACCACCACCAAGTGATTAATTCGCAGGAAAAAGAAAAAAAAAGAGTTGAAGCCCTGTTTCGATCACTTCTCTAGTTCATAGACTCACATTTCAGCTGGATTCATGCTTTAAATAAATAGAGTTGAGTTTCAAAACTTTCTAACCAACCATCATAAATAAGATTCAAGGGAGCTCCCCTGCTCACTTGCTATTGCTTATCCCTGCTGGCAAAGGAAATGCAACCGTTGGCTTTTGAAAGCCACAAATTTGCAGGGGTCTGGGGCGTGAGCTGGCAGGAGGATCAGGCTCCTCATGTTTGTAATTGAAAAGGACACGAAGTAATGAAGTAATTTCCCTGTCCCTGCTCTCCATGTTTATCAGAGGCCTGTCTGCAGTAGAGGAAGGGTGACAGGGTAATCTGAGCCTCCACAGAAAACCTGCTTTTTCTCCAAAGTTATTTAGGTTTCCATGAGCGCTGGCAGAATTTTGGAAGGAGTCCAGGCGAATGAAGGAATTTGGCTGCTCTGAAAATATCATACAGGAACTTTAAAAATTGAACTGATTTATGCCCTGTAATGTTTTCAATACTGTATAAATTAAGTTTGAGTTTCTAGTCTGGATTTTAAGAAGAAATTTTATATGTTATGAGCCATGAAAGAACTAGAGAAAAAAATCATATTGTATGATAATTCCACCTCTCCTATAAGAAGTGCTAGACTTTGCATATATAATGTGTTCAAAGGAATAATATGGAAAATGCATTACTTTGTAGCATCAAAGGATGTTCCAGAATACCTTGAGGTCCTGACAGCTATTTGGAGTTTGCTAATATCTCACAGCACTGTGAAATATATTAGCAACATGAAGTTTATATGTTCTGTTCGCCCCTGACTAGCAGGAGAGCTGGACTGGGGAGCACTGTAGGCTTCGGAAGTACAACACCTAGAAAGTGTAACCTAATTGGAGAGAGAAAATTATCTCCTACAGAGAACTGCTTAAAGCCACCTTTAGTCTTTCATGTGCAGATGGCTGCGCCCGGGCTTTATTCCCCTTGTGGACACGCTAGCCCATGTCAAATACTCTGAGCAGCGACTTCCACAGCATAGTCTCAGGAAGTCCTCTAGCGTCAATAAACAGCCATGTGCTTTCTGAGGCTTTATGATAAACTGTGAGGTTTTCAAAGGAACCACAATTTGCACATCTAACAAACATAAATATGTTTATCCATGGTGCCTTGTCCTCAGTCAGAGGGAAATACAGCTGTAAATAGCTAAATATATTTCCCTCTTTTAATCATCCATGGACACAACCTCAGCTGGTGATCTGAAGGTTGAGTCACAGTTGATCCCTGATTTGATTAATCACCAGCCTCCTCTGAGGTTTGAGTCTTGTTTCTGGTTCAGAGGTCGGCATGTACAAAACATTACCAGGGAGCTGGCCACCTCTGTGCTAACAAACCTGCGGAGCACGCCGCTGCCCAGCCGCCACCCCAAGCTGCAGGATCGGTGCCTCGCTGCGCAGGCTGGTCCCAGCCTTGGCCCTGAGGAGGAGCATCAGGAATCAGCCCACAGGTAACTGCCATGCAGAAATGTGAGGAACGGACGCTTAGGAGGAGATCACTTTCTTCTGGAGCCTGAAAGAAAAATCAGGAAATTAGCAGCAACCGACAGAGTCACCAGAGAAGTGAAATGATAAAATTAAGGCTGCGCTGGCTGCCAGGCCTGCCTTGGAGAATCGAGAAGAGCGATGTAGGTGGAGAGCCATTCACCGAGCAGCTGGAAAATGGAGTTATTCATCAGGTAACTCTCAGGAGCAGGCACGGACCTTCGGCATGTAGACATGCTGCGGGGCTGCTGCTGCTGTTTTGTATGGAGTGCAAGGGAGCAAAAGCTGTTGTTCTTAACTGCTGGTGCACACCATCGTTCTTTGAGTCACCTTTTCCAAAAAGAGCTCTGAATTTTCTGGCAGCAGTCTTCAGTCCAGGATCGCTTGTAACCAGCGCCATCCCCAGCTACTTATTTGTGTGCAAGTATCCTCCTCCGCGTCTTTCCATGTGCAAATGAGACAGTTGACATTCCTAATCTTTGGTACAAATGATTGTGCATGGGCAGATTAAAATAAAAATAAAAAAATAAAAATAAATAAACATATATGAGAAAATAAATATATAAAAACATATATATAATATTATATGTATGTATATACATACATACAAATATATATATGAGAAAATTAAAAATTAAAATTAAACTCTTCCAGGAGAGGTGTTCCCTCTCCGGCTCCCCCCTCTCTCTGTGCTTTGTGGCATTCACAGTGTATAAGATATATACTGCCACACAGTCCTTTGAATTAAGGCAGCAGCCCTTCTTTTCCTTCATTTTGTGACATTAATGGCTTCTACACCTCTTGGCCGCTTGCGACAGGCAACAACCTCACCCTTTCAGCAGGACAGCATGCTAAGGATATACTTTCCTCTTTTTCCAAAACACGGAATTTCTCCCTCCTCTCCGTACCCATAATCCTGGCATGTCCAAGGTACAAACCAGAACCAACACCAGACCAACGCCACCTTCTATACTTGTGAAAATGGACCAGCAATAATCCCAAAGGTGTTCTTAGTTCTGTAGAGAAACCTAGAAATTTAACCCATTGGGAATGGGTTTTTCCACAGGGACTCCCAGCAGACTGTAGAAAGTCCCAGATTTACAGTGTAATCAAAATTACATTTTTAGTTATATTTTCTACTGTGTGTGTTTATTTTTTTCCTCTGCTGCAGTATTCTGCAGGCCTTAAAGAAGTGTCCCTGTATCTTAGCACACAGAGGTCTTGGGATATTACTTGAAAACAGTACACCAAGAGGAAATTGTGCAATCAATTCCATGAGAATGCCTCCCTCAGCAATAAACACTGCCTGTGCCAAATAAATGGGTGATGTGCGTCATAAATTTCCTTTTCCTGTCAGAGCAGCCACAAGAAATGGATGAAGTTATGCACATTTGTATAAAAATAAAAACGTGTTATTTGCTCTCCAGCGCACTGCCGACAGGCCACTGCAAGCACCACGGAGTCACAGAGCACCGAGCAGCCGAAGGCAGAGCCCCTCACACACAAAGGAAAGCACATCCAGTTTTTCTCACAGTCCTATTACGCCAGTTCCAGCCTCACTGGTCACAAACGATGAAGGAATGCCTTAATTTTTGCATGCAACTCAAGCCCCCATTGAAGGCATCGTGTTTTGAAGGAGGAGGTGTTTACCACTTGCTGAAAATCAGACCTAGGGACACGGTCTTGGCTGAACAGCCCAGGCTTGACAGTCCAAAATCGCTAGCAGCTGGACTGGAAAATGAGGACTTTTATCCTTTTTTCTAGGTAGTATTTTTCCTTCTGACCATAGTTACAGAGTGAGAAACTTCCTTCCATTGATATCAAAAGTATATAACCCATCAGCACTACACAGCAAGTGCAGCTCCTCACCTGATGTAAATAAGCACAGGTCAACATTTCAACACCTCTCACAAAGCTCACCCCCTCTGACTATGGAAACAACAACATTTGGGGCTTATTTCTTCTATTTATTTTAATATTCTTTATTCTGCCCCTTTCCAGTGGGGTTCCTACCTGCAGAACACTCCGATCCGTGGTGAGACCATCTGACCCCAAGCCTCTCTGTGTGCCCGCAGTGGTGCTGAGCACATCTCCTTGCACAGCTCCAGAGACCAGGACTGCAGGGTACACACTGACACAAAGTGGTATTGCCTCTGCTTGTACCTCTCCTCAAGAAAGAGTGCATCTTTACCAGCCGCTTCCATAGGATTCCTGTCTCAACGGGGGAAAAAGAGAGAGCTGTCAATGCTGATATAAAAGAAATATAATTCAGGCAGCTGCTATTTGTGTTTTATTTTTAGATGTCTTTATTTTTTCCCCTTAGACTGCTCTCAATTTCTATAATATTGTTGTTTTTTTTTTTCTCCTAGGTCAAACAGCATCTGTTGTATAAAAAGGAAAGTAAACTAATTTGCATTATCAAGTTCACATCCTTCCATTTAGAGTTGCCTTACTAGGAATTGCCCTGCTCTGCCCTCTGGTACTTCATGAATTAGAGTCCATAAGAAGATCTTGGCATGACTTTAGCATCGCTAATCACTGCACAGGCCTTAATTTGATAAAATGCAGCTGCTGCAGAGCAGGATTTACAGGCTGCATCCATACCACCCCAAGACGAGGGCAGTGGAGCAGCTGTGGGTGCAGCACCCTCCTCCCCTCCTTGCTGCCTCCTCTGAAAAATCCCAGCTCTTTGAGGCACAAGATGAAATCAATAGCTGTACACTGATTTGATCCCAGCTGGCATTTCATACACTGAAGTGCCAACCTCTCCCCTTCTATGTCAAAAGGAGCCAAGAGTTAGAGCAAGCAGGAAAGAGAAGCATAACAACCAGCTGCCCAGATGCGTTCCTCACAAGCAAAGACATCATTCTCATGTTGGTCACTTCCAAGAGCTGTTGGTTGAGCTGTCAGACACAGGAGTCAATGAAGAAATGACTCTCTTGCTTGGACGGGCAGGTGAATACTTCAGGAAGCCAAAGAAATCTCTGATGGAGCCAAGTTGTTTTTCCTGTGACTCAGTCCTGATCTTTGGTGCTCACTTTCTTCCTCTGCTGTTACTTTTGATTTTCAAGCTATAAAGATGAAAGCTGTAATAGTTTCCACCATATCTTTCATTAGGGAAAAAAAAATACAAAATAAAGCCACCCTTAACTTTTCCATAAGGCTCTTCTCTAAGAAGATGACAATTTACTAACATGAAAATCTTTGCTGGTACTTCCTAAGGTTAAGGGAAAAAAAAAAAAAAGTAATCTCCATATGTTCACATTTGTTCTTTTAGGTAAGTAAGCAAGTTCTCAGTAATTTGACTTAACTGCTAGGATATGATGGATTTCCACAGCAGACTTTTTCTGCCTGAACACGGTATGAAGAGCCCTCATGCATAGAAAAGAAGATACAATGTGAATAAGCATATGCAGAACTGATTTCCATCCTGATCTGAACCTTCAGTGTATTTCTAAGCAGCAGCAAAACCCTTATTGCTGATCATGAAAGCAGTAATTTGCCAGCACACAGCTGGCCAGAAGAAGATCCTCCCCAGTTGTTTGTGCTTCTTGCTGAGGTTGCAGTCTCAGAGGAGCACACGGACACTGCTCTGAGACCCCCTCCTTCCAGATGCAGCTCAGGTAGGAACGTGTAGCGAGCCTAACCAGCCTACCTTCACTCCCAGAGACAACATAAAGCACACTTCCCTGCTGAAAAACAGCAGAAATTGCTCCTCACAACAACATCCCATGGTGAGGCCAAACTAAAATAAGTACAGGTGTCTCAGTGGGAGCATGGGGGTGGCTGCACAATCTCTAATGCTCCAAGGTTGCTGCCTGAGCCACCTAGTGGCTGTACCCAGACAGGTGAAGTCTCACAGCCCTACAGCCGAGACACAATCTGAAGGCCAAATTCTCTCTTTCACTTGGATCTTCTTGTTCAAACTTTCAGGGGAACAGACACTTGCTGCAGCTGGTACCAACCAGAGCATCCCATGGCTGGCACTTGCCCCTTTGCTCCACACCAAGCTCCTGGCAATGCACGGACCTCCAGGCACTGGCATGTCCAAAAACACTCTCTGCCAACACACCCCAAAAATCAAGAGATATGTAGATTTGCATCTATTGCCTAGAATTGTGGTGCTCCTTGTCTAGAAAAAAAACTGCTGAGATTTGTGAAAGAGCAGGATTTTGTACAATGGATTGAACAGTTGATGCTTCCAGTCCAGTCAGAAAGCCTCACAAGAAGGGCCGTATTTTGGAGCTTGAAGTATTTCTGTTCCCAGAGGGCACTAGGGTATGGAGAATCATGCCACAGTTTTTATGGTTAACTGCACATTTCTTTTCAATCTCTGAAGGGCTTGGGGTTTGTTTGAATTGTGAATGATGGCTCATGTCCCAGCTCTGTGTGTGACATACTCCTCTAGTGACAAAGTTCACACATTGAGCCTCAGTCGAGAATCCACACGTAGCCTGAAAGTTGCTGGCACCCTCAGCGTATAATTGAGATCATATGAGACCCAGCATTTCTCTCACTTGCCCAGTTACATCCAACAAAAGGACCAAACGATCCTCTTTGCCCTGAAAATTTGAAAGGTATGTCCTTGGCTTTTGAAAGGTATCTCTTGGCTTTTACTTACACACCTTCATTTCTAGCTATAATTTCTATTTAAACATTTCTTTACACACCGAGCATTGCCCTGGTACTTTATGCTATGACCATTTCCCACAAGATAGCGAGGCAATATTTTGAAAGGCAGCAAAAAGAGTTAAAAGTGCAAGTCCCCAGTCAAAATCTTACCCAGGTCAAATAGTTCCATGAGCAAGGAAGTTACATGAGCAGCACAACATGGACACTAACCTCAGTGGTGCCAAGAGATTATTTTGTCAAGTTACTCTAAAGACCTGTATTTAAAGGGATAAAAGGCTGGCTTGGCAAATTGAAATAGCAGGGATAATTCCACAGATTTTATAGCAATAGCCAATTCTGCTCCAGGGGATTTAAATGGCAAGAATAAAAAGAACAAGTTTTCTTTTTCTTAGGAGACAGCTATTTTATCCCTTTGTGCATCAGCCTGTTGGTTGTTGTATCAATTAATGAAAAGGAAAAAAAAAGAACCATTTTAATTGCTGTCATTTAAGCTGCTGTGTTGATTGTGACATATGACTAACAGCTTAAGGTCCATACAAACCTGAAATGCTCAGCATTCCTCCAGTGGTCAGGGCTGGTTAAAAGAGAGGAGCAGAAGAAATGGGTATTATGACAGTTTGTCAAGTGCATTCCTTACCTGGCACAACTGTGTCGTGTAGACTGCCTCTGGGCATTGATTGACAAGCTTACCGTAATCCTAGGGAAAGCAAAAATAAGATTGTCTCTTGTACAGCTCAAACGAAATCAGCTGTCCTCCATAGCTGGGTAAATTCAGAGCAACTTGCTGAACTTGCTCTGAATTTACACCAGTGAAAACAAAGGAGGACTTCTGGTGTGGAATTTGTATGATTAGAACCAGCTGTACTATTGTGAACTCTTCTGAGTGTGGAAGGAAAGCCACATCTAAGGGTTTTGATGGTCATTTTGAGTAATATTCCACGTCCTGCCTTCAGTTTGGTTGTTGAGTTTCTCCTTTTCCACAGCAACAACTTAGATTTCTTTCCATCCAAATCTATGGGCAAAAAAGTATTGTTCACCCTGCCACACAGCATGTAAAACTCAAAGTAGCAACCCCTCGTCAGAGCCTGGGCTCCTTCAAGAGTCTGAAGAAGCAAGGTGACTAAATCGTCTCAGTACCTGGGCAGGGGTGGAGGAGAAGCAATATATTAGGGAAAGACAAAGAAACCCAGACTGGTGGTAGGAGGGAGAGAGGGAATGAAAGGGGAAAATGAAAAGAGAAAGGAGAGGTAGAGGGAAGAAAGCAAGAAAAAGACCCAGACAGAGAAATACTCTGGAGAAAAATACAGCCGACTTCAAAATTCCTAACCTCTGTTAGAGCTTAGAGGGATAGTCTTTGTGCTCCTCAGATTTCCTCTTCAGATGATGAATGGACGGGGTGGGCAGGAACCTGCCGAGGACAAACCCGGCGCTCTCGCCTTTGTTCACACGCGGATTCTGCAGGGCTGCTCTTTGTTGCCGTACACTGCAGCACACCGTGGCAGTGGCCAACACTGCTGACAATACTCAGGTGAGATCTGATGCCTTTTACAGTAACAGACATATCGCCTCGTTTGTTTTATATCCTGTCCCTCTACTAACGCAGCCGTGTCACCTGCTTGCCCTTTTACTACAGCTGTGATCTAGGCAGACACTTCCAATGATTTTTCCAAAAGAAACGAACCCCCAACACCACCAAATCCCTCTCTTAATCCCTCTGCTGAATGCTTGCTCTGTTTATCACTTATTCCCCTGTCTGATTCCCTGCTTGATTAATTACATTTGTCTGCATTGAACTCCGTCTTGCCATTTGTTGGCAGAGTCACCGGAGAGATCTCGGCGCTGGCGAATCTGCTCAGGTTGTGCCTGGTTTTGGAGAGACCTCAAACTAAATTCTGTCTTCCCTTTGCAAAGCCAGAGTAACTTCACAGCTGCACCATGCTGCTGAGGGGCCGGCTCGCTGTTTTCAAAGCCTAAAGAATACACACACTGGCTTCTCTGAAGCGTGATGGCACGGCATGGCCCCAGGGACACCAGTGACTGCAGACTTGTGCCAAAAACTGCCCCCACCCAAGAGAGACGTGAAAGGGCTCCTGGCTGGGCAGGCAGAAGGGGGACAGCTAGGATGTTTTGCTGCTGGTGGTGCCAAACCTGGGCTGCCTCAGCGACATGAGCATGGTGGGGCACCTTTGTGCTGTCTGGATTATGCGTTACAGAGGTCCTGAAACAGTCCCAAGAACAGCCTTCTGCCAGCTTGAAAATTTTTCATCTGTGCTTATTGTCTCATACCTGCCCTTGAGCTGGTTTTGATCCAACAGCCTCTATTACCTCCTCTTCCTTTACCTTTTGCCTTAGCTATTAATCTCTGATGTGGAACTTTGTGAAACGCGCTTTGAAACTCTAAGCACACTGCTGAATTCCCCTTATCTAGCCTGGCAGTAATATCTTCAAAGAACTCCAGGAGGTTAGTTAAGTATGACCTCCTCTAGCTTCAAGCTCAGCTTCCCAGCAAGCCCTTCACTTCTTTGCGAGAGATGAGAGGAAGAGGACGGGGAACTCTGGGACAAAGAGGAACATCACCGTTACAATAAAATCAGCAGCAGACACAGCTTCGCTCCTGCTGCCCAGCACATTTTTAAATTACATTGGTGACACCACACTTTCTGACTGGGCCTTGCTTTACAAGGGCCCAATGGAAACCCTGTCTCACGGGCAAGCTGCCACTGTCCTCACTGGGAAGGGGCTTCAAAGGGGCAGCGTGGATTTCTGAAATAAAGCTGAGGACCCAACTGCACCTTTTGTACCTTTGGATACCTCCCCACAAACCACATTAATGCTTGCTTGTTGTCAAGTTTCCAGCTTTCAGTCCTGTCATCCATGGAGTCATTTCAGACTTATTTAATGCTACAGGAAATGTTTTCCCAATGGAGGTGGCCAAACACAGGGACAAGCCTCCCAGAAGGGTAGGTCCATCCTTGGAGACACCTGAGCATCAGCTGGTCAAAGTCCTAACCAACACCACCTAACTTCAAAGCTGGCCCTGCTTTGAGCAGGAGGGCAGGCTGATGACTTCCACATTTTTGTTGGGATAAGGCTAATTCATGGTTCTTATCTTCCATTTGGTCCCAGCCCCATCCTCTAGCTCTTAATTGGCAAGTGCAGGAACCTAAACTTAATTGTAACCTGTCCCTTGCCCTTCCAGAACCTCAGCTGGGATTAGGTACTCATAGAGGAACTCTGAGAGTTCCCTCCCTTCTCCACCAGCCTAAGCAGTATTTAAAGTTTATCTCTACAATGGAGTCCACATTTTAATTCCACCTCCAGTTGCAATGTGCCGATTTTCCCCTTGCACTGTACTTTCTGCTCCCTCACAGAGCACCTTGCTGTGTTTCCATTCACACATCATCCCTTGCTGGTTTCTCATTTACATCATAATACCGGAGTTGCTGTTTACACTGAGCTGCACAAAGGTATGTTTTACATCTTACTGTGGTGTGATCATTAACATCACACTGCTGGCCCCAGGGAGTTTCATGACTGGATTCAGATCCATCTGTCCTGTGTTCCCAACAGGGGTTCCCCCTGCAGGCCTGAATATTTTGGCAGGAGACAATTCAAAATGTGCAAAGCACTACATGTCAGGCAGAATGTGTTACCTTAAATGATGATCTATTATATGGATGTGCCTGTTGTTTTGTATTTTACCTCTTTAAAGAGCAGCCTCTTCAGAACTCGTGGTGCAATCTATGCTCCATCACAACAAAACTGCCAGGTGTATCTGTAGTCAGGCAAACACCCCTAATGTTCTCAATTTATAGATAAACTTCCTCCCAAAAGAATATATATGTTAAAAGAAAAAAAAAAAGACACAATATAGTTTTCCTTATTTACAGATGATCCAGGGTTAGTGGCTTCTGCTGCATTCTCTTTATAGGCTTGAACCTCAAAAGTACATATAGTACCTGCACAGCCTGTCTGGAAACTAAAATAAGGGCACATGTGGTGATGTTCCAAATTTAACCCACATGGCCACAGGGTGATATTGCTCCGAGTGTTACTTGTGGGAAGAGGCATGAACGAAGCATTTTAGACGTGCCAACAACCACACTGTCCACAGGCAGCAGGACTCAGGCAGGGGGAAGGAACAAGGGAATAGCTGTACAGCTACTTTGGAAGTAAACCTCTACTTGACCAAATCGAGGTGGAAACAAGAGCTACAAAATAAAAATGAGGATGGCGAACATGTATTTTCTTTATAGGAAGTCCTGTAGAGCTTCTGTCACTTTGAAATAGACTTTCCTTCTTTTTCCTCCTCACTTGTATTTACACCTAGGGCTTCCTGCAGCTGCCCTTGAGCTCCTTTCCGTGGTGCCTATCTACCATTTACTCAAGTACTTCAGATCAGATCCCTCAAGATGAGATTTTAAGGAACATGTGCAGATAGACAAAAACGAGCAGCTTTTTACCTTCAGGAGTGAGAACAGACCTTAGCTCACTGTCTGCCCTCTGCTCTTCTGTGGCCTTGGAGGGAAGAGGCACCTTCATCTGCACTGGTGGGAAATGTCTCTCCAGCTTTGAAGACAAAAAGTCACTCCTGATGCTTGGCACAGAGCAGGCTCAAAGTTGCAACCTGAAAGTGGTTAGTTTCTCTGAAGGAAATATAAAGAAATAAATAAGAAAGAAAAAAATTACTAGCAGAATAATAAGTATGGCAGAGCTTATTTTAAACAATAGCAATCTCTGTAGGCTTCTCAGAAGTTGCAATGCATACACTTGCAAACAGAAGTGTCCTCAGGAGACATCCACAACACAAACTGGGCCCCAAGGCTGGCTGAGGGCTGTGTCCTTTCATCTGAAATACACAGCTCAGACTGACCTTTAACGAGGAAAAATAAAAAGGGAGGTGGCTGCTACTGAGTCACACGGAGGGGAAAAAATAAGGTGTGAGTTATGACGGGGAAGAATGGAGAATATTTAGAAAATCCTGGGAGGCAGAATATTTTGAGAGCTTCTGAATGTGGTAGACACACTAAGAGCTCTGTTTTTGCAGGAGTGGTTGCTTTGGAGTGGGTTCATTACTGGGTCTCCCTAGGTGTTCTCAGGAGAGATGTCTGAAGTCTGAGATTTCAAAATCCACTGGCACTTCTGAAAATCTTGGTTTCTTATATGTTCCTGTACTGCTCCAATCACTGCAGAGCCCCAAGTTTACTTAGCATTAAGAGTCATTAAAAGAATCAAGACAGACATCTTTCTAGGAAGTTGCTGTGCCCAGATCTAGCAGATTCAGGCCCCACAATTTGGCAGGAAAACTCCATGTCATGCTAAACCTGCAGTGCAGGTAGAAAGCTCAAAGAGACAGGGAGGCTCCTCAGACTCTGCCCAATGCTCATAGGTGAAAAAGAATTTAAAAACTCAGTGTCTCTTTTTTTTTTTTTTCCCTTCAGTTTAGGGCTACAACACCAATGTAAAGGTGTAGCACAGATATTCAAACTGGCTTAAAACAAGCCAGCAACTCAGTGATTATGGTAGCACCTTACCCAGCACAGGCTGGATGATCATCAGCACTGATTTACTCACTTTCTCAGGAGAGCTTTGCGCTGAGTGGTGGTCCCTGTCTATGTTTGGCTACAACACCCACCATACATGGGGGAGGTGACCTGCAGCTACACCTACTCACATCTAGAGGAGGAACTGAGAAGGCTGGCGGCTGACCTACATCTACCCATAGCATCCACTTTGCAAGCCTACACAGGGTTCAAGCACCTGTGCCCTTGCCAACAAGCCCAAAGCAGCCTTTACCTGGGGACTTATCTTCACCCAGTGACTGTGCCTGCCACAGCACAACTTTATGCCAGTCGGAAAAGTCGTGGGGAGGAAGGTGGAGAAAAAAAAATCACTGTGAATTAATCAAGCCATCATCAGTGGCTCCAGGTGCAATAGCTGTACAAGAAAAACAAATAAATCAACCCATGGTTAAAAATAGCCCTTTTGATTACTGTCTTCAGTCTTCGTCTAAAGACAGCATAACGACATAACGTTCTCTCAGGAGCTAACCCTTGTCCAATATTTTACTGCTGCTGCCCTTAGAGTTAGTCAATACTTGCAGAAGATAGGGAGGTAGATTGATTAGAGGTAAAAGATACCTCTACTGTACATGCTTGCTCTTGCAGAGCCCAGGATACTGCCCGCGGGGGTCACTGGAGGGACCCCAGTACCCACACAGCCCAATGGCCATGCACAAACCTTCATGGCCAGAGTCACACCAAGAGAGAGTCCGGTGGCCAAGCAGCCAGCCGAAGGCAGTTAACACTCATTTTGGACACCTGGCCTCCCAGACAGCATTTGTGTTGCTGTTCAGGTCTCACAACTGCAATACTGCACTCTTGGAACTCCTGCCGACCTCGCTGCAAATTAATGCTCATGAAATGTACCTCCAGCAAGCCTTATTGCCTCTGAGTCAGCTGTCGTTCCTGGTAGAGTCTGGTAATGCTCGGGTCCTGAAAGTACTCAGACAACAGTAGAAATAAAACGACAGGGGGCAGGAATAGCAGCGGTTCATCACTAATTTTTAAAAATGTTTTAAATTTATTTTGACAAAACACATCACTAAGAGAAAAATCAGTTTCATCAGAGTTCTCGTTTCCAGCAGATTCCTAACTAAGTTATCAAGTGCAAATCAGAGCTTCGTTAAAACACATAAATAAATGAAAGAAAGAAAGAAAAAGATCTCAAAACGCCTGCAATGCCGGTGCGCTCACTGCAGCGCCCTGCCAGGGTCAGCTCCCTGCAGGCGCCCAGCACCGGGGGGTGCGGAGCGGGGGGTGCGGAGCGGGGCCGCCCCCTGCTGCACAGCGGCCGCGCTGCAGGCGCCGGTCCCGTCCCCGCGGGGTGCCCCCGGTGCTGAGGATGCTCCGGTCCCGTTCCCGGGGGGGCTGCTCGTGTTCTGGCTGAGCAGCCCCCGCTGCTGCCACCGGGGTGCAGCGCAGTGAGCAGCCCAGCGGCTGTGGGTGGTCGCACTGCTGTAAATGTCCGGTCCTCTCTGGAACACTGTTACGCTTGCGGCCTCAATTAAATCTCGAGGCAGTAAATGAGACAGGTTAATCACAGGGCTTGTTTCTGCAAACCCAAGTGTCTTCGGCTGGTTTTAAATGTGGCACCTTCTCGCTTCAATATCTGCTTGAGAAAGGGTAAACAGGAGCAGCCAGTGTCTGCTTTCATGCTACTCATTACTTTGATACACTATTATATTTCCTTTATTAATTATTCCACTTATTAGCTGGGCCAGACTCTTCAGTTTCTCCTCACACGAAAGTTTTCCCTGAACCCAGCTTGTGGACAATAAGCCCCCATCTTACCTCGTGAAGCATCCATCACGTTTGACCCAGTCTCACCAGTGCCAGGTGAAGTCCACCAGCTCCACCTACCTGAACATTTGCACTGCCGGGCTGTGTGTCTCACACATGGTCAGCCCAGATGGGCAGTCCTTCCTTTCCTGCATTTATCTGAGCAGTATAATCACCACTGTCCCACTACCAGGAATCAAACTCCATTTTAAGTGTAATGAAGGGCCAGCTCCTCCTCCTGCTGAAAGAGAAAAATCACTCTGATTATACACAGAGATTTTCCAGAAATGATACACATAAATAGGTAGCCTCAGTGCAGTCTGACTCATTTAGACTCCTTTTTTCAGGCTTCTGGCCTCACATCATTTGCCCAAGAATGTCATTTGTCCAAGTACCACCACCGCTGACAGCAGTGAGTTCTCACCCCAAAACTACGTGTCCTTCTGCTGGCACCTGGATCAAGGAGGCTCAGACAACTATGAAGAATGAGTTGGAGCTTTCCTGCAGGAAGGAGACACTTGTTCTCCACTGGAAAACCCTGAAAGCCAAGCATTTCTTCTGAAATGACGCTCTGAAATAGCTCTAATGACTCACTGCATGGTGAATCACTGCCCTGGCTGCACTGGAGGACTAGGAACCACCATCCCACGCTGCCCAGCCCTCCGGGTGGCTCAGCACCCCACAGCCTCACAACATCAGCACCACATCCAGCCAGAAACTCACTGCCGAGAGCCCCTTGGCCCATGGGGTGCAGCTTCCTCCTTAAAGCAAGGGAGGAAGTTACCCAGTAAGTTACTTACCCAGTAAGTAATGGCTATGGATGGCATCGTGCTCTTCCCCCTTCCTCCATCCGCCCAGGATGGCACAATCTCCTGGCCGAGTCCTCATAATTTGGCAAAAGTGCCATATTCAGGCCTAGGATAATGGAAGAAATGTAGTGGTTAATGACGTTTCCACATTGTAATAATCACTAGCGATACGTACCGTGCTAACGCACCACATACTGAGAGTGGACTGGACCATGCACAAGTCTGGTTGCAAAAAAATCAGCTTGTGAACAGGTAGCACAGTATGACCCGAGCACAACACTTGAGTCCTTATGTCCCTGGGTTACTGCTTGCTTCTTAATCTATTCAAACCAATGTAACCTGTCTCTACTGGATGTATCCACCATGGCATGTGCCTCTTCGTGGGACTGGCATCTCTACGTGCTTCTAGCATTGAAATGAAGATAGGAAAGGAAGGGTTTTGGAAACGTGATTCAAGTCTTCAACCTGACTTGAAAACTATTGGGCAAGAGACACAGGGTGACGTTTCCAGAAACACTTACATGGCACAGAAGCACACAAATTAAACCCACAAAGGGACATGGCTTAGACCTTTCATGTTCTCCCAGAGGGGTTTTGTATCACTTAATGGACCACACTCTGCCCACAAACCCATTTTCACAAGCCTTCAGCGGCTTTCATCTTTTGTATATTTTAAATTAAGATTTGAGCCATTCAGCTTGTGAAGGCAGTGACTGGTGCACAGACTGAGGCACCACCATCTCCCCACGTCCAGAGACAACTTACTGGGAGTCCTGCAGAAAAACAACCCCGCTGGGCTTTGCCAAGGCACAAGTGTTTCCTGAAAGCTGCACCATGGCAATGGAAATTCTTTCGGCTTTGGGCTGTTTCCCTCACTGATGGATTTTATTAATATAAAAAGCGTTCGTGAAAAATGTACACGTATTTACCAGTATATTTCCATTAAAAACACAGATCAACACTGTTATTTTTAGCAATGTTAAAAATATCTGTTTCCGAGTGGGATCACTTCTCCGTCTTTATTAATAATTCCCTATTGTGAGCAAGAGGAGTATCATTTTCCTTACACCTTTAGGGAACAAACAATTTTCCCATTTCCTACGACACTAATATACTTTTAATGGCTGTAAATTGTGCACACATAAGAAGTGAAAGATTCCTATCATTTCAATCTACGTGAAAGTTTCAGCTGCAGCATTTACCTTCTTCTGACTCACTGATTTTAAAATTACAGGAATGCCCCCACAGATCTTTGGAATTAAAGTAAGATACAGCTTCTGGTTTAAAGTGTGAAGTTAGCCTCCTGAGGTGGGCAAATTAATACCGTGCAAATCCAGATTCAATCTAAGACTGAACTTCTTGCAAAGCTTTGAAGAAATTATTTTGTGAAGTTTGCTTTGCATCTGTAAATGTCCCCTTACCTTCCTAGGTAGGTCAATGGGAGTCAGAAGATGACACATACCCACCTCAGGTAATTTCTGCAGAGCTCTTCACCTGGACTGGGGACAGCCAACAAGTCCAGCATTTTTTTCCACACTGAAACGAGCATTTCTTGAGACTATTGCAGTGGTACCCACATCCCAGGCATATTAAATGGCCTGATTTGGAGCAGAACTTTGATTCATAACCACAGCAGGCAACACAGTTCCTTGCAGCACACCAGGAGTAAGAAGAGCTAAACGAGAGATGGAAGATGGGTTGAGAGAACACATCAACGAGCAGCTAAGGAGAAAGCAGCAGTTGTGATGAGGTTCAGGACTACACCAGTTCCTCTTAAGATCCCTCTTACATTGCCAAGTAAAACCCACACTCTTTGTCAGGATTAATACCGCAGTTAGAGACCAATTTAGTGCTACTCTGTTTGTGACAGCAGATCTACTACTGCAGCCTACAAGTCACCGTTATCACATTTCTGCCTCTGATAGCTGTCTGTATCCTAATGGTGAGACACCAACCGTTACTAATCAAATTAGTAGTAGCTGGAATAAATGCACAGGAATGCATCCCATCCTAGGATTTTTCTATTAGCCAGATTTTGTTGGAGAAGAGAACGTGCAGCTGTATGTGAGCAATCACAACGCTGAGGACAACATGTCACTACTGAGTCTCAAGCCTATGATTCCCAAAACCTCCCTTAATGCCTGCTTGCAGCCTCCACATTGCAGGATAACACGCATCCAAAACAAGTAACACAGGCACAGGCTATTTGCACTCAGTGCTTGAAGACTGTGCTTCTGCACTGAACCTGTGTCCTTTAATAAAAGGTCATTCATCAAGTGCAGCGTCAAAACACAACTCATCTTCCGAGCTGGCTGTGCAACCTGTCCTAAACGTACCCAGGAAACCTCCCAGTAGCCGGGGAGGGGGAAGAGCATGTTCTATTTCGTAGGGGAAAAAAACAAGAGAGACAGAGACAGATGTCACCACGCAACAAATAAATTCAGAAGGTACAGCTTCTGGAGAAGAACAATACATTTATAATATAATTATGGCAGAACGGGAAAGAGACTGATAAACTAGTCTTAACTCACTCCCCCAAGTTCTAAGTGGAGATGTGCTCACTGGTTTAACTTTCCACTAAGATTACAGCTGTGTGACATTGGAGCCTATGAATTTAGATAGCTCATTGGTTGTAGGAGACTAAACACATACCCGTATCAAGTATGTTTTCAGATCCTTCAAACATGAGGGGAATTCAGGTAGAGTATCGTGTGCTGCCGCCGCCTGGAGTCTCTGACACAACTCTGAATTTCTATTACAGCTTTTATACATAACTTTCAGACTTCATTAATTCTGGTGGAATTATGATTCGTCTTTCACTTTTTTAAGGTTATGTGTGACAAAAAAATTATGCTTTCAATTTGTAAAACCAAATACCTATGTGGGACCTGTCGCCACCAACAGAAGCTCCAAACAATCACACTGATGGGGTTAATTGGCATTTTAAAATAAATCACTGCCTCCAGATTGATTTATTTCCCCCCCTCTCTTTACACAACATTACCGCGTTTCTCTATAATTATTCAATGCTAAGTTCATGGTTTTGAAGCAGACGACTGCAGACTTAGGAAATGGTGTTTGATTTGTTGCCATGGAAACATCTTGCTGTAGATGTACTCTAATCCCATGACAACTCTGTCTCTTAAGAACCATTTTTTCTGACATAATAAAAATCTGATCAAGGTCAGATTTAATAACAATCTCAGTTCCCAGACTTTATTTCGTAAAGGTTTAGTGGAGTTATTTTTTTTCCAAAGGGATTCTCTAGAAACTTTGTTTGTTTTCTTAGCTGCATTGAAATTCATTCCCTAAAATATATAAACCTGGCGTGGTGTCATGTTAATTTACAGTGCACCTTTTGTTATTGCATAATTGCATCGTTAAAAGAAAGTTACTTATAATTGTTTATATTGTCTTGACAGATGTTAACATTTTACATAACATTGTTCCCACTAATACATGCGTTTGGGATATCAATAATGCTTATCATTTCCCAACAACTGGTGTTTACATAGTAGCAAATGCCAGTATAGCTTAACTTTCATTTTGCACTATAATGTTTTTTTCTGAGCTTGTTATCACAGGCATATTCAGACCTCCAAGACTTGAGACAAGTGCCAATGCTTTATGTGTTGCACCATACAATAAAACTATGTATGTACAGAGTCATATTAAAGTAAAAAAGTAACTTGATAATGAGGAACTTGAGAAGAATTCAGTTAAGAGCTTTGGGATTTTCTTTTTCCCTCCTTGGCACAACTTAGTCCTTTGGCAGTTAGGTGTCCACTGAGGGCCTTTGAACAGTAATAGCTCCATAGGAGGAAACTTGGCTAGCACAACTCAGCTGCTTGTTTAAGGCTGGACTTTCAAAAGACACTCCTGACAATGCTGATAGACACACAGAGAGACCTTAGGAACAACTTTACATCAGTCCCAGTCCAGTCTCTGGGCAACTGAATCTTTAGGAATACACGGACCTGATTCACTTCCAAAGCAGTGCTACATATTCATATGATGCTCAGTCATCGGGTGAAACCCTGCCTCCACTAGACTCAATGGCAAAAATTCTACTCACTCTATTTAGACGTTGTTACCTTTGCTGCTTAATGGGAGGTGGGAGAGGAACTGAACTTAAAACTACTGGGGGGACTTCTCCATCTCTGCTACTTGTCTAGTATGACTTCACAGCTCCTAGAGAGAAAGAGAAGTATTTATTAAGTTCATCTCATCCTGGGGTAGGTATCAAAGAGAGATCAGAAAAATCACAGCCTATAAACACCACCCTTTCCATGGATTATGAAAGGAATCCAAACTAACTCAGAGACAACTGTCTCAGATCTTCAGTCACAGAAAGAGTTTCTTTAAATCAGGTCTGACACAGCTAAGAGAACACCTGTGGAGAATATATGCTTCGTAAAGCAAGAATTTCCTTTCCTACATCTATTTAGTCTTAAGCTTATCAGTGGTTCTATCAAAGAACCTATCTGTGGCTTTTCATTGTCAGCATGTAGTCAATGCCTATGTGAACAGAGGTCCTGGAACTCCTAAATACATTGCATCATTATTTGTTGCATCACAACTACCCATATGTTTTCTCATTCTGCCAAGCACAGCTTTACACTATTAGAAGATCTTTGGTCTATATCTTTTCTAACTGTGTTTAGCGCTGGACTATTTGATCTGCTCTGGAAATTCTTCCCACATTCTTGCCACTGCTATTCGCCAAACCACGTTACAGCAATGTTTTGGATCCACTCACAGGCCACTGGGTAGCGGTCTCTACCCAACAGGGTCTGTTGGTCTCTGGCAGTCAAGTTCCACCACAAAAATATAACAAAGAATTTTGGGGACTGTTGTAAAAACACAAGGAATTTGTTCCGCAGATGTTTATATTGCATGCAATACTATTACTAAGATGTATGAAACCACAGAAACTGACATTTAAAATAAGGACTGGGACAAATGTTACTAACTTGTTCAGAAACCAACAGTTTTTCCATACGGATTTTCAAACGTGACACCACAGGCAGAATATAAGCCCTTCTCATAGTCCAGAAAAAAACTGAGCTACATCTGTTCTTTGACATTACAGGTGATAAAGCACCACTTTGATGGCCCAGCTGAGATCAGAGCACATCCCATGTACCACATAGACACACACTAAGATACAGCATCTGCCCTGCAGAGCTTTCATTTTAAGTACCGCAAGACTGAGTGAAAAAGGAATTATTCATGTCCCTGTACTACAGGTCAGGAAGCAGAAGCCTGGGCTTTAAGTACAAGTTTGTCCTTCTTTTTGCATTATCAGCATAAACAAGGATTATTGACAGCATTACTGTGACCAAATAAGAAAAGCCAGAAGGGCTTAAGTGAAGATTATATCGTGGCATGCAAATTATTTAAAGTATCCACATGTGGCCCATCAGTATGGAGCCAGAAAATATCGATGTTGCTGCTGTGGAAGTTTAGGGTACTGATCACAAACCCTGTGCCCTATCTGCCGGATGTTGTAAACACACAATATATTTACACACACCAGAAGATGGTTTCTACTCTGGAAAGCAAAGAGTCCCATGAGGATACAGCTGCAAGACCCATGCGTCAGTAAATACAGCATCATTGTGCTGTCAGCCTTTCAGCTTTCAATCGCTTGGTGAAAATGCAATATAACAGAGAAGGCCACCCCTCAGGACAAGTAAGTCAGGCACTCCACAGCAAAGGGAACAGCAAATCCCATTTACACAGGCTGCCCTGCCCTCTCCTTCAATACAGTCAGCTAAAGTATTTGAGCTCTTCTCCACGCTCGCCTTCAAGCCTGAAGAAAGAGGTTTTTAGTGACTCATCACAGTGTGTGGACCGATACCGTACAATAGCTAAGTGGTGCACAAACACGGAACAAAAGGATGCCATCAAAACTAAAGAGCTCAGAACTTTCTTCTGTGTTAAAGGTGATCAATGTCAATTTTTCTTCTTTTACTTACTCCAAGCAGACCGCCTAATCTGCCCTGTTAAATACAAGACCTTGATCACTATATACCAAGGATAAGATACAGATGGGAGCATCAATTGCAAGTATTGGCTGATTTGCTATTATTTCCTCTTGGAAGGAATGTCAGTCAATCCTCGGCTGTTTTTACTTGATCATTTTCTATTGAAAAGTATAAATAGCCTCAAAAAAATGCGGGGGCATTTTGTTTGTTGTGGCGTTTTTGTTTGGGAGGGGAGCAGGGAGGTTGATTTCAGAGACCACATTTGGAGCACCCGTAAAAGCAAAAGCAAAGTTGCCTTGACAACTGTAGCCATCTTTACATAGTAATGCTCTTTGCAGAGCAGAAGGCTGTTTTAATTCCTCATTTTTCCTCTCTGTCTACACGAAGATCCCCTCCCACTCCTCCCAGGTAAGGTTCTGTCATGTATACACTGTTTTTCCTTCAGCGTATACCCAGGGTACAGCCTGATCTTGTTGACTAACTCCGGCGTTTTAATAGATGTTATTTGACTTTTAAAAGCACTTCGTATTAAAATTTTCGGATTTAATTGACAGATATTCGATTTCAAAGTCCTGCTCTCCTCTTCATAAATTGCTAATAGTATTTTATCCGAAACAGAGCTAACCTAATAAACAGATGAAACTTTGTTGTCATTTCAGCTGCTCAGGGCTCTGGGCTGTATATAATTGCTCTCTTCATTTTACAGTTCTTCTGCTTCAGATTAAACTTTTTCAGGATGTTGCGACGCCAAAACATGCATTCTAACAGGAAATCAGCATCAAAGGTAATGGGCTCACATACATCTTTGATGCTTTGAAACCAGAGGAAGAGAAGTAACTGTTTAATTTACAACAGTTATTGCAGAGGAACGGAGGAGGGGGAAGGAGCGAGGAAGAAGGCGACTGAGGGCTGTGAGGGGAGCGTGCGCCGGCCTCCCTCCAGCGGCGGCCTCGCAGACTCACCGAGGCCTGGCCTCACTGCCCGCACCTCAAGGGGGAAGAAGAAAAGTAATATAAAGAAAAATAAGTGAGGGGAGTTGCTTTTAGTCACAAAATGGGAATAGCCGCAAATAACATGACACTCTACCACACAGATTTCTGTCAGGCCGCCTTCCCAAGAAGAATTTGGAATTTTCAAGAACAGAGGTTTTTCAGCAATGCTGCGCTGCAACAGTCTGTTCAGTAAAAATGCTCTCTGTGTTTGTTTTTTATAATAGCTCTAGTCATGGCAAGACAGCACCTGCACAGCTCCACGCTCACCTTTACAGAAACTGAAGCACAAATTCACACCAAAAGAACTGTGGAGATGTACACCGAGTCGCGGACACCCCACCCACTCCACAAAGAGTAAGCAACGACCTAAGGACGGCAGAGTTTGGTACGTACAGCCCCTCGGTCTGACACAGCATCAGGACACATGGGTACACAACTTGCTTCCTCCGCCACCGACTCCATCTGATTGCCATCAGATTCAAAACTTTTGAGCAAGAAGCAGAAATTTATGGCAATTCTTATCCACATTCAAAAATGGCACAGACAAGTATTCCCATTTTCCCTTTTACAAACCTGTGGACTGTTTATATTCATTGAACCTGTTTTTCTTGGTAAATAATAGAAAAATATGCATCCCCTTTGACAATCTTTTTAACCACACTTTAAAATGCTTGAGATAAAGACTGATCCCTTCTGAACCAGTTAATGACTTCAAAATATTTTTTCTTTCCAAAAAAAGAATTTTGTCTAGGGTCAGTTTTCCTATCAAGCAACAAGGTAATCTTTAGGATGGCTTAAAACATTGTGATCTACTGGAGCCTTGGATCAGATATCTCGAGTATTCTACTACAAGATACCTATCTCTGAGCCTCAGTTTCTCTTGTTGTAAAAGGGTACAACGGTTCTCAGTCTTGAAAAACAACTCTAAGGTCTGTGGATGAAGTAAACCATACGATAATTGCCATCAGTCACAGCAGAATCCAAGAACCTAACAGCAAAATGTGGCTCATCTCCCAGATTAGTATTTGGATAACAAGCATAGAAGCAAATAATCCAACAAAATAAACCTGTTTTCACAGGAATCACGTGTAATTACAAGAATATTCATTATACTTTTTGGAGGATAGAAGATAATAAAGATGAGTGGACACATATCTAACTTCTCGTATAGAGTTGTATTTTGTTTGTAAAGCCTCTACTCCTCCTACTCAGAGGAATCTTTGATAATTCACATGTGAAATTAAAGGCATCTTATTTATTCAGTTATTTATTATTCTCTGTAAAATGAGTTAGGAATTTGTCCCTGTGAATAATGTTAGCCATAATAGTTAATTTACTCCTATTCATTGGCAGTAATAAAAATGTACAAGGGGATGCAGAAACATTATTATTTCTTGCTTGAAGTGCAATTTCATGTGGTGAGAAAAACATGCTAATATGCTGCAAAGTGCTACAGGAATTTAGTTCTCAAAGGAATGGCGGTATTAAATGTATTCTGACAAGAAGGGGCTTTGGAAGGGAAACATTTATCTTCATAAAGTCATTAAATTTACTGAGCAGCACCGCATTCTTACTGCAATCTGCTCACTCCATTAAAGGCAGAGCTGTGGAACGGTCTCTGCTGTATTAGAGGCATCTACATTTTTGAAAATTGTAATAATGGGGGGAAAGAAGACTCAAGGATGGGGAAATAATATATCCTTCTTTGAAGAACCCTCTGCATAAAAAGAAACTCAGAAATCACCTCTGAAAAAAAAAAATAAAGAAAGAAAGAACAAGTTCACTGCCTACCTCTAGAAAGAAATATATTATAGGGGAACTTTGGAAGATAAGACTTTAAAACACTGAAATGAGGACTAATGGTTTGGAAGGCATTGACAGCACGTAACTGACATGTGAGGGATGCTCAAGGTAAAGGGATGGGAAGAGCAGCTTTGCAGATTCATATTTGTCCTGTAACTGCCTGCTCATGTTCAAGCTTATGGTGAATGGAATTGGAGCAAATAGGTAACTCTTGAAATTGAAGATGCTGTTCTCAGTGTCATTTCCTGTGCAGCTGGTTACTTTATTTCTCTTGCTCCTTGATAGCTAGATATATTTAAAGCAAAAAGATAAACCCACTGTGAATATTGTAGAGCTTCAAGAACACTTTGGGTGTGAAGTCTACTGTGCCATGCAATGCAAAGGCCTGGGTCAAAGTCACACCACCACGACCTACTACATAACTGAAGAGGAAAACAGCAGAAGCAGGAGAAATCCTCCAGCCAGTAGAAAACAAGCAAGGGTTATTTACGTCGAGAACTTAGCATCCTATCTCCAAAAAGAAAATAGTCCTGAAATAAATTTTGTCTTTGATAACAAAAATTGTTGCATGGCAGGCACCAGAACCAGGACACACACTTTCTTCTCCAGCCTCGTAACTTCTTTAAAGATTTCTGATACACCCGCTGGAGAAGCAAACTACTCAAATGTGCTTAGATTACAGCAAACATCAAAACCAGATAGCTAATTAACTACCAGTCAAATACAACAGTAACACTGCGAAACCATGTTTCTGAATAACAGCTAGAGCCATCAACATCTTTACTGCATGCTTTTTACATCGATGTCACAGAGCACCACAGCTCTCCAGGATCTTGTTTGAGAAGCAAGGTAGCAGAAAACAATAACGTTAACAACACAAGCTGACCTGCCCTCCTAACCACAAAGCAATGTGGCACACAGAAACATCCCGATGAGAACAACTGCATGAGCCTCAGAACCTGAACCTCAAGCTCAGTGTGATTCCACCTGGCTGAAACAAAAGAAGGGCAATGTTCTTCACACCCCTATTCACTGCAATAGGAACTATCGTGTCTCTTTTAATTGATTTTTTTTCACATCCACAGAAAGCTCAAAAACTCAGAAACGTTTTTTCTTGCCTCGTGAAAGCAAAACAAAAATGGCATGGCTCATGTTGATAGAGCTAACCAACCCCATTTGCACAGAGGTCAAGTGCACCAGGTTTCAAGGACCTGTCAAGTGGGGCAGATAACAAACTTCTCTTCAAGCTTTTCCTCTGTGAGCAGAAAATCACCATCAAGGCCCAGAAGACAAGGTGTTTACTGATTTTTGGGTCCAGTAGGTCTGGAGGATGGCTTTCTAATGGCTTTACATCACAAGTACATCACTTCTGCAGGTTAGTGTTCCGGCACACTAACAACACCTGGGTTAAAGGTCTGAACCTCCTGGCTTTGTTCTAAGTGTACCAGATAAATATATCGAGTAGAACTTAGGTAGCCTGCAGAATAATTGTGCAATCATAACATTTTCTGATACACTCATAGCCAGTTGCAACCTTGCTGTAACAGAGAGGGAAAAAAAAATCTACATCAGGAAACCACAGACTTCCCTAATAGGTTACAGTGCATAATTGAGTATAAAGAATAGTTATTGCTTGAACTACAGTTGAACTGAGATTTCCAGCTTCCCAAGTAAATGTTCTGCTACTGCTGCTAAGCTATAGTAATAATTTCTAATTGTGTGGGTTTTAAGTGAAAACAGTAAGAAATGCTGTTCGATTGGTTACCGTAAACTATTCCTTCCAACGATACCAGGTCAGCAGAACGAGCCCTGGAAATCAGACATCTTTTACCTAAACAACACCAGCAGAAGCTGGAAACTAATGAAGCAATGCCGCAGTAGCATCATGCCCATTACACAATTAGAGGGACAGCATTGGACACCATGAAATTGTCACACACCTTGCTAATGAACCATGTTTTACACACATTTAATTAATTAATTATGGCTGAAGTCATTCACTGCTAGCCAGCAACTGCTTTATTATACACAAACCTGACCACCTTACAAATACCACACTGGAGTGCTAATGAGCTATTAAGTGGGACTGCGCGTTACCAGCAATTTTGTGGGAAATCAAGTAATAAGAGATCAAATATCAAATAAAAGAGCTTTTAATCCAAGTGAGATAATTAATTGCACCTCCTGTCTCACAGCTTTCCTAATACTTTACAAGAAAAAAGAAAAAGAGCTTTCTCATCAAGTTAATTTGATCTTATTGCCAAAAAGTTTTTTTTTAAATTATGAGTGCCATTTTGCAGGTATGACGGGAATTATTATTTACATAGTGCTTTCTCCTTGGGATTCGAATGTACCACAGAGGCATCATTCAAATGCCCAGAAAGACAGTCGCTGAGCCCAAAGAGCTGAAGCAACAGGTGAGGGAGGAAAGAGGGGAAGGTGGTGGTTTGTGCATGGCAGCCAACACCTCTCTTCTCTCCTAGTTCCCATTCATTACTCAGCCAGCCATCTGCTTTTCAAAACCTTGTAGAATACACACAGGGTGCAGACTTTGCCAAAGGCCAGGAAAAACTGCAGTCCTTGCACACAAGGCAGCTCTCGAGGGCCAGCAAGGCAGTAAAGCAGTGGTAAGGGGCTATTTCCCCAGCGTTACAGCTCGGTGGACTCTGCAGAGAAGAGCCTGAAACTGCCTCGATGGCCTGAAGCTCCCTACACCTGTACTGCTCTGTTTAGCCCTAGAAATCTTGGACTAAGAAGAAAAAAAGAAAAAAATCCTGCCAAGTGTTACATCAGGAATTTGTGCTTTTGGGTCAACAAATATGATAAGGGATGATTGCTTGCAGAGGACCACAAGACCCTGCATATAGGCCCAGAGCCTTTAGGTTCTGCAATAGCCATCTGCTGCCGGTTCCTGTGGCTGGCCTGAAGCTGAAGCTGCTGTGGTGCTGGTGTCAGATTAAGACACAGTAAAAAAAAAACAGTTTTCTTCTTTCTCAAAGTGATTAGGAACAAGTATTGAAAATTACCAAGATGAAAGAGTGTTATTTAGTTAGTGGGAAAAAATATAAAAAATTAAAACAGCAGGCACAGAATCACTGGTGCAACTGCAATGGTGTTTTCTTCTGAATTTCTAGCAAATCTTTGCTTTGTGGTAGTTTCCAATAAGATGTCTGCCTTATCCAATGAATAGGCAAGGACTATGAAGGTGCAGACTTGAGGTTGCAAAGACAGCTATAAATTTGGCAGTCCCAGCTCGATTTTGTGGCCTAAATAACACTCTTCTACAGTATGGCTCTTTAGTTTGTGTATGTGCAAGTGTATTATAAGTCCCCAGGGCTTTGATAGAGCTTTTCGTCTACAATTTCAGTTAAACGTAGGTTAGCCGTGACTTCCATAACTCCCATAAAGTGTTTAAAGTAACACGATGAAAGCATACTTCATTTCTCCCTGGATCAAGAATTAAATGTTCACTACACTTAAAAGTCTTATTATTTTTAGTTCACTGCCTCATACCATCATCTCTGTTATCCAATTATTTCCTTTCCCCCTTCAACCTTCCAGTCTTTCGGTGTTCTACAGCCCATCATTAGTTAATTGCTGTTGACTTTTATCATTCATACTCTCCCTAATTGGTTTGTCACATTCCTATTTCCTCTCCATTCTGTTCCCATTTTTATTTTCCTACATTCAAACTTCCTTCCTCCAATTTATTTTCCTCCTACATAAACTATGATTTTTATTGATGCTGAATGCAGCCCGCAGGCCAAAAATAATAGTCAGTCCAAAACCAAGTGACCGCAGTGCTTCAGTTTTTCACAGATTCATTTCAGAAAAGAGGTTCTATTTGGCTAAATTTCCTTTTCTATATTTCTAGCTACTGAAGAAGCTGCACATACAATAAATATTTAATAGGAAATCCCCTCCAGCTGAATTCAGGCCCCACAGCATCTCATTACCATGTCTTGGAATAGCATCCTCATTGTCACTTGTTTAATTATGCTAAGAAAGAGTTGAATTGTGTGGCTGTTGGGATCAGAAAGTGATTAAATTCACTTGGCAAGACTTTGGATATCTCATTATGATCCTCATTTAGCACTTCTAATTGAGTCCATTTTTTAAAAAAATATTTTTTAAGATTTCTACAGTCGTGACTTAGGAAAATCTTTCCAACATTGAAAATATTTCCTTAACTTTTTTCGTTTCTGATACAAATTTCTTCTATGAAAAGAATCGTGTAAAGATCAAAAGCAATTTGATGTCCTCGTGCACCACTAATCTTTTCGAACCTCTGTCACCTTTACAAGCAAAGGGATCTGGAACTCTTTCGAGTAGACACCACATTTCTCTTTTCTATGCACTGACACTTGCTGAGTATATTGCCCTCTATAAGTGATCATAAATGACAGCTTGCTCCCAAGCAATCCCCGTGACCACTGCTCTCTAGCAGTTTTTTGAAAGCTCGTCTCCTCGTGTCAGGTGGGAGCATCAGCACACTGAAGGTGAAGATGAGGATGCTGCTGGGGAAGAGGAGGTTTCTGCTTTAAGAGTTATTACCTTGTTCACAGGAAATTCACTTCTGGAAAGTTAGCTAGCAGAAGAGCGAGGTATCATTTCAATCACAATTAACACCTCAAAAGAAGACTCAAGTGATGCACAAGTGCCAGATATCTGCACAGGGGGTTAATTTCATCATAAGAAGTCAGATGACAGAGAGGGCTCTATTACAGTCATCACACGTACAGTTTACCAGCATAGATATAGTTCTTACACCATTATTGGGAAAGCATCTTATGGCATTGTAAGACAAACTCTCACAGCGATGGCTACAGAAATAGGCAGGTAGTTCATGCGCTGATTTATAAGAAACTTTCCAAAAACAATCTCATGAAAATACACTTTCAACAAATAGTGGGTAACGTCCATGCTAATTGAGCATTGTCTCAGTGCAGAAACACTGATAAAAGTCTCTTTCTCACAGGGAAATATAAATAATATACCTATAGCCTGAGAAATTAATCGGTTTTAAAATATTTTGAAGAGTAGGAGTAAGGACTGGGTATCCTAGGAATTTGCCCACAAAAAGAAAATGGAAGAAATACTTATGAACATCCTTAGAAGTCTTTACCACCAGTAGCCAAAGCTGAATGGTTGTTGCTGCACCTTTGTTTCATAGAGATGTAGGAAGGAAGGTATTTTAAGAAACCCTGAAGCAACTCTGTTGCAAGAATAACAGAAAGAATAAATAAGAAATAGGAAATTGGGACTCATCTCAGAATACAATAAGGCATACACATAAAAATTTGTTTTATATATGCAAAAACAGAGATGGAAAAAGGCTACATGCCTTTGCCAAAGCCTACACAAAAAGGTCAGTATGACTGAGAAACAGACCCTTAGTGAGCCCCTTGTCCCTGCAGAGCCCTGCTGGAAGACAACGTGCTCTGATTCAGCACAGCGCCACCGCTTTTAGTCCGCTCCAACACCCAGCATGCTAAAAAGGCCACCTATCCCTTCCCAGGACTCATCTATAGAATCATACAAGCAAAGATACTTCATTTTCCAAAACCTAGTCGTCTCAATTTCTTATCCCCTGCAGCAAAACTTTTTTTTTTTTTTTTTTTCTTGAATGCGCCATGCACTTCCTCTTTTCAAGACATAAAGTAGTTTTAGGGCATAATTCTTTGCAGGTGTAAACTTACCCCAGGAGAGTCAATGCCTGCCCACCATAGCTGAGGATTTGACCCTTTACTTGACCCTTAGCACAATGATTGCCACAGAAAATGTTTCTCCCTAAAAGCTTCATAATGATATCCTAAAGATACCCCTAGCTACGCAAAAGCCTAGATTTTGGAGACTGGTGGTCTTACTTAATTTTGCGAACTACTAAATATTTGCTGGCATAAACATTTCTTCTACCACTTCTTTAAAGTTTATTCATACGAACAAAGTAAAAAAAGAAATGGCAGAGAAAAACTTAAAGCCTCAAGGCCACCATCAGCCCTAGGATTTGTGGTTCTCCTGAGTGTATTTTTTTAGTGTGTCTGTTCAAGCTGGTGCAGGAGATTGACTTTTAAGGTTGATGGTATTGATCTAATTCACAGCCCTATACTCATTTATCATGATTCTTTAATCAATAGTGTAGCTACTTAAGATACTAGGAGTTTGGGTCCTTATTTATCTAGATGACATTTTGATAGCACCTATATCCTCAGGGGCTCTTGTCTTTTAGGTCAGCACTTCATTTCACCTCATCTTTCCCCAAGGTGTGTAAGCAGTGGGAAGACATTAATGTCACTTGCCCCAGTATATCTTTGGGTGTGGCAACACCACATTTCTGACTCCTCAGCAAGTTTCTTCATCATATACATGTACAGGTCAGGTGCTGAGCTGGTAACAGCTGATATCCTTCGGGCAGAGCCACACTGATTTTCAGTGCTCTCCTTCACAATCCATGTTTACTTCTAACAACAATAAAGGAGATGTTGAAGTTTTACCAAAACATGATCCCAAGTATGTTAGATCTCAGTGTTAAGCCTAGCCAAAATCTGACCTCAAGTACACTGGGCTTCAATGCTCTGTTTCCCCAGAGAGTATTCCTTCCTCAGCAGCAGGGGTGAGCACCAGCAGATGGCTCTGTGTCAGCCTCTGCCACAGGAGGCTCAGTTCTTCAGGATGAACCAGCTTGTCTGCAGCTCTCAGGGATCCTTTCTTTACTACAAATGTCCTCTACTCCTGAAGTCCTACCAAAACGCATGCTAGCAATGAGATTACCACAAGCCCACACTTGTGCAGCTAAGTGCAAGTTTCTCATTCAGTTATTCATTGTAAAGATCACTCCCATGCTGAGGTTTTGTTGGAATCATTATTTACTTGTTTCATTTTTATTTTTGCTTTCATTCCAGGCAGAGGCATACGTTAGCTGACACCTGGCTTTGCAAAAGGCTTGAGCAATGCACCTACAGTAACAGCAAGCTAGGAATAAGCAGAGAGCTGCTGGTCCTCCACGCAGAAAAATAAACCCCCTCAAGCTCTGAGGCACCAAATTTGTATGCTGCAGCCCCAGTCCTGCTGTACAGCACCGGGTCCTCAGCTGGCGAGAAGTCAGAGAAGCTGCTTCCACGTTCACAGCTGAACACCTGGTCCCCTGCAAAGCGGCTTCAGAGTAGCTGAGTTTCTTTGTCATTATACAAAATAAAGAACACAAGGGATATAAGACTGAGCTTTGAAAGTGCATCTGGCTGCATCACAAACCCCCTCAAAATTGGCCTGCTTCAAAGCTGAATTCAAGCATGTAATGTTTTGAATGTCTCAGACTAACACAGTAGCACCTCTCTGGCGCCCAAATATCCTCCAAATTTTTCCGTGGCTAGGCCCAACCTTACCAACTGCTACCTCAGCAATTTTCTGATTGATTTCATGCAAAGCTCTTTCAAAAATTCCTCATCTCAGATCTTTTCTGAGGCCAGTGAGGAGCAGAACGGCTTCCCCACCCACCCCCCACCTCCCAAAATAAATAGGATCTACAAAATTCCAAGTGATGATAAAACGCTGTAAATTGTGGTGGGAGGTTTCTGGAAAGGAGAGTCTCCAGAGACTGTTTGCATGGCTCTGTGAAAACTCACTGCATAGCCTTATGCTATGGTTTACAAGAAACTATTGTCCTACCCCAAAAAAAAATAATTAAATTAAAGAGACGAAAATAACACACACATCTCTCAAAGCTTACTTTTATAAGTGTTAAATAACTATAATTTACAACTGTAAACATATGCACAAGGATAAATATGATTTTGGGGGTGTTGCTCTCATACTGAGCAGTATTTTGTTCTGGAAGTAATTCTACCTGTTGGCGAGACTCCTCAGGGAGCAGTGTTATTACAGCTGGGACTACAGGATGCCTCCCCTTTCTTCTGCTGCAGACGTGTCTCCTCACTAGAGTGCAGCGACTGCACAGAATTAAGATCTGAGTGGCTGCCACTGGCTTTTCAGTATGTCACCATTTTGGCTGCCTGCCACCAAAAGGTTCATCCACTAAAATGTTTCCACATTGTTCCCTGTCACTACGAAGTCTCCCTATCCCATAAACTTGTTTGTTCGACCTCACTGTGAATTATAATTTCTCCTCACAGCACGACAAGATTGGGGATTGTCTCCACTGGGGCCAGTCAAGTTACAGTGGCACAGTATGGACATGCTACATCCATTCCTCACCGAAATCTGTGAACTTCAAAGTCAGTTGCATCAGAAAAATAAATGTCTTCTATTGTTTTCGAATGAAGAGCAAATATATTCAATTCCCATCAAGAGATTTTCCCTAAACCCAATGCAATTTTCTTTCTGGAAGAAATTAAACCCTGTACTCAGGTCTTCACATCCACTTCAAGCTTTAAAATAGGTTTATATGGGAGAGAAGTGGTCCTTGAACCTTCTGCCAGGCTTCTGTGCAGAGGGGTGAATTCCACCAGCCTGTTTACCCCAAGTCATTGCTTCCCAAGTCAGTACAACTACAGCTGCTCCCTGACATGCAGAGAAGTGTCATCGTTAAGAAGGTCTGCAGCAGCTTGAATCTCGAAGGCAGAATAAGTAATGCGGGGTGACAGATGCTTTCATAGATGTTTTTGCATTGTAGAACTTACACAGCACATACATAAATATATCTACCGCACATGCAAGAAAGACTTTATTTACACATTTCCTTCTTGTCATATTTAATTCACACATGCACATACTCAGTCTGCTGTGTTCCAACTTGGCCAAATCCTTGTTCCCCAAACTCTATCTTCCCTCAGCACTGCAACGTCCTAAGGGCACACAACTGAGAGAAGAGGGAAAGCCTATTAAGTGATGAGGATGCAGTGTTTATAAAAATTAAAATGTGTGCCGGGTATTTGGGAAAGAAAGAAAAAAATATCAAGAGCTGCATTGAAGTGTGCTGAATAATTTTAAAATATTAAATCAAGGCCTTAATTACTATGTCTCTAATCTCATAGAGTCACACTTCACTTTGAGGCAATTTGTGATTAAATAATAATACTTTAAGGCAAATAACAACACTTGGCACTTTTATAGTGCCTTTTGCCTAATTAGTTTGGGATTAGTTCCTTCGCATTGGGTATGGGGCTTTGAAGATATAAAGTGCTAAGTATCATTATGACCCGAGGATCTCAAAGCATTTTACCCATACGCATTAATTAAGCCTCAGAGCACTCCTATGAGGTAGGTAAGTATTTTTGTATCCCTTTTGTATTCAGCAGGCCCAAATGGAGAGAGTATTGGCCAGTGCATTGGAGCTTGCAGACGCATTCTGCAAGCACTTATGTGCACCAGCTGCTTTCCTGGACTGGGCTCTCCCATTGCCCCACAACCAGAAAGTGTCCATATGAGCACCTCACTTCCAGCTGTAAGGCTCCTGTGTCAGAAAGCTGTGCTGTGATGGCTGGGCATGCTCAGAGCTGCTGGGAAATGAGATGATTACTTAGAAAAAGGTAAGAGTTCATTCTACCTGCAGGAACCCCAACTAGAAAGCCATCCCTCGTTTTCGTGGCTAAAGCCTTTCAGACAGGAGGAATGAAACTGAAACTTCCCAACAACTCAAATCCAAGGATTTACACAGTGGAGTCAAAGTCACAGCCCAGTGTCAGGCTGTATGGCCCTCAGGTCTTCCCTGGAAAGAAGCGTTGCCTCTCTTGTTTGTTTCCTAAAGCTACCAGAACTCAGAGGCTGCCCAGGGATCACAGGCTGTTACCAAAGCAGAGAAAGGAAACTTTTTCCTTTTTAGTTCATCCATTATGAAAACATAAATCAGCAATAAGAAGCTACAGAATCTTCTTTCTATTTATAATTAATATTGTACCTGAAGCAGTCACCTGCAGAAGAAAGAAGTATGAAAGGATTTCAACTTACTTTGATAATTAAGGGTATTTAGTGTCCTTTAAACAAAGTTTAAAAAAGAGGAAATCCACAATCTGCCTGAATGTTCTTAGTTCAACAAAGTCTTTGAGTTGACAGCTAATAATTAATTAACAATGAATGGTGTCTTTCAGCCTGTCATCATGATTGACACTATCATCTTCTGAAAAGTGAAAGATTTGTTAATGTGGCAGACTACAGTCTGGGAAACATTAAAGCTTCACAATTCCCACCGCTTTCAGCTAAATGCTTGACATGACAGGTTAGCTCGCTCAGAAAGAGAAGGAGGTGAAGAGAACAGCAGCAACCTCTGCTGGTGGAAGCACGGCTTCCCCCCGAGCAGCGATCTCACTACAGACAGACAGCAGAAATTAGGGATAAAGTGACCTGGCTGGCTCGGAAAATCCGGGAGCTACAAATTGCTGGGGGCCAGGTCAGCAGCCTGGGAAGCATTAAATTGTGCACTTGCCCAGTGCCGATAGCCTTTCCTGGTCTCGGTCGCGGCAGGGTGCAGGCGATGCTGGCTGGGAGGGCTGCAGCGAGAGCCCTTCCCTCCGCCACGGCCCAGCTCCACATAAACACGAAACAGCTGCCTAAGAGTCACGGGGAGCTCGTTTTTGATTACACAGATTTGTTGATTTTTTTAAATTCTATTTTTAAAGACACTGCCAAAAATTATGAAGCGTGGTCTAACTTAAAATAACCGGCCTAATTAAGCTAATCAAGCAGTGCGAGATACTCCATTCTAGTAAACAACGAGTCCTGCTGTCGCGCCCCCTCGATACTGTTACTGTCTGCCATGGCTTCACCTCCTCAGCCTTCCTCTCTGACTCTTGGCTCTTTCAGCTTAACCCTAATGACAGCATCTTTACACTGATGAGTGCTCGTGGCTGCTTACCTCCTTGGTGTCACACCTGCAGGAGTGGCCTGACGTGTTCCCTCCTCGTGTCATTCAGCTTTTCACAACCCAGTTGCATCAGGAGGGACTTTTGTTTGCTTTCAGCTCCCTCCTTATTGCCCTTAATAAAGTAGTTCATTTTGTTTAGTCTCTCCTGCTGTTGTGCGTGTAACAAGATCTGGGTTTCCAAGCTTCCATCCCAGACTACCTCCATTTACACCACATCTGCTCACTCACCAAGGAAAGCAGCTCCAGTAGGACTGTGGACACCAGAATTACTTCCTCCACGAGCAGGTCATTCTCCCTGACATTTCTCTAACAAAGTTTGCTTTTCTGATTAAAATAAATCCACTGCCACATTTCATTCTGCCTCCTATTCTTTATCCACACAAGCTCTTGCCAACTTTCTTCCAACGAAAAAGTGGATGTGAGACATTTAGACTTTCCCCATGCCTTACTCTTCCTCCTGCCTTTTTCCTCTTCCTTTCCCACCAGACATATAAATTACTTTGATTCTGCTGACTTCTTTAGTTGTTCAGGAATTACTCTCATCCTCCTCCCATTTCTTACTTCCCTCTGCCTTCATCTGCACAGTGCTGGTGCACTCAGTCTGCCTGCTCACAGCTCCCCACACTGACTCTGCTTGCTTCTCCACCTGTTCGTCCATCCCTCCTTCAGTCTTCACATCCACATTTCACTGATTTTGTCTGTGTAATTAATACTTTTTCTTCTTTTTCACACAGGATCTGGTCCATCCTACTGACATCAACATTCTTCTCTCTGGCCTTCCTAATGCAATCCTTCCCCAGTACTATTTGCTCCCAAATGATGTTGCAAATACCTTTTTTGTCTCAGCTCACCTTCCCCTTTCACCCCATCATATGTTGCTGGTTTTCCCTCCCTCCTTGGGCTCTCCCTTCTGTATTATTTATGGGTTGTTTGCCTTGAGTTTCAAGGCTGTTCATGATTTAGTGACACATCCCATTTCCTCTCATCTGCTCCCAAGATGTCAGCTCTTGTCTCCAATCAACCCTTAGCACCAAACTTCTCCATTTGCTACTTTTTAAAGTTAGGACTTTCTTTCCTTCCTCCCATGCAGTCTCCTGACACCAGAAGCAACCTAAAACTTAATTCATTCAGTTTTCCAAAATTCCCCTTTCTAATAATGTCTACAAAGAAATTGACATCAATAGGCCATTTTTTGCTCAGATCCCATCACCCAAAACACTATTTCTGCAGATTATTTACACTGCTGCCTACCAGGAATGGTCAAAATCCCTAAATGAGTCTTCTAGTTGCCACAGAAATGTAAATACTAAATAACAAATAGAACTTGTAACCAGAATAGGCATAGTACACAAGATTCATACCATTTGCTCCTTGCAGAGAAAGCTCCAGAGAGCACCTACAAATAAACCAACACCCCACACGCACGGAAGGCTTACTTGCCAATATTGATGACAGAGAATACTCGAGCTCTATGCACTAGTTTACCAGCTCAGACACCAACCAACCTCTTCCAGATGTTCTCCATTTTAAAGTAAAAAGTGCAGGCAAAAGAAGGGGAAGAGCATTACGAGACACCCTCGCTAATAGACAGTTTCTCTGTAGATGAAACTTAGGGACCTTTGTATTAGGTATGCTAAAAGCACTGCAAGCCAACAGATGCACATGAGTACAGCAACTTGACTTCTGTGGGACTCCTGCAAGCACAGTCTGCTTAGTAAAGGCTTTAATTAACAACTTTGCAAAGGACAATGAGATTATAACAATTATTCACTGCAGGCAGCCTGTTTTTTCCTCCTCCAGTCTCCAGCACTTGCTTCAGCCTGCATTCCAGATAAATATTTTATTCCATACAGGCAGAAGGTTCATTATGCAAGTGACAAAAAGAAATCATCAATTGCCATATACACAGATCCTAATGTACCTGGTTAATGTAGTTATAATATGTCACCGCAAAACATCTTGTCAGCATTTTGTAATTAAAAAAGAAAAGCTATTGCAATAATAAAGGCAATGCATTTAACGGAGACAAATATCACATGTAAGATGATCTTTCAAAGCCAAAACCAGCGTTACAAAAGCAAAGCCTTGATAACCTTACCCTGCATACTTCAGTACCCTTGAATGCTCTTTGGCCCAATAAAGTGCCCTTTTCTGCTCTATAATAGCACTATTCAGATAAGTAACGCTGACCAGTCTACAGGGCTGCAACATTTTTCAAAGGACAAAAAGCATTTCTTTCCCATTGAGTCAGCAGGATATTTATTTTCTTGTAACAAAGAGTTTTCTGAACTGCTGAGAGATTTGTCAAAACGGAATCACAAGTGATATATTAAACAACCAGAGGGGAGAACTTATTATTAGGTATTAAAAGAGAAAGCTTTAAGTTTACAAGTAAGAATAGGACTGTGTACTTGACTTTGTAAATTCTCTGTTAATGAGAAATCAAACATGAAAGGCAAACATTTAATCTACAGTAAATTCCGTCATTTAAATCATAGCCACTCACAGTCCTACTGTCTTACACTTCATAATACACTGTAAAGGGCAACTAGCAGGGCATAAACGCGTGCCTGCTTAGTGCTCGGGAATATGCTGCAGTTATTTAAATACGAGTTATCAAACCACCAGAATGAACTTTATATTAACAAAATGCCAGCTCCCTCCTTTGCAATCTAGCCCATAATAAAAGGCAGGCCACTGAACAGATCCCAATGGTTCCTGGAGCAAGACAACCCCTTTCCCTTTCCAAGGACAAGCCGTGCTCACAAGTCTGGAAAGTCTGATTGCCTTCCTCTGGCCCTATGCATCCTGGGCAGTTAATTGCAATTGCTCAGAAGAGCTACAACACACATTAACAGCCTAGTGTTTAAGGCAATATTCAAGAACAAAATATGGTTTCACATACCCACAGGCCAATCACCACATCAAATCCGGTTGTCCTGCACCCTAGACTCCAACCATTCAGCCATGGTGTGATAGGGAAAGGAAAGAATAGCTTCTGCTTACTCCATCAGCCTCTGACTATCACCTCCAGTACTTTAGTAAGTGATAACACAGGACATGCAATAAAGCAAAGATTTCTTTGCTGTATACAATGGTCTGACACCAGTGCCTTCTTGCTGCCTCATCTCCAGATCTACAACTCTCAAGAAGAATAGGATTAAGATTTGTTCATTCTCAACATTTTCCGACCAGCTAAATTAAGTATCTCCCTGCTCAACCAGCCCTCTATTAGAGTCCACTGGAAGGGATTAACTTTCCCAGGACATCCTAAAGGCCCCAGGTGTCTGGCCACAGCAGTGGATTGCCTCCCAAGAGCCACACATCTCAGCGTTCAGTGCTGGCTCTCCTCCGATGACCTTGATATTTCTTACATACAGCAGAGTGCTGGAAAGGACTTTCTAGGTAAACACATTTATAAAATCATAGTACTGGAAGACATGTCAGAAGGCCATTCAGCTCATTGTTCTATCCATGGTGAGATCAACTGTACGGATGGTATTTGCTCTTACTGATCTCCAGTGATGTAGAGATCACAGCTTTCCTGATAGTCTCTCTCCAGGTTTTGCTGTCATTTCCATACATAATGTTTTGTTTTTGTTTTTGTTTTTCTTAGTATCTACCTTTATTATTATTATTATTACTTGCTACAATTTAAGGCCATTACTTCTTACTCTGTCTCCATGGCAAAAATAATAATAAAAACAAAGTCTATGAACAATAGCACACTTGCTTGGAGTAAATGTTCCACATAAGCAAAAATAATTTTTGTACCTTCTTCCAAATTTGAGTTAGTATCTATAACACAGAGGTTTTTTTAGAATTAAAACTTCTTGTTTTCAAAACAGGGAGTATGTGGTACTAGAACATACGAAACTGAGTGTTTCAAGAGAGAGATTTTGGGGAGATTTTCATGAAGAGGAGAAATACAAAAGTTGATTCAAACTCTGTCTTCATATTTGCTATTCACTTAACTAATGGTGTTAAATAAATCCAAATGCCTAAAGATAGTAAGGGGGCAGAAATAGTTTAGAGATAGAGGGGAAGATTAGCAACAACAGTTCTGTTATGGTTCTTGATTTGAACGATTCTTTTTACTCATCATTAATATGTGACTTACCCCCACCATTTCAGAATTTCAGTCTCCACGGTTGAACCATGTCCTGGATTATCATGCACTAACACAATTATCCTGCAGGCAGTCAAATATAAGTTTTCATCTCCTTCTATTCATCTCTCATGCACATCCACAAGAACACATGGTGCTCCTTGCTAATTCGGTATCCTCCAGCACAAGCAGTTCTTCATCCATTACTGCAATCAAGGCTGATGCTGGAGGATAAAACACAAAAAGGAAAAATAGTGCTGGAGCTCTAGGAGAGCCGGTCTCTGCTGTGAACACATATTGAATAACAGGAGCAATATATTGGTATCTATTGTAATCCGCCCATGGCTAGAACAGCTGACTGATCCCTGTTATATGTATATTTTCAGGGTTTTATGACTTTAGGAAGAGCATTCATAAGAATACATAGAGGATTTCAACCCATCAAAGATTCATCTAATAATGTATCAGGATGCGGCAGTTGGAAACATTTCTCTACTGGGGACTCCGTCTGTCCTAGGTGCTTCACTTGCTCTAATAATGCTTCCTGTAAGAAACCACTTGTTTTCTTCAGTCTTCCTTTTTTTTTTTTTTTTTTTTTAAATCTAACATGTCTCCATAGCAGCAGAAAGTTAATCTTTAATTGATGAATGCAAAAGCTTAGACAAACCACAAACGCACAATTCAGCATGTCAGGCTTACAAAGGAAGTTCTGGTTCTATCAGGTTTCTACACCACATACAGCTGCAACATTGGCTTATATTACTAATCACTTGCAGTATTTGTGTCTTGGGTTGTAACAGATGGTGTTTGTGAGGCATGCAAAAGCTTCAGATAGCCAAATGGTACAGCAGTTGAGATAAGGAAAAAAATCCTCAAAACAAAATACCCATCCCTACCGTGGAGGCTGGAATGTGAGCAGTGTTTAAATTATTCCTAGTCTCTGCAAATGCATTAGATTTACAGACTCTTAACCCTAAATAGGACTAGATTCAATCTTTCATATTTCGTTACCCCAGTAAATCAGCACAATGGCAGCTAACAGACCTGGAGTGCAGCAACACATGCCAAAGCACAACACAGAAGTTCCATTCCTGATTGTTGGAGAGGCCTGGGCCCCAGGTTATACCAGTACAAATCCGGTGTAGATCACAGATATTATTGTAACGTCTCGGTTCTGATGACAAAAAGTGGTACCTCATATGCTAAGGTACTTGAAAATCCAACGTGATGCAATCTGAATTCAATCTGGCCTTCATTAGGTGTAGTAAACAGCTCAGCTGTGGACAGTGGTGATCTCAGTGAGATAGAAGCTTTCCTGGCCTGTATTTTCACATCTGTGAACAGTAGCACAGGAAGGATCCACCTGGCCAAGAAGGACCTGTTATTGCGATGCTCAGTCTTCAGATGGAGGGGCACCAGGCGTCTGTTTATAGCTATTTGGTCCTTTACCCCTGGATATGTTATCTGCAAAGCGTTCAAGGAGTCTGTATTGGCCCGTTAAGCTGTAACTCTCGGTTCTGAACCATTTGCAGGTAATTTTAGGGGAGTCCTATGAATCTCTCTCTCTGGGGAATCATATTCAGTCATGATCTTTTTTCCCATACGCTGACCTGGCTTCATAGACATGGAATGAGTGAAGGACAACATGCACCTTCACACTGGCACTTAACTTACTGACATCTCAGGAGATCTCCCAGCAGTTTCATGTTAACAAAGGGAGAAAGATGCCAGAGCACAGGGCAGCTGCCAGTCAAGACTACAGAGGCTTGTTTTGAGAGGAAAGAATAAAGACAGCAGAACTGATTTCTGTCATATCTTTACTGGATTCAAGTCAGCAGTGGATCTTTCTAATAGCATTCTCAAATAATGCAGTAATAAAATTATGACTGTTTGCCCATTGCCTTTGGTTAAGTAAAGATCATTCAGCAACAAAGTAAGAGTATTAGACATTAGATGGGGAAAAAAAAAAGACAGCTCGTAAGTAAAACTTGTAGTTGATATTGTACTTTTCTGGACAAGAAAGTAGCCCCTCCCCAGTTTCTATCATTCATTCTTTTTCTTCCTTTTCCGTTAAAAAAACAAAGATTATTTTTAGTTCCTTCAATTTAAAAAATAATAATAATGTTAGCTCTTTAAAAAATAATTTGGAAGGAACTGTGTTGTTGTTGTTTTTTTATAATAAAACTTTTAGAAGACAGTCTGACCATGGCTAGATACCATTAAACAGAGCTGAATCCCATTATATTGAGCACAGCTGGGCTCACTTACTTCTCTCTTCTAAGGGTTGTTAGCACTGAAATACCAATCTGTGTTGTTTTTTAAACACTTCCAACATATAAGCTTCAGATTCTCTCACTGTTGGCTAGTGCGCTTAATTTTATGGCTATATTCACGATGCCTTTGCTTTAAAAGCTGCCTAGTTTTGTTTAAATGATGATAATATTTAAGCACACGGTAGCCTGAAAAGCTTTTATGACAGATTTTCATGACCTTGACATGCAGCAGCACTGACATTTATTACTGGTGATACCTGGATGGTACTTTTGATATCCCACCATCAAATTCTGAACCACTGAAGAGAAAAAGATCTTGCTATTACTCTTCATTGAAGCAGGACTGGTTCCACAGAGGGAAGCTCCAAAGCATCACCAGTGAAATCTTGCTGCTGCAGAAGACAAAGCAGAGAGAATGAATATAGCATTAAAATAAAATAAATAAATAAATAATGATAATAATAATAAAAAAAAGTGCCTGACTGGGCCATTTCAGATAATGCACAGCCAAAGTGGCATGCACCACTCACTCAGGAGGTGTATTAGCACCCAAGAAAACACACGTCATCACATTTTTGTTGTAGTGAAACTGCAGCAGTCACCAGCTCAGATAGTCAGCAATTGCTTTTTATTTTTTCCTCAGCATGTCAGGCTGATACCAGTAATCTGATGCTTCTCTGAGTGCTTTCAGAGGGCAAGATCCTGAATGAAGCAAGTGTTTTCTCGGGTATTCTCTCACAAAGGACAGAACAGAGTTGAGATAAACCTCAGCACTGCACACTACAGGAACGTGACTTAGCTCTATTTGCTTCTGCCATACCACAAAATTATGAGGAAGACAATGCAAGCAGAAGAAAAGTGGCTGAGTGTACATAGCTAGAGGGGCACTCCAGAAACCTAATACCTACTCCTGGTAGAACCAGCAGCCTAATGGATAACCTCACAAAGTCACCTCTTCTCTTCCACAGGTCTTCTATTCATCTTACTATAAAATGATAGCACAAGTCAACAGCACTTTTTTGTTCTGTTTTGTTTTTTAAACCATCACCAGTTTAAACACAGCACCTTCAAGGATTTACTTGTTCCCTCCCAATGCACAACACAGCTGTGGGCAGAAAAATCAGAGGCTGTGCTGTCAGACAGGCAGAGAGGCAAGTGTTAGTGCTAACTACTCGCATCAAGCTTCGAAGCGTGCATTTAATTGGACACTTTTATCTGGCTCTGATCCTTTTTGTTCCACAATAATCAGAATACTTTAACAGTGGATCAGGCAACACTTTTGTCAGTTGTGTTCTCTACTGCTACCATTACCAAGAGTTAACATAATAAATTTGGTTGAAGATCTCTCCACTTGAGGAGTTGAATGAGGAATTAACCTCCTGCCACAGGAATAGAGCAAATATTGAACCTGAGGTTGCTGGCACTAGAAGCGGAAAGCCTGAACTAGAGGCCTTCCTGCATGGCAGCCATCTTGCAGAATGGCCTTTTATGTCTGTAATCACTAGAGATGGCAAAATCACATGCTACAGTAATGCAAGCTGCATTCATTGTCAGCATTATTAGGCAAAATCCTGGGTCCACTTCATTTCTATTAATGGTTAAAGAAAGAAGCTGTTTCTCAAATGGGAGATCAGTCTTGCTAAAGTACATGAGCATAAACTGAGTCAGAGCTTCAGAAACTCACTTTACATTTTATGTAAAAATAGAAAAAGTAATATATGCAATACAGCCATTAAAATGCATGTGCATTTGTGTGCAAGTTCTCTTTCTTCTCTTCCTTTCCTTCCCAGCTTGATAACTATATTGTTGATAGGAATAAAATATCAGCCTTTACTTGTACACATACCCAAGATCTTGTAAGTCATTACAACGTGTTTTTGAGATTTGCCACTTCACTGCTCTATAAAAAGCTTCCTGAAAAAGTATTAACAGATGGCCTCTTACTCTCTGAGACTGTTCGCAATACACCAGATGGCAACCTGAAAGAGAAAATCCAACTTACATTTTCAAAACTGAAAGAAATGTGACAATATCCTCACAATAAATATACAGCATGAAGGTAGCAATAAATGATCCGTTTGAAGCAAACTGGCTTTCTTTATTTAAGCACTGAATCCAGCCCTCATTTTATAACATATTGCAGAATGTTTCATATCCAATGCTGGAAGTAATTTCTGATGCAAGCAGAAAGTTTGCTTTAAATGAGCAACAGATTTATGAGAGGCAAGGTTATTTGAAAGAGCAAAAAAAAAAAAAAAAAAAAGGGCCAGTAGCCTTGGGGGTTAAGATTTTGTATACTGGATCCCTGGTATCTGGTTTGTGTCTAAGAGCTAGTCAGTAGGTTGCAGCATTTTTGCTATCAATTTTAGAAGTATTAAGTCCACCTTGCCAGTCAGGGTTTTGTTAGTGGAAGGTAATAACTGTTGCAGACACTTACTACTTTCTAGCTTTCTGATTCACCTGCTACACAGCCACTTAACTCAGCTTATGAGAACTGGAGAGCCCTGATAAATACAGCCAGCCATCCTCCATGTTCTTAGCTGCTCTTTGAGGCTGAGGCTACCATTTAGATTCATCAGGTTGTCCTTCAGATAGAGGGAGTAATCACTAAAATACAAGGACCACTGATGGGGTTAGAAATGTTTTCTAGCACACATCAGGAAACTGAGGAACAGACCTTTGTACTTGTATAGTGTTAGTGTGATGGGGCTTCTCCTCAGATAAAGCTTTGAGGAGTCACTGCAATTTCAATAACATCCATTTAAGTTGTGATTCTGTTCCCAAGGACAAAGCCCGAAAGGATTCTGAAGAGACTGAAAGGGGAGGACAGGTAAACTTCCAACTATCTCAACACAGTGGGTCAGTAACTGTTCCTATCAAGCTCACTTTTCATGTGAGGACTCACCTGGAATGCCCATCATTTTCCTCTTCCAAAGCTTCTTAGAAGAGAAAGACTGGCCGTGGAAATATAAATGCCTACACCTGCTTTCATAAAAATACAGGGTTATCTTTTGTGCCATCAGGTTTTAAGCAGAATTCCCCATTGAAGTCAATATGCCATAAGCACAAAACTGCCTGTAAGACAAATTATAAAATTACGAATCAGACAGCTGTCCTACCATAGCCCACAAAAGGAAACTATTTGTATAAAGCTGCTATTTATTATTAATAATATAAAATATTTATAATTATACCAGATGTATGAAAATTGTCACAGAGAGAATTTCCCTCTTAGCTCTCTCATTGGCAATGAGCCCATTTTCACAAGCTATAAACAATAACACAAATAACTCTACAGAGATAAGATAATAATGGGACTAATGCTTGGCTTTCTGTGTAAGTGTGCCACCACGTAGCTAGAAGACCTTTTTTCTTGGTCCAAGACAATAAAGTGTATAAGCCATTTAGAGAGTCTTAGGGAAGAGGCAGGAAATCTGCTAAGTTCTAGCCTTTTAAAGTCAACTTTAATATGCTCACAGATTTCACCTGGAGGTGCAACAACTGTTCTCCTAAAAACAAACAGTGTTAGCTGCTTGTTAATATTGTACAACTTTATGGACCTACAGTCTAATAAGAGCACAGCAATGTTAAAAGCTATAGTGTACAAAAATTAATCTTCAGGAGAACACAGGATAAAGCTGCATCCCAATGTCACTGTTGTTACTGTTTTTTGTTGTTGCAGTTTTTGGTGGTTTGTATATATATATTATATATATATAATTAAGTTATTTATATATAAAGTTTTTTCAGCTATTATTCCAGAGAAAGTCACCAGTATGATGCTCAAGTAGCAGTATTTAGATGATCTTTTGTATCTGGCAAGAAAATCATTGTCTTAGGATTTTGTGCTTGCCCCATTTACAAAATGAAAGTATCAGATCCCCCTGGATTTATTACTCATTAAATGTCTATTCATGGTATGAGCTTACTCCATCCAGTTCTCTCCTTCTGGAACAAGGCCACCTCCCCCACTTGTATCAACATACTAATGCACATCCCCTAATCGCACTACTGCCCCTCTCCACGACACTGCTTGCAAACCCCTTGAAGAGTTCAGACACATTTCTGGGAAAGGGACCGGTGATTGTGTTACTTTCACCTGCCTTCTTCATGTAGCTGCTAGGTTCACAAGACTAAATCCTTCTGAGGTCACACACTCCTTCTTACTCTGGCACTCCTCTAACTCTTTGGTGAGCTAAATCAGGAAAAAGACAAATTTTTGTTGGGTTACCAAGCCGAAAGAGCTCCCAAGGAACCAGGCATGCACCAACAGAAGGGTGAGGGCAGATCCAGCCAGCTGTGAAGAGCTTTAAAAGGTTAAAAAAGCTTTTTTAGCAGCACACACAAAACCTCCCCAACAATGGCTTGTGCAGTGTCTAGCACTACTGGGCCCATATCCAGCTAAAGGCTCCAGACCCAACTGAGAGCTGGAGATGTGAAACACTGAACATTTTGGAGTGAGGAAACCACATGGCACAACCGAAACTAGAAACCTACCTTTGCCATTTAAGTGAAACAAAGTCAAGTCTGCTAATCCCAGTGGCCTTCATGGAGCCACACCAACACAGAACTTGATTTACTTTATGAAAGAGGTTAAAAAGATTCCCATTACACTTCCTTTTCCCTAGTCAGTCAATGATCAAATGCACAGAAGTCCTTTCTAACCCACGGGCTGGGGTTTTCTTTTAAAGCTGACTGAATGACAGGGCACTGCAGAAGATGACGGCTTGTCACCATTCACTTCTGGAGCTGGCAGGCTTGGGTTGAGCGCTTTGCCAATGCACAAGCTCCTGAAGCAGAGATGCCAGACCCTAAGAGAGGATAAAGCAGCGATACAGTTCTAACTCCAGTCAGTGACTGCTGTCTGTAAAGATCTTTCTGCCTTGCTGGTGCTAAACAGGGAGGTGCTGGTATCACACCAGTGGGTCAGGATTACTGGCCACAAGGCTGGAAGTAATTTGCAGGTTGGCCACAAGAGGTTAGCAGCTCTGCAGTCTGAAGGTTGGCTAAAAAGATTTTGGTTTTAATTTTATTTTTTAAAGGACACCACTTGTCAGCCTGATCACAGTTCCAAGTGTGACTGTTATTAATAATATCCCTACAAAACTAAATACCAGCTCCCAAACTCATTCCCATTGTCTTGCCCGTAACATTTCCAAAGCATAATCCTCTTTTAAACCCAGTCAGCTTTAGACTAATGCATTTTGCTGGTCCAACACAAAAAGTTTCCTGTGTTTGCAGACCACAACGGGAGCCCTACTGACCTGGTTTTACATTGTTAGGTCCTCCATTCAGGTTATGCTGAGTGCTGCTTAATGCAGACGTGCTTTTATATTCCCCCTCTACAAGGATTTTCTGAGAACCTGCCTGGACAAGACAGCAACCAGCCTGCACTGAGAAAGCATCAACAAGTCTCCAAGTTATTCTTGCTTATGCTTCTCCTGAATTTACAGGGAGGTGAAAGAAAAACAAACAAAAAAACAAAACTCAGTAACCATCACCCAACTGCAGAATTCAGCTGGCATCAACTCTTTTGCTCAGTTTGGAGCCTGGCTTATGCAAAACCTGTGTTAGGACAACCACCACCTTCACTCCTATTTCAGACATTTTCAGAGTGCAAGGAGCTTGGTAAAGTCTTGGGAGTGTGGATGGATGGCAGGCTGGTCACTCTTGATTGCCATGAGATTGCGAACTGCTTGCATCTCTCACCCTAATGTTATTCATTAGAATTACACTGTTCATTACAGTCATTAATATTTTACATTTTGGAAATACTAGGTCTGATTCCACTCTTACTCAGTGTTGCATTAATCACAAAGCAGCTTTTGCATGTAAAACTGGTGGGAGGGAGGGAAACAGAACTTGTGTAAGGGGACTATTGAAAAGTCTTGGCCTACGTTTCTTCATGCAGAAAAAAAAAATCAACTTAGCTGAGACAAGAATGCTGGGAAGTGGTGATTTCTCCTTCACGAAGAATTAGAGCACAGCTCTTAGGAGTGCAGCATTTAAATAAGAATCAGCGTTTTAGCTGGAGACAAATGCACTAATCATGGTCATGAACGCAGCTGAACTAAATGTCTCAGCAAAGCCACTCAGCGATGGCATTAGTCACGATAAAGGAAATGAGTATTTTCAGGATAGGACACACTCAGAGAATACAAACAGAATCTTTTGTGCTTGCTTCTATGGAGGGATGATTTAGAGTATGTATTTAAACAACTTGCTGCTAAAATAACAGCACAATTCAAGATACCCTTTAAAGAAATGTGTCTGGAAGAGAAAGAGTTGCTCCATAAATTGTTTTCTAATTGTCCACATGACCACTGCCTCTATTGCTGCACAGGAACAATTCAGCAGAAAAAAAGAATGGAAGGAATACAGGAACAATAAGGATTATTTTTAAAATAAATCGAAAAAGAAATCTCTATTTTACCTCTGAGTATTTCTAAGCTTATTCTTTATTAAAAAGTGACTATTCTATACTCTATGAAGTTGTAAGGACATGACAAATAGGACTTTGAGCCTATTTGTAAAGCAATCTACTTTTAACCACCTCTGCTTCACACACTGATCTTTTCTTCCAAGCACAGTAGCCAGCACTGGGTGAAAAAAACACCAATGCAACTGACTAGATTATATACAGCTTTAGTAGTAAAAAATTGAAAAATAGCTTTTTAAGGTACATATTGCATGCAAATAAATGTATAACTCATCATTACATAAGAACAAGTTACATCAAAATGGTGTGTTGTTTTTTTTCTTATTGTATAAAATTTGGAAGCACTACTTTCCATGTTTCTAATAACAAAAAATAGACAGAAGAAGCATTCCACTACTCTGGGCGACACATCTCAGTGAATTACAGCTGCTGATGATGATTAACCAAATCAGAAGTCTTCATTTCAAATGCAAAATAAAATGATACGTCTAGTGGTAGCTAATATCCCACAGCTTTCAGGTTTTCTGCCTTGCATGTTCCTTGATGTGTTGCTGACCTCTAGTCGAGGAGCTCTGGAATTACAGGGCACAGCCTCCCCCACATACACAGATGACATCTGAAGCATTTTTACAAAATACTTACAAAATAAAAAACTGAAGGACATTTGCCTCCTTTTATCTGTGGTCATGAGCCAAAGCCTGGAGGTGCAACACAAAGCATAGACAAGCACTACCTGTAAAGCTGATGGAAGGTTTGTAATAGGTTTGGTAAGAGATTATGTGTGGGAACATGACATGTCTTTGCTTCCTAGCTTTCAGTTTTAATGTCTTGTGACTCGTTTAAACCTCTCAAGTGAAGTGAGAGCTTATTGATCTGCAATCAAGTATACGAAAAAAAACTTTGAGAAATCCAGAACTGGCTACTATTGCAAACTAATAAATGAAGTGGGGTGGGGAAGCAGGGAAAGAGGAAGGTGGGAGATTTATCAGGCCTAATGAGCATAGAAATTCAAGTATTTTATTACTTTCAAAGAGCCCACCCCCCCCAAAAAAAAAAAAAAAATGTGAACAACTGACCTGAAAATACAGAAAAATGCTGTCTGACTAGCAGAAATCTTAATAACATTTTGTTTGTCAAATACAACAGGTAAAATTAATTTAAAACATTTTACTTCTACAATTACAGAGGGCCTGGACTTCAAACTAAATTGAAGAATAACATGACAGCTTGGCATTCCTGCAATGTCTGCATCTAAACTAACCACAGAACATACACAGGTGATGTAGTCCCTATAACATGGTGAGTGAAGGTGTTCAGGGATGCTGCAAGGATTGGATCCCTAAGGCAGGGGTAGGTGGCTCTCTCCTCTTCACTGTCTTCCTGTGCTTGGTAGCACTCAGATGAGGATGCACATGCCATGTTTCTTCCTTGCAGTTGTCAGACCCTGATTCTGCAAAGCACATTAAGCGTGCTGCCTAAGTTTAAACGTTTTACTTAATAGGAGCGTGCGTTAGTGCAGAGGTTAACAGTTGACTGTTTCAACTCCTATCTGTATTCAATAAACAATGGGTAGCATCTATTTCTTTCACAAAGTGATTGATAAACATGTAAAAATCCTTAAATGAACCATTACTTACAAGTGCAGTGATAAATTCTGATCTCATTTGCATGGCTTTAAATCAGAAACAATGTCACTGCTTTCATGGAGTACCATGGAGTAAGTACACAACATAGAACTCGGTGAAAACACCTAGAGAAGCTTGGAAAAGAAAAAATGCAGACAAGAGTAACATTTACAGAAACAAATCACCCTTAAAGGAGATGAGGGTTTGCAAATTCTTAAAATATGAAGATCCATTTAAAGCAAACCTATCACAGCTTCCCTGTCCAGTGCTATACCTCCAAAATAAATAGCTTTAATCTGTGCTAATCTTATTTCAGCAAAGAAAAGCTAAAGCTGGCAACAAGAAAATGATTATACTATCAAGTTCAATAAGGCAATCTATTTGTTTTTAACATCTCTGACCCTGATTTTGTTTAGTAAAACAAGGTATCTGAATTTTCCAGCAGAGTAGATAAAGGAAAATGATGAGTATCCCACAGCTGCATGTAATGAGGGCTCCCTAAGTAATGGATCACATCCTTCTTGCTGTGAAATATTCAAGAGGGCTTGAGTAAAGAGAACCATTTCCTTCAGCACAAGATCAAACTCGCTTTGAAAACAGGAAAATGTGGGAATTATTAGGATAGGCTGTAGGTTCAATCAAGGATAGATATTATACACTTCATACCTGCCAAGATTTGTCTTCTAGGAATTATGTCCTAATTCTATTACCAGCAAAATATTTCAGAAAAGGCTCTGTTCTTTAAAGCTGCAACAGCAGACGGAGATCAAAACAAACTTTTTTTCCAGACACGTGATTAATACTTGTCCTTTTATGAGGCAATTTGTTGCAAGAACAAGCACTGCTTAAAAATTCACTGCAGTTCTCTGGGCAGGGGAAATATTTCTTTGACTCCACAGGGGTTGTGCAGCCTGGCTTTCCAGGAAGGAGGAAAGGGAGGAGTTCCTTCAGGCAGCAGGATGAGGGTAAGCCTCTGAGGCAGTACAACAAAGCAGGATTAGGCAGTTTGGAGGGGGTTGAAGATGGGAGATGGAAGAAAAAGCTGCTGCTCTGTTTTTCAGAGATGAATTACTACCAGTCTTTTTCAGTTCAGCACCTGTTCTTTATAGTAGTGTCTCCTCTACTCAGCCTACTTCATGTTACCTGTAGGCCACATTCAGAGAGCTTTGGAGAGGCACAAACAGCCTTGGGTTAAAAGCACCAGATAAGGAATCAATGTCCTTTTAGATCCATGTCTGTTCACAGCTCATCTGACCTTGAGTGAAGGAATTTCAGCTCTCTAGCCTGGAGTTCTCTGTCTGTAAAATGGGAATAATCTCCCTGACTGCCCCTCTCTGCTTGTTTGGTCTGAGAGCTAGGCACAGATATCACTGTTTCTTAAGCACTTGAATACAGGCCAAAACACTACTAACATGAATAACTATTTGTGGAGCTGGATAAAAATAAGATTTTTTAATACCATGAGAAGCTGCGCTAATTGAGATTTTCCCATAACTTTCTTGTTGACAATATTTTGACGTTTCCCTGCAAGACGAGCTATTTTTAAAAAAAAACTGTTTTAGAAACTGGAACTAACATTAGTGAAATGGAGTCCTTCCATTTTGACAGAAGAGAACACTTTTGGTCAAGATCTTTTGCTTTGATTTTATAATTTTGACAAAGCAATTACATTCTCATTTGTTATAATAAAGTTTTATAGTATGTCAAAAATTATACAATAAAAACCAAAATGATGAAATTGAAGTGAAGGTCCTCAATCTTATCAAAACAAGTTTTCAATAAAACAGTTAACAAAACAGTATTTCTACATAAAATTTTGATTTAACTAAATATTTTCCTAACAAAAAAACTACCTGCAGCCAGATGATATTCAGAGAGCTCTTCTAATTTCTTCTAATGATTAATAAGCAAGACTTTGTTCAGAAAACTTGCACCGAAGTTTCAGCTGCGCTTGCAGCCTAACATGACCCTGAAACATGACTAAATTCTGACTTCATTTGTGTCCACTTCACTAAGCACCTTCAGTGGGGTGCAAAGGAGGAACGCAGCCCAGAATTCTGCTGAACATTCAGTGCAGGCTGGCCACGGAGTCTGTTCAAACGATTAGGAACATGTAATTGCTTTTACATGGTAAGGAGTGAACCAGGAATCTTTAACACAGCACATAACATACCAGAAATGAAAGACTTCTTGATTCTGCTACTGCATCAGGACTAAAAGAAAAGAGCAAGGTTTTAAATAGATGGATAATGCCAAATAGACTGTACTTAGTACAAAAATCACAATACAGTGTCCAGAGGTAGTTTTACAAAAGTGCTTCAGAAATAAATCCAAAGAACTTGTGCAGTCAACACATGTACAAAGCTTACAGATGTTATACTTAAAACATGAAAATAAATCAGAGCAGAAACAGAAAGGCCTGAGTAACTACTACATTCTGCTACGCCTAAAATCAGAGAGATAAAATACTTCCTTTCTGAGTCCTGCTCTCTTTAGATTTCTGTTCTATTTTCTTGCTGGATCCTAATCTTTCAGATCATGACTTCATATCTGATTTCACTGTTCATTACATCTTACTGTTCTTTTCCTCTCTGCTGCTTCAGTCTATTATCCCCACTCCATGTCCAAGTGCACATACAGAAATATCAAACTTTGTCATTTTCTCTTGCTTACTCAAAGCTCCATTATAGTTCATCTTGGGGCCTTCACACACTGCTGGATAAAAATGTTCTACGACTCAGCATTGAACCAGGTGTTAATGAGAGAGGGCAAAAGGCTCTTTGCTGCTTCATATGGTAGATCCTGACATTGGTAGTCTCTCTCCTTTCATAAGCAGAACTCCCACAGGCTTCAAAAGGAGATCTGCACATGTAGGCAGAGAAGAACATTGGAGTCAAGATCCACCCATGCAGATCTGAAGATAATTTTCATTAGCTATGAAGTCAGTCAAACACAGAGGCATAAAAAGTTTTGACAGTCATCTCAACTTGGCTGGGAGTTTCTGATGTGAAGAGCAAGGAGGTCTATAGCCTAGAAAACTGAAAGTGCTGGAAAACCTAGTTACCAAGAGAGTAATTCCCTTCTTTATGTAGCGTTTCACATTTGAATGCTAAGTACCCATTAGAGAAAAAAGAAAAAGAAAAAAAAAAAAAAACACCTTATTCAACTAAGGATCTCAGTTGCAACCACTTCCAAAATATGATCTGAAATTGCCTCTAACCTGTGGGGCTGAACTGTAAGCTGACTGCAGTGCTCTACAGAAGCTGGGTCTGACCATGACATTACAGCCACTTCGCCACTGGTGATAATGTGTTTTGTTTTGTTTCTGATGGGGAGCAATAACACGGAATTAAGAAAGATCCTCATTAGAGGCAGCACGTCTGTATCCCATCCCTCATGCTGTGGAACACTCATTCCAGTAGGGGACTCCACTTGACCAACAGAACCCAGCAGCAAGTCACTAATACATAATTAACATGTAACAGTGATTAATTAGCAGCATCTGACCAATAACCAGGACATTCAGCTGCATTTGCCTGTCTCACAACACAAGAACATTTGCAACTCGCAGGCAGCTATTAATTCAAAATGTACCCTATTTCCCCCAGCAAGTGCAGAGCACAGGCCAAAGGGGGGATTCCAATCTGTTGCACAGCACAGTATGCAGCAACAACATTTCCATACACTCCAGCGTGCACAGCATGCCTGAAATTAGACCTAAATCCTTCCTTTGCAAACAGCAAGCCGTAAACATTCGAGTAGAGTGTTACAGAGAACACCCAAATACACGGCCATCTCCGTTTCTGAAGGATTCCTATTCTGCTTTGTAGACAGTGATGTTGCGTTTAGACCTCTGTACATCTATACACTAGGAACAGTACCATGAGCTATGACTGACTGATGTATGGCTGGTTAAGGACCAAGATTTTAAATCCATTGCTTAATTGCTCCTGTACATTAACTTATTAACAGAGGCCTGTTTATTAACTCTGCTTTGTGCCAAGTGCTTACGATGGCTACTCTGGGGTCCCCAGAGGGAATCTCTCCATACATGTACCACAGGTACCGATTCCTGCTGATGCAGCATCATGCTGTTCTTCCAGCTGTTCTGGTGCCATCCAGAGAAATAGGGTCAACCCTGGCATCTAATTTGTTTCTTGATGCTTGGCTTGCATCCTCCTTCCCTCTAGAGAGGGCACTGTTCACAGGAGCACTTTATTTTTATTGCTTCCAGTAGAAGCAGTATCTTGGTTTAAGAAACATTCGTTCTCCCATTGCCTCTGCTGCTTCTGCATTTGTCTCAACCAATTTCACAACAAAACTAACTCACACACTTGTAATAGCAAAGCTTTTTCACTGCTCTACCTCACCCATGTCCAAAACAATGTTAGGCCTCAACTCAGCAGCGGACAGAAGGCACCTGCTCGCTAGGTGGACTGCAGCTCAGCTCAGTGCCTTGTGCAATTTCTCAGCAGTGTCCTTGCTCTGAGCATGTGGATACCAGTCCTGATTCACCGCCTGTCAGAGACAATTCTGTTTCATGTTTCCCTAAAACACTACTACATTTTGATTAAGGAAGGTCAAGGATAGCTTTTCCTTTCCAATATAAAGAAAAAGACTTGAGGAAAAAAATACTCATCAGCTACCACCAGGACTTTTATCTCCACTTGAAAAATTAAATTGCCTGAAGTGATGGGAGGCATAGGGAACAGGATGTACAAGAATGTTTTCATGCAAATAAGTTCCTAAAATTACAGCGTGAAGATAAATTTAAGTCCCCAGATGAGTATTTTCACAGGTGTTCTAGCAGAAGAACAAAACACAACGCTCAGGCAGCCAAGTCTAAGACAATACCAATTTGCCAGAGCAATTTTAAATGTATATTGTATTACTGACCTAGCATACCAGATACTCAGATTAATCCTTAACACTTCAATACATCCAAAAAAATAACTTTTCCAATATTTGATTTTCCTTTGAAGGAAAGAATGTCAGGGATATAATTAGCTCTAGCTGCAGACTCCAAATCTTTGCCTGGCACCATTGTCAATAAAACACATCTTCAACCAGTGTGAAATTGGTATAGCTACATCGAGCCTGCTACACACAGCTGCAGTATTTCACCCAGCTGAGGATCTCAGTATACATGCATAAGTGAGGGAAAGATATGTTTTCATCAGGATTAATAATGCTGCAGAACACAGAACATCTCGGGCCGAGTAAAACAAATGACAAGTTCATAAGAAATATATTCTTCTAATTGAGTTTAAGGCACTAAATAACTGATGTCTTCTAACAGAATCAGATTCATGGAGGGTATCTCTACATTAATTAGGAGTAAGACTGTCACATGGATTTTAATGAAATAAAGTTATGTCTATGGCTTCTCCAGGATATTAAAGTCAATTTATCTGAGAAAGACAAGTAATGGCTGGCTTTTTCTTTTCACACGAATTAGAGGAACAGTTCATTGAGGAAGGCAGCAGGAGTTAGCAGTCAGAACAAGCTCCTATCTGCTAAGGTACAGATTCTGGAATTCTGAAAGCCTTGGTCACCAAAATGGAATTAAAGAAATCCAGCAGGCTGATAGAACACGGAACAAATTACTGACATCACACTAGAGCAGAGCGTACCTCGTGGCAGTGCGCAAGACGTGCAGGTAGGACTTAGCTTAGATGTAACATTCACCAAAAATATTTTTCTGAGCTTCAAGCTCCCAAACATGCTGACCTTAATTCATTTGGCCACATGGAAACATACTTACCAGCATAATCTTGGGCAACTACTGCTCCACATCTTGCATTGCCAGACAACACTAAAAACTTACAGCTAAATGAAAGGCTTTTATCCACCTTAGTGCAAATCAAGACTGCCAAACCCCACGTAGCATTTAAGAAAGCAAATATCCAAGTTTCCACCACTGGAGATGAGAAATTACAGGAAATGACAACCCTTAAGTATGCTGAACAGTTCAACAACTAGATGTCAGCAAGCTACAACAGCTAAAGGTTTCCATTTATTTTCACCTGTGGGGCCTCTTTGGACTGATCCTCACTACAAACCACAGAGGAGCATACAGGTGTTACCTCAACCCCTGGGTCTTATTCAGTGTTTCAGTGACAAAGGCACTCATTGCATTCACATGAACTCAAAATTCAGACTCCCTCCTATAAGGCGGAATCTCCGATAATTCTTTTCAAAATAAACGCTTTAAATTTTTGAATGAAACAAGAAATTCGCCTTTTAGTCCAGGATGATGACAGCAGGCATCTCAGTTTCTCACTGCTATCAAATGTCTCCTTGATTACTCCAGCTCCAAGTCTCTTAGGTAAAGTTGATAGTATCTTACTGACACATTTTCTGCACAGCCTTTCAAGTACAATTTTTTCTCTTTTCCCACCTTTCACAGCCGTTTCAGCACAGATAACATTTCTTTTTCAGTCACTAGAGCACGGAAGAACATGATGTTTCACAGAATGGACTCCATACCCTGTGTGTTCTTTGCAGATGTGTTTTCAAACAAGCACACAACACGAATGCAAAAGTAATTTCAATGACTACTTCAGTGTAGTAAGGGCTGAAACAAGACAAAAGCATTAGCCAGTGTTTTTATACAAACAGGATTTTAATTCAGTCTTTGTTCTCTGTACAACAGAAAGGCTTTATTAAAAAAAAAAAAAAAGTTGCTGAACCCTAGTGCTTAAGGAAACCAAGAAGTTTTTTGAAAAGATGACCATGTAAAGTATTGTTATAAATGTTATAATCCTGGTTGGGATCAATCTCTACCACATACAACTCTCCTGCATGGACATCCTCAAAGTCAGCACTGAAATTGTTAGGATTAAATTGAACCCATACAGTATACCTGTAGTCAATTGTACGCATGGAATAGCCCATGATTCTGATGTCCTTCAGCTCTGGTCTGTCAGAGTTCCACTGAGGAGTGTCTGAAGGCCGGGGATATTGGCTGAATGCAACAGGTTCTTCAGTGTGACACCTGTTATTGTCTTCACAACCATCCTCCGTCTCCACCTTCTCTTCAGAGGAGTTAAAATAATGGACAATGCTTGCCCCCTCTGTGCACAGTGCAACATGAAATGAAGTCTTTGGGCATGCAGGAGGAACTTGCAAGCCAGCTAGTTCAGCAAGCGTCGAAAAGAGAGACACAAGCTCAACCACTTTTTTGCTTTGTCCTAGAAGAAGCATCAGAATACCAATAATGAAACATGATGATTTGTCAGACACCGGTGGAACACTTTAGGAACTTATTCTGACAATTAAATTGGTGTTTACTGTAAGTGCTTTGTACTGGGTTTGTGGGGTAACATAAGGCAATTAAGGTGTGTCAGTTTGCTCTGAGGATACTAGGCTATGAATTTGACATATTTTAATGAGAAGAGACTTTTGTGCTTATATTTCTCAAATGTGCAAACTCTTCAAGACAATGATCTTCATCACTGAGAAAGAACTCCTCAGAAAGACAAAGCGCATTCCAGCATCAAACATTTAACCTAACTCCCTCCATCAAAACAGTTTCCAATGCCACCATTTTAAGCAGATGCTACACAGAGAATGTTGACTTACCACTGTTGGAAAGATGGCTATTAAAGGTAGGTCAAATATCCTTTTGGGCATCTACACTACACAACAACAATGTGCCTGTGGACTGACACAGACACCTAGTGTTACCACTGAGCACTAAGGCATAGCTAACCAAAGTAAAACTTTGAGTCTAAACACAGAACATGCCCTTCACCATCTTGGTTCCCCATACAAGTTGCCTGTATGTGAAATATCGTTGCATCACCACTTCTTTAAATACATCCACCGCAAGCAAATAAAAGAACTGGAAACTTACCTTGAGGCACCAAGCCTAAATTACGGCTAAAGGGGTCAAGGTAGGGAAAGATCCTCCTTTGTTGGCTAGCAGCAGCAGATGTCATTCCTGGTACATAAAACATCAGTGGCACACGGGTAGCAACATCAAAATTGCTGTATTTTGCCCATTCACCATGTTCTCCAAGGGACCATCCTAGATGACACAGAGTATAATTTAGAGCAGATGCCAGCTTGTAATTTAGTAGTCATTTCTTTTTCACCATAAACTGACTCTAGCTGTTGAGGCCTCTAGTCTTATCAAGGTTATATTAACATGCAAGTAACAAATCTGTATTTAAACATAACAAGATTTCTCTCTAATGTGAAAACTATTTCAACAGCCATATAAATATTGCAACTTAATGCTCTCATATCAAGGAAATAATTAAACCCATCTCTATTTCCCCTTCCCTAACTAAGAATTATGAAATCTGCATTAAAACAGCATAAAAGAGGAGCTGTGGCATGTCAATTTTTTGAATCACTTGGCTAGCTATAGTACTGAAAACACTGTTTACAGTAACCATAGGAAGGAAAAAGAAATTCAGTCTACAAACGAAAGCCCAAGTCAGAGCGGCAATTCAGGAGGAACATCTGGAGTTTCTCCAGTACCTGAAGTATTAATTCTTTTACTCTACAACTTGCAAGTGCACACTTGCTCACAAAAGTCAATCCAAATTATATGTATATTTTAAACTGTTTTGGTTAAGCCATATTGTGTTTTAAGCCAGCTAAACCACCTCAATTAAGGAGACCAGACAGTTATCTTAATGAATACTAGATATTGAAACAAACAATTAAATGCTTGAGGTATTTGTCCCACTGTTCAAATTCAAACAGTTTGCTGGTTTTTTTTCATGCATGTGTTTTTTGTTTTGTGGGTTTTTTTGTTGTTGTTTTGTTTTAAAACCACCAGGATCTGGAATGTGCAGGACCCCAATTATTCAAGGGGAAATCAAATTGCTACCAGCTTAGATGTTCTACATGCAGCAATGACAAGTGCAAGAAAACACACTTCAGCAGCTAATGAGAAAGCTTGTCACCCACTGTACCAGATGGCCCTTTACAAATTGCAAAGGGGGAGAACGGGTGGCAATCCTTTAACAGCACTCTTCCCAGCAGGAATCACTCCTTGGGGTAGGAGGTGGGAATACAGAAAGCTCAACCCAGTGTCCTGGCATACAGCCTTATAACTCGCTGATCACTATTACTCATCAGAAACTCAATTTGATTAAAGACAGAGGTGCCTGCAGTGGAACAAAACTGCAGTCACAGAGGCCTGTGTCAGTCCATTAGCTAGGGACAGACCAGCCAGATATACAAGGTACAGCAGCGCCACTCTACATTATATAAACGTGCGCTTGATTCATATGCTAGCTCTGAGTTGCACAATTAAAAAGTTAATAGCAGTGAGCTAAAGGAAGATTTAAATGCTTACCATGATCAGCAGTAAAAACTACCATTGTACTACTTGAGAGTCCTACATCATCCAAAGCATTCAGGAGCCGGCCAACTTGCATATCCAGGTAAGAAACTGCTGCGTAATAGCTCTGACGAATCTGACGCTGCAAGTTAAGAAAACAGGAGAGAAGAAAAAAAGCGCTCCTCCATTCCACCCCACACAAATAGAAGAACTAGTGAGTGGCGTTATAAGCATTGTTGAATTAAAGGATTTGACTTGTAAAGCCTGTTTCTCAAGTGGGCACAGGGGCAGTTAGAAAGCATTAACTATTTCCTAGAAGCTTTTTCAGGCAAGATGTTGCAAACCAATCAGATCTGTTCTCCTCAAGGTCCAGTGAGAGCTTATGTTCACTTATGCACTTTGAAGGCAAAGAGAATCTTACAAAAGATGTACTAAAGGGAGGCTTGAAACAGAAGCAGATCCAGCTGATGAAAACAAACATACATTCTCTTATATACAAACACTCATCCATCAGCAGCAAGAGCAGAAAACAGAAAGAACCAGGAGCACACACTAATATCACTGATTGGTAGTTGACCTCTTCCCTCCTGACCCCAGTCACAGAGAAGGTTTTCCTTAAAAACCTAAACGTGGCAGCATGCAAAAGAGAGCATTCAGCTTTTGGAAGCTCACAGTTGCTGAATACTTCAGAACATCTAAGAGCAGCCTCCTGCTCCCTTGCATTTGAGTAAGTTATTGACAGCTTACCTGGAAGTCATCTGGAAGTGGTCCATAAGGGAAACTAACATTTAATGCTTTCACATCATCCCTCTGTCTGATATCCATCCAGGGGTTGTATGCCACGGAAGGTAGTTTCTTAGGCACCCAGGGATCTGGGGCTAATGTGATGTTTTCCAAAGGGTACAACTTCAGAAATTCCTTTGCAATGCAAACACACATAAAAGATTATTCTCAGTTCTAAGGCCTCCTGTAAAATTGCATCGTAAAGCAGCAACTGTTTCTCCTTGCATGACCCTTCTGTAATATTCTTATAGTTTATAAGGCTTCACCTGCCCCAAAGTATAAAAGGTAGCAATGCTATGTTAATTAGCTCTAACTCCTGAAAAATTCTGAGTTAGTAAGTGGTATTGTACCTAAAAAAAATAAATAAAAAAAGCCTCCTGTCTCAAAGCCACCCTGAAATAAAAAGCCCAACATTGCTTCCTCTGAAATAAATAGAAGTTTCGATACCGACTCAAATGGAGAGAACAAGATCTTGTAAGACCTCATTATGTCACACTCCATCAAGCTAAACAGTATCTCCTTGCAATAGCTGTCACACTACTATGGTGGTAGGAGCCTGACTTTTGGCTGACTGGTCACAACTCCCTCATTAAACATTTTGAAATTCAACACAGACAACTGCTAAAATTACACTGAGCCAATGCTGTTTTTCACCTTGCTTCCCAGAAACAGTAACAATAAAGCATTCATGAAACAGCTCTGAAAAGAAAAAAAGCACTTGTCTAAATTCCTTTCCCCACAGTCTTCAGGTTCCTCACCTGCGGGTACCTCAATGGGATATGTGGTTTGTGGTAACCGACAGCCAGGAAGAATTTTTGCTTCTGGGTTTTCATAACTTTCAGTAAGCGTATGGCCTCTTCAGTGGTTTGAATATCAGGCAGAGTACCACCAGGCATTTCTGTCACATTGACTGGGCACACCAAGTTTGCATAAAGTCTTCCATCTTTTCCCCTGCAAGTCTTTAAAAAAAGAATTAGTCAAGTAATTTCTGTAGAAGCAAAGAAGTAATCCTCTGTTCCGTAGCTATCAAACCAATTCATTTCTCAGTCCTTCTATCAGCAAAAGGTTCTGCAGATTGGATACAAAATGGAATTTCAAAATTTCTACGAACACTGGAAGCACCAAGTACATTGATGACTGAGACAGAAAGTTTCAGAGGTTGAAGAATGCACTTAATACATAGCAACTTCCATGTCTAAGGAAAAGCAGAATCCTCTCTAAAGCTGGCCAGAAGATGAGAAGTAGTCACACAGGAAAACACACAGCTTCTATAATGAATAGCATCTCTGACCTACTGGCAAGAAGGTAGAACATGGTTATGCTATACACATGCAGTTTTGCTCCTTCTGATCCCAAGAGCTCATAGAAAGCTGCCTGGAATCTACTACTACTTCATTAATTTCTGAGCAAGTGCCAGCAATGGCTGATGTGCAGTCAGCAAGGAAAGATAAATTAGACTGCATGGCTGCCAAGAAAAGGTGGCCTCAGCAGGGTGCTTGGGAGAGTTGTTAATGAACATAAAGCAAAGTATGTCATGGATGCCAACAGTGTTGTTAAAATCAGTATTTCTCAGCAGCAAATGCAAGAACAAATATCACCAAGACTGCCTGTAGCCTCATGGCTGGACCTCCAAGCCTTGCAATGTATAGCCTCCAACATGGGATGTTAGTATAGCACTTGCATAAATGCAAAACAGATTCTTTTAGGCAATGCTAAAGAGTAACAAACATTCCAGAAAATTGAATCAGACAGTTTCAGATCATTTAAAGATTATTTTAATTATGAATTCCACTCCCCATCTCAGCTCTTTATTGAATTGATTTAAATTCACCAAGCCCATGACAACATTTTGTCACTGAACAGCACAAGATTAGTATGAAAGCTGACAATAGCACTTCTCAGATAAAAGATTTCATGACCTAGACACAAATTAAAATCACTTGCAAGCACCTTTATATTGCAGAACCATATTTCTAAATTCTGATTTCTAAATACTTAAGAATGGGCACCTGAGTTAACATGACACACCTAACTGAAGCATAGGTCTTCTCTTGTAAGTCCGGGCAACAGTATCAAACTGGACTAGTTGTTTTTCTGCAGTGTTACAACCACTAAAACAGAGTGTAGGCTTGCGCTCCAGAAGGAGAACTTGGTTGTACCCAAAAACCATTCTTTGTTAGCATCCCACAAAGTACCCTTACCTTATCATTTTCATATTTTTCAGTAGAAGGATGAAAGGGTGGAATGGACCAGCTATATGGATAGTCATCATGGTAATTGGATGAAACCCCTGAAAAGGGTAAAGAGTGAAGACATAAGAAATGCTCTAGTAGTTAACTAAATCAGGAAAAGCTCAAACAAATTTGTTTTCAGTTTTGGTTTGTGGGGTTTGTTTTTTTTGTTTTTTTTGGATTCTGCATTCTAAATGTAGAAATACTCGAAGTGGTCTTTGACAACTCAGAAAGCAATGAAAATATCCAAGAAATAAAAGTCAAAAAGTCTAAGGCAATTTTCCCTGAAATACATTATTATTGGGGAAAGAGACTCAAGCTTCTCAAAGAATCTTACTTTAGGAAAGAAAAAAAAAAAAAAAACGAAAAAAAAGCAGGATTAATAATATGTATATCCCTAATCATATCAACTGAATGGCTATATATCCATACAAGTGTAGTTCTCTAATAAAGAATTACTAGAAAGAGCATCACGTTAAGTATTTTTTTTTTTTTAACTCAGTTGTGTTATTGCTTTTTAATTAGCGAACCAACTGCCTATTTAACTGGGAGTATCAGACATATATTCTAAGCCTCCCAGTCCAGACAGCCGATGGTGAAACATGAAATGTATACATGCAGAACCACGACAATGTTCAGTCGTTTCATCTTTAGCAGTTACCTAATTTCCAGACATGTTCTGAGAATTGCAAACATTTGTTCCCAGAATCCCTAAACAATACATGAAAATATTTATTAGATAATGCTCATCTAATAAATCTTGAGCCATTACAGATGAATGTAAGATTAAGATTCAAAGACAACCTATATAATTCAGTCTGCCCCATAATAACAATTCAAGTCATCCACATAGACAGGAATCACATAGCTCATACTTATATGTGAAGTCTGTTTATGGGAATATATAAAAAGTATTTTAAGCAGAGGAAAATTCAAACCGTACCAGGATGAAAAACTTTCCCTACAGACATGGTCATGTAGCCATTCTCCTTGAAATACTGGGGCATTGTGGAATAGTTTCCTGCATGTACTCTCCAGTAGGAGTAGAAATCATACAGTCGGGTAGTATCAGGCCTGCGTCCAGTAAGAAATGACACTCTACTTGGAGCGCACACAGCTTGCTGAGGAGAGAGACATCCAAAAAGAGAATCAGAACATAAAGCAAAACACAATATATCGCCAGCAACCTACAAACTTAGACAAGGCTGGGCAAAACATCCAAAAGCTCAGAACCGCAGCGAAATGTTTTGTATTACTTCAAGCTGGGATGAACAGCATCCTTATTAAGAATATAAATTCCCAACTGTAAAATAATTATCATGAATGGCGAAAAAAAATAATTTTAATTTAGTAAAGCAGCATTTTTAAAGCAGCATTTTACTGTTAATAGTGAAAGTGTTTGAGTGATATAATGCTCCTCCAAGGTGCTAAAGAAATACAAGCATTCAAGTGACCTGGTTTTGTTTCTCACCTTAGTAAAGATAAGTCCATACATTACAGTTCAACCTAACCATCTGTTGTCCACTAGAACTACTTAATTTCTTTTTTTTTCCCCCCACCAAAGATCTGCCTAACAGACAATGCCTAACACCTACTATAATAACACTAGTGTGTATTTCACAGAGATAAAACATTTTTGACTATCTCACCTGTGCATACGCATTGTTGAACACAACGCTTCGAGAAGCAAGTTGATCAATGTTTGGTGATTTTACAAGTTTATCTCCATAGCAACCCAAAACAGGACGTAGGTCATCCACAACTATAAACAGGACATTCATGCCATCTAAGAGAAAACAGAATTAGGCCATATTAGCTTAAAAAGTACATAAAAGCTAGTGCATGCAGACTTAACGCCTCCTGGAAGTTTTCTGTATCAAATTTTAAACATGAAGTGGACTTGAGAAAAATCATGGAATCTTTTAATTAAATTATCTAATGGCTTTGTAAGGATAAATACTGGGATTTATAAGGTAAATACTGGGATTCATTCCTTCAACATGTAGGAACTCAGAGGTTCCCTTCTTGTTCGGCCCATGCAGAACTATGGTATTTCTCACTTCCCTTTTAATTTCACCGCTTCCTCCCACTGCATGTTTGCTCTTCGGCTACCTTCAGCTTTGTACAGAAAAAGCGGTGAAAGTCTTTTATGGTTCTACCTACTTCTGAACTTTACTCTGGTGCCCCCAGCAGCCCGCAGCCCTCCAGCGGCGCCCTGCCCCCGGGGGCCACCCTTCACCCGGGACCTCCGCGCCGCCTGCCCGGGCCGGGGGCTCTCAGCCCGGCCGCCCTCCCTGCCCCCGGGGCCCGCCGCACCTGGGCGCCCCGCAGCCTCCACAGCGAGCACGCAGCCGGCGGCCAGCAGGCAGAGGCACAGCCCCAGTCCCAGCCCAGTCGCCGCCATGTCGCGGGGCCGGGCCGGCGGCCTCCGCCCCGGGGCGGGCTCCCTGTGAGGCGCCGGGGCTGTGGTGGAAGCGGCTCCGGAGCCGGGTCCGCCCCGCACGGTGGCGCCGTCGCCCCGCGCAGCTCCGGGCTTGGGGCTGTAGGTGGAGGGCGGAGCGGGGCCATGGGGTTTTTAAGGGGAGCGGGACGGCACTAGGGTCTTTAATGGGAGTGGGAGCCTCCAGGGGTGTGGAGGAGGCTCGCTGGGTGAGGTATGTGGCTGGTGTAGGCTTTCAGGAGGCTAGGTTATGAAGCAAGGGACTTTTTTTTTTTTTTTTTTTGTCATTTTTTAGTACTATTTAGTCTTTCGAGGAGTCTTCAGGCACTTGCTATTATAGTACTGTAGGAAGGGGAGTGCTGAACACTCTCCTGATAATATTGCTCCCACCCTAAGCAGGTAACAGCCCTGAGGAACGGGGAGGTCGGGTGCATAGGGCTCAGTACCTGGGGAAGCTCTGAGTCACATTTAACTCTGCTCCTATCTTTTAATTGCTTCCACAACTGGTGAACTTTTCCTAATGTGTGGTGTTTCTGGAATTGCTTTGAGGTATATCGGGGTCAGGTTTAGGTAGGGTGTTGGTGAGAATGCATGCTCTGTGCAGCGGGTGCTGTACAAGCCCCTAACAGGCCCTCGGGTAGGGCTTGCTGCTGGTGAGGTGGGAGGCAGCTGGGCTGGCTCCGCTGTTACCTCTGCTGGGGCTGCTGCTGCTGTGACTTCTGGCAGGCAGAGCCTTGCTTTTAGGACGTCTGACCTCTTTTCTCCAGCCTGACTCTTCTGGTGGTCTAGAGGGGTAGAAGAGGAGGCCAATAAGGTTGTGATCAATTTTTGAACAACGCTTCAAAGACCAGTACTGGCTTTAGCAGACAGGAGGATGTGTATTGTTCTTTCTTCACAACGTTAAAAGCTTCAGCAAGAGTTAACTTCATAGAAAGCGCTTCAATTCTTCCTTGTGGAAGAAGGAATACAGGTACTGCTGGTATTCCTGTACAACATAACCTCACAGTTACTGATACAAGATGCTTCCCAGTCTGCAACCATAAAATTATCCAAAACCAAAATGGTATAATAGGACAGCTCAGAAATATGATTTTAAGAGTTAAAAGACCACAATTATGTATTCTTAAACACCTAACAAGCAGGTGAAGTGCTGAAAAATATACCAGTATTGAAAACAGGTGTCAAGCTTTCACTCATTTGCATCTGAATACTACTGTGGTGATGTGACCCATGCTGGCAGGTGTGTTTTCTTTTTTCACAAGTGTCAGGTGCTCCTTTGACTACAAATGGCAGGTCAACTCTGAAACATACTGGCAAATATCCACATCTTTAGGGTTGTAGTATGGAAACTAAAACCAAGGGAAAAGCCTTACTTACAAAAAAGTAATGCGAAAAAAATCATTTAATCTATAATGGAATCTATAACTTTATTCTTTCTGTGCTCTGGAACTGTATTGGTGGCTCTTAATTATTAAAATGAAAACATTGGCAGCATGGATTCTGAGACAAATGCCCAGATTCAAACTAAATCAATAGTTAAGTGTAAAGTTCAGAGATAGCAGAGCCTGCCTCATTGGGTGGATAGGTCTTTCTGTGCTGTTGCAGGTGTGCAAATGGTGATATCTCTGGAACTTCCAAGTTACCTGCACTAAGAGAAATAGCTATAAAAGCAGCCCTACTGGCCGGGCTTTCCCATATATGTTTTTTTCTACCTCAAAATGTTTTCTGCAAGGAATATGAAGACTTGAAAGGTTTGTCAGGGATTTATGCATAGCCTGCAGACTGCTCAGAGCCAGGCAGTAGATGTAGTGGGTGTAATTAATTCACAACAGGTCCAATGCACAACAAGAAGAAAGCACACACCAAACTGTATCTGGAGACTTTGAAGCAGAATTACAGGAACTTTCCAATAAAACCAGTACCGAATTCATGAATATTCCCTAAATGTGTGGCTTCTTTCACTGGAGTGGGTATCAGTGTGTAAAATAGGGTTGTCCTGTGGCTCTGAGCTGGTTCTGTACTTAACAGAACTATGAAACTGAATTCCATATACAAACTTCTGTAACACAACCTATGCTGTTAAAATATTCAGGAATAACTTGGAAGAGAGCAGACTTTCTGAAAAACTAAGAACAAGGAAGTGTAAACCAATTAGGAAAAACATACAATTAATGAGTTCAATGTTTTCAGATGTTTGCAAATAGTATTGAATGCCTTCTAGTTTCCTATAACTAGCTTGCTCTGCCAACCCCTTAGGAAAATGGGATAGTGAACACAGCCTGTGTTTTTCTGCTCTATAAGCACAGCTGAAGCTTGTAATATGCTGTGTGTGGGCTCACCATAACCCTGACCATCTCAGCAAGGAACATCAGCTACAATGGTCTGACACACTTTTTGTATGGTCACTTTTCCATGTCTGAAGTGAGTCACGCAGATCTGCTCACCTGCCACTCTCTCCCCCTAGCCCTAGGTAAGTGATCTCCCCTGCTCTCACCCTCAAGCTTTCCCGAGCACAAGTATTATCAGAACTGTCTCTAATGCACTACTTAGACTGACTTCAGTGTACTGGGCAATGGGTGAGGCTGTTACCACCACCAGAAGCCATAAATCAAAGCCACACCTCAGTCGTGGTTTCTCCCATTTCCTGCTTGGCCCATAATTGTGGCGAGTTAGATGCTCCCAGCTCTGATGTGCTGGCCAGGAAAGGGATGGTGGATTGAGGAAGTAGAGTTATTCCTGACCCCTCCCTGCAGCCATTTCAGGAAGTGTGCCTACTGTTTAATCCAGGGAATCCTCAAAGAGATCGCACTGTCCCGAGTGCTTAGTGTGGGCAAGGCAAGCACACTGTGGCATCGCTCTTGAGAAATAACTTTTATGCATATAAGCATTGACAGGCAATTTCTCAAATAATACGAGTACAACAAAGAGATAAGGCCTGCGAACAGGAAAGCCTGCTTAAACAAGGTGTCATGGAAAGCTACTGAAGCCTTTAATGCATATCTTTGGCAAGGACTGATCTATTACTTAAACATTTATAAACCCTGCTACTTCATTTGCTCTTCTGGATTAATAGTTGTTGCAAATTTTAGGAGGTGTTTTGAGTTATATTCTCAGTGTAGCTACAAAATAGTTACAAAAACCTGACCTCTGTCTATTGCTAATAGTGAAATCGAACAGCCCCTTGTTACAGCTGCCTCAAAGGGAAGTGAATAAGCTCATCAGTATTCTGGTGTTGCTAGCAGGGAGGTCACCTTCTCTGTCAAGCAACTCTGTTTCAAACACTGAAACCTTGCAATTAGCAATTTATGACAAGGATACCAAAGCACACAACTACTTCTCTCTAACTTAAGGTGATGTTTTGTATAGTGTAATTCTACTTACAAAGCATGAAAGGTGATTCCTGTGCAGATGAGGATCCTGCCTCCCATGTATGCACAAACATGGATGCAAAGCTGTATCAGGAGGGTGGAGGTACAGGGGAGGATGGGAAGGGATGTGTAATTAGGCAGAGGAAGGCGGAACTAAAAAATGCTTGAGATTATGATAAAGTCTTTTGGAAATGAGCAAGGACTTGCTAGTCTAGTTCTTTAATGACACTTGTTATTTATGCCTGATAAAACACAACAGTAGTAAGGCCAATGAAGACATAGAAATTGCAATAGCTGACAATATATTTTGACAAAAACAGATTCTTCCTTTATCTCCCTTCTTCACAGTTCATCTTAGGAAACAGATCTGTGAGGTAGAAGTTTCAGAGCTACAAAAATCTTATATCTGACAGCTACTGCAGACATTTCTTGCAGTGGTCTAAATTTACTGCGCACACAGTAGCAGACTGGCTCTGTTACTACCTCAGTAGTTTCCAAATTCTGATTCAGGAGACCATACACAGTGATCTGTAGCTCCCCTGAAGTAATACTGTTTCATGCCCTAAAAAATTAATCTACCTCTCCAGAAGCATCGCAGCAACATGCCAGCTATGGCCCCAGTACACAGCAAGCCCTGCAGAAGGCTTTCTGGTCCACCAGAATAAAAATGCTTGAGAACCTTGTTTCCCCAACAGTAACTCGCCCAATTCAGTACCTAACTGGTCAAGAAACAATCAACAGGGTGCTCACAAACTGGCACTATCCTTAGTACAGCTGCAGGATCAAATAGATTGTGCTGGGTTACTAAAAGAATGAAGTATGCGTGTCATTCTGTTGGTTAGCCAAAACCCAAGGATTATTTTTGTCTAACCTGACAAAAGAGATAAGTAGGTCCTTGTCAAAGAATACAGTGCAGCAAATTGCTGGTTAGTGTTTGTATCTCTGTAAAAGCCGTGTGGATATTGACGTTTAGCCTGATCCTTTCCTTTGAGTACCCTGCAGGAGGAGTTTATATTATATCCAATTACTGATAAGATAAAGCCTGATTTATAATTGTCCTGCATCACTGGGTAAAGTAGATGTTGCACGGTGTTACTACACCACGGTGCTAGTATTTTAAACCCACACACTCTATTGCTGCAAATTAGTACAGGGCTGCAAGGCATGCTGAACTGAACTCACCTCTTATACACAATGCTAAGATTATTTGTGCTATCTGGCTTCTGAAAGAACCACAAGGAGTCATGGACAGAAATCTCATTTGAAGCCAGCGTTATCTGGATGTGCAAATGCTTGAGATTCTTGGAACACCTGACCTGTCTCAGTACTGAAGTTCTTAATCTGAAAAATGCTTTGGGTAAAATTACTAGGTGCCTTTTCCTTAAAAAGGAGGCATGGAAACAGTTGGAAGCTTAGTCTTGCATGCAGAACTCCCACCAATTTTCCTAGGCATGATGTGGTAGGGACAATCAGTTCTTTCACCTTACAGACCTTGTCCTTTATGGTGAAAGGTTCAACTCCTAGAGAGATCTCCTTATTTAAAACACAAATCTTTAGTAAAGACAGGAGCTTTTAGTTTTCATAATAGATGAGAAGTCAGTCTTTACCTAGACCTGTTAATTCATGTGAAAAGCTCAAATTGCTCTCCCTTCATAACATGTAGGGCTGATCAAGCAGAGATGCAACCTGCAGTGTCCCCCTCTAACTGAAGTTCCTCTGTCAGAGCTCTGACATCTGACAAACACATCAGGTCATTTATAAAAGCATAAGCAAGTTGTTTAGTTTTTCTTACAGGAAAGAGGGAATTTACTAAATATAAACATACCAAAAGAACATTTCCTTTTGACAGAATGTAAAGACTTGAAATAATGTTCTGAATTGTAGTGAATCAAAATATTCTGCTCTATAAATAAAAGATTTAGCTACTGATGACGTGCCTTTTAAAAAATGTTGAAGTTGACAAAATCACAGACAACTTAGAGAAAACAACCAAAATTTTACTGCAGTTGCTAAACTTACTAGATAGAAAACTTAATGTTAAACACCTCTATATGTTTGTGATAAGAACACAAATTACAAAGTTAAATTATTTTGTTTTGGACTGAGGCGGTGCTATTAGTCACACAGTAAACATTAGAGCAAAACCAGGGGGAATTTATATCAAATATTCTGTCCATATCATCAGTCTTATCTTAATGCATTAAAATGAAATGCAGTATTTAAAGGTATATCAGAGAAAGCTGTATTCTTATTATATAAACCACTGAATGTATTTTTCCCAATGGTAAATTTATACAATTTGCTATTCAAAAATACTGCAAATTAAATGTTCTTTGCTCTTTATATAAGAACACTTCTGTTACAAATACACTTTTGTAATGGTAAACAAAAAAAAATGTGCTGCTTTGCCATTAAAAAAAAAATCCTTTTATTAATTCTAGTCATAGAATAAAGTACTGCAGGGCCACAAGTCTGCACTTTGGTTAGCTGCGTTTAGAATTTGGATGACTATTACTTTTGGCAATTAAACGAGAACAAAGTGTGAGCTGAAAGAAAATATGAAAATCAGCAGTGTGCTAACTTGAATAGACAAAGTTCAATGCTGATCTAAAAAAACAAAACTCTCCAAGGGATACGACAGGAATATCAATGAATAAGTCACGTAGTGACACTATTCAAGGAGCTGTTAAAATCAGTAAAAATTAATTCTCACCAGTTCTGGATTTATTTACATTTAATAAAGAAATCTTATCTAAATTCCTGGATGAATATATAATGCTTTAACTAAAGAAATCTAAAGCCAGGTCAGATTGATTTGTGTTCTCCAGTTAATACAAAACAGACCTCACCTTGACTCTATTTGAGTCAATAAGGATGCCACCAGTACTGGTTTTTGTAAGAGCCATATTGGGCTGCCACTTCAATTCCCACAGAGCATAAGCACAAAGCTGCTTCAGGGGTATTTTCTTGGTCACTGTGTGCTGAAATCTCCAATGCTGTAGCAACCCTACTAATCATTTGGGTATGGTGGTTATGCCAAAAATTAGAAATTCAGTTTTGGTTTTTAAGAATATAGCATTATATACATTTTTGTTCTGATCCACCATCAAAGCCTAAAAGAATTAAGAAGGCCTGGAAGGCAAGCACTGACTCTGATGAAATCACCACTACTAGGAGATTGATGGGTTTTATTTTAGAGAAATAATCCAATACCCACTTTTCCAGCTTTACTTCAGCAGCTCCTAAACACAGTGGAAGGGAAAGGAGTGGCAGAAAGCTCAGGCAGTGAGCAGTAATTTGTCAGCTGTGGCAAAGCAGGAGAAAGACCGCATAAGCAAAGGGGTGTGGAGCATAAATACTTTAAATGAACTTCCTCTCGACAGGAAGACAAGTACCGAATGAAACCGGCAGAACGGATTAAAATTAAAGTGTAGAGTATAATTACAGTAGATGCGTTTTTTGCAGGTGATGTTAAAACACTGCATCAAATCTTGTTTTGGCCAAATAGCTGCACAATACGTTTTCTAGCATCCTGCTGGCACAATAGCTTAAAAATTAATAGTTTTTTGTTGTATGATTTGCTTTGAATAACAATCTTAGTTAACATTAATACAAACAGTAACTAGCTAACGTGACACTATAGGTAATAGTTTCAGGCTGGAGGATACTGATTTTAGGGGCACAATACCCAATAAATGCAAATAAAATGATTTAAAACGTTTGTCCTTAAACTAATTTGCCAAATAAACCACAAAACAATATTCTCACAAAAATTACTTAAATCCTGATTGAAACTGAAGGCCCTAATTTCAAAACTAGGCAGCTGCGTGTTGTGCCAATGACAATCACATCTGTGTAGATAATAGATCATTACTGGTTTTAACTGTCCAAAATTACAGGCTGGTCTAAGGATTCTCTAATAGGTTGAGTGATATGTTCTTTGCCAATTATCAGTCAATCTCTATTCTTTGAGTAAATGTTAACAGTAAGGCCTACAGTAACATCAACAGAATTTCAAGTTGGGATTTTCAAGCCCAGAGATTAGTTTTTTGTAAACAATTTACTGTTCTGTCATAGAGTGGGAGTAATGATCCTGGAAACAGTTCACGGCTATGCTGTCATCCACCTAAGTGAATTATTACTGAGCTGCTACCCTTCCTTTAAACGTTACTGTATTCCAATAATCTAACAGTGACACTTCGAGACATCCGTAAAGCAAACAGGACACATGAATTATCATGTGTGTTAGAAAGGTGTCAAGGCTGACTGTCAACAGAAAAGCAAGCTTGACAAATTAGAAAGCTGATTCAGGTTGGTTTTTTTTTGTTTTTTTTTTTTTTTTTTCCTTCACTTAACTTCATTCAGCCAAGGACAGGGAACCTCCTGGTTTATGGTTTTTATACAGAATGACTACGAGTAGGTAGCTTATGGAAGCAGTAATGGCACTGACTATGAAACAGACACTACATGATGTCTTTTTTGAACTAATTTGATGTACTAGGCATGTGGAATGAAAATGAAATGTCTGTTTCGTCTCCAACATAAATCACAGGGGATTCAATTCCTAGTATACAAGCCCCAACCAGCAGCAGACAGGAAGTCTTAACAAAAGAAAAAAAGTAGACAACATGCTGCTTTTTATCCCCTCTCCATATTAGCCTCCCACTCCTCTAAATGAACATAAAATGTAAATTCAAGAGAAATCTTTTAAGTCTTCAAGTTCAGACAACACTTAGGCTTTGCTTTGCTGCCCAACTCTCCTCAACATCCTCCAAACTACAGCATCCAGCCCTGGCAATCAAGAAACCCAAAACTACTGAAAGACCTAAGAAAGCCCCTAAAGATCCCCATTGACAGGTTACTTTTACTTCAAGCCAAAAAATTAACTTTCTTCAGTTAATGTCCTCTGTGGAGGACTGAAGTAAGATACGGAGATTTGCTCTAAAATTTCCCACATTTTACTGACTTTTACAGCTAGGTAACCAATCTGCCCTAGAAGCAGAAAGCAGCAGGGCTGGTGTTTGTATGCAGACAGGTAACGTGTGGATCTGTGGCAGCTATTTTATTTTTGACTAGTGATGGTGCTGGAAACTATTTGACTGCTTTCCAGCAAAAACAGCAAAACCACCACTACACGTACTCTACCAAAAAGGATGATTGGGTATAAAAACACCTTTATATTGGTGAATACAGTCTTTATTAAAAATAAATATAAAAAAATACAGCTGACTTGAATAGCTAAAAGTTTCATTAGCTCAATAGTTTTGTTGCATGGCTGACACAGCACTGGCATTATTACTGTTATGTTACAATGCCCAGTGAATGTATATTGACAAAAATATATATTTACAAATAGCACGTATGTGTCATTTTTCATTGCAATCACACTTGGTCGTGACAGATTTTGGCCTTATATTTTAACTTAAGCCTGCTGATAGAGGGGCCTGTCAGAGCCTTTAGTCTTTCTGCTTCATACTAATCTGTAAAACACAGCCCATTGTATCAATCAATATCAGAGCCTTACTGTAAGCATAAATAAGAGCTTGTAGCATTCTTTAGAAATGTTGACATAATGAAGAATTTAATAATTTCACAGTTCAATATCACCCAAAAGTTTGTGTGTTTCCTGCATAGTTACTTTAAGCAGAGGGATACAACATGAAGTGATTCTTCTTCATCCCACAGAAGTGCTCAAGGGCTTGCCAACCTTCAGGAACAAACTGTTGATCAGAGCAGAAAAGGTGAAGCACATCAAAGGGGAGAAAGCCAATCGTGACTCACTGCACCGATCTGTTCCAGGTAGGTCAATGGTTGGCAGAGGACAATTTTTGGGAAGCTTTTCCTCAGGAGCAATGACAAGTCAAAAGTATTATGAATTGTCAGCAGTATACTCTTCAAATGTTTACTTTTTGCACTACTTCCAGCCTCCTGAACAGCTTTTAATCACCTTCACAGAAATTCATTTCAGGTATACAGGAATGTAAAAGAAATATTGAAATACTCCATTCACACACAGTCCTCTTTAACACATGCAATTGAATGGGCTGGCATGAGGGGATCATCAGGCACTTGCTTCTTCAGCCAAAACCTATGAAAAAACAAGGACTAGTCCAGGACTACAAGGACTACTCAGCTCCAGGTACATATAAAGGTACATATACCTTTCTGCTCAAAATTTGTTCACTTATAATGCCTGTTGTATGACAGAGGCCACAAAATGAACTTCCGAGTCTTCTCTTTTAAGTTCCACTGAGGTATACAAGAATGGAATAGTCAGAGCCTTCCTTCCCAGAAGCTAGATCTGTACTCTGCAATAATTTTTAGCCTAAGTAATTTAAGCAGGTAATGTTATCAGCAAGACTGTACAAGTAGCACCACAGAAATTTAAAATTATTCCATTTCAGTGCACGTTATCTACCCAGCATATTCAGCCTGGCAAGTGTTATTCCTTGGGTGCCTGCTGTGGAGGCTCCCTTAGGCAAGCAAAGCAAGTCCTGTCACTCAGGTAAACAACTCCAAGTACATGTATGTACATATTCTTTTCACCTAGCTTTTCTCAGAAGATAAATCATGATTATCAAGTAAATACATTTTTCTTTTGTGTAAATAAAGGTATTTTATTTTTTTCTTGTTCTTTATATATGAAACATCTAGCCTTTAATTCCTTCGCTTTCATGGTGAACTTAAAAGGTCTTTGAACAACAATAACAAATATCATTTCTGCCAGCAGCTTTACATTGGATTAATACAGAATGTGATCCTTATGTCATTACATTATTGTGCTCTTTATTGACCACAAGGAAGGCAGAATATTGCTGTCTCGCTCTCTCGGAGCGCACTCTGACATCTTCTCACCCACCTAAAGGTACAGGTATTCCTTTTCTTCATTTCCAAGTAAACTTAAAGGAGCTGTTCTCAAGTGACATCCACACAGGATAAATCCCCTGCTGTAATCTTCTGGCAGACAGGCTTAATTGAGCCTTTTCACTCAAGTACTCTAATTTGGGGCTTGATTGTGCCAGGCGTAGAACACTGGCAGAACACAGACATACAAGAGGATGTGTATGCACAGGAATAACACAGATAGAAGAAGTGCATATGAAATACTGAGTAATAAAATTTTAATACACTTTACGCTTGCGGAGGTGGAAAGGTTGCTGGCCTAGACTAGTGGCTATGTAAAAACAGCTATTAATGGATAATATTTCTAGCTTTGTACAGCAATCTACTAGAACACAGAAAACATGAAAACTGTGGTATTCGGGCATACAGGTTACAGTTAGATTAATCAGTATTTTAAGCTACAAGTGTATCTCACCTGAACTTAACCACAAATTCAACAGGAATTTAATTCTGGCTAATGATATAGTAAGTTTTGGGTTATTTGAAAGTCACAACTTCAACAGATGATTTAAAGTGGGGTGGGATGAAGATATCACAATTAATTATGTCTCCCTATCTCCTATGAGCCAGGAAGAAAGGCAAACAAATCATTGTAAATCTTAAAGCAATCAAGTTTGGACTGAAAGATGGACTGTTTATTTTATCAGGGGAGAATGTATTGCTGTCATTTTCTCATTAGCAGCTCTGTTAGGTGCTGTAAACTATTAGCTGTTTTCTCACAGCATTATACACATTTGGATGGCATTGTGAAGGAACATGTAGACTAATTGCTCAGATCAGGCAAATAATTTTTACTTCTGTGGTATTGGATTTACCTGAAGGTGAACTGTTGAATGGAGGTGACTGATATCAGAGTCCACTGTCTGCATACCATGGTGTTTTTGTTAGTTTTGGTTGGGCCCAGTAAAACACAACCTTCACCATTCAGGTCTCAAACTGCTCTGCACTGTGTCTGTGGTCTGGAACTTCACAGCAACCCTGCAAACGGAAGTTAACATTCTTTACAAAACTTCCCAGGTACAAATAAAGTGTACAAAATAAAAGATCATCTGAAAAGCTAAAAGCTACTTAAAGAAACTTACTAGTCAGGGAGAATACAAACCAAAACAAACAAAAAAAGGGCTCTCATTGGAAATGCCGCTTAGAGTTGCCAGCTACGTATGTAGACATGCACACAAAGGTGCTCATGGGCTCTGGGCTCCGCAGCACCTGTGAGCCCAAGGCTTGGTGCTGGCTCCAGCCTCCCAGGGCAGCTTGCCTGCACTCAGACACAGCCACTGTCCCCATCCCTGCTAATATACCAGATCACATAAAGGATGAGCAGAGTGGTGAAAAGGAAGGGTGCAAGGAAAATGGCTTTGGCTGCCGGGGACATGATGGGCTGCATGTCCCCAGGGGAGGGTGGGAAGCTGGGGCGCAGCAGGGAGGTGCTGATGCACCTATGGATGTGTCTGTGGTGCATGGACACTTGCACCCCAGGGAAACCTCCAGGGCCCCCACTGCATGGCCCTTTCTTACGGCATCTTCTCTGTGCTTGCTGTGTCCCCTGCTTCACAGCCCAGCTTTGTTGTTCTGCCTGTGAAACACCTCTGTTCTCCCTGCAAGCAATGTCACCCAGAGCGTTTGTCAGATCTGACAGCAGCTGCTAAGCAGCCAGATCTTAACCTTTCCTTTGGGGAAAAGTCCACTATCCTGCAGGGGGTTAAAACCGATACACATTTCTTCAGGGACGAGGCAGATAAAGTGGAGATTTTCTCAGCTGTGGCACCTGCAGGTTGGGTCTGACAGCAAAGAGCTGTTTGTTTTTTTTTTTTTTTTTTTTAAGCTTTGTCTCTCTGTAGCTTGCGATTTATTTTCTAGCTCTTTGTCCCCTGTAGGAACAATTGTGCTGCCTGGGCAGTCAGCCAAACATTGTAACTGCTGAAGAAATCTTTCTTGATTTACTCCTACGTGAATATTCTTAGAGTAGGCATGCTGCTTTATTAAGCTTCTAAATCATTAACAGTTTTCAAGTTAAGATAATTCCTTGTTAATATTGTTTTGACTTTGTTTTATAATTGCATCTGGCTGAGGGTAATGCCCACAGGTACTGCCTTGTCTAGGAGCTGCTTTATGTGTTGTGGAAGATGTATTTTATCTTGAATAAATACATTATGCATAGCCCTTCTCTTTTCCAAACTAGTACGGCTCAACTTTTTCAAAAGCAGAATGAAAAAAAAGTACTAATTTTCAATTCTTTAAGCCTGGTAACTCTTTGGTTTCTTACACATTTGTGTGCTGTCCTGCCACGGGTCCTATCACATGGGTCCTTTTTATCTCATCAGCCTCTGGAGCCTGCTTAACCTTCGGCCTTGCCTTGCCTTCACTTTCCTTTCATTATGTTTTCACGCTTCTCGCTCACCCTGGTTGCTTGCCAGCTTTCTCACACACCCTCCCCACTACCATTGCTTGTGCCAACCTGCCCTTGCTTTCTCGTGTGCTGTGACATACCCCTTGCCTTATTGGAGTTGAAAATATGCAGAAAGCTCCTGGTGTGGAAGTCAGTCAGGTATTTGTGCTGCTGCCAACAGAGTTAAAACCACACCTGCAATTTGCTGTGAATGTTTCTCGATTAATCGTATTTTTGAGTTGATCTGTATTAGCTGATGAATGCTGTCAAAGGCTACAACTAGCTACAGCTTTTAATAAATCATCAAGCTGCACATAAGGCTAAGTTCTTAGCTGGTATAAATTAGCAGCCCATTTAGCATTGGATGAAGACTTAGACCATTTACTTTCCAGTTCTTTTTTATATTTCTAGCCGGAGCTAGAGAGCTCAAGAGGTCAAGACATGATTGCTTTTCCTTTTGTTAGCATTTTAGTTGCCATGCAATCTTGCTTAGTGAGGAGCTACAGGTATTTTAAGTTCAGAACAATCACCGGATGATCTGTCATGGTATAGATTTGTCATATAATCTGTCCTGACCAGCTTTAAAGTTTCATAACCTTTGTTATTGTCAAGCCCATTGACTTGAGTTTGATTAGCATGTATATTCTGGACAGGTGCACGAACTTCATTTAAAAATGGAAAATCTGTTTCTCAGTTGTTTGTTCCGGCATCTAACTAGTTTTACTTAGAATGAAAAAACACATCTCTTGTTCTTAACCAGAGCTTGTTTAGCCTAAGCCCTCAGCCTTGATTCTCGTTATGCCTTCCTAGCTTGGCTGAAGTCTTTTAGTACCTAGCATTTTCTCTCCGTGAGGACAATTTTAGTGTAATCGAGTGATCTCGGTGTCTTTCAGCCAGATTCACTCGCTTCCCCGTGACATTTTTCAGAACCTTTAGTCACTCCCCCAGCTCTCATCTCCCACAATTTCCACTCAATCCCCATGCCCCTGCTGCCAGGACACCTCAGAGGCTGATGTGACCAGTTGCAGAACCCCCACTGAAGCAGCTCTCAACCCTTTGAGCACGGCCTTTCCCTTTTACCCCCCCACCCCCTTATGGATCAGGGAAAGCTGAGGGAAGGCTGAGGCAACTCCAAGCCCTGCCCACAGCCACCCCCTGAGGAGACTTCGCGCTCCACCACCGCGCATGCGCAGCGCCGCCCGCGAAGCCCGCTCGGGCCCTGCCCTCCGCCCGGCGGAGGCACCGGCGCGGTGAGGACCCGGCGGGCGCTGCGCATGCGCGGGGCGGGCAGCCGGGGGCCGGCGGCGAGGCCAGGCCCGAGCGGGGCGGGCGGCGGCGGCTGCGCCATGCGCGCCTGGTAGAGCGCGGCCGGAGCCGGGCAGCCGGGGCCGCCATGAACCTGCGGGGCCTCTTCCAGGACTTCAACCCCAGGTGAGGGCGGTCCCCGAGCGGCCGAGGCTCCGCGGGAGGCCCCGGGCCCTGCCCGGCGCTGGGGGAGCCCCGCTGGGGCCTCCTGGCATGGGCTGCGCCGTGTGGGGTGGGGGTAGGCAGAGCGGCCCGGGGTGGGCACACGGTGTGAGGGGGGGAGATGTGGGGAGTGGGGCACCAGGAGAACCGGAGGGGCTGGGCTGCGCTTCGGGGTCTGCAGACCAAGGTAATAGTCACCCCTAGTCGCCGGGCTCCTGTCCCGGGAAACTGAGGCAATAATCACCCAAAATCCTGGACTCCTATCCCTGAAAACTGAGGCAGTAGTCACCCCAGATCCTCAGCTTCCATCCCTGGAAACTAAGGCAGTAGTCACCCCAAATTGGGCTTACACAGTCCTGCCAAGTAGCTATGGATGCACGCAACTCTTAAAAAAAAAAAAAAAAAAAAAAAGCCAAGAGACCCAGTTCAGATTGGCTTTGCTGTTATGAGATATTTTAAGACTGCAGAATAAAGTCTTCAGAATAACGTCTGCAGGTTGGCACGCAGCGCAGGGAGCCCTGGAAAATCTTGTTCATGAAGGAGGCCGTGCACGATCGCAGTTACAGAAAGCTGCGCTCAATCAGTTGTCTAGACGAGCGGAAGCATAACAAATGCTTCAGGAAATGCGTTGCTGCAGAGGGGGTGAGACAAACGCTCAAAATACATGTGTCTGAAAGTAATGGAAAAGTAGGGGGAGGAAGTTTCAGAAGCTTATTAGGTTTTGTTATTGCTAAGCAATGCTTGCAGCTTGTTTGGATGCAGTCTAAGTGATGAATTTATTCATTTTATTCATCCCTTTATCAGGCAGTGTAGCGATAGGACAAGGAACAATGGCTTAAATTAAGAGAGTAGGTTTAGGTTAGATAGTAGGAAGAAATTCTTTACCGTGAGGCCCAGAGAAGCTGTGGATGCCAGGTTTTGGGCAACCTGGGCTGGTGGGAGGTGTCCCTGCCCATGGCAGGGGGCTGGAATGAGATGGGCTTTAAGGTCCCTTCCAACCCAAGCCACCCAAACCGAATCAGATATAATCTGATTCTATGAATGAGCAAGCTGAATGCTCCGCTAGTGCAGATAACTGAATCTCAAATGTTTTGACGTTTACTGGAACATTCAGGGGGCCCTGGTATTTAGCCACATGATGTTTCACTTCTGCTTTTATTGAGGAACCAGGGAAGACAAAAACTACACAAATACTGAACACTGGAAGTGTGTGAATGGCCGAGGCAGCTGAAGGATCTCTTTGCTGCTGTGAAGAGTGATTTCCATCCTGAGGTGTTTCTGTCAGGCATGCTAGGTGGTGCTGACCCAGTAAAGCAGCTTTTTGTAATTAAAGGGCACCTGAAATTGTGCTGAAAAGAAACAAAGCTGCTTGATATCTAAAAAAGGCGGTGCTGATTTAATGGGCATTTTATCGCTATTTGATGAGGGTGGAAGTAGGCAGGGTGAGTTATGATATTGGAGTAAAGATAGTAGTCCTGACTTGCTGCTCTACTCCGCAGCGAGCGCTTACTGTTCTTTAGGTTATCCAGGCCTTAAAATACATATAATTACCTCGCTGAAGTGGTGTTGAAGCATAATTATGTGTTTTCTAAAGCGATCTGTGATCCTCTGCTGAATGGCACTTTAAGTGTGGATGACTTTTTCCCTTCCTGTAGTGTGAGGAAATCGTGTGCTGTGTAATTACTTTGTCTGACTTCTGGGGGTGCAAACAATCACGGTGCCACAGTTTGCAAGTATTCTGCAAACATTGATTCATTCCTAGGCTGACTTGTTTATAAAATGTATCAGCGTAACTGTTTTAAACTTAGAGCAGGATCCTCAGTTAGAAATCAGACTTTTTGTCAGTAGCTTTGTTAAGTTTAACCTGCTTTTGTTTTAAGGGAGTAGAAAAACAATCTGTGTTTATATCACAAGACTGAACAGCTTTTCATCTTCAATCAGTCTTTGACATTCAAAATTAAGCTCCATAAATTATTTAACTTTATCTGTGCTGTTTTTAACTTATTTCATTTGATTTGTACGAAAGAATACGCTTTCCAGAAAGTGTACGACTGGCGTGTTTCTGAGCCTCTAATAACCCAGCTCCTGAGTGGATCCTTGTGGGAGGAAGCTATTTATAGGAGCCCATTCATTAAGTTTGTCATGCAAGAATGCTTTTGATGTGTTCCCTTGAAGCAATGGTTTTATGAGTGAAAGAGATGATATGCGATATTTGTGATGAAATATTTGACTCTTCAGATCCAATTTGATTCTTTGCAGAGAACTTTGACAGACATTTTTGGATTGGAAGTGTTCTGATTAAATTTTAGCTATGACTGATTTCCTTGTCCTCTGAAATCTTTGTGTTAAGTTGCATGCCATAATTTCTGTTTGTTTGTTTGTTTCCTAGCAAATTTCTGATTTATGCCTGTCTGCTGCTTTTCTCTGTGTTGCTGTCGCTACGTTTGGATGACAAAATTCAATGGAGTTACTGGGCTGTGTTTGCTCCGATCTGGCTCTGGAAGCTAATGGTGATTGTGGGCGCCTCAGTGGGAACAGGAGTGTGGGCGCGGAACCCGCAGTATCGGTAAGTTGAGGATATTTATTTTGCGGAACAAAGGGAACGGTGTGTTTTACATACTGAATCAAATTCCTAAATAGGTTTTCAAAAAACGTAAGACCTACCATCCAGAAGGTTTTCTTTTAACATACCGGTTATGATAATCATTACAAATAATGTATGCAAACAGTGTTATGCAGATATGGATGTCTTTGTCCTAGTTGCAGCACTTTATCACAGTCTTCAAGAATACTGTCTTGAGGAAGCTAAAACTTCTCATGGGGTGACTCTCCGCATCTTTCCGTTAGAACGCTGGGAATTCTTTGCTTTAATATAATCTGTGCAGACATGTATCTTTGTAGGTACTAGGAATGTGCTATACTTAATTGGGTTACTTTCTAAATCAGCTTCCTGAAAGGTACAGATCAGCTTGAAGAATGCTGGATTTTTTTTTGGCCTCGTCATGTGTATAATCTCAGCAAACAGATGCAGGGATATTTGGTGATTCTTGAATATATAGCAAAGATGGAGAATTCTCAGACACGAACTGCAGTTTTACAAGAAATAGTCACAGACTTTAACACACTTGTATGTATGTAACATTTGTAAAGTAAGATGTTTTGGGGAACAAATTTTGTAAATTCCTCTTCATTTTTTGTCAAAGTTGCTTAACAGTGATATTTTAATTGTGAGTCGAGGATAAAGTAACTTCCAGACCTTTAAATGCATCAGTGCTGATCCTTTTTTGAAGGAAAAATGGGGAGCAAGTCCTGTTGCTTCATCAGCAGCGTATTCTAATAGTGGCTAGTTGGGAGGAACATATACATTTGTTTAAAAATCAGGGGTTAATATCCAAAAATTAATTCTCGTAAATCAAATGTCTTGGGACGTTTGCAGGATGGCGTGCTTTCTTGTTGGCATGTAAACTGAGTATTTCTTTTACCTCCTTTTAGAGCAGAAGGGGAAACATGCGTGGAGTTCAAAGCAATGTTAATAGCAGTAGGCATCCACCTGCTACTGCTGATGTTTGAAGTTCTGGTGTGTGACAGGATCGAAAGAGGAACCCATTTTTGGCTTCTGGTCTTCATGCCATTATTCTTCGTATCTCCCGTGTCAGTGGCAGCTTGTGTATGGGGATTCCGACATGACAGGTCCCTGGAGGTAATGCTTTGTTATGTATGAAAACTGGGACAATGGAAGACTAGGAGTCTTTTGTTAGAGTGCCTCTCAGTAAAGCATGATATGGATGACTGCATCTGTTGAATTAATTGTTTGCACTGATTACTACAGTGCAAAATTAGGATTGGGAATAATATTTTTTTTTTTTACTAATCTCTTCTAATTTTTTTCAACTACCAAACTGCAGCATTTTAAATCTGCCTTTTTATTGCATGTCAAAAGAACCTACTACAAACTGTGCAATATGAACTAATACTAGACATGTAAAAACCGAAAATTACTAAAACAAACAAAAAAAAACCACCTTCCACTGACAGTAAGCACTGTCCCTAGGCAGAATTGAACTTCCAAAGCCCTATGTAATTGGGCTGCAAATTTCTTACCTTCCCAATCAAGGTGATTAATTTGTCATTTGGGAGGGCAGATGGCAGGTGTAAAACAGTAGTTTTCTGTGTTCTACCTCTAGCTCCTTTCCTCTCTAACGAGAGATCCTTTTGGTTTTGGAAGAACTTCCACAGTTGTGGCAGCCTTAGTAGCATATATCAGTATCATGGTGGGGCCAGAAAAAGCTTTCTTTTGTACGTTACTATTTTTATAGTCAATAAAGCAACATTTATTTAAGACATATTGAATTCATTAAATTTTGAGCCTGGGCGCTCCAACCATACATGTGCTTGCCATACATAGCTCAGATGTTAGCATGATTCTTAGAAAAAAAGCTTTAACAATTGATTCTCTGATGGCTAGTTATTATTTTTATTCTTTCTATCTGTCATTGCGTTTTTCTGCTTGGTTGGTCTTATGCTAGAGCGTGGGTTTTCTGAGGTGTTTTCTAGTCATTTACTCTCTTGAGTAAGCTAGCGTTACAAAACTACTTAAAATCTAGTTAACTCCATTTAATTATACAGTAAATGATTGAATTTACATGTTGTGTTTTAGTATTATGTATATTCTTCCTAAAACTGACTTAAAACTGGACTGCTCTTAGTTTAAGATGAAAATTACATATATTTAATACATTACTGCAACAACTAAAATATATCTTAAAAGAAAGACAAACTTGATAGTTTTGAATTTAAGGATTTCTTAGTACTTTAATTCCAGCAGTATTTCTTACCTGAAGAAAACAGCTGAAATTGTTTTCTGATTCTTTGTTATTTTGGTTGTGTTTTTTTTTCTCCAACCTGATTAGTTTGATTTTTTATTTTTTTTTATTTCTCTGCTCATTCTCATAGGTGCTGTAGGTAGAGCTTTTATTTTTGTTTTAAATACCAGGAAGGCCTTCCCTCAGGGGATACCTGCATTGGCATTTACCATATTGGGATCACAGCTCCTGAAGTTTAGGGATGCTTAGTAATATTTAATATACATGCAAATGATATTGCAGTGATAAGTATAGGGTCAGAAAAGCCCTTTAACATACTCCTTAGTTATTTCAGAGATAACTTTAGAATGCTAAGTGTTAACTAACATTTCTTCTCTTTTCTAGCTGGAAATCTTGTGTTCAGTCAATATTCTACAATTCATATTTATTGCACTCAGACTAGATGAGATCATCAGATGGCCATGGCTTGTATGTAAACTGTGTTTTCTTCTTAAACTTGTTTAAATACTTAATTTCATTCAGATATTTACTACAGGGAACAGTTAATGAATGATCAGCATCCGTGATCTCGCTTTTACTTATTTAACAATCCTTCACTGATGGTCTGATGCTTCATTCAGTAGTCAAGGGAAAGGCTTTTCCTTGAGTAAGAGCACAGCATTCCTTTCTTCAGGGGAAGAGGGACATGCCATCAACTGTAATTAATTAATTTCTGGTCAAATGTTGGCAGGGGGAGGGCAGAATCCTAAAGAAAAGCTTCCAGTTGCAATACTAAACCAGCCAGAAAAATGATTGGTGAGTTAGGGCAAGTGTTGGTAAATATTGTGTGGTAATTAACTTGTTTTGTTATGCTACCATGCATTGAAATTGACCTCCTGTGGTCACTGTCAAAATATGCTGAGATCTACTGCTCCGAGTAGCTTTAGAATACAAAAGCTCTGTTCCTGTGTCTGGCTTTGTATAAACTACCATAAATCTGATAATCTGTCACGATTATGACTGCCCTTACTATTTTCAAAAAAATGTGGAATCGATCTCATTTAGAAACACTTGGAGTAAGGTGTCCAATGTAGAAAATGCTTGCTAAAGTCAATTTCAAGTACTGTTTGAACTTACTTTTTAAGTTTAACTCTATTGACTTAATTTTAAATTGTTTCAGCTTGATGGGGTTTACAGCGCTTACTGAGGAACCCCAAAGAGCTGATATGGCTTATAACAATGCATGTGATTTGCAAAGCTTTTCTGCTAGAGATTAAATTAGTTAGACCATTACACTTGATTCTTTTTTATGCTTAATACGTGGACTTGCTTTATTTAAAAAAAAAAAAAAAAAAGACAAACACATCACTGGCTGGTGTGGAAAAAGCAGCTAACTTCTTTAATTTATCTTTCAGGTTGTTTGTGTTCCATTGTGGATCCTGATGTCCTTTCTGTGTCTCGTGGTGCTTTATTACATTGTGTGGTCTGTTCTGTTCTTGCGCTCCATGGATGTGATTGCTGAGCAGCGGAGGACGCACATAACAATGGCAGTCAGCTGGATGACAATTGTAGTCCCACTGCTCACGTTTGAGGTAGGATAAAGTGTACAGTTTTATTTTTCTTGTTATTAGTTCAGAGAGGAGTGAATGTTGCTCTCTTTGAACTCATCAAAATACTGCATCTTGTTTGGAATAAAATATTAAATGCAAGTACGAAGGAAAACCCAAGAATTTTCTGCTTTTGAATTTTCATGTGTAAAATGCCTCACATTGGAACCGTGGAGGCTGTTTTTCCTAACAAATGTGTGAAGTTAAAGATCACTGTGTTTAAAAAATGCTTGGAAATGGGAATTACAATGGATATTAGAAATTGATGTTGTGTTTTTTTTTTTTCCTCCTTTAGATTTTACTAGTACACAGACTAGACGGGCACAATTCTTTCTCTTTTATACCCATATTTGTTCCTCTTTGGCTTTCACTGATAACTTTAATGGCAACAACATTCGGGCAAAAAGGAGGAAATCACTGTAAGTACTTAATAATCATGGAAACTAAGAGTGAAACTCGAGACAAAAATGCATTTTACTAAGAAATCTATTTTTAAGAAGCTTTGCGCTGTGTGTATTTCTCATAAAATAGTTTAGATGCATTTGTTACTGCTCCCTTGAGATGGTTCTCTTAAGTTTTCAGTGTTTATAGTGTATCTTGGTCTTTGTTATTGATCTAAAAGCATGGGCTCTTCTGTTTGGATGCAAGTTGAGATCCCAGTGGGGTTTTAAGTTAGCTTTTTGTCCTTCCTTGTTCCTGGGGGTTTCATTCTCATGGGACATGACTAAGATCTTTCTGTTCTGGGTTCTGAAAATAGTTTACCACCTACCATTGTAATTGGCAGTAGTAGCCTGAAGGAGTATTCTCTGTCCTCTCTGGCTAATTAGCTCTCTCTGCTGCTTAGATATGACTTCAGTTGCATGGGTGGCCAAGTGTAAATTTACCACGTTTTTTATTCCCTCAATAATTACCATTGCTGGAAAGAGCATTTGCCCTTTTAGCCATCTAACAGTACTGACTCAGTGCAGGTGAGTAGCTCTTGCTACCCAAATTGCAGTTAGTGTTGTTTTGTGACAAGACAATAAAACTTATTAGGATTTTTCAGAGTTGAAAGAAACCAGCTGTGATATTAATTTCATAAACTTCATTTTGGTCCAGTTGTGAAATATGTTGAGAATCTCTCTCTTCAGTAATGAGTGTGTATATTCACATTTAGTCTACTTTTTTTTTTTTTGTATGGAAAATTGTTCTGGGTAACTTCATTATTTTTTTTAAAGCATGCTGTTGATGATTTGTAGCCAAATCAGTCATTTGGAAAGCCAAACATCCATCTTATATTCTGTAGGGTTAGTAAGCACTGATTGTAAACTTTTTTAAAAAAATAAATAAAATAAAAATAATCTGAAGTGATCCTCAGAAGACTTGCATGAATATCCACCACTAAAGAGTGCTAAGTGAAATACATCAATGGCCATCAAGTATGATCTCTGCAAAAAGATGGGTTGTATAGGATCTTCCCTGGCAAATACTCAGTCCCTTTCCTTCTTTCACTGAAAAATTTGCCTTGGTGGGCAGGTTGTTCCTTTCAATGCTGACCTTTTGGTATTGGTTAACAGAAGAGTGCCATCTGAGTTACAGGTGCCACTTATTGAATGCTATCTTTCAAAATCTTTGCAGAAAAAACAGATGACAAACAAAAGAGGTACTGTTGTATTATCTACGCTAGATTAAAACCAAGGATGAAATGCTCATGTCATCACATCATATTTAGCAAACAACAAAAATTTTGGGGGAATACTGAACGCATACACTTAACAATCACTGTCAGCCTATGCCATCACAGCCTCTCTGGTCCTGTAACCTGTGTGTATCAAACGAAATTTGGTGTGAAAGTCTTCCTGTGTGACATTGATTGCTGGAGAAATGCAAGGCCTTTTGTGTTCTTTCTGCCTATATACTGATGTCATCTGTCACTGCTTAATACATGAGATGCTGTGGATTCTTGCTCTGGTGGCTTAGCTCTAATACATACATATGCACATGCAGACACGTGTGTAGGTATCTGACCTTCAATGCTGTTATGATAGATGTAACACTGAAAAGCAGCACTAACATAAATTAAGTTGTTCATATGGAAACAATCAAGAGAACTGAAGTAGGCAGATGAAGCAGTTCTTGATTTCTTTAATTAAATTCTTACCTATTTTGTAATCATGTGAAATCATTTTTTTCTATTTTGTAATCATGTGAAATGATTTATTTTTAGGGTGGTTTGGAATTCGCAAAGACTTCTGCCAGTTCCTGCTTGAAATTTTCCCCTTCTTGCGAGAATATGGAAATATTTCCTATGATCTTCATCATGAAGATAATGAAGAAGCGGAAGAAACCCCAGTTCCCGAGCCACCAAAAATTGCACCAATGTTTCGAAAAAAGACTGGAGTGGTCATAACACAGAGTCCGGGGAAATACGTAATTCCACCTCCTAAATTAAATATCGATATGCCAGATTAAGATGGCAACAGCCTGTTAAACTGGAACTGGGAATCAAAAGACAAATGCAGCTCATCTCATGCCTTGTCCCAATTACTTAAAAATAGCTATTGCTTGATCAGTGGCTTGGATCAGAGAAATCAGATCTAGAAGATAAATTGAGGTTTTTCGACAGAGATTTTGTGAACCTTCCCAATGGCTTGGTTGCACACTTGCCTGTATAGTATTTATATGAACATTTTAGCAGTGTAATATATTGTTTAAAAGTCTCGTCCTGTACAGTATAAGTATTATCTAAAAGTATTTTTTTAAAAAGCCTGTATGAATTGCCTATGCTATTCCAAGTGTCTTTCAGGTCCTAAATATACACTTGATTTTCATGTCTGTGCTAAGTACTTTAGAGATGTCTTGGTATAGTACCTCTTTCCTTCTTTTCCTGTTCAGCCACAATCGTTACCTTAACTGCAAAAGCACAGGAGTTTTGCGCTTCTAAGGCAAGACTGGAAAGCTTTTGGGGGGGGTGGAATGGAATGTATTGCAGCTTTTAAGTGATGCTTTTGAGTTAGCTATGTGAATTGTTAGGTAAGTATTTCAACTTTTGCACTGGCTTGGGAGTTAAGTGTTGCTTTGGTTGCTTTTCCAGGTTCAGTTTTCTAGCTCCTTTTGAGCAACGTGTACACCGTTCTCCCATTAGTTTGGCAGTTTAATAAACTCTTTCCTCTTGTGTTGTGTGTGTAATTTACACCAGAAGTATTAGTTACAGGTTTTATAGCTGGTATAAACAGGTAACTTGGTCTTCATTACCACTTCTTTTGTATAACTTTAGAAAATGATTGTTCACAATTAGAACTGGTCCATATTAATACAGCATTTTCTTATTTGAGAGATCTGATTTTTATATGAAGGCTGTCGGTCACAGAGCCATATACTACAGTTTGCTCCCTCCATCCTATGCACACATACCTAACCCATGAATGAGAAAATCTGGTCTTTTTCAAGTTTAAAATTTACAGTGTACATCATGTGCACATATCCTAGCCAGTAACAATGACAGAAGTCTGCTCTCAAGCACCATTTTTCTGGAGAGTGTTTCAGGTCTTTCTTCATAATATGCCTCCTCATATAACGTTATGCTTGTATTTAGTCACATTATAAATTGATACACAATAACTGTATATTAGAAAACTCACATTTATTTACAGTTGCATGTATATCAAAAACCTGCTAAAACAGCAGTAATTTCCAGCAAGGGTCATAAAAATGAGATCCTGATGATCTTGATTCAAAATAGCAATTCTTGCTACTTCAAATGATTCATACTGGAAGGAATACTAAGTAATTGACTGGTATTCAACATGGTGACTTGTGAATAACCAGGTTGCATTTAGGCAGGAAAAAATACAGCATGGGGCAACTCCTTTCATTCTGAGGGGATCAGTTCATCAGGGATGTTCACTTGCCACACACCTCTAAACCCTCTGGCAGGAATTGGTTCCAGGAGCCATCTAGGATTTGAAACAACAGTCAAGTATTTCTGATCTAGATTACTAAGGACAGCTTTGTTTTCCAGCTCCAAAACCTTTTCAGGAGGTAAATTTTCTGGGTATAGTGATGTCTCTCCAATGTCAACTAATCCTGTATTATAAAATGAGAACAGTTAGTTGGTGATTGAATTCCTAGAAAAAAGAATCCACAAGTAAACCTCCCAGAGGACATATAAAGCAGCTAGTGTATATTACCAGAAGGCCACAGTACAAAGCATGCATGCTTTAAGCAAGGTGTCAATCACTGCAGAAGACAGCCTCTAAGACTGAAGTTAAGCTGCTTCAAGAACAGTTGAAGCATGCAGTAATAACACAGCAATAGATGATCCTGTTAAAAGAAGCCTGCGTCTAATGAGACAGAGACGCTACCAAAAACTGAGCTACATTTGGCTTGAAGTAGCTTCGTTAAAATACAATTGACTGCTCATATTAGGATTCTATTGTATTAACATCTTAAAATCATTAAGCCACGTGGAAATTCCCACTCTCTGGAACCCATTTTACTCATAAAATTTACTTACCTTAATGAAAGTCACAAAAGGGAGTTTCTATGTTTAATGATTAAAAATTTTAAAATAAAGATCAAAAAAGCTCTTATACCTACTCCACGGTTTAGCATGCAATTTAAATGAAGGCTACAGATCTACATATTACTTTAATAACTAACGATTTCCAGAGCTGTAGGACTGGAACAATTTTCCAGAACATGTAATAGCCGTAATTAACTTTGCAGGAATAGCTAAAAATATTCAAATAAGAATACAAGATAGATGGCATGAGAAAAGAATTGACACCTACAAATGAAAGTGCAAAATGAGCGCCTGATAACAAACTTTGCAAGTATTCAGTACAACATTATTATATCGTGCTGAAATATAATATAAAAAGCACCACTCCATCCTAACTTTGTTACAGAAATAAAATTCTTTACTGCCCAAATAACAAGAGTGCTGAAGCATTTGTAGAACTGAAATAGAATTTATGTAACAATCTGACATGCAAGGCAATAAAATGTCATAACTCCACTTGACTATGAGTACAGTAAAGTCGTTTCAGTAAGAGTTCGTAAGCTCAAAAATGAAAAAAGGTGGAATTGACATTTATTGTCATTAAATACAATACTATCCAACCTTTTTCATACTATCTTACTGTACGAGTTGGCACAAATTTATTTCCTCATTTTTCGTAGAGGTCTGAATCTATTTTAGAAAGAATAAGGGTCTTTTACAGTATGGTGGGATGTGTGAAACATACTCCAGTTTTTCTCTTGATGCAATTTCCACAGCCTGAGGTAACAGCGAGCAATTAAGCAGGCAGATACTTTCTTCTCTGGCATTTTTCCTGTTTTGTAGCAGACTCCAAGGAGGAGGTTCTAGATGTCACAGATAATTTTAAGAACACAAGACCCTAAAACAGTTCAATATACCAAGTGGCCTGACTGAAACTCCTTATCCTAAAGGTCACAGATACTTCAGGACACCAATTTCCAGCACACTAGAAAAAGGATATGTTTAATTTGTAACATTCCTCAAAGAGCTGAGCTTACAGCGATGGAGAATTGAAGTAGACCCCAGCCACAACTCAGTCAGCACTACCTCAAAGTGAGTGTTAAAGCAATGTTATAATGAGCATAGCCAGGAACAGCAGGCGTGTGACTGAAGCAAATACGTTAATAAATGAAATGCTTGCTTGGAAAATATAACCCAGGGTTGCTTACCTGCAATAACTCCCCTGCCAAACTTCTCCCCTTCATCCAACAAGTCTTGCACTTGCTCTGCCGTCATACCAAACCTGCTCAGAAGAATATCTCGCCACGCTTCGTCCTCCCAGTCCTTGACGGCTATGTGGACGGCGATGGTGCGGTGCTGGTAGCGGGCGAGCACGGGCCGCCAGCGAGTCTCGATGGTTTTGACTTTGTTTAAAACCAACCCCGCGTAGGGCTGGCGGAACGAGAGGCAGCCGAGCTTCATCCTTCCCCGGACATCAGCACCTGTTGGTTCCGAGCAAGCACAAGCTGGCAGCCTCCGCAAACCCGCGGCCGCCCCCAGCCCAAACCCAGCTCCGGGGCCGGCCGCCAGGGGGGACCCGCGGCCCTGCCCTGCCCGCCCTCAGCCGGGGCCTGACGGGTCTCGCCCCGCCGCGGCGGAGCCGGGCTCGGCCGGGGGCGCCCGCAGGGCCGCGGCCCCTCCGCGCCGCCGCCTCACGGCCATGGAGGAGCCGAGGCCTCCCCGCCCTCCTCTCCTTCCTCTCCTACCTGTCCCCGGGGCCGGAGGGAGGCTGCCTGGCGGCGCCGCGGCAGGAGGCGGGCTGCTGGGCTCAGCGCTGCCGCCTGTGGGCGGTGCTGAGGGGGAACCCGCGCTGCGCCCCGCCCGCCGGCTGGCTGGGGTTGACCTGGCCGCCACATGCTTAAGCGTGCGTTCATTTCCTTTTTTTTTTTTTGGGGAATTGTTTTCCTCAATTGCACAAAAAGAGCGGCTTTCTCCCAGCCGGCGTCCCTCGGGGAAGTGGGGATAACGGCTCGAGCCCGCTGAGGGGAGAAGGAGCCCGAGGAGCCCGGCTCCCTGCTGAGGTGGCTGCTGAGGGGAGGAGGGAGCTGGCGACACCGGCACCTCAGGAATTAACCAAACTTGGTCTCTCACCTCCCCGCTTCCCTTATCCCATAGTTCGTTTTTGACAAAATTCCCCTGAATGTGTTCATTCAGGGGAATTTATCAAGATTATTAAATTTATCATTTATCTTGTTCTGCACAATCTTGTTTGTGTGCTGTTGCCGGTTAAAAATGGATGTTTTGCAGCAGTATCACAGTGTTTCTAGCTTGAACTGCATGATTATTGTTTAATAATAAAAGTTTTATCTTCGCTAGTTTCTCTGGGATCCCTGGTAGGCCATCCCTGGGAGTAGGGAGATGTAATACCTGAAGGCCTGGTGAACACAAGAAAAATCAGAGATTGCACAGGAAAGGCTTAATGTGGAAGAGAATGGGCTTGAAACAGGTGCATGCCCCCACCATACGTGTTCACTTTGAGTTAATGAACCTATATTTTACAGCTGCATACACATCTGTTTTAACAGTTAATTTCTGTCAGAGACAAATAAAGTGACCTTCATAAGACACCTGCTAATGCTGAACGCAGACGGGCTGTGGAAAGTGCAGCAAATTAATCAGTTGAGAGCCTGTCTGAATTTCTGCATGTACTGAAGATACAAAATGAACTTGTATCTGTATGTAGCTGGAGCCATACCCAGCATTTCAGGGTTATAAATATGAGAAATATTTGGGGAGTTCTTCCATGCATGTAGCATCTTTGAAAAAGAAAGCGGGGAGGTGAGAACATTCACAAAAAGGAATGAATTTACAGTAGAAGTAAAAAAGCAGGAGAATAAAGCAGGAAATCTGGGAGAGATGGAAGGGGAAAAATTGGTAAGATTTGCAAAGGGAAAAGAGAATTATCTTCAAGCTCACATTCTGATGTTGAATTCTTATTTCAGTGACTTTCAGAGCTTTATTAAAGCATATCTTAAACTGTGAGAAATCTCCAAATAACTTTATCAATTGCAGGACCTCAAAGGAAGAGAAGAGAAATCTGCTAGAATTCCACTGAGAGCAAGATGGGCTGTTCCTTTATGTAAGAAAGGCAGAGGAACTTCATACAGCAAAAAGTAAGATTAAAATGATGTTTTTGTCCATGTCTTTCACTATGTGAATAACAGATATTTCCAGTAAAGTTTTTCCTGTTACTGTATTATTCTTTAAGTGCACTGGACAGCATGGTTAGATGATTTTCTTCTGATTATAAGCCCATCAGGTAGTTTTTATGATGGCTGTTTTTGGTGAACAGTTCAAATAGACCTTCAGTGATTGCTTTGTATTCTGAACTATTTTATAGCTGATAGAGTTTAACTGTTGAGACCTCGATTTTGTTATTACCATTTTATGAAGTTCCTACTCTTCTCATAACTCCCCCCCCCTTTTTTTCTGGATATCTCTAACACCGTGTTCAAAATGTTCCTGATGGAGTCGTTCTAGTCTTTTATCTAATGCCATAATGACAAAAGAAAGTAATAGAAGACATGAATTTAAGGTCATTGTAGTTTTTACAGGGTTATTATTTTAAATGTCTTTTAGCTTTGAGCTATTTCCATCTCACTAGATGTGCATGGTTAGTTGAGGAACTTGTTGAATCTGTTTAGAGTTGCAAGTATGTAATGAGCTTTCGTGCTTTTTCTTGTGTTACTTTTGGTATTTTTCCATGACATAACAGGTTTCTGAGTTTATCTAGTTTATTCACGTAATTTTGGCTAATGTGGCTTTTTCACATGCTAACATCAATCCCAAATTATCTAATTTTGGCGTAGTATTTTGATATGATAAATTCAACAACAGGAAATTCTACAAGCTTGGTTCTACATTTCTGTAAAGTATACTTCATTCTTGTGTCTCTAAACTTGCTTTCCTTAGGGTATCCCTTATTTTAATTTTATGGTAGAATAAAGACTGCAAAATTCTCTCTGCAGAAAGTGTTACTGCTTTCTGTGGAGCTAAAATAATGTCTAGTGCATCATTTATAAGGATTCAGGCCTGATCTCATCTAGATAGGCAAGCATTGCTGCGTTTCCTGTCAAATTTGCTTAGTAGCTGATTTTACATGATTCAGTACACAGCAATAAGTGCTGGGATATCTTAGGTCAAAATCAGGTCAAGATACTTGGCGATCAGTTACCCACTTCTGAAATGAACTGTAAAGATGCAGTGCAGTGTGTTCCAGGTGACTGGAGGACAGAACTGAAATTTCAGGTGTTGATAAACCATGAAATACAATACAGTGTGGTACAATTATTTGTACTGAGTAGTCACTATTTAGTAATAGTCATTCACAAGAAGGTAGGACGTGCTGACATACGAACATCTATTGCTGTTTTCTGCCTTTTAGGACATCAATGTGAAGTGTGATTTGGTATTCTTTTGGTAGCAATTCCATCTGAAGGAGTTCTACCAGCCTTCTACATTTACCCCTCTTCTCTTATTTTTACTCTGGCTTTCATTCTCACTGTCATTTCCTGCTAGCTCAAAGTATATGTGAAACTATGGCAAAAGGATTTATTCCACATGTTTTAAATATATATAAGGTTTTGGGATTTTATTTTTTTTATTTTTTTAACCCACAAAGGATATTTTAAACATTGATCGTTTGTTTCACTGATCCTGCTTACAAATGTCCCTATTTGGTTGTGTGAAAGAATGTGCATGGAGGGGAAACTGGGGCATGAATCTCTTACTGTGGCTTAGCTGTCAGGAAGAAGGTACCTGGAGCAATAGCTTTAGATTCATTTCCAACATTCTGCACGCTCTGCCTAGCATTTTGGTCTTTCAACTGCAGAATTAAGAATCCGCTTAAGGTCTGTTATATCAAGATTGTGTGGTGTTCAGAGCCATAGTGACATAAAGGTCTTTTCGTCACTGGTTCTAGTATTAATACTGGAGATATACACCACAGGATCTTCTAGCAGAACATGTTTGATCCTCATCACTTATGGCATGGGGTCACAATTTTCACAAATTAGCATTAGCACGTAATGTGCAGCATATGCTGATGATGTGCTATTAAAGTAGGCTGCTGGGTGTCAAGTGTTTTATCTGCACAAAGCCTTTTGGCTCAGAGTTAATTAGTCAAAATATTTTTCCTCACAAGCAGTTTGTTTTATGTGATTGAGGAATTTTTGATCTAGTAATAGAAATGCAGAAGTAATTTTTTTCTTTCTTGGTGATGTATAGGCTTTGTTTAACATGTATACTTCGTTTCTTGTAATTAGTTGAGCTGGACCCAATTTTAAGAGTTTTGTTGACTTAATGCTGCTGTCTTCTCTGTGCCCATGCTTCTTGGTCTTCTCCAGCTTTCCCCTAGGTGGCACCACGACCCACAGAACAGCTCACGTAGACCAGAACAAGCCACTTGTGACTGAAGATGTGTCTGCTGAGTGATGCAAACACATTTTCAAACACTACTTGGTTGCCCTTCCTTTGAACACTTGTAGCATTTCTCCACAGACAGCATTCTTGTCCTGCTAGATCACAAATGCTGGTGATTAGAACATGGTCAACAAATGATTTTAGCAGTATGAACTACTCATTACTTGCAAAATTAACTTGGAAGTATCTCGTTTAGATAATTTAATTCCTTTGCATTAAAGGGAAGGAGGACACTGACACTCTGTGTCCACAGACTGCGGCATTCTTGTGCTCGCTTGGGTAACAAAGAGCTACTGTTGTCTGTGTAAGAGCTTCATGTTACTACATGCTTCATTGAGATCCTACCAGGGCTCCAGTCCTGGTCCTGCTATGCTGCCAGTGTTGCAAGTTTGCGTCTCTCACATTGTTTCTCTAGCTGTTAAGTATAAATACCTGTGGGGTATGTGAAAGCTCTGCTTCTCAAATGTACTGAGATTAAGCCTAAAGGATTTAGGCTGATGCTCTGAAAAGGCACATAACCAACTCTTCTAGGAGGAATGCGCTGTGTCATTAGCTACATGGCTTGTATTCATACTCAATCTGAAGAAAGCATTCCAGTGCTTCTTTGGATTAGACAGCAGTAGAAATTTAATGATGAGAGGGGAGGAAAAAAAAAAAGGCTAATCCTAGCCCACAGCTTTGTTACAGACATTCATAACTGGATATGAGTATGAGATACTTTAGTAAGTAACCGATGTCCATATTTAGACTAGATAAGGCAAGAACGTTTATGTTGCAGTGAGCTATTCTAGAGCCAGTGTTTCAGCCACTACTGGACCAAAAATTGGCATGATATACCTGATGTGCTGGCACTGGAGATGGTGTTTGTCTGCAGCAGCTGCTCTGCTTTCATGGTTCCCAAACAGCACATGTGCTGGTTTACTTCAGGTGGAAGAAACATTCTGTCTTCTGAGAGATGACACTAAAATAACAGCAGATATTTGGGATAAAGAGGAATTATGGTTCTTTTGCAGCTAGTATTATGCTGATGGTAGAGCTGAAATTGAAAGGCAATGTGATATCTACCTGCTGCCCAGTCCTACAGGTTGTTTGAGAATTTTGGCATAATGCAAAGGGTGATGGAATTATTCTTGTCTCTGGATGTAATAGTGTCTCAAATAAGTTGATATTATGAAAAACTTTTGCAGTCATCTATTTGAAGCATGATACAGTTGTTTTTTTGTTGTTGTTTGTTTATGTTTGGTTTGTTTTTTAATGGTTTTACTGATTTTAAAATAAATAAAAACCATATTTTGGGAGTTAATGTGATTAACATAGTCAGATCAGAACTGTGTCTTAGAATGCTTGTCTTGCAGACTTCCACAGCCTAACTGGGTATAAAGGAACAATCATCATGCAGGCAGTTTATTTCTGCCACATAAAAATATGACTTAGAATTGACAGTAAGGAACAAATAAAGAAATGATTATGAATGGGAATGCTTCTAAGTCTCTAATTCTTAGAGAAAGAAATGTTCTTGATTTTAATATCTGCATGGTTGCAGCTGTTCTCTATTTGCTATCAGTTGCAGAATCAATGTTAGCAAAACTCTAAAATGCTTTTTTTCTACGTATCTTCTTCCTCCTTGTCTTCATCTGCTAGACTGATTTGTCGTGCCTGCCTACATCACAAACTACCAAGGTGTAGAGCTGGCGCTGTGAAGCTGGTGTGCACAGGGTATGTATTGCAGGGGGTCACGCTGCCTCTGATCTAATCCCACAGGGTCTGGTTCATGTCCTACAATTACTTGCTTCAAAAGATCCTAACCTGAACTAAAACACCAGTATAGATGCAACCTGTATCCACTATATCTGAGAGCACCAAACTGACGATGTCCAATAAGCAAAATGTAGCTTAAGGTCTATTCACACACAGATGCTTTTGGCATTTTTAACAGGCCCTCATTGCCTTGTTATGCTTCAGAAAAAGTGACAGTGCAACCTCACAACAGCGATGGCATGTTGGATGCCTGTTGTGCCTAGGCTTTTTTTGTCAGAGAGAGAATTCTTGTTGAACAGCAAATTCTTGTTCCTTTTCTATCAATATATTACTTTACTGCTCATCTAATCTGTTTTCTCAAACAGATCTGATTTATGTGATTGCTTAGTAAGGCAAAATCTTGCCAAGTTACTTCCTTCTGTTTTAATAAAGCGTTGATCTTGTGAGTTGAAATTCATATCTGGAAAGACAATATTCTTCTGCAGCTAAATTGTGTCATGCTATGATCAACGTTGTGTTGATCTGAAATGTGGTGCTGGGGGCCAACATTTCTTTCTGAATTCTTGTTGTGGTTCCAGTTCACAGATTTGGAGAAAGCCCTAAAAGCAGGGGATAGTCTTTCAGACTGACTGGTCTGATACAAATGTTCTGTATTTAATATTAATATTTTGTATAATTTCATTCCCAATGTGCTGCCAATGTTTTTGCCTAGGTGATGGTTGGATATTAATGACAGAAGTAACAGTATGTGAGATCAGGAGCTCACTTGTAAAGAAAGAGGAAGTTAGGGCTGTGTGACAGAAAATATGACTCTGGACCAGGCTGGTCAAAGTGTCTTTTTTGGATAGAGAATTCAAGCTTTGATCTTACCTTGAGGGTGCCCAGGATCCTGGTGCCTGTAGTGCTCCCTGACAGGGCACGGGTTCACAGGGGTTCTGTAAAAAGTCAACTCAAGTGCCACAGCAATTTTAAGTTCAGTATCTCTGCTTGCTTTCTTTTATTCCTTTTATTTTGTTTCCATTTTGTTATATTATCCGGTTACTTCTTAAAGTTCTGTTTCTTTTGAGTTCATTTTTTTTTTCAGCTTAAGCATTTATCAAAAGCTTGATACTTTGTATGAAGAAGTTTGTGTCTGTTCTTTAAGTTTAAACTTTGATTAAGCTGTGCATTTCTCTTATCAGTGGTGTATCAGTAACCTCTATATATCAGTAAATAGGGTTTTAATATGAAAGGTGGCATTTATATGATCAAACCACCTTGAAAAGAGATCTTTTGAGTAGGAATTTAGTGTGAAAATCAAAATTCCAGTCTTGTTTTCTTTTTTGTTGTTGTTGTTTGTTTGTTTTGTTTGTTTGTTTTTTCCTGAATTCGGTATTTTTATATTTATATAACAACTGACATCTTGCAGTATAATTCCCTTAAATATTTTGATTCCTTCTGCGAACATCGGCTAGAAGGAAGGCCAACATTTAAAAATGTGGCTACATAAGTTTTGCCTGTGAAAATCTGAACATTTTTAATGTATGAGCTCGCTGCTGAGAGCGCCGACAGAAGTTTGTGGAATGAGTCAGTCACAGAGCACTATCTGGAACATGGAGCTGGCAAGTCTCTCACTACGAGCCTCGTCAAAAGGTGTTACCCCCTCTGGAAGGTGGCTTTGCTCCACTTTCTCATTAGGCATCTGCATGCATGAGGAATGGATCTATAGAACTAAATAAGTAATAATAATCCTCTGCGGCATTTAAACAGCTGGCATGCTTGAATTTCGAGTGTGCACAGAAACTACTAGAGTAAAAACTAAATGTAGTTAAATCTGTGCAGAGGCTGAAAATAGCAGATCTAGATATAAATATTTAAACCTACTTGAAGTCTGATATATCAATTTTGGCAGAGTTGAAGACAGTAGAGCCTAACATGCTGTTAGTGCCTGTGAAAGTGGCACGGGGCAAATGCAGCATACCAAGGTTTTGCGGCTTTAGATTTCCACAAGTGAAGTGTTTCTTCACCCAGTACTTCAAATTTAAAGTTGTAATGGTTTTTAACCTCAGGAGCTATGGCTTCATGATGCTGTGAAAGACTTTGTAGTGGCTTCACAGTCCCAGTATTTACCTGACCATCACCTATTACATATTCCTGCTGTTTAAAATGGTTGTAACATAAATTACAAGCTGCCTGAAACATTCATTGTCCTCTCTACGACACAATATTTTTCTGGTTAAATAAACCAAACTTCCTTAGTAACTTGTAAGCTGTATCTGTTCTATTTGTTTTGTTAAATGCCTACTTCCATTTCAGTAATGTAGAATTTACTTTTTTTTTTTTTTTTTTTTTCTTGTAATTACCAGTTACCAAAGACAGGCAGTAATTTCCTATGAAGTTTCAGGAACAAGAGAATAAACAAATAGCTGCTAAGTACTGGTGTGTTTAATGTGCATACCTATCCACTCCAAACTGTAATTCTGCAATGCACATTTTTTATCCAAGTTATAAGAACAAGAAACTATTGATTCATTACTATTCTTTTTTAGTTGTACGACATATTAGTGTAGCTGTATGTTTTAACAAACATACTTGCAAGGAAAGTTACTAAGTCCTCTCCAGTTTATTATTAAAGTGAGTCCTTTCTGTGCTTTTTTTTTTTTTTTAAATCAGCTTATGAGCAGCAGCACTAATTCAAGCCAGTGACAAGAATATACATCATGAACACGATCTTCTATGTCCTGATCCTTTTCTTTCAATTATATATTTTTTTTTATTTATCACTGTTTAATGCCAGAAAGGAAAAAATTAGTAGAAATAAATATATCGTATGACACAATACAAATGACCTATTAATAGAGTACACTGGGAAGAAACCAGAAACATTAATCCATACAATTTAAGCTTTATTATTATTCTATAAAAAGTTGAAAGATTATTTCATTTTCTTAATGAATGTAGTTATCTCAGGTTCCTCAAATAGGATGTCCAAAATAGATAGGTTACAGAAGTATGCAGATAGAAATGATCAAAAAGAAAAAACTGAATTTCCAGGTATCTTCCTGGAATATCAACAGCAGTAGCTTTTTTACTGTTCTGTGAGTACTGATCTGTGTATGGTATTACTAAAGAACTAAATGAAGGAAATTGACTCTGACACTGAACATAGCATTTACCTTTCTGTACTGTGGAGGCAAGAAGAGATTATTAAAGTATTCGTACTTGGTAAAGAGCTTTCAGATCATTGAATAAACAATGATTTTAAAATGCCAATATAGAATTTCAAAGTTTATGTTGTAGCAGCCCACCAGCGTTCAGTAGCCTGCCATTCTGTGGTAGACACAGGGTACAGTATCTGTGAGAGAGTGATTTTTTTTTTTTTTGTAAGAAAAAACCTGATTAATCCATGATGGCATATTTCTTTGGCATGCACAGAGTCCAGTTTGTATGGATTCTGATCTAGAGGATACTGCTTGGTTCTTCTACCTCACAGTAAATGAGATAAAAATGGGATAACATTTTTGTGGCCTTCACAAGCTGTGCAGCCATCCTTAATGAATCTTAGTTACCACTCTCTTCTGCAGTATCAGAAGTGTCCCTGCCCAAGTTCTCAAATACTCTTGAAAGAACAAGCTGTGCGCAAGGAAATTGCCTGGAGAAACATAAGAAAGAATCGATCCTCCTGAGGCAAGGGAACACGGAGCTGCCCTTGATACCTGCTGTACTTGGCAGTGTGCACAGTGACATGCAGAGTCCAATTTCATTTAGAACAAAACAGCCAGGCTTGTACTTAGGCACAGTACGTACACATGCTTGTGCTGTCCTTTTTAACAAGGATGTGCATGTCAGTGTATCTGCTTATTTTTGTGTATATAGATATATATAAAGATAAAATAAAAATGTACACACATTAAATGAAATGTAAGCTGGAATGCTATCATATTAAAAAAGTGGCTGTGTGATATATGAAAATAGTGGTTTGTATAATCTGGAACCTGTATAACTCAAGCAGTAGCTTCCACGAATTTCACAGGACTGTCTTCCTAAAGTGGTCTCTCTCTTAGTTACAAATTCAGCTAAGTGATCCATAAAGTCAATCAATTTCAGTTTTACTCTTCAGCATCTAAATAAGCAAGGGACCATAAAAAGGATTGTTGTTTTCTGTCCCTTTCCCCCCCCACGATTTCTTTTTGCTTTTATCTTCCTGCCTTGCCTCTCCCATCCGTGTTGGGTGATGTGACAATGAATCCTCATGAAATGTTAAAACTGAATGCTCACATAAATTATTGATAATTGAAGCATCATTACAGTCCCCTTATAGCACGTGACCTATTCTGCTTCTTGTCGGCTTTGCTGCTCTACTTACCATATTTTGGGAGTAAGTACTACCAAGACTTGCAGGGCAGGCTCAAGTGAAATGGTTGTTTGTGTAGGAAGAGAGGTAATGATATATTTAAGCACCCATAAGTGTTTTTTTTCTGTCACTGCTTTTTCCTTTTTCCACTATTGTGTTTTGGTTTATTGGAGAGTCTCCCCCATTTTAAATGTTAGCAGCTACTTTATATATTTATTTACCTTGTTTCATCATTTCCATTTTATTTATTTTTTATATTTTGCCTTTACTTTCATGTTTTAAGCTTTGCCCAGAACCTCTCCTAATCACAAGAGCTTTGAGAATCCATTGTTTGCTTACTTTCAGATCCCATCTGCCTAAAGTCTTGGGAAGGACTTCTGGGAAGGGATTCTGTAGAAGGTGTTCCTCCTGAGCACGAAGTCACAAACAGTTGGATTTTGAGTGTGTTTAAGCACAGGGATAGCAAGCAGCCATTTCAGTTGTGGTAACCTACTGGGAACTTGGTAGACATTTACCTGAAAGCCTATTTGAAAGTAACATGTGTGCTAATTCTCCTTTGACAAAAGCACCTCTCATGCCATGCACAGGCCCACAGGGATGGATGCACACATGCTGAATTGCCAAGTGACCAAGGAAGCTAGTAATAACTGCTACGGATGCAGTGACTACAAGATGAAGTCATTGCAGAAGTCTTGACAAGGTCTTAAATTCCTTGCAGGTTTTAGAAGCTTCCAAGTGTCAATGGTGGTAGCTTGTGGAAGGTCTTTTCCCAACCTTAAAATAAATAAATAAATAAATAAATAAAAATTCTAGTCATCATTCATCCATCATTCCCATATAGTATTTGAAAGGCCAACATTCGATGAATAAACTCCAAGAAAAAAAAAATAGATTTATTAGGTATGCTTATTTTAGAAATATTTGTTTTCTTAGCTTAGTTTGCTTAGGTTTTAGAAATATTAGGTTTGCTTATTTTTTCCTTATTTTTAACTTCAGTAAAACACTTTTTTTTTTTGCACCTGTTCAACTCGTGTCCTCATCCTAGACTTCCTGTGTTACTTCTGTTCATGCACTGGAGATTCAGATTACTGTAATGTGATCCATCAAGATGACTTTATCTTAAATGTTTTCATCATAGCATACAGACCCTAGTTTCAATGAGAATAAAATTTAATTATAAAACCTATTATTTTGGAAAATACTTAAATAAATAAATAAATAGCGACATAAGTGAGATAGAACAAAGGATATTTATTTATAAGTGTGAGTATTTTTTCTTACAGAGGTACCTGGAAATCAGAACTAATAGCAGAGCCCCTCTGTAACAGCAGTGCATACAGAGATTTTTCAGAACTATGTGAGTGGCTAGAAATGCATTGCTTTGGTCTGATCTCTGAACTGGTTGGATACAAGCCAGGCAATCACACCAGTTTGGTTGTTCATTTGTCTGAAACACAGAAAAATCTGGGCTTGTGTACTTTTGTTTTTGTGAACATATTCTAAGAAAACTCCTATTAATTTCAATTGGAGATGTGGCTTAATGTTTCTAACCAATTTAAGAAAAATTCTGACACACTCCAAGAAGGCAGTTTCTGTGCAAAACTGACAAAGAGAAATGAAATTGCAAAAGATAATATCATCTAACCAAGGTTACACAGGAAGTCTCTTCAAAAGTATTAACTATGTAGAGATGCTGAGTTATGCTTCAGGTTTTTTTTAACCTTATATTGATTCTTTTTGGATGCAAAATTTTCATTTTCCATAGCTATCTTTTTGACATTGTCAAGAAGCAAATATTACAATTGTTTAATTTCTGCTTTCTATTGTGATTGCTATTGATTCATTATAAAGCATTGTCTGGACCTTTGACTCGATACCCCAGTGTCACAATTCCTTTTAAGAGTTTCAGCTATCCAGTAATACTAGACAGAAATCATCATCATTTTTTCAGAACATTTGAAACAAGAGCCAAGAATTGTGTAAATTTCTTTGTGCAGTTATAAATTCAGAAAAACATTAGTAGGGTTACAGAGCTTGATTCTCTCTCATTTATATAGCTAACTTGCTTTTGAGGGGTTGATAATACCTTATATGACCTGGTTAGTGAGCAAAGTGAGTCTGTCAAAGTTCCTGTTCAAACAGCATTGCACTACATCTAATTGCCTACTGTGTTTTTCTCTAAAAATGTTGATGTTTCTGTTGTTATAATGTGGGAACGATGTCTTTTAACTTTTTTTTTTCCAAAGATACTCTGCTAAGAGACTAGACTGCCACAATCAAGACTCATTGTAATTATAAGAATTCTGTACCCTTTTAGACATTCTTTTTTATAATATATTTAGAAATTGTGTCTAGATGATAACTCATCATCTAGACAAATTCAGAATTGCTATATATCTTAAGGATGTATCTTAGGAGACTTCAGCAAGGGTTTATTGCCATTTTTTGCATAAGGCTCTTACTGAAAATTATGGATTCCATTCTAAGAATCATCTAACCTTACCACAAGATATGGTGCTTCTTAAAAGGACGCTATCAACTTTAAGTTATCATTTATTTGTTTCAAGCTCTCAACGTGACATTTCTAAATACAAATTCTTTCTAAATTTATTTTGCTCTTTGCCTCTCGAAATGCACCATTTCTTCACCTCTTTAATGCCATTGACGTATTTGGCTTTAGATTGTACCTGTTCTGCACAGCACTATTCGTCAAAGTTGTCAACATGACTTCAGAATAGTATTTGTTCTTCAGTTTGTTTCCATTGAAACCTTGCTGAAGTGACCTTTTTAAAATATTGTCATAGAGACATCCATCTTGATAATTGTTTATACAGTTCTAGGAAATCCTGGCTATTTCATTCCTATTGCAGGCCTTTACCTTCCCTTTACTATGTATTATTCATCAACATGAAATAGAGCAAGTGAGAAGAGTTATGTGTATATAAAGTTTGGGGTTTTAAGTGCATTTTGCAAATTTTAATGGAGTCAAATGTGATGCTAGCAACCTGAACAAAACTTGTTCTGTAACCCGAAGATGGAAGATTCTGTCCGGCAATCAGTCTGAGTGCCACTTAGCTTTATGGTTATGACACTTTTGAAGGAGTCCTGAAATATTTCATCAATTTATTAGGAACAAGTCCTGGTATTTTCAAAAAGATATTTTAGGAAATTGTAACAATTGCCTATGTATTTTGTAAATATCTGTCTTAACAAAGCCGAGTTAGAAGCCATAATTCTCAGCAATTTAAAGAGTTATTGATTCCTCATGATTGCAACTTCTGTTGTAGTCTCACTGTAAGGCTGCTGTTTTGTTTCCATACTCACCTGGATAACTCTGCTTGGCACAACATAACAGGCCTTGGTTAGTTGAAGTGTTGGTAATGAAAAATGTAAAGGATGAGAAACCTGATAGCCATTAAAAGAAAGCTGCCAACAGAACCTTTTAAAAACACATCTAATGTACATCTATATTTGTTTCAGTCTCTAAAACTAAATTGCTCTGCTCAGTATGTCTAAGCCATCAGAGTCAGCTTTAGTGTGAACTCTGGGATTTCACATCAAGAATCCACTGTACTGTATAACAATATGGTAAATGCCTTTTTTTTTTTTTTTTTAAGATCATAATATACTATGCTCTCTGAAAGTAAGTGCAAATTAAGGAAAAAAAGGGGGGGAGGGGAGCTAAAAAAAATAAAAATTGAGCCACTTTCAAATACTTTTTGCCCTATCAAGTTATCATTCGCAAGCTTTCTCATTTATTGTAGTCTGCATAAGAAGCAGTCAAGTAGCCCTTGGCTTGACACTTTGGAGTATCCAAAGTGTAGGGAAGAAGTACATTATTATTATTATTATTATTATTATTATTATTATTATTATTTATTATTTTGTTTTGTAATAATTTTCATATTTTCTAGTTAGGAGAAAAAAATAAGAACATAAATTGCAGGATCCTTTCTGATTTTGTCTGAATGAGTTCTACTTGTATATACTAGGAAAATTAGGGTGATGAATGAGAAATATCTTAGAATTGCGAATAGACAACCAGGTTTTGTGGTTACAAAACCAGGCCTGTTTCTTTAGATATACCTAATTCTTGTTAAAATAGATTTCTTATAGACAGCACGGTAGATTCTAAGTATTTGAGACCTTTCTCCAAACTTTCTCTGGTATTTGGCCCACTAGGCAATTCCTCCACAAATACTGTTGTTAAGCCAAAGCTGAGTACCTAACTTCTAAAAATATAGTTTTTAAGTCTGAATCCAGAGTTTTTTGCCTCAAGCTATTTAGGCCTCCCTTCGTGGAGTCGCAGATTGCTTTCTGCAGGTTCACAATACCTCCAGGTATTCCAAGTTAGTGTCGGTGGCTGCTGAACTATCTGAATGCCTTATAATCATACCGTGAGGACAGATGTTTTCAATGCTTTGGCACCCTTTCACATTGCTGAAAGTAGATTTCAGTACTTCCATCAACTGTACCTGATACAGCCTCTCCCACCCCCTTTTTTTTTTTTTTTTTTTTTTTTTTTTTTTTAAGTCCGTGGAGACAATCGGACTATTAAATGGTTAAAGAAAGACTTTCTGCAGACCCTTTTACTTTTTACTTATAGCAAATTGGGTCTTAAAGCTGGAATTTGTGAATTTGGCTGCCAGCTTTGGACACTCAGTTATTATTTAAAATGAAATGTAACATCTACACCCTTAAGGCAATTTTGAAATAGTCAGCATCAAGGTTGAAGATAAAATGTCTAAGTTCTCTTCATGCAGTGCTGTGTGTGTGTATGTGAAATAGATAAGAATACTCCGAATCCATGTATTAATTAAGCTAATCAATTTATGGACTGGGTAGGACACCAAGCTACTCCTTATATAATCAAAGTCAAAGTGCAAAATGTACTAAAGCTGTAAACAAGGATTTCAGTTGGTAAGAATATCGCAGTTAAGGTACTGCCAGTTTCTGGATTAGGCAGAACTTCAGGCACTGCAGAAGTCAAGGCACGGATAGTTTGATCTGTGACAAACTGGCTGTTCCTGCCAAAAGTGGGACTCAAATAACGAGAGGTGGCTTAGCTGCTGGGAGCTTGTACTTTATCACTGATCTCCTAAGTGAAAACTACTGTTTGTCAGAGTGTCCCAGAAATCAGCTGTGCTGCCTGTAGAGCTACAGGTACCTCAAGAAACCACATATTGTGATTACTGGGACAGGTGAGAAATAAGAAGACAATGAAGTGTTTTATTCTGGATGGTTCTTCACCAAATTAAAGGTATTATATTGAAAAAGGAGGGGGGTTGTTTGAGATGGAGCTGTGATGGCTTGGTCAATCTGGGTCGCTAAATCCTAGAGTAAAAGAGCACCAGAGATTTGTGCTTATCTTTAGACTCTTAATCATATTTGCTTTGTCACAAGGAAATGAAGTTTAAAATACCATTTACACTGAGAAGCACTAAAGCAGGGATTAACAACCCACCACACAGGTTCGAACGATGATGTGTAAGCAGGCGCCTTGTGAGTGGCACAGAGCAGGGCCGGCAAAGGGCCAAGATCTGATAGCCAGAGGCTGCGGCGTCTTGAGAAGAGGCATCTGTGAGAAGCAGTTGCTGCCAGCTCCCACTGGGGTCTGATCTCGCTTACAGCTGGAACACAAGCAAGATTCTGGGGATCAACAGCATCTGGCCTGTGAGAGGGAGAAACTCTCATTTCCCACCAAGTTTCAGCTGTCACAGTGCACTTCAATTTGTAAAATATAAATACAGAGCAGCGCGTACCCATCTTGAAAGAAGTGTGTGCTAATGGGTAGAGCAGTCAGAGTAGATCATCAAAGGGGAACACGTTACTGAAGTGCTTTAAGAATTATGTTAAAATAGCTGGAGAGTATTATTATGGTTAGTTCACCACAAATCTTGAGGATTTGTGTAGTGAATTAAATTGATATAATTGCATTTGTATTGTACGTACTGGGTGTGTCCCCAGTAAACTGCTGGTATTCTTTAATGATGCTGCCCTACCTGAAGAGGCATTGTTACCCTTATTTTCTAAACAAAGCTTGAATGGTAACTATCCTATGCTTGCGTTGAGGGTTCATTGCTAAAAAGTACAATGTAGTAACTCTGTCTTATTTATGATTGCAGTCCTTGTCAAAGAGGTCAAGCTGTGTCTAGAATTCTTAATTTTTGCGTTCTAAATTACATATTATTCACAAAGTAACACTAATGCTATCTGAGCAAATATCTTTCACCAGTTTCATTTTGCAGATGACAAATTGAAGCACAGAAAGTTAGTGACTCTGCAAGTAGCAACACCATATTGAAAGTCACTTGTACCTGGAAAGTTCCCTTCTTCTGAAGATGTACTTTTCAAGGTATTATTCCTTTAAAGTGAGAACACAGAGGCTTGCTATGGTGACAAGCATCTGATGAATATTCAAAGCAAAATTCAGATTCCTTGGATTTTTGTGGGTTCTTTTCAGATGGCTGACTGGGATGCAAGAAAATTATAGCTGGGCCCAGGAAAGGTAGAATTTGGAGCTTATATATATATATATTTTTTTTTTTCTACTGTCTTTCTTGTACTCTTTCTTATAGGATCTGACTGTTTGGAAAGTGTATATGTTTTTTTTTTCCCCCTGGCTTTTAAGAAGGCAGGACAATACTTGAACAGAATAAAGACTTTCTATAAGAATAATTTATTGTGAAGAAGTTATGCTGGAGAAGCAGGTTTTGCATTTTGTTTTGAATGTAGCAGAGCTGACAGTCAGCTTTAATCCTGGCAATGAATTCAGTAGTGTAGGTCTTACTACTGTGAAGTCCTAATTTCTGTGATCCTGAATTTCCCTACTGCTGGATGATAATTTAATTCCTTATAGTTACTGCCTAGATGACAGAAATGTGTGTTACCTTATGGCTAGTTCTGTGGCTTCTGGCTGCAGTAAGATGGCTTTGGTACCTGATTTGTTCCTGCAAACTATGAACCTATGCACTGAGGGTAGAGGCCTTCCAGGCCCATTTACAGGTATCTGAGCTTCCTACACAATGCAAACTGATAGGCAAATATTTGTGTATCTGCACTGGAATTATGTCCTTAAGCTTAGCATGCTTCTTTATGCAAAGTGAAAGGAGATACAGTGAGGTGCATTAAAACTTAACATGTTTATCTGACTTTACTAATATCTGCATTTTATTTTCCATTCTAAGTCTTTTAAAATGTACTGACTATTTAATTTGTGTGCAGGAAAGAACAGTAAATAGTTTCTTAGGAGATACATGAGAAATGTTGACAGATTTGAAACAAAGCATAGAAGTTTCCAGCTGAGATTCATACTTACTAGTGTGTGATCTGCTGTATTATATGTAGAAAATATCTTTGTACATCAGAGAAACCAGAAGACCTTCAGCAGATTGTTTTATTGAACTCTTAATAGATATTAAGAAACATAACGCCAGCACTTCTGCCACATTGCTGTCATTAAATAATAAATCATTGCTGTAGCTGCCTAATGGGATATGTAGCAATGCTGATGGTGGCAGTCTAGACCAGAACTGAAGTGGATTAATTTAAAACACTGAGCAAAAATAGTAGATAGCAGTGCTCAGCAGAACCGTTCTGGGGCTGGAACCTGGTGTCTAACCACCAGAAAGAAGATAATAGAAATTAGATCTAACCAAAAAATGATAACAATATCTTTCACAGTCCTTAGATATCTTCCAACACCTAATTATGAAACTGTCTCATAAGCATTAATGAACGCATTTTCAACACTCCTGTTTGTCTGAGATGGCTTATCCTAAAGTACAGACAGAAAGCAGAGGCATCAGAAGACAAAAAATGTTGATAATCTGTACCCGCCTTTCATCCCAAAATGAGTATGAATGCACAGGGCTTTGGAAAATAAGGTCGTGTATTACTTATTGCTAATCCAGTGCCTTAGTCACAAAACATTTTTAGTGCAGGTTGCTGCTGAAAGGTGTTTCCAAGCAAGCACAGCTACAGGGCTTCCTGTAGAAGCTGTAGTGCTTCTGCCTCACATCTAGCCACCTGACAAAGAGGTCCAGAGGCGCTAAAGCCTGTCCATGCCGGCCTGTGTGAGACGTGCCCTTGTGTTCTGGGCAATGAAGGTGGCTGGGTGCCAGCTGAAAGCCCCATCGCAGGAACCAGGGGGCGAGCACAGGGTCCCTCAGCGCGGGCGGCCTGCTCAGGCATGGCGGGCCTGCCTGCCCGCCTCAGCCCGCGGCTCTCAGCTGCCAGCAGCCGTTCGGCCTACTGTAGTCGTGTGTAGCACTTGTAACATGACATGCTTTATCAAGTTATTAAAATATATCACATTTTAAAAATTATTAGTCAGGTTATTTAAAAAATGACCTGTCCCCAGGTGACAGGTTGCTCTGAAACAAATAGAAGTCACTGTGAGGAGTCCAGCAGTAGGAAGCCAAGGAAACGGGAAGCACTTGCTCTGTCAGTGTGATTTTGGTTGTTTGCCCTATGTAGGAATCTGTTGAAATGTGCAAACGTTGAATTTGTGAAACTAATTAGCACATAAAAATCCAGCTGTAATAGTAATCAAAACTTGCTGCTTCAACAGACTGCGGGTTTTTGGAGTATGAACGCATCCTGCACATATGGCCCCCAGTGGAAGATCTGGAGCTGCTCATATCAGCAAGTTGCTATCAGGGGATTTAGCCGTAGCTTTTATTGGTGGCAGTTGGGGAACCTACGTGTGGTCTGACTGGTCTGACACTGCTTTCAGCATTGTCTGCATCTGTAAGGAAAAGAGGAAAAAGTGACTGGTATTGCTCTCGTTACACTGTATGAAAATAAGGTACAGTATTGTTTTTAGACTTGGCTGATACTTCTGTTGGAAAGACCTACAGTTGATGATTTTTTGTGGCCTTGCTAGAAGTTGTAACTACAGCAACAAGGCAATACCAGTGGTTTTCTGCAAGTCACTGCTGAGATTTACCTGCTCTTATTTGTTTAATTACAGGATCTTGCTGGCATTTTCTTTATTATTTTTTTTTGTGTGTGTGACAGCATCAAAGAATGAAGAACATATTGTTTTACATCCTTTGGGAACACACAAACAAGCAATACACACGCTCTTTAGGTTAGCTATTTCCCACATGAAGACAGGTTATCTTGTAAAATTTACTCTAATAAAATTATTTCAAGGCATCTCTTTCACTGTGATTTTCAAATTATGACTTGGTAAATTTTAGCTTTTTTAAAATGAAAATTAGAAGGGATTTCAGATGTTTCAATTGAAAGAGAAATAGAATCTATTTCATATTGTCTTAATATACCAAAGTAATTACTGAATTGCAAGTAGGGAACTGCTTATAAATGACTAGTAAGGAACTTTTACTAGATCATTTATATACCAGGCACAATTTCTGGTGAGAGACTTTACTTAGTGTGCATATACAGTGCTTTTGGCACGATGCAGCTACCTTTGATCTCTGTAAATGACTGGCAGTAAATTATGAATGTCGGAAACTGACCAGTAGAATGTCTTAGGGACGATGAATGGATGTGATGTTACCTTGCAAAACCTGCAGAGCATTAACAGCTCATATTTTGGTGGGGATCTGTGCAAGGCACTTGATGGTGCTTGTGCTACGTATTCATAAAAATGCATATAATAAAGCACTCTTCTTCAATTATGTCAGGGAAACTAGTACTCTCACAGTGAGTAAAGCAACCTAGACTTAGTGGATAATATGCTTATGCTGCACTCCCTTCTCTTCCAGTTTCACTTCAAAGTGGTAAGAATGGTTTTATTAGTCCTTTTTAAAAGCACTTAAATTCTTTCAAGCATTTTTCTCCTACTTGAGTGATGTAATTAAGAAGTTTTTGCTCTGTTTAGTCAAAACAAGATAATCAGATTCCTTACTTTAATTATAATGGTTTTGGTTGTGATATTTAAAATAGCTGTGCATACTTTTTAACTGAAAAAGCATTGCCTTTTATTTCCAAGGTGAGTACTTGCATGCAAACTGTTTCATGAGATAGGACAACTTTATTGCAAGTAAACTGCTTACTTGCTTGAACAAAAACATGTTTAGTACTAAAAGTATGATCCTGTTCTTGTCTTGAATTATGTATGCCATGTGGTATTGGTGTATTTTTCCTATATTGTGTTCCAGTCCCTTTTTGCTCAAGTAAATCGAAGACTTTATAATCTTACTTTAGTTTGTAATCTGAAATTCTTTGTGAAATATAGAATATAAGAAAGCTTAAACCTTTCAATGAAGTCTGGCCCATAGAAGAAATCTTTCAGTTCTGTGAATTTTGTCCATTGACAATGCTATTGTGGATGATGTTATTTGAGTAAACCACATAGAAAATAATAGACAAAAACACACTTGTAAGGGTAATGTTTCTATTTATATTTTTTTTCCTTAAATTTTGTTTCCAGAATTACTATGAGGGTACACAGTGAGAATTAAAAGATCTTTGATTTACAGTTATCCCATATTTTAAGTGATGAAAAAGCAGCTGTTATTACTACTGAAACCGAATCTAAGTACGAAGTATGATGAAGTTAGAAATGAGAGTTAGGGATTTTGTATTTTATCGGATTCTCTCCCCCTCCTCCCCCCACCCCAGAGCTTAATCAAAGCCAGTCATTAATATCATTATGTAAATTTAATCACCTTGCAGTACACTAATAATTTTATTATGGTCTTTCTATTTGACAGTGCTTAGCTGCTTATAAGTTTAAAATTTCATTACACACCTAAGATAGATTTGCTTTCAGTACTTTTGGTCTCTCTACAGTAGCTACTGAATATGTACAGATAATAAGCTAAGTCTTCCCTGAGTTATACTTGCAAATAGTTTAAACGAGCAAGCTTTACGTTATTTTGTATATCTGTCTACATACATATTGAAATCAAATTACTACAGTTACAGTGTGATAAAAACTGCATATATCTGTTACATATCCATAATGCAAGAGAACTAGAACAAATCCCTTCTATGAAGAATGTGCCTTGTAGTTGTACATGTAGTCACTAACTTTCAACTCTAGGTGTTGTACAGTCTTCGAAAAAAATATCTTCTGATGTTGGTATATAAACCTGGCCCAAGTTTATACTGAAACAGTGACCTAGACTGTGATCCATCAAAATATTTAATAATGTGCTTAACTTAAGTATGTGAATAATCCCTTTGAAGATCAGTGGGACTACTCAAGTGCTTAAGACTGTGCACGCTCTAATACTTTGCCAGGCTGCAGCAAAACTTCCTGCAACTGTATGATGGAAACATGCTGCAGCTTTAACATGTGCTGCATTTCAACAGTTGATCAGAACTTTTTCTTATAAAAATGTAAACATATGGACTTCTCACTTGTGTTTTATATCAGTATTCTTGCACTGGACACAACTTAAGTATGTTTTCAGGAGGGTGGGTAGAGTTTATCCAGTAGAGGCTCTGTCCCAGCAGAAAACAGGACAGTCCGTAAGTCAGGAACTCTTCATTGACCTCTTAACACATGGAAGAATCAAACAAGGTGGAAAATGGTTCAGATTGTTAAGATGAGAACAAACCAGAATCAAAGGTCACAAGTTGCAACAAGGAAGGTTTTGATTAGAGTTGGTGGGAAAAGAAAATAAAAGAAAACAACAACAACAAACAACAAAAAAAAAGAACACTTTCACAACAGTTACACAAAACCAAACCAAAACAAAACCTTCACAACATGGTACTCAGCAGTAGAAGAGGTTGTCCAAGAGAGGTTGTGGGTTCTCTGCTGTTGGAGTATCTCAAAACTTGCCTGGACAGGCAAGTTGAGCAAACTAGACTAACACAGCCCTCTTTGGAGCAGGGTGTTTGGCTAAATGGCTTCCAATGGTTCTTTTCAACCCAAAGCATGGATATTACAGCACTAAGAAAGGAGAAGATTCAGAAAGCAATGCATTTAGCAAGAGTGGTCAGTAGTAACCAGAAATAATTCTGCAATTATGTTGTTAATAAAAAGAAGACTTGAGGTTTGCTAATCAGCAGAAAGGTAAATACATCAACAACAGGCACCAAAAAGCCAACAGTTACGTGTTGTTTTTTTTTTTTTTTGCCTTAGATGTTATGTCAACGGAGGCTATGCAAATGATGTTAGCAACAAAGTGGTAAAACTTCAACCACTGCAAGGAAAAAGAGGCTGGAGGGGAGTGAGAGATGCTGTATATTTTCTATCCAGATGCATCTGTTAGAAATGTTATCATCAAATTGATAGTGAAGTTACTTACTTAAATGCTTGACTTGCTGCCCATGCTTAGAGTACATACCTGGTGTATTTTTTGGCACCTATGGTGTCAAACTGGCCGTACGCTGAATACAGGGCAGCTTGAGATGGAGAAGCTGAAGCCTGGCTGTATACCGGGACAGAACGTATTAGTTGGAGATTCCTAACAGAATTTGGCCTAGTGACAGAGACATGAAATACCAGCTGCTATTTTTCTGAGGGAATATTTGTCTTAGTCCAGTCTATGAGTGGTAAGATGGCAGCGGAATAATTTATGGAGTACTCGGTGTGCACTAATGAGTGCAGCGGACGTTCCTGGTGTGCTGAGCAGCATTTGCTCTTCCAGAAGCATACTGAGAGCACCCCTCCAAAGTTTGGAGTTAACTTATTGCCAAACGCTTCTTAAATTTACCAATCACTACATGCTCTGTCTTGGAGTCCTTTGGTTTTGTAAAGCTTGCATTGGAGAGACACCACAGAAAACAGCTATGATAAATGTGTAATTTTCAGTTTCAGCTTTAGTTCTTACTATTTCTTCCTTCCCTTTACTTTCAACGTAACAAGTTTCCATTTAACACAGTTGCTTTTACGCTTTTTGCCTTGCCCCTGGCAAAAATGAAATGCCGCCCTGCCAGCATATGATTTATGTTGTTTTTCACATTGAACTTAATGTTAACGTTCTCAGAGTTCATTGTTCTTTAACCTTCAAAATGTCCATGGACTAATTTAAGAATGTGTGAAAACTGCTGCAGATAGCACTAAAACTAGTTAAAAAAAAAAAAAAAAAAAAAAAAAGTCCGTACAATTTGTCCTTGACATACATTACAAGCTTCATTAATTTAAATATATAATCTGTATGTGCATTCTTAAAAATAAAGTCTTCCCTCAGGTATGGATAAACAGCATTCATTTATATCAGGAGGGATTGCTTGTAGATGTGAGCATGAAGTACAGTCCTGACTGTAGTAAGTGATTATTATATCTTTTTAACCTGCTTCCTTGAAGATGTCAAATGTTGGTTATCTCAGTTCTTTGGAGAGGAAAAAAAAAAAAAAAAAAAAAGAGCCCATTTTTAATATTCTTTGTAATTGGCCTGGTTTCAGACGATGCAAGCCGCCAAACTGCTAGGTAATTCTGGTTGTGTTAGTCAGGAATTGGCTAATTGGGTGTTGTAATGGCCAGAATTCTTAAAGCCAGAGCTGTTTGTAGGCCACTAAGAGGCACTTTTGTCAAGACCAAGATTTCTGGTTTACATGAGAGGTCTGACTCTGTGAAAATACACTCTCAAGTATAATTGGAGTAGGCAGTTCACTAAACTGAAGCGTTGAACTGTCATTACAAACGGGAGCAATGTTTTCTGAAAAGCTTCAGTAGAAACTTGTCAGTACTTGTTTATTCGCAAGACTGGAGAAAATGCTCCAGAAGAACTAGTTGCACAGGGGGAGTGCTGGGAACTCCAGGTTCATGCCTGTGATAGGACTCGAGTGCTGAGGGTGTCTTCTCTTTTCAGATATGGCAGGAAATTTCCAAATTTCCACTGCTGGATTTTTTAATTATTATTATTTTGTGTATTATTTGAGTTAGGGGCTTGAATTTTTATTTTTATTTTTTTTATCACAGCAGTCAAATGTCCTAATCAGTGCGCTATTACATATTCTAAAAGGAGGTTGGTTTCATCTGTGTTTTTTGAGGGGAAAAAATCATTATAGTGCTAAGTAGGTAAATAAATGAAATCTTGATTGTCATGAGATAGGAACAACTGTTTTATCATTTGGCTCTCGCTCTCCACACTACACTACAGGCAATGCAATATCTGTGGTTCAGACTTTTATGATTTTGATGTAGGGGGAGAATCGAGTGAAATAAACTGCAGTGGAATCCAGCCTCGCTTCTTTGACTTTCCCAGCCTGACATTCAGGTGCTGGGACAATGCAAGCAGGAGCTCTCAGGATACCAGTGACCACATGAGGGCTGTGTTTATCTTGGATGTCTTGGTAGCTGTTGGCATACTGGGCACTTAGCAGTTCTCTGGCAATCAGGTGAATGAGGCAAGTACGTTTACTTTAAAGTTGAATGCAGCAGGATACATGGAGCGTGTAGCTTGTTTTTTTCTACACTACTGGAGCAAAGTCTTAAAGTATAATGTATGCTGTGTGCTTTGGAGAAAGAATGGAGGACATAGCGTGAGAGTAACTTTCTTTTAAGTGTGCGTATTGACATAATCTGTATTATTTATGGTAGCTAAAACCAATGGGTTAATTAATGTCTTCTGTAGAAGAAAAATAAAGAACCAGACCATGTCTCCTGGATTAATTCTACCTTTCAGTGACTGTGTGTCTGGGGTAATTGGACATTTATCATTTACCCCAAAATATTAAAGAGCAGGTTGTTATTTCTGGTTTAACTTGAATTAATAATTTACTCAGGTTTTACATTACCTAGTTAATTTTATATACTTGTGTAGTTACTCTTTGAATGGCAAGGAATTCTTGAAGCTTATGACTTCCAGAAACAATTTTTAGCTGAAGTAGTGTTTCCGCTATTTATTATCAACAAATAATTTTATCCCAAATCATGGATAAAAAAGGAGAATGCAATAATTTCTCTTTTCCCCAAGTTGATGCAGCCTTTCAACAGAACCATTGAAAAATCTCCCCCCTCTCCCTTGTTCATTGAGGCATTTACTTTTTCTTTGCTGTGACTGCATAATGAGAGCCTGCTGAGCTTGTGTGTGTAATACATACTTGTACTCATCCGAACCATGGGAGCTCAGACTTTAATCATAGGTCTCTGTTTACATGGAAAAAAAGAAGTTACGTGGGTGTTCCAGTCATACTGTTGGATTTTTCCTTTGGAGTTGTTATGCATTTCATATCATATTAAAAATATATATATTTTTAAAGTCTGGTGTGAACACCTGTTGATATAGGAGCCACATGACTCAGTATGAACCACAGGAAACACCTGAAAATAAACATATGACTTATAAATACAAAAATTATAATCCATTATTTAGGAGAGGATTCATTTTCTATTTTTAAAAAGCACTTATTCATGATTATGCTTAAGTTATTTGCATTTGCTGTTTAGCTTCAGTCCCAAAGCAGAAAGAAGAAGCTTGAATCTGCTTGATGCTGAGCAATTCTTCACAGGCAGTGTATACAGGGTTTCTGTCCAAATTCTGTCCAGTTGCCCAGGTACAGATGGCTTCCACATTTTGAAGTTCCATTAAACCATGGGTTGAAAACAAGACTGAAAATTCACATTCTACTGTGAAGCCTTACTCTTGCTGAAAGCACGTGCTAAGGAAGCAGCTCCCCATTACTACATTGCCTGACACCAAACAGCAGGGATAGCATCTTGGAGCTGTACTTTCCCCAAAACTAGGAAGGATGTTTTGAAAGACAGGAGTTTGGATGCCAGTTGAACTTTCCTTAGTGACAGCAGTGAAACCAATAATGGTCTGTAAAGCCTAACAGGAGCCTTTTGGGACATCACTGAGCAGGTATTACAGTCTTACAAGGTGCAACTTAATCCTGTTTTTCCTTCTAGTGAGTTTATTTTTCCTTCCTTTCTCCTAATACAACAACAAAAGTCAAATGCAGTTGGCAAAAATTAAGATTATATTAAGATTCAGTTCAATATCTGCAGTTTATTGATTTATATATAATGGCAAAGATGCTTTACATATTGCTGTCACCTGTGGAAGTTAGACTTATAGACCACACCCATTTCCTTGGTCAACAGGACTTAGATTCAAAGAAATTAGAAAACAGAACCCACAAATTGCTGGAGTTTCAGTTCTTAGCCACATGTCATGCTTTCTCAAGTGTGGACTCAAATTTGCTTCAAATGTCTTGAGCTCTTGTGAATTATTCCTGTTCAGTGGATGTACAGTGCGCTCCCTCTAGACAGTTACCACAGTGAATGCTGTCTGAAAAGCTGAACATCTTATAATGTCTGCAGGAATATAACTCCCAGGATCAGTCAGCCTCATTTATTTTAGCTTTTGTAAAAGCTTTTGATTACACAGCAGCTGCCAAGTTCTGAACTCCCCCACCCACTGTAGGGCAGTTTTTCTAGTTATACATTGGGTAATGTTTGTAATTTTTCACCCATTCCCCTAGGCACAACAAAAATCACATACAACGTTTGCAACCTTTGAGAGGGAAAAAGAAAAAAGGAAAAAGTTATATTTAATTGAGATATACCTCTCGTGGTACAGCCTCCAAGTAGTGTATGTGTAGATAAGAAAATTCCCTTTTCTTTGCATACTGTAATAAGCAACTGTTTTGATCTTTATGGTGCCAGCTATATGGGAGCTGACTACCATACAAATATATCAAGCAGAGTGGGTACGAGGAATGTTAATGTCTTCTGAAAGAAGCAAGCTGCAGGTCTAACAGATGCAGGACACAGCCTCACCTTTCAGTTGTGCTTTGGCTAGAATGCAACCAAATCTTATCTTCAGAGGCTGTAATTGCAAGTTATGAGCACATTAGTAATACCTCCTCGTTACAAAATTTTCTATTTTTCTTGAATGAAGAGGCAGACCTGCGATATTGTCCTGATCATATTAGGGTATTTATTCCCAGGTCATATATTGCTCTTTAATCTCTGTGATCAAACAATTTCCTATGCTGCAGAAAAAAGCAAAGTTAGAAATACAAAATGAGTATCTGAATAATAAAAACTAAAAGCATTTTGAATTTGCATGCATGCTATCTCAGGTGGTGGTACAGTATATGAAAGGTGTGCTACTGTATGTCAGTTTAAATACTGTTAAGCAACTGGCTATTTCTAGGAATAGAAATAAAGTAATTTCATGATTGGATTAATTTGAATAGCAATGACAGATCATTTCACTCAAATCAAGCTTTATAACCAAAGCCATATCGATTGACTGTATTATTTTGAAATACAATAGGCTGCAAAAGTGTAAATCTAGCTCAAAGTACTTAAAAGGAGAATAACCTTGGTACTTACTGCTCTATAGCATTAGTGTTCAGACACTCATACTAGGGCTACTGAGTGAAAAAGGAAAAAAAAACAAGGAACTGGATGTAAGCAAGATTTTTTTAAAAAAAATCACTTCATTTTAAATCAGCGTTTTTCTCATTAATATCACTTGATTACTTTACTACTTTAAAATCCATCTCAATTTGCAATGAAAGATAAATAGTAATTTATATAGTCCAATAATTGATAAAGGTATTATTTGCAATAGTCAGTTTCCAGCATGATTGTACTATAGGAAGTTTGAAACAACTACTGCTGCAGTATAGTTAAAATAAATAATAAAAAAAAGTAACAGTTCTCGAACATTTTGAAGATGCATTTAGTTCTGCTCTGCTCTAGGGACGAAGAGGACATCGTTGTGATTTGTCCACAGCTCTGTGTTTACTGTGAAAAAGCTTGCTTTGTAATTTATACACTGTGATTTCGCAGAGGCCAGCCAGTGGTGTTGCGATGCACAAATGTGTTTTGATTTCTTTTTTAAGAAAGAAACTTCAAATGAAAGTGACAGGATTTCTTTAAGCTAACGTGTTAATTAATCACCTTTTGAGATGATTTTTTGAATCTTTAAGCCATTTTAATACAAGGACCTCCTCTTAGAAACTACAATGGGTGAATGAACCCATTGTTAAAACTGCATTCAGTATAATGCAACATCCATTTAATGTCTTTGTCATCAAATTAAGATCAAACACGAAAGGCTAATGAATCTATTCAGAACTGAAGTATATTTTGCAAGGATGACACTTTTATTCCAATGAAAAAAAAATAATAGAAAACTACACACTGACACAGTGCCTCCATCTATTTCTAAAATTCCTTTCAATGGGGAAATAACTTGTGGAATTTGGCAGATTTTCCCTTAACTGTGAGATAAAGACCATACATAAACAATAATATCCTGTTGTACTTGGTACCAAATTAGCTGACATTTATTGCCACTGAATAGAAATGCGTAGTCTGGCTGTTTGCAGAGTTCATACTTGGAATTCCAGAAATAACAATATTGATGGAGACCACTTCAAAGGTGCTTATTAATCATCAGGAAACTTTTTGACTGTTTGCTGACTGTTGATCTTCGCACTCTTCTACACGTAGAAATCACAAAAGAGGCACACGCTTCGTAAAGAAGTTATTTTAAGCATGAAATACAGGTTCATTGACCAAGTCGTCATTTTGCAATCAAGAATTATAGTTATTTCTGGAAAATATGGGTTACTTTGAATTGTAAGATCATCACCCTGAAGAAATGGTGGGTCAATGATGCCTTTTTTCCCCTGTGCCCTTCCAGTGAAATGTAACATGGTTAGCTACTGCGTTAATCCGAGTATTTTGACCTTGATACCTGAAAGATTTCATTTCCCTAGGACAGCAGTGATTTGTACGAGAGGACACTTGAGCTGTGATACAGCTGAGAATTCCCCAGCTCTGCCATTGGAGACTGGATTTGATCTTTTTAAGGCCACGCTGTGATGATTGTTTTCCCAGATTTTCAAAGGCAGGATTTGGGATTGAAAGCTGTGAAATAGCACTATTTCTGGGGGGTGCTGTTAGTTGTTCAACCTTTTGTTAGTTGGAAGTGGGCCATGGCATCAAATGAACTGCACAAGGATCCTTTCCAATACAGAGTTTTATCTTTTTGTTGTATTTAAATAGTCATTCATTATAGTTAGGCAGACGATAGACCTACAATGGCTGGTGGCTGAATGGGTGTTCCAAATTTAAATATAAATTTAAATATATGTTTTAATGATAGGAATTACTTCAACAATTTTACAGCTTTTGTAATCCAAAGTAATAGGCATCTAAAAAGCTGTTAAAAAGAAATTTCATGTTGATCTGATTTTTTTTAACCAAGTAAGAGTTGCATATTTTCTTACTTGCATTTGCTGACACTGGTGTTTTGCGTCTATTTTTGCTCTTCTTTCTGCATATGTATTTATTGATTTTGTGTGCTTGTGTATGGATGCCTTTTTTGAGGAATACAGGGGAGTGAAATGCAAGCAAGGCTTTCCCCAGAAAGGCATTTAAATTTTTTACTCTTAACATTGCTTTCAGTTGATTAGAAAAGCTAAAGTTCTGGATTGTTTAAGGTTTGCCTTGCATTGATGCTAGAAATACAACAGAACAGGAAATGGGCAGCAGAGAGGCCTGTGCTTCCAGCGAAGCTACCAGGAGCAGCCCGAAGCGGATCTGCTTCCAATTAAAACGCCGGTGGGAACTGGGCACGGTGGCCTTCAACAAATACACGGCGCTGACAGCAGTCTGTTGGAACAGACCTTCAGGAACCATCACTGTACGAAACGGAAAGTGTGTTGGTATTTTAAATGCACAAATTCTAATATCTGGAGTTGCAACTTTGCCGGGTATTGCATTTAATTTTCCTAGTTTTACTGAACTTGCCAAGGGACCCTGAAGGACTTTTCCAGTAAGGCGCAGGTCCTTAATTTATTAGGCAAGTTCTGAAGGAGCCGTATCTATGAAAGAAAGTAGATTCCCTCCTAAGACACAGCTAGGAGAGCAAAGCACTGTTTTTTAAAATGAAATCTCGTATCACAACTTTGTGTATATTATATTCATTTTGTTTAAGGGGCAAAATACATTCTTAAATTGGGAGATTTTAGCTTTACATTGTGTGTAGTTTGTCACAAGATAGTATTTCAGGAAAAGATGTTAAATGGCCATCTTGATTTTTTACATTCTCACTCTAGTTTTTCTCCACTATTTAGTATAAGCAAATGAATAAAGTGAAAAGTGAATACATAATGATAGAAGTTAAAATTTTAATGGTAAAAATATCCTTTTGAAAAACCTGAAGCTAATATAGATTAAGAGGCTGCCTGTTCCGTTTACTTATAGGCTATGATTTAAAGGCAGTCTTCATGTTAAATTTATGTCTGTACTAAATGAAAATATAATTCGTCCAGTTTTAACAGTACTCCCCTCGTGTTATCTTTCCTTTAGCCTCTTTAGATCATGATGCTTTTCTCCTTCCTTTCTGTGTTTTAACACAAAGACCATACATTTCCAAATTAGGTTAAATTCATTGTGTTTTAAGACCCAAGAGCTGGCTGTTTCTACAGAAAGCCCTTGATTGTCAAAAAGCTTATAGTAAATATTAGGAGAGATGGCAATTAATCTTTCCATTTTTAGCCTTTTTTGTCTATTGTGTTCTTTATTTTTTATAATATGTCGATCATGCCCTACTAGTTTAGACTTAAGATGAAGAAACAGACATTGTCACCACATCGCTATTATGTTTTCTTTCTTTGTTATCCTGTGGTAAGCAGCAAATTTTGATTCTTCTTGCTTTTAAAGGCTTTGTTCTAAGGGCTTGAGCTTTTATAATTTCTGTTATTAACACAAGTTTTGTTTTCCCATCTATGAATTAACCTGCATAAAAAGGCTCGTGTGTATACTTCATACTCAGTATGAAGAATGTGAAATAGGCAAAATTGTACATTTGTTTTGCTGTGTGCTTGAGCATGGATTCCCTATTCAGAGAGCATCTCTCTTCTTTTTGAAGCATATAATAAATCTGACTGTGCACTTCATTTGGTCTTTGAAAACAAAGTGGTATCCTCTAGACGTGAGTGGGTTTCATAACACAAGCAGACTGTATAGATGCAGTTCTTAAGCTCTTGTGTTTGTTATTTCAATATCTCCAAAGCTTCTGTGTCCTTCTCCTCAGCTGTTGATGCCGTGTATTCTCCTGGGGATTATGACAAATCAATGTCCTTTGTTTCCAACACAGCAAGATGCAAGCAAGAAATTAAAAGGTTTCTAAGAAAGTATTGGTTCTATACTCAAATGGTATATTCTGTTACCAGTGGTGTAGGTAGTTATACTAACTTTGATCTGAGATGCAGTTGGAGAAAAAGGGAGGGAGAACACTTGAAATTAAAATTGATTGTAGCACAAAGAGGACAAATATTTTTATTTAAATATAGGCATTTATACACATACCTAAAACACTTAGGAGGAAAACGGCTGTTTTGGTAGTGACATTCTTTATTACAAGCTTCTTCAGGGACAATCTTTTCTCATAATCTTTCTGCTAAAGACAGTTAAGTTGCAGGCATGTTTTCCTATATGCATTAAAAATTATCTTGGTTATCTTTTAATTACTTGCAAAGATGCGGATGAAGTGTCTGTGGCTCACAGTTCTGTGAACTATGAATTTTGTAAGATAAATTCAGGTTCAGTTTGTACTTTATAAAGTATTTATTTATGAGCTTCTTAGGATTATATATTTATCTTAGAACATATTCCTCTTCTCAGTTGCCATCCAGCTCTCACAGGCAAGTCCCCGAGGACCAGATTTAGTTTCTGATATTGCTTAGGGAAAAAGAAAGCAAGGAAAAAATCTATCAAGACAAAAGTCAACCTTTCCATGCCTTTTATTAGAAAAGCACAAAGGTTACATGAAGATATTGCTTAAAAACCCTTTGCTGCTCACTGTTCATTAGAAGAACACCTGAATTGTCACCGCTCTGTGCAGCGTGCCTGGTGGTGGGTGCACCTGGGACCGTGTCCTCACTCCCTTCCCCAGCACGCTGCTACCTGCAGCTCTGCCAGGGCTCCCCTGGTCCTTCCACTGCCTGCCCAGCACTTGGGCACCTCCCAGCATGACCAGACAAAGGGATTAAAAAAGCTGTATTTTAAAAATGTGCAGCCTCTGCCACTTGGCGTATGTAAAACTTGACCTACGTGTACAGGGCAGCTCCATTTTGGTTTGCTTCTGGGATGTATTGACAGCAGGTTCTTTGTTCCTTTCTGTGAACGACTAATACAGAAAAAATTTCCATGCTGCCAGGACTCAGGCAAGCTGAAGCTGAATGTTGGCAGCCAAAAAAGTGAATGTATTTGCCAGGTTTACCTCTCCATCAAGGGACTGTAACAGGGAGCAGTTAGCCTTGTGTCTTCCAGCAAGCCTGCCCCTCTCTTAGCTGCACACTAATTAAGCAGGGCTCTTCCTTTTGCATTCCTCCTTTGAAGTCCCTTGCTCGCCTCTGGGAGAGGCTGATTAGGTACCCAGCGGCCCGTTAGCTTCTTCCAGGCTCTCCTAATGGGGAGTACAAACCCTGCATTGTGTCACTGCAAAATCGTCCCATTGGGAGCGAAAGGAGAGAAAGGTTGTGGAAAATAATTAATTATCTCCTACCCCTTTCCAGTGTTACGTACCTACAGTCATCCCTCGGCGGTCTGTGAGGCTTCTACGCAATCGGCACAGCACAAGTAGAGCAGAACCCTTTGGAGTGCCCGCTTACTAGAGCTGCTCATCACAGAAGTCCCGCTGATGTATGCTTCACAGAAGACTGTAGAAGTGAAACTTCACTTCAGCAAATTTTTTTTCATGAATTTTAAGATCTATTTAAAGTTCCACAAGTGATGCATCGTTACATCTGAGTTGATGGTATGGCCTTCTTTGTGCTGCTGTCCTCTTCGATATCTGGCCCCTTTCCATTGCCTGGTAATGCTGGAGTAGAGTTAGGGGGAAAATCAGAGGTGAAGTTCAGAATCATCTCAAGCAGACACTGTTGTAATGTATACAAGTTAGCTTTGTATATACGTTACATGGAGAATTACACATTCCTGAGTAGTTATAATGCTGGGTGAGGGAGCTGCCTGCTCAGGGAGGCTCTGTGCTGCTCAGCCAGAACAGATTACCGTCCTGCCTGCTGGTTATCACGCTGTCCTTAGAATTCTGCTAAGAATTGTAAAAAATTAAACTAAAATGTAGTAACTCAGCTTTGTTCAGAATGTCTCATATGCCATGGGACACTACTGATAAAGCCTAGAAGCATAATTTTTGCACCATTTGTACTCTATTTTTCCCTCTTATAAAATGCTTTTTGCCTTTTTTCCCCCCCGCTAACAGTCATGAATGGTTTATTTATAAACGTTGGATGTCAGCTTTTCACCCAAGATTTTCATTAAGACATAACTTTAACACATAATTTTTTACACTCTTCCTAGATAAGTAATGTAAAACCCATCTAAAACTCTTTCATTCCATGCAGTCATTTCCTTGTATGTTATATCATCTGTCTGAAAATTATGCCACTAGAAATGAGTCTTAAGAGCCTGGAGTTGGTAAGTACTGAGTGTACTTAGTGCCTTGTTTGCTAGTTCATTCATAGACAGATGAATTATGATGGTATCTGCAATTCCTTCAGCTTTGCTGTATTCATTGTAGTATCAGTCTACGTTAAATTCCCTCTAATTAGCCTAGTCCAAGTGCAGACTGAAGAAATACCGCCTATGAAAATTTACTGAATTACTGTAAAGCACGGCTGTGTTGGCAGCTGACAATATCTGCTCACTCCCCTGCAAGGCCATCCAGCTGGAATAAAAAGGTAGGAGTTTGGCGTGGGTATGGGCAGTTAATCTAAAACTCAGTTCTGCAGTGAAGCCAAAACTGAAAATCTTTGGTTCATGGAACTTGAAGCTTGTATATAATATATACACTCATTTTAGTATCGTTTTCAAACCACTCATCTACATTTGATGCTAATTGGTACAGTCAGGTTTGTTGATGTAAACTATCAGACCCTCTGTGTTATTCTCATCCTTTGCTTCCTAGAAAGTAAATATGGGAGAAAGTATTTCAGCTGGTAGTGCATGCAGAGTCTGAACTCATCTTTAGTGCAGCAGATTCTCGGGGTAAATCATCACAGCAAGAAAATACAGAGAACCACATATAAAGTGCTTAGGCTGAGTTACTTTTTATAATGTAAGATTTTTCAGTCTGAGAGATAAACAGCATAGTGAAATGTAAGCTGGAGAATATATTGTAGTGAGACAGAATTACTTATATAACATTATTATCATGAGGCCAGGAGGAAGGAGGTGAGCTGGAGAGCTTTGTGGAGGGAGAGCGCTTAGAAAAAAAAAAAAGGGAGGTCAGTCGAGGTAACACACAGCACTCCTGAGGAAGAGTACAGGATCAGCAGTGGTGATACCATCGTGCAAAATAGGGAGGAGAAGCTACAGATAATCGCTGCTGAGAAGCTGTTACTGTTCTGGTTGCGTAGATATGGTGTAGTTTCTGTTCTAGGAGGTTTATCAGACTTGCACAGACATTCGTTAGAATGGCATCTTTTCATATGAAGGAAAAATGTATTTTTCCCCATTTAACTGGTCAAATGATTGATTTATTATAATGTCACAGAATATACTGAGAAATAGAAAATTCAATTAGCAAATCAGGATGGAATGAAGTGTTTTCTAAGACGGGTTGTGTGTCACTGGAGTTATGGGGACAGTCAGTAGCAGAAGATAGACATGCAAGCAGCATGAAGGTACTCTATGCAAGTGCAGAGTACCTGATTTGTGCTAGATAAGACAGTAATGATACACCAGGTACTTCAAGGTAGCTTGCTTACAAAAAGAGTATTGCAGAGCCTGGCCATTCAAGCAGCATCTGCGGGCAGCAGGTTGCTTTGCCTCCTCTCAGGTTACCACCATTTCTTAGTGCCTGAGCGTGGGCCCCTCCTGGCTCTTTCATGGTATAAACATCTTATGAGTCCAGGAGGCCATATGGACCTAGAGGAGATGCACTGGTTTTGGTGAGCTGTCAAGCTAGGAGTGTATGCATTTAGGAGGGCTGATTGTGTTGGAAGGAATAGTGCTGCATCCTTACTTGAATGAGACTTTCTCTGTCTGTACAGATACACGCAGTCCTCACAGCTGCTGAGATCTCGTGTGATCTGTGGTATTGATTGATTGGATAAGTGCTGGAGCACTTCAGTGGCACACATACACAGAGAATCCCTCCTGTCTGGCTTGCCAGAATGAGTGGCTTAAATCTGTGACAAGAGGAAGCAGAAAGCATTCTCACATCTCTGCCTTATCTCAGAGCGGCTCAGTGACACCAGAACAAACCAGTCTGGAAAACCCCATAGCTGCAAGAGCTCCATGAAAAGAACGATCACTGCTTTCCTAAACAAGGAGTGCTAACCAGGTTTGATTAAAATGCATGGTGGCTATTCTCACACTGCCACAGTAAAACTAGCTCCTGAGAGAAACAAATTTTCTGCTTATGTGTCTGTCCACAGAGATTATTGTTCCTGTTGTTAAAACAAAATAGCTTTTCACTTAGCTACTGACTTTGAACTAAGCAATAAAAATGTTTTCTGCACATTATGTTCATTGAATCTCAGAATAAGCTTGTTGAAGTGGGGGCTTTGTCGTTGTTTGTGGAGGCATTGCTGTGCATGTTAATAATGTACTGGTTTTGGTCACTTTCTTAACTGGTAAACTGAGACACTGAGCAAGCTAAATTGGTTAGCAAGTCAGGAGGGAGCAGCAAATAGGTACTGGGAAGTGTGCACTCCAAATACCCCACTAAACTGTGACTTCCTTGCAGTATGAACTGTGATTTGCATCTTTCCTTCTCTCTACTTAGCACTTCAATGGGATGTGACATGTTTCTACAGAACAGGGAAGAGCAGAAGTTATAATTTAAAAAGTGGAGTGGGTAATATTTGCAGAACCAGGTTATTCAACCCCTGGATGAAGATTGTCCGGTCAGATGAGCCTAATTTATGCAGAAAGGAAGGTGTGTTATTTGCTGAAAGGTCTGCTCTTTGCTATCAAGCTTGATGGATGGATTAAGGGAAAAGGAAGAATTTCATTAAAGGCACATTTCAAAGTCAGCAAAAGGGATGCATCCCTACAAATATTTCCACTAAACACAAGGCAATCCATAATGCCACTGAATCTGGATCTGAGTTCTGTTTTCTCCTATGTGTACCAAATGGTAAAACTTTTTCCATTCTTTTAATGCTGGCCTAATATTTAGCCATTGCCAAGTACCATATTTTCCTCTCCTACAAATAAATAAATAAAACCCACATCCATTTATGCAGTTACTCTCATTACTGCATACACTAAACCTAAGGATTCTGAAAACAAGTTTATCAGTCTTGTATTTCTTGCATGAGTTCAGTAGGGTTGTGTCTTTCCTTCTCTTACAAAGAATTCAAGCATTTTTGTTAGGGACTGGCAGGTGATTTACCATTTTTCTCTGAAATGAACTAAGATAGCTGAAATTCTTTTGCAACTACTGTCTTTCTCCTACTTCTGCTTTTATGCTGCTTCTCTCTTCTGCCCTATTTTTGGAATCTGCATTCCATCTCCCTCTTTCTCAGCCATACAGGGTCACACAAATAAAAGCTGGCAAAGATAGACTATTTGGGGAATGTGATAGAGAGGAAGAGAATCAAATTTGGAGGAATGCAAACCAAGGATCTACTGCTAATTTCCCGGGTTTTATTCCATACTTCAACCATAACACCTTTTTGTAGCTTCAGGGTACCACTAGAATGCAACTGTGCAGTAGCAGCACCTTCAGTTTCTTAGCTTCATTTTCTTTAACAACAAACTATCATATTCTTAAAAAGCACCAGTTTTGATCATGTTGTGTATCTGTGATTTGGGAAGAGAAAGGTATGTCAAGGTTAAACATACTAATATCAGGTAGACAGGTGAAGGAGTTTTTCTCTAGCAGACTTGCCTTGAAAAGAGCCAAGCACCGTGTTATTCACATTCTAAGAAGGGACTACAAAAAAGAGCTAAAGCTCTAACGGTAGATCACCTTTTTCTTGTGGGTATTAATGTTCCTAATATTGGAAAGACTGCAAGCCAGCCTTTGAATGAGAAGCCCCATATGCTTTTTCATGCATTATTTTATTAGCGTATGTAAGCGGTGACCTGTGGCAGCTCTGTCCTACTGAAGTGCTGAACCACCCATCGTATTCCACCAGGACGCTGTGCACGACCTGCAGCACTGTGATGTTCATGGAGACAAAAGTATAAAAAGCGGATACAGTAAGTGGCCACAGTGCTGCTGTTTTCACAGAGGAAAAAATAATCTGAGCTGTGGGGGGTTAGTTTGAAGAGAAAAAATAATTTTTTCACCATGATTTACCTTTGTCAGACAAAGCCGTAGGGCATAGTAGAGTGAAGTCAAAATGCAGGGAGGCAGTACTTTCTCTTGCTGCACCTCCACTTACGTATGACTTTGATGTGGTATAGGAAATAGAGATTTCCTATATAGGAAATAGAGGAGTAGAGATAGAGAAGCTCCAAGATTTCTGAACTGTCGTCGAAGACACTGCAATCTCTGCATATGGAGATTGAAGTTTGAAAAAACAACAACATGTAATTAGTCGCTGTTTTATCTTTTTTTTTTTTTCTTCTTCTCTTAACAGAAAGTATATGATAAAATAATCAGGGGCAATGTTGGTAAAAGTTGATATGGATATTTTAAAAGATATGGCTAGATACATATTTTAAACATATTAGGCTGTAAGCATAAAAACTACTCAGATGGGAATGTCTCCCAGTAGACTTTGTGGTCACTTTCCATACCTCAACTAGACCATATTTCTTTACACAAATAACATAGTTCACTTCTCTTAAAATCTTACCATGGCCTACTCTTTCTCTTATATTCTTTTTTAAGTGATCTTTAAACCGCTGCCCTTTACTCTTTATGATATTTTCTAGTCTGAGCTGTCAATTTGTATTTATTCATTTGAAGAAACACGTCATTCTCTTCTCCCTTATTTCCCTGGTATATATCCCGTGGCCGTATTTGGTTGTGTATTTTGTATATCGGTAAAGTGCATGGTAAATCTATCACTCTGCTTACCTGGTAAAGTAGCTTACCTTATGTGCATGGGTTTTCCAGCTGGAAAGAACTTGTCAGTGCCTCAGGCTGTTGTTTCTGTTTCTTGCTTTTACAGCTATCCCTGTAAACAAGAACTATGTCTGCATTTAGATTTAAATTTTGCCAGAGGGCTTTTGTATGCTGATTGCAAGAATCTGTAGTCAGAACTGATAGTCAGAATTATTTTATGTTTGGTTTTCTCTGCAGACAGATACTCCTAGTACAATCCATTTTCATTTGGGGTTTTAAAAAGGTATTTATGTTCAAATACTGTATCTACCCTTACAGTAATAACAAAATATTTGAGACTTGGTTAGACCTTTTCTATGCAGGTCGTGGTATTTGAGTGCTACAGTGTCCAAGTGGCTGTGATCACAGCTGTTCAGTGCCTGACACAGCAGTGGTATTCATAGTAGTGAATAGTGGCTCCTTGTTTGTACCTAGGTTTTCTGCGGGTTGGACAAATGCATTCTTGCAGCCCTGAATCACAGGCTTCAAAACTGTGTTCAGGCTCCAGGCTTACAACAGTCTTCAGCAGGAATCTTATATAAATGCATTGTCATGGTGTCCTGAGGATTTGCCAAAGTGCGTGTGTTCGTACACATCTTACAGCTTAAAATATGATTCAGAACCATCTGCGCTTCTCAACAGATCCATGCTAGGATCATAAAAGGGGACAGCAGAATTGTCGCTGAGTCAGGAAATGCTTTTGCATTAGTGATATGAATAGGATCTAATCCAGCAGAAATCATAAAAATAACTGATTATCTGCGCATGAGTGGAACATGTGAAAGTTTTTATGGAGGGAAAGGTAGGAAAGAGATCTGATTGCCTCTCTCTAATGGATATAAAGGGAAAGCATTGATCAGATCTATCTCTATTTCACTTCATTTTGTACTTTTATTCACTCTTCTAAAATTGTTTTTTCATTTAATGACACTTGTAAGTGCATTTTCAGTATGTGAGAACAGTTGAATTACTTTATAGGTTTGTTTGTTTATTTGTTTTTCCCCCCAAAGGGTTATTTTTGTAGGTGAACAGATCTCTGTAATATGGATTATACCAGCTGTGACCAAATTCCACTATAGTGACTTGAAACATTTTCATTACGTTTCATTACGTTTAGCTTGTCTTTGGAGCCATTGAGGTTGTTACAGATTCAGTAGTAAGTCTTTCCAGTTGTTCACTCCCTGGCTAGCCTCAGATATTATGCTAAATATTTATAAGAGGGGGAACTTTGCTAAATCTCATGAGATTTGGAAGATAAGCACGGGACTTGGAGATGAACACAGTGCAACTCTGTGCTGAGGTTTTGAGTTTCATTTCCAAAGCGGCAGTACAAATCCTAGGGAATCACAGAGCCACGGGACGGCTGCGGTGGGAAGGTACCTCTGGAGATCAGCCAGTCCAACCCGCTCAGAGCAGGGACAGCCAGAGCTGGCAGCCCAGAGCTGTCCCCGGTCTGGTTTTGAAGATCTCTGGGGATGGAGAACCTGCAGCCCCTCTGGGCAGCCTGTCCTTGGGTCAGCCACCCTCACCATAAAGGAGTATTTTCTTAGCTTCAAACTGTGTTTTAACTAGGTAGAACTAATGGAACAGTAAAGTTTTGGTGCCTTTCACTTTTAAGTTTCTTATGTACAACTTATTTTTTGTCAACATCTAAATGCCAATTGTTTTCTTAAACTACACTTAGGCAGAAATCTTCATTTGAATACTATGTTGTATCCGTTCAGTGCATAAATGTTGGTCATTGTATCTCTTACTGTTTTAGTTCTTACTGTACTTCAAAGATTAATAAATTCTGGACATTCTTATGAGGAATTTTAATGTTAGCATTTCCACACTTGCAATGAAAACAGTTTTCATGCAGGCAAAGTAATATTAGTATGATACAGCAAGTCACCAGCAGATGGGAATGCAATCCCAGAGTCTTGATGGTCTCCTACCTACTTCTAACTTACTGCCAAACAAACAAAATCAAAACATAAATCGAAAATGAAGTTTTGTCCTTATGGGTATATTTTTCAAAGAAATGTAATGTTACGCTGTGCAGGATAATAGAAAACAAAAGTGGACTTTTTTCAAAAAGTACTAAAATAAATAGTGATAAGTTCTGAAATTGTGGAATTCTGTTATTTATGTATGTAGACAACAGTGTACTGTTTGTATAGATAAATTTTGTTTGTGTTGAAATATTTATCTTGGAACTAAAATATTCAGCTGTGGTTTGAAAATAGGTTGTAGTTTCTTCTATCATGTAAGTTGCCTGCTCAGATTTATATTTTAAATTGACGTTATTTCTTTTTTTTTTTTTTTTCCTCTATGTGACTATGATAGACAGAGGGACATGTGAGCAGAATAAGTGTAGTAGGGCAGTTTGCACTTCCGCAACTTAGAGCTATGGAGAGATCTTGCAGTTAAAGCCAAAGCCATTAGATGGTGCCATGCTGTAACCAGAATTTTCTTTGTATGCTTAAAACTAGCTGAATGTTTTATCTGGCATGATCTTAAATGACTAAACCTATTCTTCTAGCGCATTGACTTGTATTGGTCAGCCTTAGTCATTATGCTCAAAACCCAGACAATAAATTAAATCTGTAGAATTTTTTTTTATTTGTTTCAATGAGGAGACTGCACCATCCTGAAAATTCAACAAAAGAGAAGGCAATGGCAGGACAGATTTACTGCCCCTTTTGCAGTTGAAAGCAGTGTGCAATCTAAATGATTTACTTGTTTGCTAGCCCTGCATGGTGCTGTCTCCTGGGTTATCATTCACCTAAATGGCCAATGTAGTACAATGAAAATGATAGTGCGGTTACAAATTCACAGCAATTTACTGGTTAGAATCTGAAACTGGTAAATTATTTAATTTCCATTTTTTCAGTTACTGTTCAAGGTTGAAAACTTGGACATGGAATGTTAAAAAATAGAAAAGAATTTAGCAGCTCAGGAAGCTTGTAAAACTGTGGTGATAAAATAGTGGGTTTATTGTGTATATAAACGTAATATACTTAGGCATTTGTACAGCATTTGACTTACTACTGTGTGACATTCTGATAAAAATAAATAAATAAGCACTCTACAATATCTGTAAAGCCCACCTTAAATGGATTAAGTGCTACTTACTGACAGATGTTAAAAAGTGGTTGTTATTGGGACATCATCATTTCAGTGGGACTGCTTTTACTGTGGTTACGTGCGGAATCGAAGGAGGCCCAGCTCCCTATGTTTTCATATGTGAACAACAGGGGGTAAAATCATTGCTAGTATCTATGGCTGACATAAAAATTGGCAGGTCATGATCTGGTCAGGGCACCCATGAAGGGGAATCTGGGCTGCTCAGAGCTCAGCCTGTGCAAACAAATCTCTGTGTTCACGTTAGTGCGGACAAATGCAGAGTTATAAAGCTGTGAATTTAGGAATGGGGAGAGCAAGCTTTACAGAGATGGGGGCTGTATTCTGAGAAGTGAAAATCGGAAGTTATCCATAAGTGAAGTATAGTAATAATACTAAGACACCACAAGTCCTTGGTGTTCTTGATGGAGGGTTCTGCCCTGGCATGATGACAGCCCACGTCCCGGTGATGTTCAGCGATGTGCTGACTGCGTGTCCCCTTGGGCAAAGCCATGGAAGCCCAGCTGCAGCGGGGTGCATTCCTGTGGCAGGGCACCACATAGGTGCCTTCTGCAGGGATCTGGTCAAAACCCAGCCCTGTCAGCCAGCAGACTCCCACTGACTGCCGAACATTTGCACCAAGGTGTGGTGAAGCTCCTGAAACTCATTCAGAAGTGGCAGTTTGGGTTTTTCACATGTTCTGAAGTTAATCCAGAATGCAGGCATCAGTGTTTTTTTTTCCAGCAAAGGGGTAACCTGCAGATCATGGCTTTTGTGTTTGTTTAACAGCTACTGTAAACTTTTGTTTTTGAGTTTTCTTTCTATCTTCCTTGGACCGGCACTGAGACAGTTACTCTTATCTTTTCTTTCTTGCTACTTCATATCCTATGTAGGACAGAGGAAATTCAAGGTACCATTGTTAGGCTTTATTCCCTTAAAACTCTAAGATAATAAAGCTTTTAATAGATCAATCTCAAACTTTTTTTTTCCTTGTTTGGCTACCAAATATATAAATAAAGTTCCTCAGAAAAATGAAGATAGCTCTTCAAACGAGAGAAGGGAAAGAAGGACCTGGTCAAGTTGTGGAGTGCCTGTATTAACTCAAAGCCTTCCACCTCCGAGGCCTTGCCTCAGAAACAATTCAGAGCAGGCAGAATGAGCTCGCCCTGCTCAACCAGCTTCTGAGAAGACACCTGCCCAGTGACCAAACCAGCCCGGGGCCTGGCCCAGTTTTTGGCCAGGGGCAGCCTGCCCTGCAGGGCGACTGAGCAGCAGGAGGGTAAGGCCACAGGAGCTCAGACCAGCACCGTGGCAGCAGAAACACAGGGAAATCACCGCGAGGGCCACCCACTGAGGCTGGCAGGCTGGGCCAGCACCTCCCCAAAGCACTGAGAGCCCTGGCAGCGTTTGTCAAGTGTTGGTCTTCCCTGCTGGTGCATAACCACACAACGGTGGCGATAATCTAGATCACACTAACCAAATGGCTATTTCTGATGGAAATTTGCACCTCTGCCTTGTTTTGTGCTTAGGCAGCAGGCATTACGGGGGGTGAGGTGTTATGATGCGTAATGTTGACCAGCAATTAATGTTTGGTGTTTTAAACCTTAAAGCCTAAGATACATCAGAAAACAGTATTCATAATTTCAAAGGGCCCATTTCTACATGCTGTGGGTGATCTAGAATGTGGGGATTGGTTGTATTCCTCTAGCAGCTTACATTCCCCACATAAGAGCAGAAGAGGATTACATCAGGAGGTTCTCATCCTTATAGTTTGCAAGATCTTCAGCAGAATGAGGAAGTGCATTAGAATAATCACGTTACGTTTAGAGGAATGTCATGTGATTACTCTAACAAAATTTGTGCTATGGTTGCCTTCACTGCTCAAAATCTGCTTGCTTGAGACACTAGAGTAGTGTCTGCTAGTCACTGCAAAATCCTACCAAATAAAGGCTAAAATTTTACCTCAGCTGACACCAGTTAGTGCAGCAGATGCAGCAGAATCACTGAAGAGAGTTTTAACATTGTTGTTCATTGTGCTAAAAGTCAAATAGCATTCATCTCAGTGGGGCAGAGGGTTTAAGGCAAGGGGAAAAAAAAAAAAAAAAAAAGATTCTTTGTTAGTTGTTATTCTATTCATATTTTTTTAATTGCACAAGTGTTTTTGTTGCAAAGTGTGCTAGTTTGTTTGGTGTTATTGAAGGTGATTTGGGAATGCGCTGCAGTGCTAATGGATTGTTCTGACCAGTGAGAGCACACCAGCTTTTCAGGCTGAAGAACCGCTTAGTACAAACATTTACTTTTCTTTGAACTTGTTGTTATTAAAAATGTCACGGTTCCTGCAGTTTTTTATCTTTTACTTTTAAATGGGACTACAAAATAGTAGTTACAGTATCCAAAATTTTAAAGCTGGCTAAAATGCACGTTAGGAAGGAGACTGGATTTTAAAGTGAGTTTTATCCCAAAGCAAATCATATCTGTAAATGGGATGTCTACATGAGATGTGAACTTTAATAATATTTACAAGCTCTTGAAGCTGAAACTGATGACAACACTAAATATTGACGGTGGAAATGCTTCACATACAGACACTGCTGCAATTAGAGGAAACAGAGAAATACCTTTTTGAAGTTAAAGCAGCGGAGTTCTCTGTATTCCACTCCAACCACTTCCTTTTTCAGTGATCTCCCAAAATAAATGCTAACTAGGAATCCACATGGTTTTCAGAAAGATACTGTTTACATCATCAGGAACCTCCCATTTATTCTGTTACTTCAGATGCTGGACTTTCCCAGATATCTTGTCATGCTTTTTCTACTATTACCAGAAAAGAGCAGAAACTAGAACAGAAAGAAAGAAGCAGTATGTCTTAAAAACCACAAAAGAGACAGCTAGTGCTACATTATGTCACTATATCCGCTTAGTCTCTAGGGTGAAAAGATCATATTCATTGTTCTCAGTGCCTAAAGCTTCCGTGTCAGGTGTGGTAGTGCAAATGAAGTTGTCTTTACTTCTGCAGTTGTGTACCTTCCTGATAAAGTGATTGGGGCTAACACTGGCTTCCACTGACTGCAAAAAATACAGGATAGGAAAGCACATCCATCATCCCAGTAGACTAGAAAGAGAGAAAGAAAGGGAGAAAGAGAGAAAAAGAAAAAAATAAGAAAAAGAAAGCTGTTTACCATGAAGTTCTGGTGACAGCCACATGTTTATCATTTGTAAAATCTCGCTTCATGTTGGGAATGCAGTATGGCAGGGAAGAAGCTGGACAATTATTCTGGTAAATAAGGTTGATTATTACATTATTGGAATATAATTTAAGGACAAAGTTCATCTTCATCTTCTTTATTCTGATGCAAGGAATTGATGAAGTATGCGCATGTTGGAGAGAGCGGGGATAGTGACAAAAGAAAGCTTCCCTACCCAGATTGTTTATAACCTTATGTATATAGAAATACACATATAATTAGCAAACAGTGTCAGAAATGACATTTTTTGGCTACTAAACATTCTTTGAAGAAAATCCTTACTGAGTGAATTTTTATTTTATTTTTATTTTATTTTATTTTATTTTATTTTATTTTATTTTATTTTATTTTATTTTATTTTAATTTCCTGCTGACTCAGTCCATCAGTTTCCATTTAGCTAGACAGAAAATTCACAGAAACGGCCTAAGAACAGTCCCAAGATACATGCCTATTCTGAAATATTATGAAATTAATTGAATATACGCTTAAAGAGAAGAACTACTAAATCGTGCTGTTGTAGATATTCTAGAAGATAGTTAGTCTGTATTAAAGCTAGAGTACATCTACATAAAAATATGTTACAAAGAGCTAAGAAATATGACCAGGCAGAATGTGATGGGAAAAAAATTGCTTATACTCCACAGTAGGACAGATGTTTGGGTTTAGTGAAATAATATTTACAGATAGGAACTTACCTCTGTATACACATATAAGCTCTTTTACAAGAAGTTTATTCATTTGCTTTTTCACCAAGGATTTTACTGGCACGTTCCCAGCACAGATTGAAGCCTGTGGATCAAAGCCCAAGAGTCACAATTCCCTGGTGCAGACTGCAGAATTTATTTCACATGAGCAATGAGTGTTGGGAAATCCCTGAAGTCGGAGAATAAATGATGCGCATTTCATAAACTTTCATACACTTATCTGCTCTATTGCAAGACAGACGCAGAAAAAGACGCAAAAAAGACTCGTGTGAATCTCTGAAAATTATCTGATTCACTTTCATTTATACTTCAGTTGTCTTTCAGTAGCTATTCACTATTAATTTATTAAAATGCATTTGGGTTGTTTTACCCTTAAAATACATGATACCAGGAAAGTAAATAAAAGTGTTTGCCAGGAGCTGCTTAAAGTGGTGCAGCCTCGTGGAACCTTCTCTGCAGTTTATCGTAAGGATAATAAAGTTGTGAAGAATGAGGTTTTTCTTAGTAATGTCTCAATACAGAAGAAAATTGGACAAAGGCAGTTATTGTAAACATCAGTATTTTTGCATCGTGGAGATATGTAAGTGCTATAGACATGAAAAATGCATCTTTTGAACCATTTTATGCATGCTGAAGACAGAAACTAAGACAAAAAACCCTGGGTATTTATGTGGTACAGCTGATTACTCACGATGGGTTGGGAACATGTAAGCTGCAGCATCTGTCGCATTGTTGTGGTTCTTGAGTACACAGACAGCCATTACTCTGCATCTTTAGCTCACTGGTGTTTATTGCTTATTAATGGAAAAAGTTAGCATGTTGCCTGACTAAAGGACTTTCTGCACATGTTTGTGTGGAACTCTTTCTCCAGGTGCAAACAAGGAACACCCCTAGAAAAGAAGCACTGCCAACCCAAACTGGTACACAAAGCCGTGGTGCTCCAGGTGACAGGATCCTTGCTGGCAGGGTTCAATCTGAACAGAAGAATCCTTTGAAAGATATTCCTCTTCTATGGAGTACTACAAATGCCCTGCACATAAAGCCCCATGAGCCCTGTTTTTATTTTGGACAGCAGGAAAAAAAAAAAAAAAAAAAGTGTTTTTTTGTTTTGGTTTGGTTTAGTTTTTTGTTTTTGTTTTTCCAGAAAGTGTAGATCGCTCATATAGGAGGCAGATGGTCACAGTGGCCATACTCCTTGCTTTGTAACCAGCACATGGTTTTGGCATGCTAATGATTTCTTGTTCCCCAAAATAGCTTTACAGACAGGGTCAATTATATTTTTGGATTGTACAGCGTGTAGAGCAATTAGTTAGTTGCACAAGGCTGTTGGTTTATAATGCAGTACACCCCTTCCCCGTAATTGGCACCTTTTTGATATCCCATTTAAACCAGCGAGGTCTATCTTTACAAACAGTGCCTTGTATTAGCATGCAAATGCACTGGCTCCCCCCAAATAGTTTTACACACAGAGTCAATTATATTTTTGCATTGCAGGATGTGTAGACTAATTAGCTATAGCTAAATAGGACACTTGGTCTTCAGATTTCAAGATCTTACTGCACTAAGTGATTTTGAGACACTTTCAAGGGCAGACTGGGAAGTAAAATTATAGGAGATTGTGCTGGCTCATCTCTCAGTCTTTCATATGAATGCAAAATGAGAGATTTTTATAGTTACGTGGTTTCATTACCCTTCACCCTCTCTGTCGCTGAAGTGGGTAGGGTCGGATGCCACACACAGCACTCTGAAGGCGTGTGTGGATGCTGCGCGTGTGGTTTCTGTCGGGTGGGAACATCCTAGAACCAAAGTGGTTAGCAGTGGTCAGGTCATGAAGTGTCTGCGTTCAGTAATATAATCAAGAAAGCTAACTGAGTCACTGGCAGTTTTGGTACCAGGGACTGCTTCTGTTGATACAGATAGAAGCTTTCATTTTGGGTTATAAAAATATCTGAACTATTTTCTCAGGAGAGCAGAGAAATGAGGAAAAAGTTTTCGTATACAGTAGCAAAGATAAGATTTGTCCTTCGAGTATTCCAAACTGAGCTCTAGCTCTGCTAAAAACTGGTGCAAATAAATTTAGGCTGTAGTTTTATATAATTGTTTTTCTTGCATGTAACAAAATACAAATGAAGAAGCAGAAAACAGTAAATTTCTGTGCTCTGTAGAGTTTGACAGCATGGTCATCTGCAGAACATTGGCCAGAGGTACAAAATAGTTACCAAAATCACTTCTCATTCTGAGTGTGCTGAAAAATTATGTTGTACTGGGTGTTGCAAGTGGTTCCTGAAAGACTGGGGGCTGGAAGGTTGTGGTTTAGGTTTTAGTTAATGGTTTTAAAGTGAGGAATGTTCCCTCTATCCATCTGCTCATATTTTTTTATTTGTTTTGCTTAATACCTTCTCATATGTTACTAGGGGTGGTGATGGTGTCACACAAGAGATAAAGAAATAACAATGCCAGCAGGGAATGAATGGAAATTATAGATTAGAAGCTACCCTAACTGATAGGTTCCTGCTCTAGCCTGTATGATAGGTTTGGAAACTAAGTGATTGTATGTTCTTTTCACACCAAGGAAGAAAATCACACTTGTTCTTGATATCTAATAATGATACCACACAGTATGCACAGTCTGAAATCAAGCAGAGCAAAAAGATAGGTTTTCTGTAGCCCAAGGGGACTGATGTGATTTGTGAAGCATCTTTAAGAATGGATTCAAATGCTGGGATTATTACAGAATACAGCGGGATCTACGGAGTAGACGTCTCCATAGCCTCAGCTGGTGCCACCACAGAGACACAGCTTGCACCATTCCTGCTGAAAGTGTGGCTGCTTGCAAGCTGCAGCTCTGGGTGTATAAGGATTTTCATGTTATTAATAAAAAGAAAAGAGTGACATAACAACCTGTGAAGAGGAGGCACATTTTAATAGGAAGGCTCTTAAGAATAACCTTGGCGGTTTAGATATTTTATTTGTTGATAATGCACGTGCACTATGTGCTGTACATTCATACTATATGTATGTTATATATACATATATATTATGAGTTACTTCTCCAGGGTGAGAGGGGAAAATGGAGAGGCAATAAGTAGAGGCTGAGATCTACCCAATAACTTACATGAGAGAAGCAGCAAGAATTATTTGAAAACTGGAATTCTGTGTTGTCTGAACTCATACCCTGGAGATGTGTTCTTCTCTTAGCAGCAATGCCTTGTGCTTAAGCCAAGAGAAAAGATTAGCCTAGGATATAACTTGTTGCTAAGTTTATCAGAAATACATTGTCTTTCGTATCTCTGAACACATACTGGAAGTGTTCCTTGTCAGATGCTGTTGGCTTCAGATCACTTTGACTTCTTAGCTCTAATATGTCTCAGGACGTGCATCTTCTCTGTGTCTTTCCTGGCATCACTCACTCTTAAGAAATTTGTCCTCTGTTGAAACAAACCCTTCATCAGAAGAGAAGAGCAGATAGGTGACTACATACATGGCGTACGATCTACCCACATTAATTGAAGTAGAAGTGCTTTAATCATAATTTGAAATAACTTTCATTAAACAAACTTTTTCACTTTTGCTAATAATAATCCATACTAATCACAGGCAATGGAATCTACATACCGGAAAATTATTGGGAGTGATTACTATGTAATCAACATTTAAATAAGGTGCTCTCAGCCGTCGTTACATTTGTCTACGTACTGGTGAGCAATTTCGGATCAGAAAGTGCCTTCAGATTGATGAGAGACATGTAATTTTAGTAGAATTCAATTAACTCAGGTTTTTAGTTGAAAAGGCATCCCAGCTTATGAATTAAATACTATGTCCTTTAAAACATTGTTGGTAGGACAGGACTAACAGCATGGTGAATTAACAATCTGCTTAATGTATCGAGTGCACTAACTCTGAACTTGCAGCTTGAAGGAGACAAACATATATAAGTCATTAAAGGAATATGTGCACGCTACCTTTTGTTTCAGAAATTCTGGTGGCTCAGCTGCTGATGTCTATTCCATGTTACATTAGAAGTGATAGGAATATATCACTGTCCAAGATTAGTTAGAAAACCACCAATCTCACGTAGGTATCTTGAGGGTGGCAGATGGTCATGTCTTTGTATCAATGATACAAATGATCGTGTAGTTTATTTTTAGTGATGTAAATTCAGAAAAGCATATCCAGGTTCTCAGGGGAAAATATAAACTTGAAGGATAGTTGGCTTGTTGTACTAGGAAATCTATTTTTATTAAATCTTTATTTTATTTTGAAATCTCAAAATAAGTTATTTCTGAAAAAAAATCCATGAGATATCTACATGAATATCATTCTGGAGCCAAGTATAAGACATTCTGTCATACTTCCTACAGCAGAAAGGCAATGTCTCCATGAGTGTGCGCATCTCCCTCTGCTCTTCTTACAGATTGCATATATTCATGCGTTCATCCGTAGATACAACTATAGCAATGCCTGATGCAAAGCATCTGTCTTCTGCAGGGCTAGTCTCACAGAAGGGCAATAGACTTCTGCAGCCTACTCTATTATAAATTAAGACCAATTCTGGAGCTTTGTTGTTTACTGAAGTTTATGATGTTATTTTATTCCCTGGTGGCAAACATACTCATTAATTCTCTCTGTGCAGGGTTTCCCCTGGTTGTGAAAAGGAGCGTGCTCTTCATGTAGCTCAGCACCTGCTCCTTTCTCCAGAAATTAGCATCCTTGTTGCCCATTTTCAGCTCCCCAAAGCAGAAAATTCTCAGATTAACTCCCTTCTTTCTTTGGGAAGATTTTTTCCCCACACTATTCAGTATGCTACTTATGCTACTTGGTGTTTTTAAGCCATCATATTGCACACGATGAGCATTGCGGATATGAATGATTGCTCTCCACATCAGAGATCTGTCCCCTGAAAGCAGCACTCTCTGAATCATAACGTGCTGTAGCATTGTGCGATACAGTTGCTAAGACCTAATTTTCCAGACTAGGTGTAAGGAACAATGGCATTTCTTCCAGAGTCATTCAGCTGTGGATCAGAACAAACTTCTTGTTAATGACTCGCTGCCTAAGGTACGTTCAGGTAGGTGGATATGGCACTGCTTCAGCTGCAACAGTGAGCTCCAGACACCCATTGCTTTTCCTGGTAGCCTTTATAATATGCCTATGCATAGAGTTATTGCATTGGCCTATAAAAATTACATTAAAATTGAGCTAATATAAGCCAAATATGAATGTAGGATCAAAGCATGTTCTCTGTTTGCACCCCTGTACTTTACAGCAGAATTTTGCTCATCATTTTATATTCAACTAAATGAAAAACATCTGGCAGGCTGCACTTAAAGCAAAATCAATACAAACAAAACCAAGGGTATTAGCAACGGCTCAGCTGAAGGATCCCAAAGACATATCTCCAGTATAATTACACAGCGCAACACGACAGCCAGATTGTCTTAAAGTATGTATCTACCTCTCAGGCTCCAAATACAATTAATTATTATGAGAAATAACTTCCTCAGCAACTGCTTTCCTTTCGCTCAGGAAAAAAAGAATTGAAAACAGTTGGGTGTAAACTTCAGAGAAAGGTCATAGGTTAATAGAGTTCGTAAATAGAACAGCAAGGGAATCTAAACTTTAATTACTATAATGTAAATTACCTTGGAGAGCCCAAATTAGTGATCACTTAGCCTAGCCATTCCGCCATCCCAGTGGGTTCTGCTCACTTTGGGGGCTTAACCCAAATTCCCTAAATTCCATCCAGACTGCTGAGCTTGTGAACAATTTGCATAGTTGCAGCTTCTTCTCAGGAACTGTAGGATATCTTTTTCCTTCCAAATCCCTTTCTGCCTGTTTAGTGTCACTATTTATACAGATGGATCACTGAAATATCACTAGTTAGTAACTTTGGTCTTAAAAAACATACATAAAGTAAATGACAAAATTAAGTATATTAACTCGTTAAGGGGAGAAATGCTGATACACAGATGAGAAGAATATCAGGGTGAGGTATAGCATGGCAGTTCACATTCCTAAGGAGTAATTTTTGTGTGGTTTGGGTTTGTTTTCAATGACAGGCCTGGGTACTTTAAAAATTTACTACCCACATTTATATAACATGTTCTGTATCAACACACAAGTTCCATACGTTCCAAAATTTTCAATTCAGTGAGGAAGTAGAAGTTGAAACACCCATATTCGAGTGATCACTCTGAATGGCACCATGGAAATATTGTGTTCCCACCATCACGGCTGTGAGGCCCAGCGTGCCAAGAGCTGGGATAAAGAAAGAAGCTTTCTTTTACATTTGTGTTTATTAGGGTTTTTTATTATTTTAATAGGTGCCTAAGTTTCAACATTTCTTCCTCAGCAAGTATTAAATTGTGTGATTAAATGTGAAAAATGAAGTTTGACAAGATCTGTGAGGCTGCCATTCCAGGATTCAGCACTACAGGGGGAGGAATGTTGCCTCTTTCTTTTTATTACCATTTTAACAGGAGATTAATCTTTGGTAAGAAGTAACAAGGAAGTGATTTATGATCTATGGATACTTATGTTCAGGGGCAAACAGCTGTATCTGTTTGTAATCACGATCTGTTCCAAGTTCTGGTGGCCTGGCTCTATTGTCCTGGCTCTTAGTTGGATTTGTCCTAGAAGTCATGCAAAGGATGCTGCAAAGAAATACCCGAGCAATGTCTCTTCTTAGAAGACAAAAAGAAATAATAAGCTTATTTGAGAAGTGTAGAATTTTTATTTTTAACTTGGCAAAAAATGTACTGATTGATGAAAAATTGTGGTTAGCTGTCAGTTAAATCTAAAAGCTCTTCTACAAACAGAGGAGATTTTGCAAAAGGGAACATTTTATAAATATATTTACTTATTAGCATTTAAAAGCTATTACCTTGTTTTTAAAATATTAGAAAGCGCTTTGGATTTGATTCTTGAGATTTTCTACAAGACTAAGTCTAAGACCACTCTGTCAGTGACTATGTCCTATCTGAAAGAAAGAAAGAGGGAAAAGCAGTACTTTATTTTTCTTGTCACCCATTTCATCTATTTAGATTGCAAAAGGTGCAGGACAAAGGAGTTAGAACATGTTTGACAGTGCCTAGCTCAGTATGGTTTTGATCAAAATTGGACATTGTAAGTTTTACTGAAGAGTTCTTTAATGATAATTTAAATAGCATGAATAATAATAGTGATAATTTTAAAATATGCCTTTACTAAGGAAGTCCGTAAGTAAAGATGTTATCTTTTAATTCTAGCCTCAGTAGTGTAGAAGAATGATTATTAATTAGGATACATCTGTTAATACAACGGTCACGAGAACATTTTACCCAAGCCCCATGACAAAGCTGCTGTCTCCAGGAGGCAGTGCGTGGTGAGAGCATCCTTCCAGGAGGGGCAGCTGCGAAGCCTCATGGCTCCAACCTCGCCTGCTCCAGTCCTGCCTGCCCTCAGAGTCCAAGGCTAGCAGGTGGGGTAGCTCATGTGGTAGCATCCTCTGCCTTCCAGTCCCTTCATAGAGGAGACACCACAGTGCTTCCTAAACAGAGGTTACAAACAGCCTGCCATGCCTGCCTGATATGGGTAGAGGAAAACCAGGTTCCAGGGCTGGGAAGGATCCCTGCTGCTCCCTACTGCTCTGGGACGTACCCACCTGAGGCCACTGGGTGTAAAGGAGAATAAGCAGAGTCAAGCAGGAGGTGCCAGAGCTAGCAGACAGCTCCCAAATGCTGCCAGTAATTTCTCGAAAGGAGTTTGGTTCTCTTGTGTTATAAAAGCTCATTTATAAAAGTAACCAAAATGTCATCCATTGTTTTAGGCACAGGAGAAACAAACTGTGCTCTGCAATGTATTTGCTGCATGCTGTTGTACTTCCAGAGGGTGGTTTCTATATCATAGCCGAGAAATAGTGTCTTTGCATGGATCAGGAAACCAGATGTGTAGCACTCGATTCAGCTATTCTGATCCAGTCTGCTTCTGACCAGCAGAACAGAACATGAGCTCTTACGGGGGTTTCACTTCCTAGGGCCCTGAAATGCGAGCTGCTTTTTCTCTTACTGTGGCCCTGCTGCCGCTTCCTGTTACAATGGGATGTTAATTATCAGCTTCTAAGGTAAAATGTGAGCATTTTACCTGATTCTTTGAAACTCCTGCATGGAATAATCTTCTCCTCAGGAGGCACGTGCTGCTGGTCCTACTGAACCTGACATATGGGGTTGTCATTCTTGTGCTTAGCTAGCATTGATCTTTTCAGCATTGTTAATGGCGACTGTGTATCTCTTCTCACAGTCCTGTCTGCTGTCTGAAACGGAGTCTGTGAAATCCATATCAGGTGCAAATACAAGGGAGGTATTTAGTATTCTATTTTTCATCATCAAAATCAAGAAGAGCTTGTTACTGCACTTTGCATGGACAAGCTCTGTTACCCTGTGCTGCTCTCTCTTAGATCAAATGTAACGATATGTTTGCTGTTGACCTCATTTAAAAGCCCTCTAGAGGAAAAGTCTGAAAAAGTTGATACAGTTTGGCATGGATATTCATTATGCATGGGAAGCGCATTGCTTTATTTTCATTAATTTTACATAGAAATGAGATACCGAGCAACATGCTTTTCTCATTTTTGAGAGCTTCACAAACCTTATGTTGTTGTGTTTTGTACACAGAGCCACTAATAGGCAGGCAAATCCAAAAGCATTCTGTATTCCCCAGCTCATCGATCCGTGTTTAAAGAGGGTGGGATTGCCCTTGTGTTAAAGGCATTCTGTTACTTCGTCTGGCTTACTGTCTTGTCTGAAGACTGCTTCTGCAGCATGACTGGCACTGATGAAAAAATGTCAGGTGCGCTGAGAACAGAAAATATTCCTCTGCATGTCATTGACAATGATAACTCATCAGGATATAGGTGTGGAGGCTATCGAAATACACAGGCAAGGGTACAGAAGCCTAGCTTCAGCTGTACCAGAGTAACAGCATCATTCACAAAAAAAGATTGCAGCTAACATACAGCCTGTGTTGTCGACTTTCACTTTTAATAGGATTCCTACATGGTACTTTTTGATTGAGTAAACATCATTTCTGTCTGCTTTTTTTCTGTCTGAAGGGGCTGTAAGCGAAAGGTCAGCATGTCAAAGTTAGGATGGTTTTTAGTAATTAGATGAAAGAGCAGAATGTCATTTGTTATTGAAGTGTGTCCTTTCGCCTTAACAGCATGCAGCCAAAACTCTGAGAAACTTGGGGAGCTCTTCACCCAAAAGTGATGATTTATGTACTAGTGAAACAGGAATATCACTTTTTTCATTACCCCACATGGAACAAAATAATATAAAATTCAGCACAGTCTCATGAAGACAATTAATATTGAAAGTAAAGGTATTTGAAATACTTTCTGAAATACTATTTGAAATTCAAGCTCAAACCTGTTCACAGTGACCGTAGTTGCAAAGCTGTGTGTGTTCCATGAACACAAAAAACAGAAGGTCTGCAAATGCTGCACAGCCACTTCTTCTGTTCTGCTTCCTATCCCTCCTCTGCAGCATCCAATTTGCCTTACTACAAAGCCCCGTGTTCCAAACCCTACAGATGCCATCGTAAATCAAATCCTATACTTTTTTTTTTTTTAAACTTTCAAGATCACTGCTTTTTCTCTATAGCACAAATTACATCAGCTACAATCCTAGCAATCATAAAATTATCCCTTCTGGCCCTGAAAACTTAGCTAAGATCTAGTGGTTTGGCCACAAAATTAGGAACCATGAACTTCCTTGTAATTCTGAAACCATTGCTACTTCTTTCATTCAAAGTAAGCAAGTCCTTAAAGCTGCTTCTGGTGGCATTTTATGGGTAGTATGGGGATAATACCTTTTTCCTCTGAGAAGTGTAATGAAAATTAGTAAAAATCCATACTCCTGAATGATCTGAAGAACTAAGTGCAGTTTTCTAAGTATAACTAGCCCTGATTATGGATTTTGTTTTGTGTGTGAAATGATAAATATCTGGTTATTTCTGGTATTCTTTTCAGTGGGCTAGCGCATTCTCTTAACACCAAATTAAAGATAATTAATCACCTCTGTTGTTACTAAGGGTAGACCTTCTGCCCTAACTTACCTCTGTGTAGACCTATAGACTGTTTTGTGATGTACCTGGAGTTTGAATTAGGTTAAGGTTGGACTCAAAACGTTGACTTTTAATGCAATTTAGGTTTTCACATGAATTTAAATTTTGCTCCCTACCTCTGCCTTGGAATAGCTTGTATGGGCTCCATGCAGCGACCCAGAAAACCAAACGTTGTATGTGGAACGTCTGTCTGAAGTTTTGCCTAGCAGTTACTCCTAATATTGTATGACCAAAGTTATGGCAGGAAAAGAGAGATGATTATTGACATTTCAGATTGTTACTTACACAAGCATGGGGTTGGTAAGAGTGGCATTACTCACGTGAACACATACTGAAAGGGATAAGTAAAGCTTTTTCTTGGCTGAGGACAATAGCTTCATATTTCCTGTGCTCGCCAGTCCAAGCGAAGCTCTCCGTGTGGGCGTCGCAGCGAAAGACAAAGGAGGAGGAGGAGGAATAGGCCCGGCTCTGTTCCAGGCACCCTGCCCTCCTGCATCCCAAGTGGTGATGGAAGCTGTTCTTTTTCCTTCCGAGTTAATCCAGCCCTGAGCTGGATTAGCAGTGGCGCGGCTCTTTGTCGGAGCGGAGCTCAGAATGGATAGCCATGTGGGTATTCCCAGCTGGGAGTCCTGCCCTAAGTACCCTCACTTGACACACATACACAGTCTCTTGGCTGCCTGAGACCCCTGCCCATCTGCTTGGATGGCGTTGTGCCCAGCTCCCCGGCTCACTGGCCGTTCTCTGTGAGGCTCTGCTGCCAAATAGTGATTGGTTCAGATGGACAGCTGACATAGCATTGCTGCCTGCTCTTCCGCTAGCAAGTCTTTCTTTCAAATAAACACCAGCCTCTGTTACAGGTTTATTTGACCCTCCTCTACTTAGAAAGTTACGCAAGCAAAATTCTGATCTGATTGAAGCTGTGGTAGCCTTCCAAGTGATATGACTGGGAACAGATCTGAAATATGTCTTCTCTGCAATGGAGGAAGGACACAGGAAAAAAATGGGTCTGCCAGCTGGTGCTGAGTCCAACAGTCTGCTGTGTAGTGCTTTACAGATGACAGAGAAGGCCCGGACATAAAGAGCGGTTCATGGCAATTGAAGCAAGGAAGAGCCCAGTCTCACTGCGGTGAGTCCAGCGGAGTGCAGGATATGGTTTTACTTAATATTTTTTTGTTTCTGCACAATATTTGAGTCATGATGCTCTTTCTCCCTAAAAGTAAAGATACCTAGCTTCCTGATCACCTCCCACCCGGCTGTTTTATGCCTTTGTAAAGACCTCACAACCCAGCTCGTGTATGTGTACCCACACACATCCATATACAAGCTCATTCTGCATTTTGGGATGCTCATAGTCTGTGAGCCTTCAAACCTTCTTCTTAACTGCTGTCTCAAAATGAGCTTCTGAACAAGATACTGAGAATTAAGGCATTGTAAAGGGAAGCCTCCTGCTCCAATTCTCCAATTGCCTTTTTTTTTTTTTTCTTTTAAATCTATTAGAAATGTTTCAGATCTTCAGAAATATTTTTTTACTTGAAATTTCTATATTGTGGTTAACTACAAACTCTGGTTTGTTCTATGAAAGATAAATGATGGAATCCTCTCACAGTTTAAATACCAATGCCAGTTAATTTTGGTAAAAAGTCCTCTAAGTAGTTGTTACCCCATTATGTTTGTACATGGCAGAATAACACATGGTGAAAATTGGACCCTGTGCGTTGCAGTGTAAAAGGCACAATGGGAAAGGGAGTGAGCTGAAAGGCAGCCAGGGCTCTTTTATTGCCTCTGCTGTTGAGCTGCTTTATGACCCATAGCAAGTCACTCAACTTCTCTGTGCCTTGGTTTTCTTTTGGTATTAATTAACTAAATTGTAAGTGATTCAGAAACAAGACTTCTACTCCAACCTTGACTTGGGATTCAGTTTCTAATGAATCAAAAGTAATAATGTTGCAAACTTCATAATCAGTCTTTCATTTAGCCAAATAGATTCTTACTTTTTTGGGCACAGATTTTACCAGCTGATTTACTTACACAAAGATAGTGTTCTGAAATAAAGCGAGAACATTGTGACAGAGCTCATGCATCCTGTATTGTCATCTGTTTTTCCATTCTACACTGAAACAGAATCACAATATTTTAGATCCTTTAAAACAAAGAGCATAGCAAAAAGTGAGTTATTTGTTCTATCTATGATAGCTTACACAACTCTCCTCATGCCTAAAAATGAAAAAGAGCACTTTTCTTTCAGCTAGTATATGTGGCTGTAGCTGTATGTGTGTATCATGTTGTGCATGTGTGTATAATATACAAATCCAGTTTATTAAAATAAAAGGTTTCATATACATTTGCAGTTAGGTATTAACTTTTCATGGTTTCAGTGTTATGCATGTGACTGTTCAGGATATAACCAGTGTCATACAGAAGCCTAAAAACAGATGTCCTCTTCGGTGAGGTGAGCAAATGGCGGCTTCAACTCCTTCTGTAAATGTAGGTCAATTTGTGCTTCAAACTGCGGTGCCCTGTGCGCACAGTCCCAGCTCACACGTACTCTAGACGTTGCCGGAACAATGATTTCTTAATCTACTTTTCAGTTTATTGTTTATCTACTCCCTCAGCGGCATGACGTGTTTGAGTTGCATGTAGAAGATTTTTCTTAGTTCAGATGGTTGACAAAGGTGTTTCTGCTTGGGAGCTTTAAGATTTTACCAGTTAGAACAGGCATGTTGTTGTTTTGTTCTTTTTTTCCATAGACTGTCGTCTTTCAAAAATAACTTCTGTGTTTTGAAAGTCTCCAAAGGTAATACAAATAGAGAATAAACTACAAGGATAGGACAAAACACATAGGGGTAGGAAAGAATGAGGACTTCTCACTGTTCAGCCACAAGAAGGTTTGAGAGTGAATGTGATAAAATTTGTGTAACTTTCATACAGCTTTCTTGAAGAGGGTGGCTAATTTGTACATAGGTTCATAAATGTTTTTGCTTTAATGTCAGGAATTTAGCCAATAGCTAATATTTTATATTAGCTATTATTTCTTCATCTGAAGTACTTAAAATTGCTTATTGGTTGACCTCTGATCACAACTCAAGCACAGTAAAATTTCCCATTTACTCTTAGTCCTTTCCCATTTACTCTTATTCCTCTACCCTTTCAAATTTGATTAAGAAACTTCTGAAGGTTTTCATCCAATTAGTACAGGTAGCATTTACCCTGGCCATCTCTTTCTCAGTCTCTTCCTCTGTGCAGCAACAGTTCAAAAGTAGCCTTGAGAATTTTTCTCTTTTGAATGAGTAGCCTAAGTGTGAGCAGGCATTTTATGGTGGGACAGATATTTCCTTTTCTGCTCTCTTAGTGGCCACCCAAGAAATAGGTGCTTATTCTATCAATTTTTTTTTGTATGTCCATGTGCATATAAACATATGTGCACGCTTTTAGAAAATGCACGTGTATATTGTATATACAAGCATTACCCTTGAGGGATGCTTGCTTGAAATATGCAGGATTTTAAAAAGTGTGTTTCCCAAAGGGCAAGGCAGCAGCAAATCTTCCACTCTACATCACAGCTAAACATCTACACACATTGCTAAATGTGCTGGGAGAGAGAAAGGAGAATGTTAAAAATATATATATAAAATAAACTGAAATAAAAAATAACATTTTTCCAAGAGGGGATGTGAGCTTATTTAGAGTGTAATTGCAGAAATGTTATAACACTCTCTGACTTCCACACTTGAGGGAGAATCAGATTAACCATTTACATTAAATTACAATGTACACGCTTATGAATTAGTGCTTCAAAATCCATTGTTATGCAATTAGTGCAACTACTGCAACTACCCCCAAACACTTCTGCTACCTCTAAAATACAAGCATATGCAATTTCCAACACAATCTCACGATCTCCAGTGAAAAAGATGATTGCTGAGGAGGCAGGAGGACTGTTTGGGTAGCTCACAGATTTATAATTTAAAGGAGTCTGTGAGATTCAAAACATTATTCTGAGATAACAGCTGAAAGTGTAGATCTGCCGTGATAATGTATTTACTAAAGAAACTTTACAGATAATACCCAGCATTATCAGATTATGTGCATGTACATAAGTGTTTGTTGCTATGGAGTCACAACTTTTACACGATGCTAATATGCCAGAACTTTGCAATGCACTGAGCACTCTTCAGCTGTGAGCTTGTTTTAGATTTTTCTTGCTAGCATTTGGGAACTTAAGGATCCAGCCAGTTCATGGAAGTGTTAGGGGGATGTCTCCACAAACTAAATAATAAGCTAGATCAATCCCCTTTGATGGGCCCCCTTTTAAAAGGTTATACAAAAGAACTGTTTTGTTTGAGCGAATTGCCTGCTACTTTGTGAAAATCATATATAAATGAGTCCCAGATCAATACTCTTGAGGCTGCAAAGGGAGGAAAAAAAACATAAAAGATAGATCAGAAGCTATATTTTAGCAAAAATGTCTCTTAAGTGCTGTTGTCTGACACTATGAACTCCAATCAATGTGTCAGTATTTTGGAATTTGAAAGGAAATAGGGATCAGACCTGACAATCCAGAGCTGAAATTTGATGCTCTGGTCTTTTTGATAAACTGACAGGCAGTGAAAATTGCACACGTCTGCAGGGAATCAGGAGAAAAAGAGAGACAGTTTTGTAGAAAGTCTGCTTATGATTCACAAAGGCATGCATTTTATCAAAATGGATTGCTTTTGCAGTGTGTGGCAGGTTGCCTTCCTCTTTGAATGGAAGCTTTTGCAGCTTGTAAACCAGTAGGTTTTGTACACATCTACAATGTACTGTGGCTGCTGCTGGCTTACGATTTCACTGCTCTCCCATTCTTGCAAATGAAGCAAACTTGACAAAAACAGATAATCAAAAAGGAATCAGAAACTTTAGCCCCAAAGATTTTTTTTTCTAAATGTATGTTCAAATGTGGCAAAGTGGGATTTAAAAACAGTTCTGATCAATAGTTTAGAATAACAGAAAAGGATTCTTCATGCTTCATCTCCCTAAGCATTAAATCCATTGCATTTATGTAACACTTTTAAACTGAGACTCTCAAACCATGTTGCAAAAATGTTCAGTATTAAAATGTCCTGTTCCTGCAGACAGATTTCATTACACCCCTATTGCAGACTGGCAAACTGAACGACTGAGATTGGGTGCCCTGCTGAGGTCAGCCAGCAACCAGAAGGCTGAGCTGGGAGCAGGACTCGGACCCCTGGCTCTCAGGAAGGCAGTCCGGGTGTAACACACAGTTTGCCACTTTTAAGATACTGGAACCAGATCCTAAATCTTGCATAGTGTGCCTCCGTGTGCTTTGTGTAAGGGAACAAAGAAGTTGTCCTGTGGGACAGGCTCACTGATCCGCCGAGTTCAGCGTGCCCTCTGCGAGCTGCTGAGACTTCCAAGTGCTTTACCCGCTCGGTGGGGGCTTTTAATGGTTAATTAATTTCTGAAATCTATCTCTGTTTCATTTTAGTGCACCAAATATGGGATTAAAATCCCTTTTGAAAATTGCCATTTTCAATCATGTATTAACTATTATAACTTTTTTTTTTTTTTTTTTTCAAACATATATCGGTTTTTAAGTATGCTGGCAGCATGCGGTGGAGGTGGTGCCCCTGTGTTACCAGAATGTTTGAGCTCGGAAACACTTCTCTTAGTACATTTCAACTTTTCTAAGATCCCTGCTTCTGTTGCTTTTATGGCCTTTACAGAGGTTACAAAAATTACAGCCTATAAACTGTGCTATGTCACTTTAGCTTTAGTTTATAGTCTTATAAGAGAGAAAATACCATCACTTTTCTTCATTAGAACAGCAGTCTTAAATGCTCTTTTATGTAAGGAAAGTTCTCCGAGTTTAATCCCTTGTTTCCCTGTGCTCTCCTGCAGACATCAGTAATATCAAAGCGAGCTGTCAGCTGAAAACCACCACCCATAAAACTTGAAAAGATGGCTAAACACACTAGAAAGTTTGGCTTCGTGGTTTTATTGGCCATCTCTGAAATGAGAGCGCTATGTCATTCGGAGATGGTCGCACAGCTGTGGGGACAGAAAGCAGAACGGCTGCAGGGGGGTTGCCAGGACGGGGAGTAGCAGGACGGGGCCCTCAAAAGGCTACAGGTCGTCAGAACTCACCCACCGCTGTCTGGTTCAGCCTAACTAAAGCTGAAGTCATTACGTTTGGTTGTGATTTGTGAATCTTAAATATGGAAGTCCCTTGTGAGTTCTTCATCACTGAGAAAAAGCCTTAACTTCACTCTGTGCCTTTGGTAGAAGGGGAAGAAAGTATCTGTCTTCCCTTAAATGAAGTTACTGTACTGTGTGGTACTGGGGGAAAGCAGCCAGTCCCACGCTGCTGCTCTTTTACCATCCATTACCCTGCTTTCCCATAGCAGCAGCAGTAGATAAAGTGAGTCAGACCAGCTCGGCTTCTAGAAATTCATGTCTACCTTAATGTTCGTGGATCCCCTACATAAATCAAGTGCAGTTGTGTCTGAAATAATTTTCTGCCAAGGCTAATACAGCTGTTTCATTCTTACATCGTATCAGGCAGCGAGCAGGGTAGGATTGTTTATGCAGCTGGGAACCTTTTGCTTACTGGATTCACTCTGTCTCAAGCACTGTGGAGCATAATCTAAGCAGCATGTTATGGTCTGTACAGACCACTTAGGTGGAAGAATCGATAATGGAGAAGTAAGTATTGTGTATCAAACAGGGAGGAGTGTCATCTGGCTTCTTTAATGCTATTACATTGCATACTGATGTTTCATTGGAGATAAAATACACCTACATGCATCGCGAGCAAGGGAAACCACTGCTACTATTCCTACTTAAATAGAAGAGTGAAAGGTTGTTTGGCCTGGTGTCTTTCCCTCTTAATGTATATTTTCACCTTGGGGAATGGCTGCCTGTTATTGATTTATCTAGGAAAAAATATAACCCAGAATATATTAAACATGGTAGGTCCTATTCAAACTGGCAGCGTGTGTAAATTTTTAGCTCTTTAGTGGAGGATAAAGGATTAGCCACTTTCAGTTTTCTTTTTACAGATAGATTTGTTAAAAATGGGAGACATTGTTATATGGCTATTGATTTTTCCAGTGTGCTTGTAGTTGTACTATCGTGTGGCTTCTTCTAGTTGTTTTTTTGTTGTTGTTGTTTTTGTTTTTTAATATCCTTAATGGGTATGATCTGTGGCTGAATTTTTATTTTTAAATAAATAACTTTCAAGCATGTTTGTTGCACCCATCTTTTGATGAAGCTTTGACCCAGAGGATATGCCTGAGTTGATTGTCATACTAACACGCTTTTGCTTCAATTTTGGCCAGTCTGACAAGTGAAAAATAGATGTCTGTCATGTGACAGGCTGCTGAATGTAAATTCTGTTAGCATTTGCTCCTCGGAGAGAGAGAAAGAGAAGAGGTGAGGGCTGGGGAGGGAGCAGAGAAGAAAGGGGGAGTTAGAGGAGGCTGGGAGAAGAAAGGCAGGGTGTGAGCTGCTCTGCAAAGCAGCACGCCAAGGAGAGGGCTGAAGCCAAGTTAGCTGTGAGCAGAAGCTAACAAGCCAGTCAGCTCTCTCCCGCTGTAGATGTCACATAACCCCTGCAGACACACGCCACAATTTCAAGTTAATAAGTAAATATGAGCAGTGAAGAGACACGTGTGTGGTGCTGTATTCAGGGATGTTGTCAAATCAACCCGGTTCCTGTATCGGCTGCACAGTGCCGGTACTTCAGAGCAGTATTGTACTTTGCAGACTGGTGCTCTGCAGAGGATTATAGAAGAGTTACATCTAAAGTTCCCAGCTAACTTCTTGGGGACTGAGTGATCACATCTAGCACAGTCTATTTTCTGCAGTAAAGGCTGTATCTGCTTTGTTGGTCTCCTAACTGAGAGAGGTGATCTTTATTTAATTCCTAAATCACACACTATTCATATTGCTGATGAATGTTTGTCTTCTGGCATCGTTATTTTGCTGAGCTAGCATTTAGCTTTCCTTTATACAGCATCGGGAGAGTTCTCTCGTTCTGCTACTTTATTTTGGAGGGAGATGTTTTGGACGCACAGAGAATGGAGCTTGCCAGTGTTTGAGAGCCTTTCTCCGAAGCAGAGGAAGTTCTGGTTCTGCCTGGCAGGAGGCAGAAGGAGCATCGACATACTCCAAACCTCCATCTGCCTGAACAGGTCATTCCCTTTTTCAAAAGTGAGTGTTGCAGTTGGCTACCAACTTATTAGCTCTAAATTAACAAGGGCTCCAACAAAATTGGAACTACATAGCTAAAGATGTCTCTGTTGAAATATTGCACAAACGTTAAGAATCATTTATTTGATAGCAGGCAAACAGGAAAGATTTTTTGACTGTGTCAACCCAAAGAAGCTTCTAAAGGTCAGTCCCCTGTCAGAACTGAACACAGCAGTACAGAGGGTGAGGATAATATGTGAGGCTCTGCTTCGACACTGGCCCTGTGATTGCCAGCATCTGTTGTGGTTTCCAGACTTGTCCAATGAGATTTGCTAATACAGTTGTGCTTTGTGCCATGCTACTGAATGCAAATATATGGAGCATGTTACATCCAATATAGCTCACCCTCAGGGAGAATCTTATTGCCACACTTCTCTTTCTACAGCCCAAGATGTATTGTCAAGATAACATGGATATAGATGAAATTGAATCAAAACTCAGATACTTGGTTTGCATCAGTAAATACAGACCTGAACTGCAAGTGGGATTCAGACTTTGACAAAATCCTGGCCTATTAGGATCAGGACTGAGACTGAGACCTTACAGTAATGAAGGGGATTTCAGCAATGATTTAGAGAGGATGTTCTCCCTGTTTGCCCATCTTCAGCATTTCTGACCCTTCTCAGGTGGAGTTCTCTGTCTACAGTATGTCTTCAAGTAGTCTGCATCACTGAGGATCACAAAGATCAAAATGATAAGTGGCATTTGGGAACAAGAAGTAGAGGCTGAAAAACTTTTTTTTTTTTTTTTTTTTTTGGCATTGTTTCTGCTAATAAGTGATGTGGGCAACTTGAGTGCCTGGGGGAATAGATCCTAGCTTTGTGACTCATGCTTCTTACTGTTGCTTCGTGGAATTCATGGATTTGAACCATCCTAGTTAACAGCATCACCCTTAGGATGGAAGAGTGATGATGGAAGTATTTTAATGCATTTGTAACCAATGATGGTTGCTAAGAATTCAGGCAAAATCAGCACTTTGTTATCAAAATGCCTAACCCACAGCTGTTTTCCAGAAATCATAATGCACGTGGTGACCGTAGCATATTTTCATATTACAGTTTGGTATGTATAAAATATACATGTGGTGCAATGTGTTAAGTTCTTGTTTTGGTAGTTGAGGTGCTGTCACGTTCTGTAACAGGCAGAAGTTGGATAGCGTTGTTTATGGAACAGAAATAACCTCTTACCATGCTGACATCTCCAGAAAAGCTGAAGTGTAAGATGTGTTATTAACAGTAAAATTTAGTTCACAATGATTCTGTTGGGATCAGTCAACATTCCTGCAGCCACGCTACTTTCTGCTGATGTCTTTTCTAGAGCACCGTGCAGCCCGGCTCCCTGTAAGCCTTGCCCCTGCCCTGAAAGCAAGCAGAGCACCTGGGACTTGACCTCCTCGCCAGAGCTCTTATCCTTTGTATCCACCTCACTGGCCTCCCATCGAAGGCTTTCTAAATAAACCTTCGCTTGAGTACTTACCAGATGACTTTCTTTAAGAGCCTCTGCGCAGCTGCCCCAGGGTTGCGGTACCGTGGGATCTGCTGCCCCTCCGCTGCAGGGACTGCCTTTTGTGCAAGGGGTGGACAAGCTGGGCAAACGACAGCTCCTCGCCCCTTCCCTCCAGACTGCTAACCTACAAAAGAGCAAAGCAAAATCGTATGTGCAGTCAGCGGCTGCACTGCTAACCCTCCTAAATCTGAATTGGTATTAAAGCAGTAGGGGGTGAAAACGACCGGGCTAAATGCAGGTGAGCCAGGCCTCTTGAGGACTGGTGAGGGAAAGGCGAGCAAATCGATACGTGTCATGGGATAGCACAGGGGCTGAAATGGCAGGGTAATGGCAGCAGCTGAAGCTTGCATCGATGCAGCGGGAAATGCTTTTTGCTCCACTGATGGCTGTTGTTCAATTTCAGAAAACACAGAAAGTTCTTTTTCATTATGAAAATTCAGCCAGGAGGAGTCCGCATGCCGGGGACACGTGCTTACAAACTGTTTGAACAGTCAGTGGTGTAACAAAGCGCTCGTCCCACCGTACAGGCACAGGAAGGTCAGTGAGTTATTTAACAATTGTGCTTTACCTACGAAGGAAATAGGGAAACAATGATCGAATCCATTTGGTCTTGATAGTGAAATTTACTCTAGAACGTAAAAAACGTTTTAGCCTATTTAAATAATGGCTGTGATTATAGCATGCTAATACGGTGTGTTCTGTACTACATAACATGTTATGAATAGCACGCTGAGTGTTTTTTTAGTATATGTAAATTACCTAGGAGCACAAAGGATGCATCTCTGAACTGTTTTTGTAGAGCTGATTACAGGTCTCACTGCTATAGGAGGAGGCTGAAAGAGCTTTGTGGAGAGGCATTGATTGATTAATAAAGAGCGCGGCAGCAACAGACATAACATTGCAGTTATAGATTTTCCATACTTTATCTTCAGGGCTTGTAAAGATACAGTGGTGATCAGATGATGAGGTTTTCTTTCACCTTGCGGTAACGTGCAACAAATCATAGCATTCTGCAGTGCCACAAAGCAGCTTTCTGCGGAACACCAAGTGAAAGAAAACTCCTCCACAATCACGACTTTGCAGTTAGACATTGTCCTTTCTCCTTCCAGTCTTCCAGCGAGAGATGCTTCCAACAATAATTTAAAGTAATGCCCCAGATTTAGAAACAAAGTGGGAACTGCACATTCAAACTCTTAGGGATTCTATTTTTATTAAATTGAAAATGTGAGTGGAAAGTCACATGTGAGGCAAGTGTGCATTTTATTCCTGCTGATAGATACAGAAGATCTGCTGAAGAAACCTGTATTTAGGTTCCAAATTAACCACTGCTCTGGCCTGGAGCTGAAAATCCTGTGTGTTAGGATAAGCTAGTAGCTTTGTGTACCTGGTTAAAACAAAGAGGAGATGTAAACTGACCCGGAGCAGCAGGTGACCAGAGTTTTATCTGTGCTGATGCTTTTATGTGGAATTCAAGCCCTGGCTGGGAAAACAGCCCTTTCCAGCTGCAGGAGGACCGATCTCACAGGCTCCCTGGAAATAATGCGGCTGCTTATTCATTAGCTGTCACTCGGCTGCGCTCCCGTAACAAACGTCTAAATAGGAGCAGAGAAAAGAAGTGCCACGGCAGACAAATGTTGTCTTTACCACGGAACTTCTCTTAAAGAGGCGCTTGTGTTGCAATGGGTTCCTTCAGCATTTCCATCAAATACCTTGCCAAGAAACCTACCTAAGCAGGACCTGAGTAACTTGAAGTTTACTTTAATAAGAGTTTAAAAGGCAGTTGTTTTGCAGCTGCTATGGTCTTTCTGTGGTTTTACACCCATTTTTAATAACATTTTGTCTTTCACTTGGCAATGAGAAAGGTGTGTACAAATGGCAAATGGGGAGTACTCAAATTCACAAAGACTTAAGACAAGTGGAAGAGGTAGGTACAATATAAGATTAATAAAAGCTACCAGAAGTTTTTCAGACAGTAGTTTGTTCTTTAAATTGGCAATAGTCCTTCCACATCTACATTATTTTTGTTCTCAGTTTATTCAAAACAACCCCCTCTTATCCATTCGCAATATAAATTAAGCAGCAGAACAGAGTACATGAAGTTCTTCACTAAAGCAGTTTTTTCTTGTATCTGTAGGTACATATATTTTCGAGGCTATTACAGGACAAATGATTTTAAAGGAAGAAACTGCATTTATAGGAAGCATCTTCTCCAGGATAATTACTTTTTTCTAAGTGGCGATTTAACTTATCTGTAGTATTCCTCAGCTCCTAAAACCCCAGCAAAATTTTACTCTGAAATATTATATGACTCTTGGAGGTTTTTTTGGTTCCAGGGATGATTTTGATTTAGTCCTGGGTGAAGTGATCTGGGTACATATGTGCCTATCATACAAACACATAGACACACGTATCCACGGGCTGAAGTCCCTAAGCCCTTTTTCAGGGTAAATATTGCACCAGGAAAGTGTGCGATAGCATCCCTCTGCTGTGTGTTTCTCTGAGGTGTGAGTAGAAGGCTGAGTAACAGTCACTGGGTTTCTGTACGGTGCCAGTGCTTAAAAAAGCAAGCCCTGTGTTCAGCTTCAGTCCTGAGCTCTCGGTAGAAGTTGTCCCTGAGAAATGCCTCCCAGTCAGAACATGATCACTAATGATAGTTTCCATTTTCAGCCTGTATTACAGAAAACCCTTTTGTTCCACACGCAGCCCACACAGTGACGCAGCACTCGAGCCCGATGTTGCAAACTTAAGTGAATTCTCATTAGCAATTTTAAAATATGTCCAGTTCTGTTGATGTAAATTAGCACTGCTCAGGTGCAACAGTTCCAACAGGAGAGGATTTTAGCCGATGCTTTGTAATGTTTCATTATAACCTGGGCTATATGCAAATATACCTGCCCTATTCCGTGCATGAAGCGAGCTGAGAGGGCTTCGGTCAGTCCCCAGCTGTGCAGGTGTGAGCCCGCAGGTGCTGGTGCTGTACCTGCTCTGGGCATAAACCCTGCAAGCTCGGCTTCAGGAGCATCAGTGCCGTACAGCTAGAAATAAATAAACAGTGCTATGTAATTAGCTATCGCTGTGATATGAAAAATGTGAGCACATGCAGGCATAACGCATTCCAGATTTTGCATAGGATTTAGCAGCAGTGTGTTTCAAATATCAGCAGAGGAAATCTTTTTCTATTGACCCAACAAGAAAACAGTGTGAATTCTAGGATCGATTGCTTGCCAAGTTATCCCATTTCTTTTTAGAGACTAAAAAAAGTATATGTGCATACATGTAGAACTTTTAAAGTACTTTCTTCTGATGATCTTAAGGATGTTTCCAAACTTTGATTAATATCTCATGTGCAGTGTTCCTGGGATCTACAGGGCTCACACTCTTCTACTCTTAAAATAAAATTGTGTTCATGATGAAAGGTAACAACTACTGTGAAGTGAACAGGAGCACTTCAAAACAGCTTAAAATGGGAAATGAAAAATTCTAGTGGAGACTTCAGGTGAATTTAGTAACTATATTATTACTGCCGGGCATATGATCAGAATATATACGGAGAGATTTCATACAGCACCACAGTGCCTGTTAATGTCATCCTGGGGCATTGTTTTAGCACTGACTTTGAGAGGAGAGAGACTCGCGCTCTGTACCAACATTGTGTGCTGGGAAGGAATAAAAAGCCAGTTCTTCATGGTAAATACTGAACAACACAGGCTTGCCAAGTCCTCTGTGGCACTGGACTCTTAACATGGAAAGCAAATAAAACAGGAACTGTTTTGCAAGTAGATCCACTTGGATTGCCTCAGCACTTTGGTATATTAGCAGGGCTCCAAAAGGGATGGAGGAGAATGCTTATTTATTTTGGCTTCACTAAATACATTTGCACAATTAAAAAAAAAAATCAGTAAAAATAAACTGTGTGTTTCTGACAGACTAAGCAAATTTGCAGCTCAGTACAGTGCAGAAAACTCTACGATAACCAAACGTAGCAAAAATATTACCCCTATGGAGGTGCCAAGATCAGCTGTGCTCCATATCTGTTGGCCAGCATCTCCTGGCACATGCATAGCGGTGAGGTGGGTCCAGCCCTTGCAGCTCAGCTTCTTTTCCAGATCCACTGCTTCTGCTCCTTGCTGTCCTGCACTGGCGTGCCTCTGCTTTCCCGGTCTGCCCAGGTTTGTGCCTCTGCTTCCCCAGCACCACTCAGGTTCACTGCAGCCCCCTCAGACTTTGCACAGGAGCTTCCACTTGAATACAAACCAGAGCATAGAAATGGAGCATTTGGGGTTCTTTCTTCTCACGGCACACAGACCTGCCTGGCAGGGGTGGGAGCTGCACACAGACCATGCAGGCTGCTTCTTCCAGTTTGCCTCTGATCAGTTTTTACTGGGAATATTGCAGAGCTGGTAGAGTAGAATAGGTCCCTTGGATTGAGTAGATGTTAACAGAAAGTGTCAACACAGTACTTATCCCCTGCCTGTGAATCTGTCAGGATTCCTTCATGAGACCCCTTAGAACAGAAGAGGTTTTATTATAATGATACCAAAGGAAAAAAACTGGTGTGCTTCAGAGAGAAGTGCGTTTTCTGCCTGATTTTCCGTCTGGCGAAGTCTACCTCAGGTCACTTCTCACTGTTCAGCTCTTACAGAAACAATATTGTCTTCCTTATGCCAGTTGTTCAGTTGGGGAGGAACCAGAACAGAGGAGGCTCTGCCTCCTGAGCTTCTTGGCATATGCTTGTCACACAGGCTCAATGCTGTACCAACACAGAAGTATTGGTGTTAGCTCTAGAAGAGGCATTGGGCCCGGGCTGGTTTGTAGGGGTAATTCAAGGAGTTGATTTTTAGGTGGCCTGGCTTTCATGCCTTGCGTTGAGCCCCCACTGCAGCCACTGAAGTCATCTGGCACGCTGACATCCCTCCAGTAGGTCTTCCTTGTGGGACTTGCTGCCCTTCCTGCTCCGGTGGAATTCAAGCTTGTTGACCTCCAGGGTTTACTGTGAGGCCTATCTCTTCTCTCGGGCTAAAAAGGATTAGTTGGGAAGGGGCACTTATTAGGAGCAGGTGAGGAGGGTTTATTTATTTTTTAACTTGACATTGTGTCATTCTTGGCACATAGTACCCAAATCATGTGTAGGATTATATATTTTGTTCAAGCATTTACAATGCTGCAAACCCCATGTGATAAACCAAAACCTGATGAATTCTGAAGTATATGTTTAATTTTATCCCAGCTACACGATTAGCCTGTTGCACAAGGAGGCGGTGCTGTGGACGTAGGCTATTGCTGAGCATTTGATCAGAAGAGGGACCACAGAGAATGATTTTGCTGTGCAAACTTTCATGAAGATAAGGAGAAAGCAACACAACTCAGTCATGAGCGGCAGCCAATGGGGAATTTTGCTTTTTCGTTGCATCTATAGGGTTTCGAATCCCTATGTCTTTAATGATTTACATCTCTGAAAGGCTTTTTAGAACTGCACATGCAGACGTTTTGCTATTGGAGCACCACCAAAATGTCTGTGTAAGCACAATGTGCAGGGAAAAACATGTCTTGAAAATAGTATCCTGTAAGAAAAAGAGAAGAAGAAAAAAAAAAAAAAAAAGGCTAGAATACTGCAAAGGATTTCTGACCTTTCCTGAAGTCATGACACTTTGTTAATATCAGGGCTATGCAGGCTGATTTATATTTGTTTATTTAGAAAGTGAGGGGATCAGTATAAAGGCAGCCTAGAAGCAGAGTGGAAGATTGGGTGACTAAAATACCCTCAAAAACAGAGAGCACTTCTTGTCTGTTTCCTATTCCTATCTTTTCAGTTGTCTCTATGTGGGGCTTTGCAGTTAGCCCTGAAACTCCCATTTTTAGATAGGGTTATTTTTTTCTTCCAATAAAGACAAAAACATTTTGACTCAAGAAGGTTGCATTATGCAGTGCCATGAGACTCGTACTTCTCCCCCACCCCTCCCCTGTTAGCTAAAGCTGCTTTGTAATACATTAAATGATACAACACAAAAGATCTAATAGAATCTGAAATAGCTTGGCTTCTTAGAAACATGTAAAACAGTAGAAAATGAATATTGCCAACGCGCGGTCTGATTTCCATATTCTTTCCGCATTGTATTTGTGTATAATAGGCTTCCAGGAATGTTCGTGACCTTACAGCTGTCCCTTTTGTTTACAGTCCAGTGCTCTGTCCTTGAGATATGTTGCACACGGACACGAAGACAAAATCATGGCTTTAGGCCTCCGTCTCCCTCCTCTGGAAAAAATAAATAAAGCCCGTACAGGAGACGTTCCCCAGTCAGTACTCATGCAGATACGTACGGGTGATTAAAGCCTGGTGAAACAATTATAGATGGCAATAAAAGAAATGAAGCTCAAAAGGGAGTATAGCTTTAGCTCAGGAACTTCCAGGACAAAGCCTGCTAATATTTTTTTTCCCCAATTATCTGAACCTATATATCTAAACCATTTTTTTTTCTGATTATCTTCCTCCCTTAAAAAAATAAAAATGGACAGATGCCTTCCCAAGCAATTTGACTCGCTGCTTTAGAAGATGCTTTTGTTTTCAGAAGAGCCTCTCCTGCTCACACACACCCAGCGGGTTTCTTATTTGGTGCCGGAGTCGGCAAACAGTCCACACGCATTTACGATACCGCTCCTCCAGTGCGAGGGTGATGCTAGGTTTATTTTTGCCACCGTGCAAATTCCCGTCCTCTTTGAATAAATGTATTTTTCTGCTGATATTCTGCTTTCTGGCAGGTGCTCAAAACTTCCTTGTTCAAATGTATTTGCAGATGGCGCAGCCGTGGGTTCTGTGTGGTGTCTGTGCAGACAGTGCACAGCCTGGGACAAAATTACAATCGCTAATTATTTTAGAACGAAGGGCATATGTGAGATTTCAATATCAAACGTCTTGATAGCAGCCGTGCTGTGCGTGAGCTTTACCTGCTCTAACTCTGGTTATGGAGTTGTCTGGGGCTGAGATTTCACTGGGATCTGATAGGGAGCATCCCAAACAGCCTGTGCTGGGCAGACACAGGCAGAGCTGTGCAGTCATCCTGAGAAGTGAATGGCTCCTGCACGTTACATTAATATCCAAAATATTATCATTTTTTTCCCCTTGGTTTTCTTTCTGTGCTAGAAAATTTACCAACTGTGTTAAGCAATTGGATGGATGCCCGGTGATTGTAAAAGTAATTGTGCCATTCCTAGTGTAAAATCAGTGAATTTTGGTTACAGTTCAAACTTTTTAGAAGTTGCCCACTATTTGGGAATGTTCGGATTCATACTTGCTGTGGGATTTGAGCTTCATGAATGATTTGTAGCTGCAGAAGGGTGGAGGTGCTCAGATTAACCAGTTCTCTTTGGAGCCACCAAGCAGCTATTTCAAAGTGCTGTTAATACTCCGTGTCTGGACAGCAGTTTGGTGTGTACATATCCAAGCAGCACTACTGGTAAGGACTGTTTCGCAGCTCTGGTAACATTCCTAAAGTTCAACATTTACGAGCTTGTAACTGGATCTGCCGACATGCTGACTGCAGGCTTCTGAACCTCTCCAAAGGCACTGGCCAGGCTCCAGCCACCATCCTTGCCATGCTTCCTGGCACAGCTTTTTTAACCGACACCAATAATCAAAAGTGGGGTCTTTCAGCTCCTTTTCCCTCCATTTCCAGGACAGGCATTACCACTAGATAAGGTTAACCATCTCTTTTTCCTGTCCTCCACCTGGTGGACCAGTTTCACCCGTACCATCACAAACATAACCGATGAAATCACACACTTTGCCGAGAAAAGTGGACGTAGGCAGAACACTCAGCTCTCGCCTGACGTTTCCCACACCTCTCCGCAGCGTTTACAGTCCCTCTTGAGGCTTTGGGTGTGTGTCCTGCCAGCAGCTCGAGCTCTCTCTCCTCAGCACCCCTGAGCTGGGGCCCTCTCCTTCCTACAGTGCCTCCCCGACCTGCTCAGTTGGCATCGTTCGCCTTCAGGAGGCTTACACATTAAAAAGGCTTTTCTCTCCTCAGGCAGCTTGTCCTGCTTCTTTTGGTCCCTCCTCAGCTTCAGCTAGAGTTCATAAACAGCGTGTTATCGGATTTCCCAAATTATCTGGGCTCTTCCTGTTATTTACTGGGTAAATAAATAGGTGTGTAAGACGTTTAAATGAAGAGTAAAAATACAGTCCTTTTCCAAAACAACTTCAGCGACCTATGAAAATATTTGGTTATAAAACCACAAGCAAAAATGTCAGTAGGACAGGATATAAGGAGTGAATCACTTGTAGTTCAGCTGTGTCGTGTTATCTAATTTTTGTTACATGTGTGAATTTTATTTACTGAAAGATAATGAAAGAATTAGTGTCTGGTGAGGTTTTTTAGGGAGAGTATCGTATTTTATCAAATCCTCTGGTTAAGAGTGCTGTCTCACTTTTTTCCACTTTCTCTTAATATACACAACTGGCTCGCTGTTTTATTGCTTATTCTGTAGCTCTCTTGCTTTCCAGTAGCCCTACCAGACTGTGGTACAAGGGACAAGAAAGATCCCAATGCATGTTTGAGGGAAAAGACCTTGAACAAGTGTTCTGCCTCTGAACTGCGGGCCACATGGGTTCTGAGTCGGGATCCTGCTGCCATAAAAGTCAAAGTCAGTGCCTGAATGAGAATTTACTATGTGCCTTTGAAGTGTACCTTGAAATACATGAATATATGGAAGTATACCCATGATTGTATAAAAGTTCTGGTGCCGTCTGAGCACTGATGAGTAGCAGTTAGCAGTCACACAGTAAATGGGTGCAGGTGTTCGGCATGGGCACCCCAAGTATGGTACAAGGACCAGATACATCCTAGTCTTGTTCCCAGTGATCTGCTACAGAACGTGCAAAGAGACATTAGGCCTGTCTTATGAATTATTTTTGTAAAATAGATATCTATATTTATAAGAAGTACCAGGGCGAATCCTTTTCCTGCAGAGCTGAGCACCCTTCATCCTCATTAGGAATTTATTAAGAGTGCAGGATCTTCAGCAGTACAAAGGAAGGTGCCTCTTACAAAGCAGACTCCAGGTACGTTCATGTCAGCTCTGTCTTTGTTTTAAGGCAAAACACTGCTCTTCCACCTTTGCATCCTAGCTGAGACAGATTGCATAGCTGGGTTCATATTCATATTGCCAGTTTACCTTTATATTCCCCCAAAGTAGCTTAAATAAGCTAAAAATTTTACTTATCCTGTATCCAGCACACTGGCAGGGAACTGCACAAGCCTGGTGAACTTTAAAACTCAAATTCCACATAACCCTGTGTATATCATTGCTGTCAAATGAGCAAATTGAAACTGGAAAACGGGAGCATTTCTGTGGCCGGCATTTAAGATGCTTAAGATGCTGGAAGGGAAAGAAAAATAATGGAAGCACTTGTCATAAGCTGGGAAATAGATTTAGCGCGTATAACATGACAAAGGTAAACAAACATGATCAAACAAGAGCTGAGCAGGCTTGTAAGTAACTGAATGCCACATGAAGCGCAACTGCTGGAAGGATTTGGTGAGAGGGGAAACAAGAGCGAGCAGACAAGACAGACAGCGACATGGTCTGAGCTGAGTGCTTTCTGATGGCACTGGAGATTGCGCTCCTCTTGGCAGCTGCTCTGGTGATTTCCCCCACTGAAAATGAGCTGGGAGAGCGCATCATGTGCATCCCTTGCACCTTTGGTGACACAGCCTGCAGGTCGCAGATTAAACATGTTCTTGGCAAACAGCTACGGTCTGGCCCTTCGTGCACAGTGACTCACTGGGGTGGCAGTTAGGGGTATTGCAGAGCTGAATTGTCTGGATTTTTACGTGAAATGTCGCAGGGTAGATATTTTTTACTTTTTTACAGTTTTTTTACTTTTTGATTGCTTGCTTTTTTAGTGGAATTAATTTGATTTTTCTGTTATTCTATTCTTCTGTGTCCTGTTTTGTTTTATTTTATTTTATTTTATTTTATTTTATTTTATTTTATTTTATTTTATTTTATTTTATTTTATTTTATTTTATTTTATTTTATTTTATTTTATTTTATTTTATTTTTTTCCATATGATAAACTTTCTAAACAATGCATTAGGCTACAAATAAAAGTAGCATTAGCTGAATAGTGTTATCATCCCATACAGATTTGCTCAGTGAGCAGTAAGCATAAGGGAAGGTTACTTTGCAGCGCACCAAGTACATCCACATATTGCAAAGTTGCTAACACATTGTAATATTGCATCCTATTTTCATTGTACAATAACTTTCTCACGCAGAAAAGCCCTCATTCAACTTCTTTGTATATGTAGAGATTATTACCATGACATGGAAAAGCAGTGAGATACTCTGCCAACATGCAAATATTTCATGAGGAAGAGACGGGCACAGGAACTATCTCAGCTCCCACATTCATTTTGCTGGGATCCAACATCTGGCCATCCCCAAGGACATCCCCTGCCTACCCACCACGAACACAGGTCCGCTTGCCAAGCCCAGCTTTCTGGCTTATTTGAACCCTTGAGGGAAGTTGATGCCACTTTTATGTTTTCAAACGTATCCTTACAAGGAATATAAGATTTTCTTTTTACATTTTTATTCCGTTAAGTGGGAAAATTGATGGCAGTAAAGCCTAAAACTGACCAGGCCAGCTGGCAAAACCAAAGTGGAAAAATATTGAGATGTTCTGTGGGTTTGTCTCTGTTTTCTCACCTATAGTCTAGGGGAAGAATGAGTAGGGTATCTATAATGTTCTCAGCATGTTTTAATGCTCTTATAATCCACTATGTTTTAGGGTGACAAGCTAGAATACCTGCAAAACATATTAAAAAAAAATAGGTTGCAAGGCTGGTTTTTTACTACCCTTGAAGCAGTAAGGTAGGGACCATCTGCACAAGTCAGCGTGGTGTCTTTGCATCGGTCAGTCTGTAGCCGTTATAGCTAAAAATATTTTTCCAGTCCTTATCTGTAACGTCGTAGTCTGGTGACACTATTTTCACAGCAGAAAGGGCCATTGATCAGGTTTAAATATCATCACAGCAAAAAGCAGTCAAAACAAAGCCTGCTGCAAACTGCCTTCCAGGAAGCACGGTGGGTAAAACTGGGGACACAAATCCCTGCGCTGGTACCTTTGTGCTAGATTTGCAGCTTCATAGAATATATTCACTTGTACTCTGCTCAGCAGCACAGTCCTGTATCCTGACAGCTGAGTAATGTTCTGCTCACGTCTTCCCTTGTAAAATGAAAAAAGTAGATAATTTAATATAGATGTGACAAGTACAAGATAGATTTCTACCCAGCACAGTTCACTGCTTAAGGTATTATGTTGAAAACCTTCTTTAAAGATAACCAGATTCTTATGTTCTCCCCCCCAGAAAAATTAAACACAATGTAGAGAAACCTTAAACTAGAAATTGAATTTATTCTTTAATAATTTAAGTAGAAAAATCTTTTATGTCTGTTATTCCCGAAAATAAAACAAGGTATTTTATTTCTGCTAAGAGCAGGTTTATTGTGAGGGCATGCTAGGTACAATTTTTGTATTTTTCTAGTGCACTTTTTTTTTTTTTTTGGCCAATCACTGCTTTTCCTTTCTGTAGTTTTTACTCTCCTCTGAATCACAGAAGTGGTGTGTTGCTACTTCTTGTGGCCATTGTGGTTGGAGACCGAAGCCAGCTTATTGCCTTCTTAGGCAAAGCAGGTCAAATTCTGTCACTCCAAATTACGTTTCTGAGCATAGCAGAGCATGCAGTCTGATTTCACTGCCTTCCTGAAGAAATGCATCGAGCAATTCTGGTACCTACAGATCCAGCAGCAATGGGTGCCGTGCAGGACGCGCAGCACTGTCGCTACATCCCACTCGGCTCCCCCTCCCTGGTGTGCAGCCCCTGGGGGCTGGACGGTGCTCCCTGCCGCCCCAGCCCTGTGCCAGCAAGGCACCTCCTTGACTGCAAGGCAACTCAGAAGGGAAGCAGAGCTGGCATGGGAAGTCCAGAGCCTTGCAGGATGAGGAGGTAGGGAGGTGTGGGGAGTGTCAGAAGGGACCAGCACCACGGTGGAAGCTGCGTCCCTGCTTACAGCAACAGCAGATTGACTCGGAGAGACAGAGGTTAGCCTGGTTTTCCACTGTCCCAGATCCCCAGAGATATCCTAAATCTTAATAGTATTATGGATTTATTGGAATCATTATGCTTTCTTATAAAATCAGTGTTGTAGAAGATCTAAATGGTTGTGTCCCATCACTAAGTTGAATATATAGTACCTATTGCTGCCCAAGGATGCCCATTTAAAACCATAATTCAAAACCTTTCGGACAGTGTTTTGAAAGCATTGAACAATAGCCTAATTTTTTTGTTCACTAAGTTACCCGCAGACTTCTCACTGACTGCAGTGGGTGAAATGTTAGCCCACTGTCAAACATTAAAAAACCCTCACTTTGGCTGCCTCTAGGCACTGACCAGAATGTATCTTTCAACCTGGAGCTTTTAATGCAGTTACCTATGTTGAAAGGAGGAACTTTTTTTTCGTGCAGTCGATGTGATACACACACACCGCATCCGTCTGATTCCTCTCCCATGCTCAGGTCTCCCCACACAGAGGAAAGAATACAAATGAACAGGTTGTATGAAAATGACCTCCCCTAATGTTTTCACCAATACCCTGCGTACAAATGACCCTCAGATATGCTAGTTAAAGCGAGTACTAATATCTTTAAACTAAAAAGGAATATTTTAATCTGGGAACACTTTAACAGCATTACTAAATAATTCATAACTATTGACTGTTTGCCCAAACTTGCAGTGCTGTACTATTGACTCTGCGTTCAGCCCGGCACGGCTGGTAACTCCCATTCACTTTGATGGGAGATTTGCCTGGGGTAGGACTGCGGCACCGATGCCTCGGATGTTAATTAAACGTGTAGTCATCTGGCCAAAAAGTGGCTGGTTGAGTCATGAGGACAGATCTTCCTGGCTTACCTAAGAATTCTTCTCAGTGTATAATTAAACCACAAAATCTGACATCAAAGTAACGATAAGGGCCTAATGTAACGCACGTAACTGGGGAAATTCAGGCCAACATTCCTGCCTTTGATCGCCCAACTGGGCCAAGCTGGTACACAGGTATGGGTCTGGATACTCCCTTTCTTGAGCATCGGTAGAGGGGAAGGAGTTAAAGCTGATGGAACTGGCTGGATTGGACGAACTGGTTGGGAGCAGTCATTTTTTTGCACATGCTTGCAGAATCCCTCTGCAATTACAAGGTGGAAGAGGGATCTTTAGCTAAAAGGAGGTTTTTCCAGGCTGGGAGGGAACAAACAGGCAGCTTACTTCTTTAACTTGTTGAGCTCCATACGTAATAGCACTTCATGCTCCATGAATTGCTGCACCAACTCTGTTTTTCCTTTGGGTGCTCTTTCATTAAGCCAGGAGAAAGTGAGGGGCAGGTGAAGGGATGTCCTAGTACCCAGTACCTTTACACCTAGGGGTGTAAAACCCCTCGGGGAGCTGTGCTCTTCGAGGGCACAAAGGTAGCAGAAGTCTAGGGACAGTGTTTTACCCCATATTTCTTGACACTATAGTTCCTAACTTTACAGATGCTTTTAAACTTTGTTGCTTTACATAACATTGCCTTAAAGAAGCTGGAAAATCAGGGTCTAGAAGAAGCTGCTAAGTGTTAGCAAAATGAGCTGGAAAACCAAGGTCAAAGAATGGTTACCTCTGGTTTACTCTGAGTACGGAGAGATACATCAAATGTTGTTCCAGGAGAATCTGTCCTGAGTCTGATACTGTTAAATATTTTCATTAGCAACTTCAATGATAGGATAAAAAGTGTACTTATTAAATTTGCAGACGCCACAAAGCTTTGAAGGCTCCAGGTATGGAGGAGAACATGATTTGTATTCCAAGGAATCTCGACGAATTAGAGAGATGGTATGGAGAAAAAAAAAAAAAAACAAAACAGGATGCAATTAAAGACAAGTCCAGTTTCTGTGCTTAGACAAGAAAAATCACTTACAGAATCAAATCTGTGAGAAACATCCAATTAATTTACAGTCTTATGGAAAGGGAACTAATGGTTGTAGCTGATTGCAGTTTGAACATGAATGGGCAATGCTGTGCTAGTGTAAAAAAAGAGGGGAAATGTCAGATTGAGATGTACAAACAGGAGCACAGCCTGCCAAACACACAAAGCATTTCTTCAATTTTCCAGCCCTGGAACAGCCTCAGCTACGTTAGGTTTGGTGTCTCCAGCTTCAGGGAAGACAAGGACCAGAACAGAGCAGTACCCTGACGTATGAGAACAGATTACAGGGTTTGGGGTTGTTTAGACTAGAGAATAAAAGACTGAAAAGGAACACGATAGCTGTCTTTAACTACGTAAAAAGCTGATGCAAAGCCAATGGGAATAACCTTGTGGACAGGACAGACAACAGGCTTCTGACAAAGGCTTTCTGGGACAGTAACGACAGTCAAACTCAGATTACCGTAGAGCCTCTATCTTTATTTTTTAAGTTGAGGTTAGGAAAAATGCTTGTCAGGAATGAGAAGGGTATAGGTCATCATGTCTTGGGGTAGGTACAAGGCTTCTTAAAGTGCCTTCCCGTCCTGTTATATAATATTCTCTGATCTGATGATAGATATATGTAGAGGCTTTAGGAGTCTCTCCAGTAGCCTCATTTCTCTTTTCATCCCTGGGCTGACTTGGCTGGCAGCTTCCAGTCCTGCACTCATGGCTTCCCAAGGCCTGATCCACGATCTGGAGATGTAGGATGCCCCACTCCTTCATTGGCAAACTCTGGGTTATTTAGGAGCAGGGGACTTCCCTCCTGGATGACATATTGCACAGCTAGACAGGTTGTCTCCCTTCTGCATCATGCAGGGATTGTGTTATTAACTTAGAATTGGCTGCGTTTTGGTTTCTGACTAATGGCCTCAGCAGGCATCTCGGATAGCTATTTCCTGGGACCCCAAAAGCCTCATGGCCAGAGAGATGGGTAGTCCCAGTGACGTTTCAGTTCTCTCCTTCCACTGCAAAAAGAAGATTTATGCCTCGTTCCAGTCTGATGTCTGTGCTGGATGGAAGGCTGCTGGGTTTCCCTACGTGCAAGCAGCAGCCGCATGTTTTCAGGGAGAATGACCTTCATTCGAGATTAAAGGGAACATCTAAACAAGACGGTTTGTCCTCAGCACCAGTCTTCAGCAAATCAAGTAGGAATGACTTCCTGCTCTCAGCCAGCATTACAGATTTAAAGACACAGCACTGATGAAGTTATGGGTCTGTCAGAAGTTATATAAGGTCACAGAAAAATATAAATAGTAAACAGTAGAAGACTGAAATGGATGGTACTTATTGGCCAATGCAGCAAGTCTATCAAACATGAGGCACATCAGCTGGATGCAGCCACATGATTTTATTTTTCTTGTCTCTATTTCATCTTAAAGTAATGCTGCAGTTTGGTTTCAGACAGTAGGAGGCAGTGAAAAGTGCTTCCGTCTACAACCTGCCTGAAGTTCCTAGGTAAAGACTTCTCCAGGATGAATTATTTTCCTCCTGAGAGTGTCTCTCATGCTAATAAGAAAAACAAGGGGAAACAGATTGCAAGATCTTAATAGGCTTTTTTTTTTTTTTTTCCTGGAGTTTGCATGCCAAATTCTGTCCTCACATGAGTTCTTGAAACCTCTCTGATTTCACAGGAACCTCTTGGCTGTAAAAAATAGATTTTTTTTTTGGTCTTAAGGTCTAAAAAGCTTCCTTCTGTATAAAGTGCTTTACACATGGAATGGCTGCTGAAGCAAATTGAGTAGAATGGTAGTCAATTTTACACTGCTGCCCTCCCACCCGAAAAGCACTTTTGGTGCCCTACAGAGACAAGAGATGAAAGAGGAGGGGTAGAAACATGTGCATGCACACACTTATAAAGGAGAAGGCTTTAAAAAGGGATGGAAAATGAAATAGTGCCATGTACTGTCTGGCCTACATATTTGTCTTGCTGGGTGGGGAGAGGTGTTTCTACACGATGGAACATATCCAGCAAATGCACATTGAACTAAATGCAGTTCTTATCTGCATTAGGACATTAGCTTCAAATAGCTTTGCTTTAGGGCCAGAATATTCCCAGGTTACATCAGAGAAAATGAAGATCCCAGGTTCAAATCAGTTGCTGAAAGATGCATCCCTACTTCGTGTGTCGCTATATTGCAGTTGTCAGGGGCAGATTTTGTGCTGATGTTAGTCCAGCATATCTCTGCTGAATATGTTACAGCCATACCAGTTGACATCAGCTACATTTCTAGCTCCATATCATCAAACCAATCTACACACTTTAATAAATATTGACCAGATGTCTTTAGCACAAATAAAATTACGTCTTCAGGAAAGAAGGAGCCCAGCAGCTCTGGCCAGCAGCATTCATAAAGATTTGCGTGTAGAAGTCTGTTCTAGAACATAATCTTCAGCAGATTTGGTAAAACAGAAGTGCTGCTTCTGCAGCAGCACCATTAGCAGTGTGAGAATGGATGCAAGAGGAAGGCATGCCAGGAAAATATGTCGATTATGCAAGGTCTCTGTCTTTTGCAATAAGAATGGCAGAGCGATATGACATAAAATTGAACAGCTGTTTCTCTGAGCACTCGAGAGCTAGTGGAATAGAAGTTAAGGATGTCATCTGTGTCCAAAAGGCAGGCTATTTAGTGCTGCTCTTGAATACTCTGCTTTTATTTTCAGGGATATAACAGAAAGGTTACACACAATATAATACAACAACTCCAACTGCTATTCTGTGTATTCTGTGCAGAGGCAGCCTGGTATGCTCACTATGGTACATATGTATTTACCCACTTGCTTTTCTCCCTCTTCTACTTACAAAAGAAGTTACTATAGCACAGGTAGAGCAATAGAGGTAATATTTTGTTTTCAGAGCTCTTGTGTATGCTCATGATTGTGAGTGCTCTTGTGAGTGTTCATGATTGCCATTCCAGGTGAACTGGGATCATAGAAACTTTATATACTGATTTGTCCTGCTCTAATTTTGGAATTTGACCATTGCTAGATGCAAAAGTTTATCACCTGTAGTGCTAGGAATAAAGAAACTCAAAACTCACCCAAATTCAAACAAAGCCTTCAAGGAGGTTTGAAAAATACTAGACTTATGCCTTTTTTTTTTTTTTTTTCACACCATATATCCATATCCATGATAGTGCAGGTCTTTATAAACATTTGAATTAGCAACATCCTCCACTATGTTCTCTATTAAAGCTGGAATGCTGGAAGAGTTGCATCACAGCTGGGCTGTCCATTATCACAGAGGACACCAAAAAAGAGACAGCTTTGCGATACTCCTTGTATGAAGCACCTGAAGAAATACTGACAGTCTTGTAATAAAGTCTGCTTTCAAGGATTGTATCTGATTTCAGAGCTCGAGAAAAATTTTAATCCCTCTCTCAGAACTTCCCATCATCATGGAAAGCCTTTTTTATTTATAATTTTCAGATAAATATTGCTATTTTATAAATATACTGAGGCTTTCTGCGTACCAGATATGGTGCTAGTCTTTGCAGAGTTGTCATTTGTTTTCTTTTTTTTTTTATCTGAAAAAGTTTTGTTTAATAGTGGCTCGAAGAAAGCATTCCTCTTTATAAATGTTGATTCTTTGCTTCTCGTTTGTTGGAGATAAGGAGAATATTCTCAAATACTGCAAGCTGTCATAGTTCCATCAGCATGGATACTGATTTAGATAATTTGCCTTACTAATTGTAATCATATATGTTTTTCCTAATCAGTAATGATCTTACGTTAAAAATAAAGTGAGATTTCTATCATCAAAACATTAAAGTTGGGCATTATCTTTGGAAGAACACTAATTTCTACGTTTATTTTCATTCATAAGGAAATGTATAATCAATTCTTTCTACTCAGTTCATTTCAATTAGGTAAATGTCTGGATCTATATTAATTATGACTTAATATTTAATTTTATTAGGTAGATAGGATCTAAACACAGCAGGATTGTGTTAATTGGAACATCTCTTTGCCCCAAAATTGGACTGTGTCCCAATATGCATCATTTGTATTGCAAATTCATTATTTATGAGTAGCATATCCCTCCCCCCTTGATCACTTCTATAGGAATTTAAAACATTTTACACTATATGCTGTATTCTCTCTGAATTCCATCCCAAATACAGTGTTACTTAGCTTCCAGTCTGCATTATGTAGGATCTGACATGTTTGTTTTCCATTTGATCCTATACTCTGTACCACCAGAGCCATCTTGCCATCAGTCAGCACCAGGATCTGGCCTTCACTTTGCAAAGTTAGCATTTTACTAAAATCATCAGCAAATTAAACAGAATTTTAAGAACACGGCTACTTGCATCAGTCGCACCCCTTAATGTGCAAGATCCATTCCTCTTCGTGTGGATCATGCCAAGGAAACTCAGACAGACACGGGACAGGGGTCACGCTGTACTTTGGAGCTCGCTTGCTATTTCTCTTTTGTATTCTTTATACCCTTGGTCAACAATTTTAAAGAAAGTGATAGGTGTATGATTTCAGATGTTATATGGCTCATTAACTGCAGTATAGCTGACAGTCTGATTTCAATGACTTGTTCCCTAAGTTAGCAGTTTTTTAGCACAGCCTGAGATACTTCAGAGGCCAGATGTGCAAAGGAATAAAAGAATGAGAGTACTCTTCCCTGCTCCTGTTCCCGGGCCTCCCTGAGGAGCAGCAGTTATCCTTGAAAGCTTCCCTGCTAATGCAACTGTTAGTCTGAGGAGAAGCATCCTCAGCTGCCCCTAGGCACAGCAGAACAGAGGAGGGCTTTTAGAAATTTAGGGAGATAAGGCAAAGGAAAGGTGCTGGCAGTGATGTTCATCTTAGATTTCAGAGTTCATGCACTCACTCGTGCTACAACCTGAGTGGATGTTGTAGCAGATGCACACTCTGCAAAATCTGCACCGACTAAAACCAGTGAGTTTGCACAACTCTCCTGGGGGTTCACTGAAGCCAGATGAGGTCACATTAAAAAGCAAATGAATTTCAGTGGACCTGTGTCTGCTGAAAGAGGGGAGCCAGTTACAAAGCAGGAGTTTCCACTCTGCAGCTGCATTAACTAGGAAAATACAGCTTACCCGTTATGGGTTCCCCTGAATTTGGGCCTGTTGCTGTGCCAAAGCGACTCTTTTTCACAAAGGAGGAACACCCGCAGAGCTCAGGGAAAATGGTTTGTGTGGCTGGCCACGTGAGGTTTTGTTAAAACACCAGCTCAAGCACAGAGACCTGACCTATGACTTTTTCCGTATTTTTGAGGCACAGTCATGTATATTCTGCAATGAAGGGAACCCGAAATGAAGAAACTCAGCATTGCAACCAGCAGTGAAGCGTCTGCCTATAAATAGTCTGCTTCAGTCAGTTTTAATCCGCAGAGACAGCTTTTATCTCCTGACAGCCCCTTCTCTTCTTTCGTCTCCTTCTGGAAACTGCTTCCTCCAAGATTCATTCAGATACACAAACACATTAACTTATTAAGTAATAATTATGGTAATATAAACAACATAATAAATGATAGAACAAGTTGAGAAATAAATACATACTCATCAAGTGCTGAGATTTGTAATAACCTGCTCCAACTGTACTTTTATTGCAGTCATTCAGTGTAGTCTCACCTGTTTTACCTGTTGCCTTTTTATTTTCATAAAACGATAAACTACAATTATGGTGTTCAGCCATCCCATATTGCATTCTAAAATCCAGTGAAGGCATAGCACATGAGAAAAGCTCAGTCCATTCAAACATTTACATACAAATCTAGCCTGAAACACGTTTTCCTACCGTAAGCATTGTGCTGACTTGAAGCCTACCTTCTCAGAAGATACCTTAACCTCTGTTTGACTGTACTTTGTGAAACATACACATCCTAGTAAGAAACAAAGCTGAAGGCTTGGGCTACCTTCAGGCATCTACCACGCAAGTATTGCTTGTGCTGGGGAAGCTGCTCGTGCTATTGGATGTCCTGCTCGATATGCGTGTCCTCTTGGGTGCCCTAGCTGAGAAGCATCTTTGAAATCATAAGTAGAGATATCAAGACCAAGAATACATAAATTGGATGTCTTGTCAGCTAATACCTCTTGCTTTAATGACAATAAAGCCTGCTGACACAGTTGGTCCTGGCAAGAAGGCTTTCTGCAGTGTGAATGGAGCAGCTGCTGCTTATCAGGGAGGGAAATCAATGACTCAGCATTCATCAGAAGCATCCTGCTGGCCACCACTGCCAAGTGCCGAGTCATCGATTTTCCTCCCTGCCAGGCATAGACTGCTCTATTTTCTTTACACCAAGCTTTAAAATGTTTCCAGTGCCCTGTCTGCAGCTGTCAGCTCCCATTGGTAGGTCTCAGTAGGAGCACCCCAACACATGAATTGTGCTGGGGTCGAGGTATAAATCTCCAATTCACCCAGCGTAGCTTTTTCAAAGTGCCTGAAAGTCAGCGTGTCTCAATCTGCAAATCACCCCTTGTGCCACAATCAGCCTAAATGAGGTGTTCTGCTTGCCATAAACTCACTAAATATTTTTTCTTGTGAAGTGGCAAATGGAACACAATATGCATGGCTCACAGATTCACAGTCACTGAAACAAATCCAACAGCATGCAGCTGTCATCAAGAAATATGTCTAGGAAAACCTCTATAGCCATGCAGTTTCAGCACAGCATGCTAGTACCAACCAGTTCTTCAATATTCAGACAAAGGCATTGCCATATATAGTGCACATTAGAAGTGCTGCCCTTTGATTTCTCCTTTTAAAAGAAATCATCCTTACAGCTGTTCTCTATTGTCCCTCGGTGTTGAATATCTTCTTTATTTAAAGAGACCCTGGGAATCAAAAATAGAATCAGAAAGGGGTCTTTGTCTGCCAGTATTAAAATCTTGTGAGTCATGTTTTCCCAAATCCTTCGCTAAATTCTGTCAGGATTCAGCTCACAGCTTGAACTTCAGGAATACTGTGAAGGTGACTACAAACAATGATATTCATTTACAATTTGAAAAGCTCATTTAGGCTGAAATGTGTGATATATTCACATACATCTCTTTTCTGTTTCATTTACAAAGAGCAACAGAATTGCGGAGTTGAACAATAAAGCTTGAAAGCCTTCAGTTCCATTCCATTTTCAAGATGCAAATGAAGTGGGTTCTGAAATCTGCAAACCAGCTTCTACTTACTGATTTTAATCTGAGGAATGGCATATTTTCTAGAATATTTACTTAACTAAAACACTTACTTAAAAATATTATCTCCCTGTATTATAGTTGCAAAGATTTTCAGACCCTTAACGTAGCCATTCCCTTCAGAAAGAAGGAAATATGCAAATAAGTTGTTATTTATAATGGCTGCAGCTTGCTATGTTTGTAAAATAATCGTATTTGCCAGTTAATTGACCTTGTGTGCACAATAGGGAAAAAAATAAAGAAATGATGCATGAAAACTCAGAGTAATATTGGATTGCTTTGGAAAAGTATATTAAATGTTAATTTTCAAAAATAGTAAGCAATTAATTGCTGCTGTAAGGAACATTTCTATTTTACACTGGCAACCATAGTGTGTTCATAGAATATATCGAGAGTCCAGGCAGACCACGATGGCAGTGTTTGCACCATAATAAGGGCTCTTTTGGTTTAATTTTAAATTTTCATCTCAAACGTTCTCACGGAAATGCAGATGTTGTCATATTTGTCTGTCTTGTTAAAATCTTTGTTATGCGAGTGCCAGCAAATGTAGTAACACCTAATAAATTATGTAAAGTATTGCGGGATGCTGTACTCGTATGACCATTTCAATGCACTGTAATTGTTTTCCAACACTTCCCCCACAGGTTAGTCTGGCTTCCAACAGAGGGAGAAGTGACTAACAAGCCAATCAACATGCAAAATATTGAACAGAGTTGCTCAGCGCACAGCCATCAGCCAAAGGCGAGGCGAGCGGGTGGTTGCAGTCAGGACAGGGACTCTTCGCTCTTGGCTTGCTCAGCTTTGCACGTCCACTCCCCGTATCTCCCGAATCGTAGTTCTGCTGTTTGCTGGTCAAAAGAAGTTATTACCCGTGTCAGCGCTGAGTGATTAATGCAGTAGGGCTACGTTATGTTTGCTGCAAATTCCCAGCTGGTGACTTGGTCTTGCCTCTGTTGGAGCTCTGGAGCTGTGTCCAGAGGAACTCAGCCCAAGTCCCCAGTCCTGAACCTGGACAGTAACTGCTGGCGTCACGGGGATGTGGCCTGATGATGCCACCCTGGTGGTGAACGGCACATAGGGGACCTCTTCTGATACGTAAATGCACTTGTCTGGGTAGTCTGGAGGGAGTCTGGTTGCCTTCTACAATGTGTGATCGTGCTTCTTCCATGCTGGAGTGCTACCTTCCTCTTAACTTCCGTGGGTGTGTCTCTTGGAGGCCATTTTCCAGAGACATTTAATTGTGGCTGAAAAAGTGTTGGGAGAGAAACCCAGGTCTGTCCCTTACAGAGGGGTACCTGGAGGGACTGCTCCTGTTAGCTAGTTTGTTCGTTGCCTTTCTGCTGAGCCCACCCAGGGAGTATTGGTTTTGTCAGGAGCAAGTAAGGAACCAGCAGCTCCTTTCTGTGGTGGAAGGAGCTGGCACCAGCAGCTGCGCTGAGCCCTCTGGCCCCTTTCACAGACCACACTTCACAGACTTTAGAAGGTAACAAACTTCACTCGCTACCAGCTTCTCATGGATCTAACCAGTAGTTCAAAAATGAAAATCTCTGCATTGTATTACAAATCCCCTAAGGCATCCAGCAGGTTTTTGTGTTTCGGTGTTTTTTTTTTTTTTCCCCTTTTTTCTTTTTTCAATTTTCCAGAATTCCCATTAGCTACTGCAAGACTGGATGGATACGTACCCATAATTTGGCTCAGTTCTCAGACAGTCAGGTATCTGCAAGTTGGGAAGCCTTGGCTTTTGCCTGTGTCGGTTGGTACCTTTCTGTGAAAGATGTAAAATGCTTTTGCTGTATCTTTTCCAAAATGGAATATTTTACAGTCCTCCTTTAGTGCCAGTACACCCTTACAAAAGGAGCTAATCTGTGCTAATGATTGTGTAAGAATAAAATGAAGGGAAAAAAAAGAAAAAAAAAAAGGAACACAGGAACTTCTCTGAATTTATGGCATTACAGTCCTTCCCATGGCAACACAGATAGTCAGATGGTTAGGTAGCAAAGTACAAGCTGGAAGAAAAGGCAAACAGTGACAGGGAAAAAAAAAATCAACAGGGAAAACAATGTGATTTTCTCTAAAAATATAAGAACTAAATCGTAGAAGAAAATCCCTGTAAATGGTAGTCTGCTTGTAAAGAATATCCTTCAGTGTGTGCTCATTTCTTTCTGTTAAACTAGCTTGTCTAAAACATATACAGAAAGCCCTTTTATATCCCATTATACTGTATACTAAAGCATTCAGGTCTAATACTATTACTGATAAAGAAAACCAAAAGCATATTTACAGAGACTGAATGTCTATAAAGAGCAGATCAAGCAAGTCTCTTGAGAAAAGAAACTCCCATATCAGATTATTGTGTGAAAAAAATAGCATGCTCATCTCAATTACAGCACCAATTGGGTTTATTTAAAAAGGAAGTCATTCTGTTTTTATATCATAGAATCACTTTTCTTAAGCCTGTAAACATCCAATAAATTAAATTTTTAGATAAGATCCATTTTGCAAAAAGCTATTTATGAAAAGCTTCAGATAATAATTAGAGAGGATTTAATAACATAATAACTGACTAATGCTAGCACAGAGAAAGTACACTCAATTAGATCCTTCAGCGGAGTTCGTGTTCTACCTCATGTCCTTTGACAGTTCCTTATATAAGCTGAGTTGCTCGGGTCCATCATTCCCACAGCAGTGAAGGTCTGTAGCAGAAAGCTTCTGATTGCAGTCTCTTTAGGTAATAGGTGAAAAATCCTTACTAATGATTGCCAGGGTGACCATCTAGAGGAGCCAAATACAGTGTCATACTGTCGAGTTATGGATATTAACACCCGGAACGCGGAAGGAAGTGATGTTATTTACTGTAAGCATAGACCAATATTGTCATTCATACGGAATACTGAAGTTTTTCCTTAAAAAATGTGTTCATATTGTGGCTCATACTAACTTCAGTCCTCTACCGAACACTGTAGGTACTCTAATAAAGTTAGTAAGAGTCTTCTTGTTTCTTACAATGCACTTTGAGCCAGCCCCTGCAATTAATATCATTCCTGGTCGTGTGATTCACCTCTGAACAAAATAAGTGAGATGTTACCCTGAGTCTGGTGAGAGAGAGAGAAAGAGGTGGTGGGCCAAAATCAGGAGCACCAGCACAGTACAAGTTATACTCCTTGGAACTAAAACTACCTCCTTACTACTTCAATCTTTTTTAGTGAGATTTTAATTTAATTTTTAAGAACTTCAGGGCAGGTTAATGAAGGTCTACTCGTGTAGCAGACAGAAAGTATTTAAAATGGCTCGCCCAAATGCTAACCAGGCTACTACAGTACTTGGGGGCTTTGAAATCCTGAGCCAAACTTCCTGCATTAGCGACATTTGGCCAGGTTGGAAAAAAGTTGGTAAAAGACCTCCAATACCATCTGATCCAACCAGGTCCAACCTTCCCTTGAATACCCCCAGGGACGGTGATGCCACCACCTGCCTGGGCAAAAAGATCCCTCATATTGAGGGGTATCTTTAAGAAAGATAAGGGAAGATGTAAAAACTGTCAGATATCAATGTGACCACATCTGTAGACACTCCTCAGGTGCTGTTAAGACCTTTCCCTTGGAGCTAGCTGGGGTGCTAGACCCGCAAAGACGTAGTTGGTAATGGCTGCAGCTGGCAAGGTGGCGTGTGTCTGCCGACTCCACCTTGAAGACAAACAGTCAGACAGCCGTAATGGGCAGAGTGAAAAACGAAAGAGATTTTTTTGGTCTTTTTGAACAAAAGGGATTTAATATAAGTATATGCCTGACAAAAAAAGTTAGCACTTAAATACCTATATAATTGCATGCATTTATATTTGTGGAAGTGTCTTATTGCCACTGCATCGCTATTAAAATGCAAAACAAGTGCAAGCATGTTATGTTTATTAAACCACTAAAAAAACTGTTCAGACAGCATTATGACTTGGGTTTCAAAAGCATAGAAATGGGCAGGGAAAAGAAAGGGGAGGATCCAGAAACCAAATTCTCAGTTTACTCCTTTTTGCTTAGTTACTGGAACAGATAGGGTAGATTATGTGCTCCTCTGAGATGTCTGCAGTAATGATCGTGCGTTTTAGAATAAATGATCTCAAAGTGCATTGCAAATTTAACAGTTTGATATCAGACTTAAGTGCAAGATGACTGCAGCTAGGAAGCACTAGGAAAATGGTTCACAGCGAGGGAAGAATACCTTCCCTTTCCCCCCTAAGAAACTGCCAAGGAATCGTAGGTGTGCGGAATGTAATTATGCAGACTGAAATTAGGCCAGTTCACTATGGCTAATTCCTTGTCTTTTACAGAAAGTGCCACAGGATCTTTAATGCCACAGATGATTAGGTTGTCAGCTTTATGTATCAGCTGCAAGGTGGCAGCTCTAGTAGCTTACCCAACAATGTGTCCAGCTTGCAGAGCACGGGGATAAATCCTGCCAGGGCGCCGTGCAGCATTTCTCCTCCATGCTTCGTGACCCCATGTTCCCCAGCAGCGGAGCTGTACCTCCAGTACCTTCTCATTCATGCTTTCAGCTTCAAGTTTCCATTTATTAAATCAGCCCTTCCATCATCATCATTTATGTCCTATTCATACATCATTTCTAGCTATTGTAATACCTCTTCTCGGGATTTAAATAACTCTGACATGGAATAGCTTGTGCAGTCTGAACAAAGAGCCTTAAGCTAACAGAATAGCTTTATCTAAAAGATACTTACAAACAAATGAAAGGAAAATGTTGTTTGTGTTCTTTTTGTGTTTTGTGAATAAGAGTTATGCAGGAAGAGAGCTATTCAGCACCGAGTACGCTCTGCCAGGAGACAGATGCAGCCCCAGCAGCTGAGGGAAGTTGCTGTGACTTCAAAATGAACTCTGCAAGTCCTGGAAATGTTCTTAACTGACCAGATAATTTCATACCTTTAGATTTTGGATGATATTTTGGATATTGGCTAAAGACCTGAAACATTGAGGTTGATTTAGCTTTTAGCTCGCTCTTCTAAATCTAAGCGTTAATTTTGTTCCATTGCTAATTGACATTTCTGGTACTTTCCTGGTCCTGCTTCTTTCACAAACCTTCAGCCAGTCAGATGTGGTCAGTCCAGCATCATACCCAGATTTTTAACTGGAAAAACTGTATTGCTGCCATTTCTTTGCATTGCATGTTGTGCAACATCCCACACGGTCTGCTGTGAGGTCATGAGATACAAATAGGCCATTGGGAATCCAGCGCAGGCTTCAGCCAGTAACCACACACAATCCTTGCGCTCCAACCATTTTATTGCAGAAACACTTTTTGAGCAAATGTGTAAAAAAATAATAATATTTTCAAACTAACTTGAGGAAAATACTTGGAAACTCTTCTTCAAAAAAGCAAAAGTCTGGTGAATTGTTGAAGTTGTGCTAGAAAAGAATGGACATTGGTAGAGTAGGGGTGGTGTCCAAGAGGAATTCCAGCTGTGCCAACAGGCTTCCTCCATCAAGTGTCCATTGCTCCTCTACAGCAGTGGGAGAGCTGAGAGAAGGACAGTATAGATTCAAGACAGGAACATTTCATTCATACTTTCAGTATTTTAGGCCCAAATTTCAAGTGGATCATCAGAAATGACTTTCCCAAACTTGTCTGACAATGAGATCTTCACTCTGCTCGAACCCGTTCTTTCTTTCCCATGTGCTCCATTTTGCTGTGTGCATTTTGTGATGTATAAAGGTGATGGTGTATGTTTCCTTTATAAAACATAGGTTTTTACCTTCGTGTTCTGTCTGAAGGTGGTTCATAGCATGTAGCAAAGCTGTGTCTGTGCAAAAGGGAGGACCCATTTCCCAGCCTGTGGGCAGGACACAAGCATTTTGGTTGCCTGCCATTTACTCTTGCTCAGGAAAAGCGATGACAGTGACTAGCCCGAGTGTAGCTGGCATCTTGGCTCTCAGCACTGAAATGGCACTCTCTCTCTATATTTAAGAGTACATATAAATACAAACCTGCTTTCTGGAATTTATCACCTGCATTTCTCTGTCTTTCAGAAGGACAATAATGCATTCTTATATTTCCCATTAAAAAGTTGTATCATAGTAACTTAATCCAGACCGCATACACCTTCCTCTTCTAGGTCGCCTGGCCACAGAAAGATGTTTTCAGATTCCTAAGTAAGACTGTTTGGGGTGGGGACTTGCAATGCCATTTCTTTTTGTGCTGTAGGAGTTCCCATGTCTGTGCTTTGGTTTCGTGTGATAATTTAAGCACAGATGTAGAAACACTTCTTCACTGGATCCCGGGCTGGCAGTGTTCAATCGTTATTACATTAGGATGAATCGAGGCTAAGCATGCTGAGCTCACCCTTCCCCCAGCACTCTGTAGACACACACAGACACCGGCGCACACACAGTATTATCTCTGTTTGCCTTACTAATGTCATTGTGCAATATTCCATTTTCCGCTCTCTTCGTGTCCCCAGGGTCTGTAACAAACCCCTGCTGGACCTTTTATCCACCCACTAAGTCCAGATTAATTTATTATACTCCATCTAGTTTTTGAACTGTTCCTTCTAAATGTGTGATGGGGCTTAGGGCTGTGCAAAGGGGATTCAAGGATAAGGGGAGAAAACATCCTCAGGCTCTAGCTTACAGTGCAAGGTTGCATTACAGTACGAACACCTCAACTATTATTATGCATAGCCATGGAAGATGATGCAGGAGGAATGGCTGATTAGAGCTCATGTTTAGCTAAATTAACATCTCAAGTCCATTTTTTTGTTATAAATCTGAGTTCATCACAATCTAAAGGCAAATATTTGCCTTTAATATCTCTGATTTATGCATAGAATACAGTGTACTGTTCATTTCCTTCTTAATTATTATTATTTTTTTAAACAGCTTCCAGGCAGAAAGTCAAAGCCTGCTGTGTTTTATATTATACTCTGCAACTCATTTTCCTGTGTGTTTTTTTTTAATAAAACATCTAATTAATCCATGTAATCTGAATACTTTCTGCTTAAACTCAAAGTGCTCGTGAAAAGATCTGAATGAAAATGTAGCTAATTTGTTGTACCTGTAAAGGTAATAGAAAGGTAGAAATACAGAGGGAGATGGATACTTAATCGTTTTATACCGAGCATGCAAGTGGTGACTGAAAACATGATAAGGGCGTGGAAAATGCCAGGTGGAAAATGCCTGGACAAAAAGGTATCAAATGAAATGGAAATGATCCTCCTAATTTTTGCCATCTCATTTTTGTGCACTGCGTTACATAATGTGGTCCCGATGATCTTGCATATGTGCCCATAAAACTGCTATTGCTTTTCCATTTGTGGGAGGCCTCAACATGACCTTTTTTTAGGATCCTGCTATAAAAAAGGCTTGAGAGGTTGTTACAGCTCAGCCCTCTTTATCTCACACTGAAGACTACAAATGATTAGTTATGTTAGAAGTTCCTTTAGGTCTGTCTCAGCATCTCCTGGGGAGAACACAAACAGGAGGAACTGGAACTGGCCCTGTCTTCAGAAATGAGGAGTGTAACTTCAGGTGGCAAGCTCTGAAGTAAAGAAAAGCAATTGCAGAAGTGTTCTTGGTGATGAATTATCACCAGCCGAATTTTTAATGGAATGTTTGTCAGGCTTTTTCATGAAATACCAGCGGCTCTTTAACATCTTTAAATTATTACCTAGACAATTTCCAGTAACAACGAAGTTGAAAATCGATGTAGGAAATATTACCATAGTAAAAGTAAAAAGATGCCTCCAAATGGTAATGCACAAAACCTCACAAGGGAAAGCTTATTGCCTATGAAGCTTTCCCAGTAGAAATATTATAAATCATACATAAGTCAGGGTGTGAATGAGAAAAAGAAAAATAATTACCAAGATACAATTTAGAATTGCTTCAAGTGGTCGTGGCCTGGCAGAGACAAATAGGGGATGTTTGTTAAGTGTGGTCAGCAGAGACGTGGCGTGTCACAGTTCTGGGCAGACTCTTAGAAGACCTTTTCTTTTTTTGGAAGAAAACATATGAGATACATTTCTCTGCCCTCTTGTGCATCTGCACCAAAATCAGTCACAACACATCCCTGTTAAGCAGCTGTGTAGCCAGGAGAGAGTCAGAGCCATTTTTTCCCCAGGAAATCTCACCTTTGAGGCAGTGTCAACTCTGCAGTGCAGTCTTGCTTTTACCTTTTTTTTTTTCTTTTTTTTTTTTTGCAACCGAGACCACCAAAACAAAAAATCATACATGGCTTCCCCTCTGGCACGGAGTTGGTCATTCACATTTAGAGCCCAGCATGAAATCTCAGCCTGTTGTACCGGTGGCAAAATTCCAAATTACTTAAATAGGAGCAGCAGCCTTCTGATCCCCCTGTTTCGCGAGCTACAAGATACCATTTGTTCCTGGCATTGACTATTTACACTGCAAATACAAATGGGCACATTTAAAAGTACCCAGGAATGTCAGTGTTGCCAAATGAGTAGATAACTTATCTCTAATTTTGCTAGATCTAATCTGAAATTAGGAAGAGGATTATAGTCATTGATAACATGCTAAGGCTCAGTTCCCATTTATGCCCAGGACCCCTTTGTCTGCATGTTGTACAGAACAGTAAAAAGAAGGGTGTCTCCATCCTTCACCCAGAGTTTTATAAATCCTGTGGTGAATGAGATAGAGCAGGTGGTGAAAACAAGACATGAGTGGCATGGGAAAATGAAATGACAATGAAATAAAGTTTAGCAGAGAGACTTGGGCTATGTTTTCTCCACAAGATTGCTCTCCTGAACTAGAAGCAACCAGAGATACACACCATACACACCTTCCTCTTTGTAATAAATGAATGGGGCCTTGAGCACGGCCAGAACATGGACAGCAGCACAAATAATAATGGTGGCCACATCCGTTCTCCAAGAAACGTGCACTTGGAGTGTTTTGTAATTAACGCTCAGCCCAAAAACAGTTCACAAGGTCACAGAAGCAGCTCATAGCAAACACTGCATATGCCCAGATTAGTTCCTGGTACAGCTGAACCCAGAATGGCTGGGGTGGTATTCCACTTAAATTGGAAGCTTTTTGAAAGGTAGCGAAGAAAAGAAAGATTTGCCAGCTAGTTTTATTTTTAAATCACCACCAAATCACGCACTGGTGCTGCAAAAACCTCAGGAATGTATCTTCAAAAGTCTTCATTGAAGGTACATCCTTATTGCAGAATCACCAGATCTAATCACTGGCTACATCTCCAACATGTTTCATGGCAAAAAAAAAAAAAAAAATAAAAAAATTAAACCAAGTGTTATAGTCTACTCTTTAGCAGTCTTGTCCACATCTAATTTGGAATGCTTTACTAATAAATATCAATTTAAAAATACCCCACCCCACCCCATTTTTACATTGCATTTTCGTGCATATCCATGGAAAAGAAAGCCAGGCATAAAAAAGCCCAGCAGCACACTATGGAATGCTCTTACAGCAGCAGTGTCACCTTGTTAAGGGAAGCGTGTTTACACGTGGATTTGCATCATGCGTGCAAATTAGCTGAGTTTACGAGCCCGTGGCCTTGTCACATTTTGATAGTTTCCAAGCATTCCCTCTTCTTTTTTTTTTTTTTTTTTTTAAATTAGGCTTTTCCCTCACCTTAGAGATTGCATCTGTAGTATAGTAGATTTTAACTACTTTATCATAATATTGTATTGTCTTACTATCAGCGATGGCATAGAGCCTTAAGAGATGAATTACATTCAGCTGTTCCTAAGCTGACGCATAGCTTGTACATTAGTACCAGTGGTTCAGTTCATTTTTGTCCATCTGGCCAAAAGCAGGTGTCATTTTGTTAGGGAGGGGAAGATATAAAATCCTAGGATAGAAGTTGACCTAAAATAGGGAGTTGTAAGATCCCAGTCACCTGCCAAGGTGGCTCCACATGGAGCCTTCCAAAAAGACTGCGGTTGTTGTTCCAAAGGTGCGGGTTTTAATTTACACAAGGACAGAAGGGTGAATGCTAGGCTAGTTACGAATTCAGCTGTGCCCTATTTCAGTCCGAGACAAAGTCACATTGCATAAAGATAACGCTGTATGCCTGATTCAGGTAATTTCTGACAGTTTCCATTTCTCTCTTCTCAGCTCACTTTGGTAGAAAGCAAACGACTTACAGAGGTTTGGGTTCTGCCTTCTCTAAGCATGGTGCTTGAGCAGGTACAACAAAAGCTGGTAATTTTCCTACTCTTAAAGCATATCCTCTCTTTATTTGATGAGCAGGATAGCAGTTTCCTGATCTGTAAAACCCTGGAAGAGCAGCTGGCCAAGACTATAAACTGGCACAGGTGCTGGCAAGTGGCTTGGGCCTTCGTCCCAGCTGGCAGGTTAGATGGGCTTCCTGCCGGGGCTATGGGATGGGAGCCGGTCAGAAAGGCTCCGTGGGCTGGGATTTCTGGGCTCTCACAAAGAGCTGAGCATTGCTGCTTAACCTGCAGAAGATAGGTGGTGCTGGCAGCTGTATCCTGTTCTTGGCCTGAAAATAGCAGCTTGTTCTGGAGGTTTTTACACCAGAACGCTGGTGGCTGTCGCCCTGCATGATGAGCTCGTGTGTGATGCTGTCTGCTGCTGGCGTGCGAGGTAAAGGCGTTCTTGTTGTTGATGCTAACCCGACGTTATTCTGCACACAGCTCATACTGGTCTGGGGGTTGCTGTGTAATCCTCACCTGCAAAGCCACGCACTCTGCTGCTTTCTCTAATCTCCCTGTATAACAGGGCAAAAGGAACTTCTTCCCCTGCAAAAACAGAGAAAGCCTTTACAGGGGCTCACCATAGCCTACCCATTGCCCCTGCATGTAGTGCTGCAGGCCCTCCCTAGGTAGTGGTGTGTCCCTTTCCTTCCTTTTCCCTTTCTTTTTAGAAAAGAAATGAAGGAAGTACTAAAGCACACCAAGCCTCTTTGATTTCAGTTAGAAGCGCACATGCGAAAGCCATTATATAATGGGACATGGAAAGCATGATTTTGGGGAAGAAAAAAAAAGAGCTTGTTTATCTTTGGATTCCACTAGGAAAAATATGGTGTTGCCTTTTAACTTATGTACTGACCTTTACTTAGTCATACTTTTATCGTTACTTAATATTAATTTGGGTCTTGGCCTACTACCAACACTTTTTTCTTTTTTTTCTCCTCCCCATTGATGTATCTGAGTTCACGTGGCAAAAACTTTCCTCTCGAAATCTGATTTCAGGTAATTTCACTCCTTTCTGGTCTCGGGAATGACTGAGCCTTGCTTTATGCCGAGGCTGTGAATTCATTCTTTGCTCTGACCTGCCTTCAGCCCCAGCTCGTTCAGTCTAACCGATGATTGCATAAAGACTATGCTCTTTTATTTCAGCTAACAGCCTGAATGTGAGTTTTATAATGAAATGGTTAGATTATATTTGAAGCTTTCAACGCATATTTACTAAGTGGTTGCCATTTGTGCGAGGAGA